>NC_044367.1:25774869-26374869 GCF_007364275.1 Archocentrus centrarchus | reverse complement strand
ATCTCTCGATCGCGGTTGCTTCCGACAGACAGTCGGCCCTGACTTTTCAGCCCGCTGGTCGTCCAGCTGCAGGGACAAACACAACCGTCAGCGCTCCTGAAACGCTGCTGAATAATGTAGAAAGGTTCTCTATGAAACATGAATAAATAAAGTCGCCCAGGAATAAACACAGGTAACAGAGGAAGAAAAGCACAGCCAGTTCTGAAATCCATTTTCACAAGTCAACACGTCAACTGTGTTTTCTAACGTGTCGTTGTGCATTTCACCTTCAGCAGTTTGATGCCTCATTGCCTTTTTTTTTTTTTTTGCTTATATCCAAGTACAGTTTTGCCAATACACATCTTCGTTTAAACCCAGGCTGCACCTTTACATAAATGTTTTTATGAAGGAAGAATATCCTGCGCTCATAAATGATTTAATTAGAGCTGGAGAAGTGCGAGGAAGAAGCAGGTGTGTGCAGTTTGGGGAGCCCACACATTTCCACAGTGGAAGGGGTTTTGTTTTGTGTGTTTAACTTTATGGTGACACGGAGCTCATAAAACAGCACTGCCTTAGTTATGAGGGTGTTGTGTTTGCCACTGATTTAGCATCATTTCCTGCACTTCAGCCTTGACTGCAGAGACCGGGGTGTACTCACTGCACATTGTGGTGACCGCTGAAATCCACCTGAGCAAGGACAGGTAAACTGAGCCTGTCCAAGTGAGTGATAGAGGGTGAGAAGGACTCGAGGTGAAGCACCCCAGAGACATCTGTACAATAGTATAACAGCTGTTTACTACAACAAAAGGTAAATAAAAGATGTTGGCAATGTTTAATTTAGACACCAACATTCTTAAATTAGATTTATATCTTCAGTTTTACTTTCCAGCCAGTATATAAAGTGACCTGATATATGTTACAGTGGCCAAAATTACAATAATTAGATCAGCATGTACAAGAAGTGTCTATTGTGTCTATTCTTGGATCTTTGTGACGCCACGATCAGAGAGTATAATATAATATAATATAATATAATACGGTCATCTCAAGCTCACAGCTCCGGCTCTGGGAAGCTTGTTTCAGACAAAGGATGAACTGAGAGCAGCAACAGGGCAGAGTGTAAGATAAATAAGATAAATAAAGATTATTTTGAACTGTAAATCACCAAAAGACAAACGAAGGAAGCTCAAATGCAGACGCCTGTAAACAGGCCTGATTTTGTCTGATGTGCGGCTGTGAGAATGACGGGCTTCTCCGAGGTACTTGTTAAAAATATGATCTTGGCAGTGGTTTCATTTCCAGATGAGTTTGTTGTAGCCATCAACAAGCATTAAAGTGGGGCAGCCAAAGAATATACTCTGATTGGAAATCACAAGATACTTTCAGATGAAAGATTTTTTTTAATTTTTCCTTTAGTGCATAATTCATTTTTAATGATTCTTGTCTTTGTTTTCTTAAAGTTTCTTTCATGTTATTTTGATTTTAATGATTTGTGAAACCAGACAAGTGTGGCTAATATATACATGAAAATACAGCAAATAAATTTATTTCACTTGTATGTTTGAGTCACCAAATTAACAACAATTAGCACGCGCTTGCCCGGCAGTGGGTGCACTTACGTATTGTTTCCCATCACGTTGCTCATGTTCATTTGGACCGTGAGCTGTTTCAGGTTGATGGCGAAAACCACCAGCGTCTCCCAGGGTGACCCCTGCTGACCTGCGGCCTTCCCATTTTTACCAAATGAAGGAGTGGATGTTTTTGTGACCGAATCTAAAAAAAAAAAAATTAACAAAGATTAGAGAATGAAGTCAATGCGGTAATTTTTTTTTCTTAATCTGTAATTTGTTTGTGTGAAGATTTATGCTCAGGTAACACAAAGCATTTAATGTTCCTTATTACCTCTCCTCGGAGCGGAGGAGTCGGATACGCTCCTGGTGCGACCGGGTGCAGGGGACTTGAGGTGGCCCAGGCTGCCTGGGGACATGTTGCTTCCAGTAGAGTGCTCTGAGAAGACGTTTGGGGACTGGGGCATGTGCTGCGTCCCGGTGCTGCCGTCCCACGTCCTCCAGTAGGCTTTCCGGCTGGACTCAGGGGACAGATGATGGGTGACGTTTTCGGCTGAGTCAGGGGTGGCGGGGCCAGAGGCTGGAGCGAGGTAAAGGTTCGAAGAGGCACGTAAAGGACAGCCTCGTAAATGTCAACATGAAGTGACTGCAGGGAATGTTTGCTAAAAACTGTCAGCCAGACAGGATATTAAAAATGAACAAAGGCTAAATGCACAGAGGTTAGCAGGTGGATGTTGGCGCTCATATTTGAGAGAAAAGTTCACTCATTTCTGCACTGAGCTGAAGCTTTTGTTTTTAGAAAACCATCTCAAAGGCAGTGCAGAGATTTATATAGAAGTCAACAATACCTCACTTTAGTAAAAGCACATCAGTTACACTATGATCAGTTCAAATAAAGATCAGCGCTGCCAGAAACCTGGAAAAGCTCACTGTTATGAGTCAGATATCACAGAAAAGCTGAAATTGTACAACAACGACTTAAGAGCAGGCGATGTGAACAACACGTGGCCATCACGGCACTGAGTGCGGTCACCGAGCACTAACCTGGGAGGTTGATGGTCTGGTCTCCCAGGAAGAGACGTCTGGCGATGCTTCGACGGTACCAGGCCCTTGGAAAGGCCAGGATCTCGCTCAGTCTTCTCATGTCATACTTGAAGGAAGCTGAGCCGATGTCACACACAGCTGATGGAAGAACATCACATTAGTGTACATGTCAAAGACTTCTTTAAAAGATTCCACAGAGTAAGACGACAGTCCTAAAGGCTGCATGGGAAAAGCATGCACTTAGACTGTTCCCGCTCTCTTTTTGCAGTGAGATTAACCGTTTTGGAGTGTTTTCTTTTTGAGCACACAGGCTCTCCAGGATCGGCGCCTACACTCACCGTACATCCTGCCTTTCTGCTGCTTCTGGCCCGCCTCTGAATGGCTGGACTGGTGCCCAGTCCTGTGCACCAATCCGGCCAACACCTGCTTTGAACAGCACCTGTGATGTGTCAGTCAAGGAGGCAGTGATTTGGACGAGCAGCTCGCCACTGTTAGTGGTTACTAGTTTGTGCTTCTAAACACTTGTTTGGTCTGCACTAGTTTGCATACACACCTTCCTGTGCTTATGTGCAGCTGTGCAGACTGGAGAGGCTTCGTTAAATGATTTGATTGTGAAGTGACATTCGGGTTTTAGGCTTGTTTGTCCTACATGTTTGGGTTTAATCTGGTTGGTTAACAGAGTTTTCTCATTCCCCTTTTTATCAACTTTAAACTGAATTCAGGATAGGACTCCTTTATTTCTTTTTCTGAACAGTATCTGTTTGCCCTTGGCGCTTTCATTACTTCTGTTACTTGTGCTTTGCTTGGCTTCACTGTTTGTATTCATCACTTTCATAAAAAGATAACAATTTTGCCTTGAGCCGTTTCCATCTGGTTGTTTGTGTTACTGCCGTTACACCCCCCCGGTGAGCTGGGGTCACAACAGCCTGCTTCTGTCTTGGAGTAGATTCCCACAGTGCCGCTGATAAGACAGAGCTCAACACTGAGTTTCATTTCCCTTAAAGATGCCTCTCTGAAAGGGGTTCACATCTGTTGTACATCACTTCCCCTTCAAATATTCTGGCTGTAACTCTGACTGCTCTACAAAGGGAAGAAAGGGGCACGCTGCTTGATTCCCATTTTTAGTGAAAATTAAATATTTATCACTATGTAGGAGTTTCAAACAACAACATGATGTTGTGAAAGTTCCCGCTGAACTGGGACAAACTTTGAGACGATTCACAAAAAAAAAGGATGGACAACAACAAAACAAAACACGCACACAGAAGCAGAAGATGTGGATAATTCACCCATTATGATGACACGGTTGGTATTTGTCTAATTAGTTTGAATCTTACAGTCTGACAAATACAAGAATAAAACACAACAAAACAAACACTTGACCCACAGTCACAGAGTCCCAGTCATGGTAAACACATCCATCATGGACTCCTCAGTTTGACACATTTGGTCAAATTGACTGAATAAAACTGAAGAGATTTACGGTGTATTTTAATTTTGGTTCATTTTTGTACATAAATTATTAAAATTCTTTGCCTCACCCCTATTTTCACTATTTAGTTTAGTTGAAGCTGTTTACCAAATGTCACCCACCAACAGCCTGATTGATGTTTTGCCTTAAAAGCAATTTAAGTGATTCAATTCAATTCAATTTTATTTATATAGCGCCAAATCACAACAAACATGGCGCTTTGTATTTTGTACAATAATACAGAGAAAACCCAACAGTCAAAATGACCCCCTATGAGCACTTGGGGACAACGATGAGGAAAACAGTGCATTATGGGAACCCCCCCCCAGCAGCCTAGGTCTATAGCAGCACAACTAAGGGAGGGTTCAGGGTCACCTGATCCAGCCCTAACTATAAGCTTGATCAAAAAGGAAAGTTTTAAGCCTAATCTTAAAAATAGAGAGGGTGTCTGTCTCCTGAATCCAAGCTGGGAGCTGGTTCCACAGAAGAGGCGCCTGAAAGCTGAAGGCTCTGCATTTAAATGCTGATTCATTGTCTGTGTCAGTGTTCATTTCCCTACCACTCTCACTTTAACCAACGCAGGAGCAGCACTGATGCGCTTGCCTGCTGTGACTGGTTGAAAAGTGGCTTAAACAGGGGGAAGAAAAAAAAAAAAGTGCAGAGAAATAAAGACGAGCACGGATGAAACGCACAGTGCGAAGTTTGAATCGTTTTGGCAAAAAATTTCTACGAATATTGTAAATTTTCTAAAGGACCAACAGCACGAACCTCAGCTACAGTAGTGTCAGTGTATTTGACAGTCCCCCCCCACGTTAGGAGAAGACAGAGACAACATGAAGATATGCATCTTCAAAGCTCCGCGCAGTTTCGTATCAAAGCAGAATCAACATCAGCACCACGCTGGAGCGTGGTCCTCCAAGGAGGAAGACTCAGCAGCTGAGGTAAAATGGCTCCTTGTATTTATTTGGGCAGTCACCAGGACGTAAAATCTCTGTAACTAATCAGCAGTCAAATCAGATAAAAGAAAAAAAAAAACCTCATTAAAAGTTTTATGATTCTGCCCCAAAATGTTTATTAAAAAGCTTTTTTCCCCTTTGGAAGTTATACTTCAACAACCATCTCTACTGATGCAAAGTTCTGCTGTGAATTTTCACTCAAAGTGCCCGGAGATTTAATCAGTTAGCTATGTATTAGTTTCACACCTCTACCTGATCCCGATGAGGAAAAACTGACAACTAATAACTTTGTGCTGCATTGCATCCTCTGACGTTCGCTTTCTGATGAATATTCCTTAAATTCTGACCATCATCGGTATGATCTTTCTAATGGAGATGACTGCGTACCTGAGATGTTGATGAGAGTGGTGTCCATTTTACCACCTTTAGGAGGAATGAAGCTTTCAATGAAAGTGGGGCCTCCTGTTCTCCTAATCCTCGATAAGCTGACCTTCACAAACTCCAGGTTGATGCTCAGAGAGTCCTTCCGTCCTGTCACCGAAGTCGACTCCTCATCTACAGTACCTTCAGGAAAACAAAAGGATCATTAAACACCAACGTGATTCATTATGCCAGTTAATATACCGCTGTGTGAATCCTATCTGCATCAGGTACATTTATTTGTGGCCGTCCTGTATCTTTAACAGATAAGAATAACAAAACGTTTAGCGTACCTAACGGCCCCGGGCCCGGAGGCAACCCCGTGACTGCAGATTTCTGCTTTCCGGCGCCGTAGGGGTGGAAGACGTACAGGGAGAAGTCAGACATGCAGGCTGTAAAGCTGAGGCCTGAGGAGTTACTCGGGGGCCCGGTGAGGTCAGACTGGCTGCTGCTATGGCGGCTTCTGCCCAGAGGGCTCCCCAGCAATGGGGATGCTGACATGCAGACACACACACACATATTAATTAACTACACTATAGACTGGCATACACTTAAAAATACATCACAAGTGTATTAAACATAAAAAAAACACAATTTCAGAAAGAAGTGAGCTACTTAGACCAGATATCCAAACTGTATTTACTGACTTATGGACTTAAAAGACCTGAGATGCCTTTTAACATAAATCATCTGGGATAAAGACAGACTGGAGAGCAGCGTAATGAATGCAGGAGAACATGCTGTGAGCAACATTAACTCACGCAGGGCTCAGACACACCGTGGAGTGGCAGCTAATAGATATTCTCACAGTGTGTGAAAGACTTTAAAAGACTGCGACTGTTTTGTTCACGTATCTCTGCACACATTACAGCGCGATTATTCCGCCAAAATAAACTGCAGAGCCATGCTCTAGATACCTTTGCTGGGAGGTGGTTTGGGGACGTGCTGCCCGGGTGGAGTTGAGGAGGGCTGGTGTGACCCGTCTGCGACATGGGCTCCTGTCAGGGTCTCCAGTTCTCCACGGTTAGAGGAGAAGACTAGGTCTAAGGAGGGCAGCTTGAGCATACACTCCACCCTGGACATGGGCAGGCAGCTGAAGCGGATCTGAGAGGGCTAGAAACACGTGATGGATGTTATAATGTGAAGTTCTTGTTTTAGTGTAAAACTATGACTTCGAATTGTTACTTTTCATACTGTGTTTGTCCCTTTTTTGTCTTTTATTACATCACTGATTTATTTGCCTAAAGCTGATATTTTCTATGACACATTAATGATCCAAATGAACAGTAGAACCTGTGTGTGGATTATCATACATTCATGAAAATGCCAGAAAACTAAAGATCAATAACTGCTGAAAAACAGGAACATTTTATGGTTTATCAGAGTCACATAAATCCATTAATGGGACAACATGAATCATTTCATGTCTTCAATATGAGCCTGGAGCTTCAGAGGGTCCCTGTGATGTGGAAGACATCTTGCATCGTTCCGGTCCCGAAGATGACGCGACCCAGTTGCATCAAGGATTACAGGCCAGTGGCACTGAATTCCCACATAAGGAAGACCATGGAGAGGCTCGTCCTGGATCAGCTCCGGCCCATGGTCCAGTCATTTCTGGACCCCCTCCAGTTCGCCTACCAGCCCCGCCTGGGAGTTGAGGACGCCATTATCTACCTGATAAACCGAGTCTATGCTCACCTGGATAAGCCGGCCAGCACTGTGAGGGTCATGTTCTTTGACTTCTCAAGTGCATTCAACACCATTCAGCCTGCTCTTCTGGGTGATAAGTTGACAGCGATGCAGGTAGATGCTCCCCTTGTGTCCTGGATTGTTGACTACCTGACTGGCAGACCACAGTATGTACGCCTGCAGCACTGTGTGTCTGACAGAGTAGTTAGCAACACTGGAGCCCCACAAGGGACTGTCCTCTCTCCCTTCCTCTTCACCCTCTACACCACAGACTTCAGCTACTGCTCAGAGCCCTGCCATCTTCAGAAGTTTTCTGATGACTCTGCAATAGTTGGATGTATCAGCAGGGGTGATGAGGATGAGTACAGGAGGACAGTGAAGGACTTTGTCACATGGTGCAAGCGGAACCATCTAGAGCTCAACGTGACAAAGACAAAGGAACTGGTGGTGGACTGGAGGAAAGACAAGGCACCGGTGGCCCCTATGTCCATCGGGGGGGTCAGTGTGGACACCGTAGAGGACTACAAATATCTGGGAGTACACATTGACAACAAACTGGACTGGGCTAAGAACACTGATGCCCTATACAGGAAGAGCCAAAGTCGCCTCTATTTTCTGAGACGCCTGAGGTCCTTCAACATCTGCCGGACTATGCTCAAGATCTTCTATGAGTCTGTGGTGGCGAGTGCCATCCTCTATGCTGTTGCATGCGGGGGCAGCAGACTGAGGGCGGCAGACGCCAACAGACTCAATAAACTGATCCACAAAGCCAGTGATGTGGTGGGAGTGGAGCTGGATTCGCTTATGGCAGTGTCGGAGAGGAGGATGCTGTCTAAGCTGCAGGCCATTATGAACAATGGCTCCCACCCACTCTACAACACAGTGATGGGACACAGGAGCACATTCAGTGCAAGACTCATCCCACCAAAATGCACCACAGAGCGCCACAGGAGGTCATTTCTACCTGTGGCCATCAGACTCTATAACTCCTCCCTTAATAGGTGACATTGTGGTTCATCAGTGTCATTCACTTATCAGTATTCAATTGGTATGTGTGCCTGCAATTGTACATAAAATTGTTTAAATTTCCATATACATTGTACATCCACTATATACACTGTACATACACTTATACATTGTACAAAAAAGGACTGTGCATATATATATAATGACACCTATTTAAAAAATTTTTGCACTCACAAGTTTCACATGTGTATAGATTTAGATGTGTAAATAGTCAAATTATCTCTTTAGTCTTTATATTTTTATGCCTTTAGTGTATGTTATTGTGTTTTTGGTTTACTCGTTTAAATGAAACGGTTGCAGCTGTAACAACAGAAATTTCCCTCTGGGATCAATAAAGTATTCTGATTCTGATTCTGATAAAACAGGCGATTTAAATTCCCAAGTAGCTCTGAAGAAATTGAAAGAACTACAGCTTATCAGTACCTGGACTCTGACATAGACAACCACGTCTACAGGGAAGGAGGAGTACACTGATGTGGAAGAGGAAACCAGGGAGGTGGTCGATTCCTCGAGCTGTTCCACCGTATCGAACTGACCCATGTCTTCCTCCTGCGACGCCACAGCTGATGGAAAGACATGCACACAAAGATGTTTGCCATGAATATCAGACACACAAGTCATCTAAGAACGTGGTCCCAAAGGACTGGATTTAAATAAAAAAAAACACACACACCTGTGTAGTTCCGGTCCACTGGAGTGATTGGAATCGTCTCGAGCGCTTTTTCCAGAAAGTCCAGCAGACAGGGGCTGATCACCATCTCCTCTGGCAGAGTCTGGAGGGCTACCCAGGCATACAGCTTGGCCGTCTTTACCCCTCCACTGCTCTTACCTTTGGCTGCAACGACACGTGAGAGTCATCTGTACATTCAAACAGCACGCGGCGCTTTCAGAAGTTTGTTTCTTGAAATTTCAATAATCTGGAATCATATTAACAGCAGTTCTTTTAAACTGCCTTTCGAGTCTCTCCCTCTGTGGTGCGCATCAATATGCATAAACCAATTTGATCAAAGGATGCCCTCTAGATCCAGGCCTTAAAATAAGGGTGGAATTGCATGCATTTCAATCAGTGGGTCCACGTGCAGATTTAAATCATCAGATCGAAGGGGCGTGGCACTCTAGTGCCGGTGATTATGGATGGTTGAAGGGCATGCAATTAAATGAGGGAATGCTCAATACCTGATGGAATAGGTGGGGGCGGGGGAGGTAGGAGCGAGTTAGTCTTGCTTTGGACAGCATTGGGAGGAATTGGAGGGCCGCTATCTTTCATACCATACAGCTTCGACTCTTTGGAGAGAGTGCGGGGGAGAGAGGATCCACGCGAGGCGTTGGGCGACTCGGTCTTCAGGGTCTTGGAGTTGTAGTGCAACTGCAGGGAAAGAAAGAATGAACTATTCATTTAAACCCCTAAAAAAAAAAAAAAAAAGAAGTTTGGATGATGCAGGAGAAGCAGACCTTAACGTCCACTCCTGGAATGTAGAACACTGTAGTCTCCAGGTCATTGGATTTGGTCTGCAGAGTGGAGGGACACTTCTTTCCAGCTAGAAGGTGGCTGGACGAGGTGTAGTTGGGCTGCAGCTTCTTCTTCTTTGGGGGAGACTCCTGGTCCAGACTCCGGAGGCTGCGCTCACAGCTTCTATAAAACCCATAAGGAAGAGAGTGAAATGAAGCGCATGCATTACTTTACTGAAAACAGAAAGTCTAATTTCTTGTGTCCACTGAGGATAAACCATCACAGCTGTTCATGTACAGCATGTCATCTGCTAATGTAGAGTCTGACTTTATTATATTTAGAGGGAAATGTGAGGCAAACTATAAACAGGAATTTGTCGTTTCCAGATTGAGGGATAAACTTTCCGCTGCACCTTTTCAAAGAAACATCCTCATGCTCGGGTTGTTGAGTAGTAGGGTGAAGGACGCACTTTCCGCTGTCAATTTCCACACGGACATCCAGCTCAAAGTCAATGTTTCTTTCCGTTGTTGGGCCACTGAAGCTGCGGTTGGCAGGTGTGCTTGGCCAGCGCTCGCTGAACAACTGACTCACAGCTGAAAAGCCTGAGGACTTCCTCTGAGACACTTGGCTAAGAATCAAGGAGAAAAGGACTGCTGCTGAAAACTGCCAGGCTTTATTTAGAGAAATATGAAATTAATGGTGCTTTCTTTCCTAACAGTCATAAGAATGCTTGCACTGACAAACACAATAAAACAACTCACATAGGCTTTCGATAGCTGATCTGTCTCTCGTGCTCAAACTCGTCCTTCTCGGAGTCTTCCGAGGAGGACGAGGACAGGTCATCGCGCCTCATGTCGTCGTGCTGGAAGGGAAGTATTGGTGAGAAGACAGCAGGGGTGGCGGGGGCACTGAAAACTGAGTGATGGCCGTCGACAACAGATAGAGAATGAAGGTGGATGTGATGAGGATGGGATGGATCATCAATGGAGACTCCCGACAGGTCCCCCTCTGACTCCTCAGGGAACTTCAGAGAAGGACAGAGTGTCAAACTCACACAGGAAACAGTTTAATGTCTGTCTCAACTTGTTCCTACATGGAGACATCAAACCAAGAATCTGGGAGCTGGAGCTGATGTCTTCAGCAGGAATCCAGCCAAGGATGGAAGTAGTGTTCTGTAGACTGGACTATATTAATTGCCTTATTTGATGATTTCTGAATTTCGTCTTTACTGCTCAAATCAAAATAACTTTCACGGCTACATGTCCAGTGACAGAACACTACAGCCCGCGACTGTTCACCGAGGAGCTCAGAGGTCATGCACTTTCTGTGAGGAGGAATGACAGCTTGAGACAAAGGAGGAAGATGAGGATGAGAAGATGACACACACCGTCTCGAGATGGTGACGACAGGAAAAAAAAAAAAACACCCAGGAAAGTGTCGAAGCATCCGGGAAAAAGAAGAGATCCCAAACACACTGACAGAGGCTGAGTGCTGCGGAGCATCAGTGAAATTAAAAGAGCAGTACTGCAGTCTGACAGTCAGACCAGCAGCATCATTTCTCCTCATTGGTCATACTCACGATTTTTATCAAAAGGTGGTTTTAATCTACTCACAGTTTTGGTCTTTCAGTAAGGATTAGTGTAGGATTTTTTTCCCACCGGACGATATATTCATCCACACTGAGGAAATAAACCCCCCACCCCCCCACCTAATCACCTAACAGATGAAATAACGTGGGTCATAAAAGGATTTTGAGTCCATGTTACTGAGTAGCCACAGGTTGCTTGGCAACTGCATAGTAAGGTCAACCTTTCCAGGAGGACAATCAAGAGGAAAAAATATACAATCAGAGTCCCTGAAATACGTTTTTGCTGAAACCACTACACTGAAATTTCACTCTGATCCTGTTTTATTGTTAATGATTGATAAAGACTGCAGGGGTGGGGTCGTGACCCTTTCTTTTGGTTTCTGAAGAAGGGATTGTCTGAAAAAGGTCCGAGAGCCACAGAAACTCTCATTCAAATAGTGACATTTCAGGCATGACCACAAATAATAAGAAAAAGTTCCTTCAAGATCATAATTCTCCTCAGCACACACACACACACACACACACACACACACACACACACACACACACACACACACACACACACACACACACTATTGTGACTGCCCTTTAATTGTCTTTACAGTACGAGCCACAGTCAGTGACAATCAGATACCGCCATTTTTAAAGGTAACAGGCTGGGGATGTAACAGTGAATTTATATTAACAAACATATGAAGTTATTTTATCCTCATGAAGTTTTTGGCTGGGGGCGAATAAGGACCGACTTTTTGTGACAAACAAAAGCTGACAGACTGTGATTCAGTGGCCACCCATGCAGAGCTGTTAGAAATCACTCAATATATTAAAGGTTAAAAAAAAAAAAAAAAAGAAATGCTGATGGATTATTTTATGCAGTTTCAAGACAGGATGAGTTTGTGGAGTGTGAAACTGTAATTCATTAAGCAGCAATCCAACCGTGACGTGTTTTTATTCTGCAAACAACTGATTTTCTGAGAACTTCGCTGTGCTGAGGTCATCTGAATAAACGCAGGGATAAATTGGTGACGCTATAAATCCAGGTGATCCTTATGCACCAGTAATAAATCAAAATCTAAGAAAAGAAGAGGATCACTGTTAGTTCTCATGCAAATGAACACAGTGCTGTGTATCTACTGTATTTACTGTTCCCACTTCATCATCCTGCTTTGATTATGCATTTTCAAAATCCTGTCAGCGCCGTCAAGGTAATCACAGAGGAGAAGAGGAAACAGAAGTATCTGATGTTGGTTATACATTTTAATTAGTTAATTTTATTCTTAGACCATATACCTTGAATACCTCTCCTTGACTGACAGGTGCATGTGCAGAGTCCAAAGCCTGATTATTAATCTTTAATTGGAAAAAAGAGTTATTAAAAAAAAAAAAAATCCCTCTGTATCTACTGTAACATACTGTACAAATCATCTTTTATAGAGATCAGTTACAGTAACAAATGGTGGATGAGATGAAAATGATCTCACACAAAATGGCACAAAACTAGAAAATTATTAAATTAAATGTTGATTTGGTTGGAAATAATTTATCAACAACATACGTTTGCAAATCAAATCAAGTAAGAGCTACAAGGCTATTTGTTCACGTGTCACAGGAGTGAATATCTGACGCATGAAGGAGGCGGGTTTACCGTGTCCTGGATGTTGAAGGTGACCCGCGGCGCCGGAGAGGACGCGTCCACACGGATATCTGGCAAATCCACATCCGCGTCTCCGATTCTGGAACTAAAGCCGACGTTATGAGAATTTTTATTTGATTATTTGGCATTTAATTACTGAACACTTCTAAAAGCCCAGCCTGTTATTAGTACGATTTCTTTCAAGCCATTTGAGCATTTGTTGACCCCCCCCCAGAGTAAATTGTCTTCTATTGTGAAAGGTCTGTGAGCTGCCTGAATATCAATACTACATTAGTCCTGAGATAATGAGCAGAATTACTATAAACACATGCGTGAGCACTTCCTCTTCACTACATTCTAATTTGTGAGTCACTGCGTAATAATAGGAAAATGCTTCAAAAGACATAATGGCACCAGCAGCAGTGTGAGACAGAGGTCACTCGGTTTGTGTTTGTTTACGGTGAAGCTCCCTTAATGGTGTCGTTTCCATGATAATATAATACCAGGGAAAGTGCCTCCTGCCGCCCGACTCTGTTACCTTTGTCTGTCCATCCTTATTAGAGGTGGCCGGCCCGCTGCCGCCGAGATGCTTTTGGAACGGTTGTAGCTTGGTTTGTAGCCAAGACCCCACTTATCCTTCAGAGAGGCCGCCTGGGAAAGAACAAACACAGCTAGAAACAGGTCCATAAAAGGATAAATATGAACAGCACCCTGACATTATTACGCATTATTTTCAGCTGATTTGCTGGGGCGAATGCACTTCTACTTGGGGAAGGTAAAGAAGAGGAATTCACCCTCATGCTGGAGCGACGCAGTTTCTTCCTGACATCTCTCCTGATGTCGTTGACCGCCACAGACTCCAGCTGTTGATAGCGTTGGATCTCCTGATTGATGGTTCCCTCGCTGGCCCCCAGTTTCCTGCGATCATACGAGGAGGACGTTAATAGCCGTTTAGTTGTTGCAACACTTTAAACAGAACACTGATAAACTGCAGGAGTCTTACTTGAGGTCGTCGATGACTCTGGCCTGCTCGTTCAGTTCTCGGATGTCAACAACCCTCTTTGTGAACTTCCTCCCACGAGCATCAATTATCTGGTTTCCCATCACCATCGGCCTTCTGGGGTCAATGGTCTCCTGTTGCGCCAAAGCAATGAAACACACGGAAACACATGCATCTGGTAAAAGTGATTGACAGCTGTGAGACACCACCTCATCAAAATCATTGCTCCCAAAGTGTGTCGGATTAAAGGCGCATTTCTGTGATTCAATCAGAAAAAAAAAAGTTCATCTGTAGACTTATCCACACACCAGGAACAATGTCCCAAAACAGGAGACACCATCACCACCCAGAGTAAAAGGAGGGAAAAATAAAGCTTTATTGCCACAGGGAATTACGGGGCACTAATCTACTTCTTTTCACCCATCACCCATACATGAAAGCAAATAAAACAGCTCAGCATTTTGGAATCTACAGCTTTCACGTCTTAAGGGCAGGTGCCTGAAATGTGACCCTGTAAGTGATTTAACCAGCCTGGAGAAGAATTTAACACTGTGGGTGGCTACATACACAAGCCCAGGAGAGGGGTCTTTGGGCCCTGGCACCGCCCGCTCGAAGGCAAGGCGTTGCACAGTTTAAGTAGTCAGCAGGGACAGATACACTCTGAGGCCTGGGGCTGAGGCCCAGGATGCGGTTTACCAGACGTTTCCTTAAGGTCAGCCGAGGGCTGAACTGGCTCTCTGGACTCTGTAAACAACGGCAGGGACAAGCGGATGAAGAGGTGGATCAATGGATAGCCCGGGTCACACGTTACCTTCTGAGGCTTTGTTAAAGGTAAGCCAGGTGTAATGATACATTATTAAAGGAATAGTTCAACATTTTGGAAAAATCCGCACGCACTTTCCTGTTTGATGGTAAGAAGATACCTTAGATCTTACACATGACACCACAATGAACAGCAGCTGATTAGCTCAGGAAATATCTGTAAAAAATGTGCACCGCTAAAGCACCCAAACATATTTTATCAGTTTGTTTGATCTGTACAAAAACCAAAGAGTAAAACCAGCAATTTGCAATTTCACTGAGGGGGTTATGCGAGTATTTCTTAGCTGGGAGCTGTGACCTCGATCTTGTGAGGCTGCTGGAAACCAGCAGAAACTCATCACAATCCCCCAGACAGCTCAAACCAATTTGCTAGAGGCAGCTTTAGTTATCATCAGATTCCCTGTTTCCAATCTTTGCATCAAACTAAGCTAACCAGCTGCTGCTTGCAGTCTTTTTATCTAACATACACACACAAGACTGGTACCAATCTTCTCATAATACCTGCTGCAAAAAAGAGAAAAGATGCATTTCCCTAAATGTCGAACTTGACTTTAACAAAGCAGAACATCTGATCCAACTGTAAACAGCTGCATGTTTCTCTAAAGTCCTGCTGTGTGACAGCGACTGTCTGAATCTAGCTGTGGTGGAAAGGATATAACAGCTACTCTTTAGCATTCCTCCTAATCCAAACTGAACTGTGGGATGTAAATTAACTGAGTGATGGCTGACCATGTGTGTGGTGGGCGACATGGAGTCAGTTTCGTCCTCATCCGAAAGGTCTGCCATGTTCACAGAGTTCAGGTCGGCGATGTCGTCCACGTCCTCCTCGCCCGTTAGTGATGTCAGCGTGTTGCCCAGAGCGTTGAGGCGTTTGCCGATGTTGGGGTCCATGTGAACGTCAATTCCACACATTTTCCAAAGCACATTGAGCGTCCAGGTACCGGCGCTGCTGCTTTCTGTTTTGGCGAAGAGAAAGCCAGGAGGAAGAAGAGGGAAAACAGAGGAAGATGTGGGTGAAATTAATGCAATAAATAATAAAATTTTCCACAAAGCTGTCTCAAGATTACTGTGCAGCTCTAGGGTGTGATCCATATTTAATGGACCAGAGCACAGTTAAAAGAACTTGCCTGCAGAGGGTTGCCCCGTAGTCCTGGAACACACTTCATATGTACCATCAGGCACTACACCTGCATACAGAACACACATATAGATACAAACAATAAATATTTCTTATGATCTCCGTGCAGACACACTGACATAATCATCGTCTGCCCACTAGCTCACCAATCAAATGGTAACGGGCTCATACAGTACATATACATTCGTGTTTGAAAGGGCTTTCAGCAACACTGCATAGAACCGTGTCACTCACAGGCATTCATGACGATGTCTCCCCGGATTTCAGGCTTCCAGTCATCCCAGGTGGTTTCGAAGCCCTCTGCGAAGCGGATGCAGAAATTCTTGAAGTGTCCTTTACTCACCAGGGACTCGGAGGAGCAGGCGGTGATCAGCGTGCTCTCGATGGTCAGGACCAGCGCAGAGCCCGTGTCAAAATCTATGCTGTGATTGGCCTGGTGAAATGGCAGGAAGAAGGGTTACTCAGGCCTCAAGGGAGGGAGAAGGATGGGGAGAGTACAAGGAAAGAGAAAACCACCTCCATGTGTTTGGAAAAAGGAAACATTGGTAACACTTCATTCTGTACTGTTCTCATCAGCTGAATAAAATATGAATCATTTTTGGGATTTTAAATAATAGCACATTGGCAGATTATTCCACATTAAAGTGAACTCGACTACTACTTTTTTTTTTTTGCTTGGATTGTAGATTAGCTATGCATGATTCACAGTTTAAAAAAAAAACAAAAAAAAAACAAAACAAGCCTTTTTCATCCCCCCTAGTTCATCTGTTGTTTAGCTTTCCTCCCCCTCTCTTTATGCCACCTTTCTTCTGATGGGCTGCCACTCACAGCCAGAGCTGCGTACCTTAGATTGCCATGTCAGGATATCTAATTGGCGTCATACCGATCTGAGAGTAGTCTGAAACTGTTTAATATAAGCGTTCACCTGAAAATAAGGCAAAGTAAAATAAAGTGGTCCATTTTAAAACCTATCAGGAATCAGCATCATGAGTGCTGCTGACATAAATATAACTGAGTGAAGTGTTACCAAGCGCTTCAGTATGTTAGAGTAAGTTTAAATGCAGAATATCAATGATTACAAAAAAAACCCCACCCAGATTACAAGAGTTCAAAGATTAACCTGGCACTGGTCCCAAAATAGCAGCCTGATCATCATCAGGAAAATATACATCTGCCCTCAACTCTCCAATAACCCATTTTTATTAGCTGGATAAAAATAACCAGACCACAATTTTGGTGCAGTTTTTACAAGATGCCAGATTAAAAAAAAATAAAATCAGTGCAAAATATCACATGCATGCAAGCATAGACTGAGCCTGCCCTGTGCAACACTGTTCATAACTGTCATGCTTGAGTGCAGAAATGCACATAATTTAAAGGCTGTCTAAAAAAAGGGTTCATTACATAATCAATACTCTGGACACCAACAGGCATAAAGTTTTTTTTTTGTTTTTTTTTGGGTGAAAACACCTCAAACACCAGCACAAGCAACACTACCTGTTATGCCGGCTTTGGAGAAGCATTTGTTTTTTTTCTTTTGAAACAACAAAGCACATCTGATGCAGTAATATTGCAGTGTGACAGATGTTATAGAAGATTATCACTCAATATCTCACACCACACCATCCCAAGAGAGGTAATAAACTCAGCCGGTTACTTTTCGTGCATTTTTCTGCTGGCCTGCTGAAGAGCTGGCCCCAGCTCCAGAGTTGGTGCCCTCCGTAACAGGTTCTTGTCCTCTCTATGGAAATAAGTGTAACGTCACAGCTGGTATTTCTCTGATCTATGGGTACACTGTTTATGGGTTCACTAGAATGTGGGGTGTTGTGTGTCTTTCCAGTCTTACCTTGCAAAGCACAATAAGCATACTTTAAACTATACTGATTGAGCACTGTGAAATATAGGATGCCCAATATGTAAATGACTTTGATTAACTGAGAAAGTCTGTTTGTTGGGATTGTACACAGATTTACAGTTAACGCTGGGGAAGCACTGATTATATAAAACAGCAGCTCTTTTATCAATGTCAGTGAATGGTTTTCAAGGCTGTTAGACGGTCATCAGTCTCACAGGACTGCAGACTGGTTGGTGATCGCCTGGTAATCTCCAGATACTTTATAAAAAAATTAAAAAAAGGGGGAAAAAATGTGGACTTCCTTTTCTGGCTCTTTATCCAGAAATTTGCGATTCCCCAGTTTCTCACTATCAGCTACTGGCAGTGACTGAGGTCATTTGCTAGATATAAGGAATCCCCACTTTCTCCATTTCAGTCAATAATGATCAAGTAGGTATAGCCAATCATACAGCACAATATGATCACATGATTAGGCTAAGCCAATTAGGCACGAGAAAGATGCTGCATATCATTAGCATATATTATGATAGCACTACCAGCCTGAAATCCTTCATGTTGTTGACTCTCCACTTCATGAATACAGCCAGTGTACAAAGGGTGCTAAACATCCAGGAATATGAATATAGTGTGCATATTTTTGAAGAGTAAAGAACACATTATTCTCCTCCTTGTGGTTTTGGAGTCTATAGACCTGAAAGCTAAATCCTCACAGAAAGATGCCCGGATGGACAGACTACGGTGTCCTCCTGCTTTATATCAGGCGGGAGGATAATAATAATAAAACTGATGCCAAGTGTTAATCTTGCTGCAGTAAATAATTTGGTATTTTTATTTAGACAGAATATTATTTATATAACAAACTACAACCAAAATTCCACAACCATAGAAAGCAAAAACCAAACCTGATTCAAATTGGGCTGATCTGTCCTTTACAGTAGTCTTCTTGTGCCCCCTGGAGTACATCAAGTTATGCTAGTTTTAGACAGCACTGTCCTTTTCTTTGCATTTCAATGGACAGTTCTACTGTAGTCCTGAGTTCTGCTGTAACATCTGAAAACAGCAGCAGTGCTGGAAGCAGACAGACACCTTGCCTGGGGATCTAATTTTTGCTTTTTGTGGGGGGGTGTGATTCAGTTCAGGATATTAAAACTGTTTACAAAACATTAAATGTTTGAAAAGGGAGAGAAACTGATACATTTTATGTGCTAAACCTGCATTCAAAGGATTCTTAGAGAACAGGCTTCAAACTTTGTACTGCTACTTATAAACAATAAAAACACTAATGCTCAACAGGACTGATCACTGAAGCACAAAACCAGGCACATTACCTGAGATGCGTTGGTAATTGGCAGGCAAATACCCAGGTCATTGACAGTCAGCTGCAGGAAGAGGGTGCTGAACGCCTGGGCGGAGGTCTGTTGGATGCCTGGGAGCTTATCCACCACCTCTTTTGTGGCCATGTGGATGTCCTTGTTGAGGGCCATGCGCTGCTCATTCCAGTTGTCATACGCTGCCTTGTAATTGAGCCAGAAGAGGACAGCTGCAGGAGAGCACAGAGGTGGGAAGAATGAATATTAAGTAAGATCTCAAATGTTATTTAAGTAGCTCGTTCAAGTTTTGAAGTGTTACGGAACCAAAATCATGTAAAACAAACATAAAATATAAATAATATTTCACACATGCAACCTTAATGTCACTGCATCTAAATATGTCAGCTTCATGCCTGAATCCAGCTGCTTTGGGCTGTTTATAGACGCACGTTTTTGACTTTAAACTAACTGCAGCATCAGTGAGAAGCAGCGGTGACTTTTAAACACATGGCAAAAAGGCAAAAACTTGTAACAAATTATCCCAGACAGGTTTGATAAGGATCCAACAGCAAATTAAAGCGTGTACTTTACACAGCCACAGCTTTTAAGCTGTCAGAACCATTTACTAAAGTTTATTACACGTGTATATATGTTTTCCCATAACTTCATAAGAGACATGCCCACTCTAATTACTAAAGTAACTTTAACAATGAAGCTGCCAAGTTAAGAAAGGTCTGAATTTAAGGATATCACTTGTTGTACTGAATAAAGCTTTAAAGTAACAGTGACCTTTGGGCGAACGTCCGAAAATCATCACTCTGAAACATGGATGGAGTCAGAAATGCCATACACCCCATGCCCAAAAAGAGCTATCTGCTAATTCATTGTTTCAAAAAGGACCAGTTGTAATGGTTTGTATTAGATGGATGCTGAGAAACAGCAAACTGAACCTCTGTCGAACGCCACGGGCTGGGCGAAAACAATCGGTCTGTTAAGAGTGATTAGGACGGCCTCTTTGTCTGTGGAACCACTGATTTCCTCCTGCAGAGCATTCCTCAGACCGATCCGAGTTTGGAAGTATGCCACCTGGTGGAAGTCTGACCCAGCTTCTTCATACACCTTTAAAGTGAAAAGGAGAAAAGGGATCAGATAACGATCAAACACCGTCAAACGGAGGGAGAGCAGAACTTGGTAGGAAGTGAGGATTCTGCGTCAGTGTGTCTGAGTAAGACACGCTGCTACTCGGGGATTTCATTTGTACCTGGTGCTTGACAATCTGTCCAAGAGCCAGGTTGAGGTCAACTTGACATTTGCCGAAGAGTTTAAGGTAACTGCTGCTGCCTCCGGCCTGAGCCTTGCACTGGATTCTGTTGGATAGCTCGAGCTCAATCAGGCCTGTCTCAAAGCGCACGGCCCGCATGGAGGGAGTGGTTGCTGTCATCTGGATTCCCTGTGAACAGGAAAAATAACAATAAAAATCTCCACAGAGAAACCTTTTACTGGTTTCACTCCTTCAAAACAACACAGTGCCTTCTCCCAGGGAGAATTATTTTGCATTTCTGAAACAAACTGAACAGAAGATACCTTGAACCTGAGACTGAGAGAATAGAGGAGGATTTTGGGTTTGTCTGCATCTGTTGAAGTGTCGTGCTCATTCCAGAGTGGGATGGGTTGTTCTCCTCCTGCAACAACAGAATGAACACACCTCCCAGGTCACCTCAGTTCACACAGAAGATGGATAAAATATGCTACAGCGTGGACCGAGGGTAGATGTGCGAGTCCTAATCTGCTCAAGTGTTCCATTGCAGCTGCTCCTCCTGAATGTGAATACTTGCCTGAAACTCAGCTGAAGGCTCCATCATTATTCCTCTCTCTAAAATGGCCAAAAACACTACCAACTCCTCTCTCTGTTGGGCAATTATATCGATCAAGCTTGGTGAGCTTAACAAATTACTATCAATAACGTTGTGGAAATAAACAAGGGTGGATTTGTGGCAGTGCATTGGGCATTGATTTTTGAGGAAAAACGATTTTTTTCAGCAACTTAAGCAGCAGCTGTAGGCTACAGAATACTGTAGGGAAAAGCCAGATGTTTGAGATTAGATTAACTTTATTGATCCATGAGGAAAACTGGACTGCTGCAGTGGCACAGAGGAGGAAACAGTCTTGGAAAGTGCTCTGCAGTCATTTGTGAGTGTGGTGAGTTAGACAAAAATTTAAAAATACAGGAGGTGTACGATACAGTACCTGACACCTTCTGTATGACCTCATTGACTTCCTTCATGAAAACCTTCTGCAGAAAGACCAGGTGGTTGAGTAGGTCTGTGGTCAGATTGTGCTCAAAGGAACCAATCTGTGCATCAGAGAGGACGATGAACATAAAGACCAATTATTAAAAACAGGAAACCTGCTGGCCTGCAGAGCTCCACTGTCAAATGTTTTACTTCTATAATATGTGATAGATTGGAACGGAAACTATTTTGGCTGTAGGTCAGCCATCATTGAGCTAATAAAGACTTAAGATGCATCAAAACTAATTATGTTGGTTTACTTAAGAGCATAAGTCAAAAGGCCATATTAAACACCTACTGCTGTTCCACAGGCATCAGATGTTTGCGCATTTCCGAGGCGCTTACCTCAGCTACGCAGCGCAGGTAGTTGCCTTGCAGGTAGTTTCCTTGCTTTGCCGGGAAGTCGTCTTGCACCCAGCCCTGGTCTGAGTGACTATCATGGTCCTCCATGATGTACTCGCCCGACATTGTGACCGGAGGCAGTGTGAGGCTGGCTGATGGTGACATGGTGTGCTGGGACATGTCCACCGGGGACACTTTTGACTGGAAGCAAAGTTTGTGGTTCGGCAACTCGAAGGTGAAACTGGTTTGAGCTCCTAAACACAAGATGGGGAGAGAAAGAAAAGTACTGCGACTGAGTCTTAAGGGAGGACTCTGTTAACCTCAGCACAGATGGAAAAGCCAACTGGAAGCAATTAGTTTTAAAGATCATTGTGGAAGTTTCTCTCAGATCTATTTTCACACACCCGTCATGCCGTGGCTCTTCATGCGGCCCATCTTGTACTCTGCTTTCAGTGACGGGAGCAGGGCAGCCCCAATGGTGATGCCATCCATCATGGCGCTGAACTTGAGGACGATGGGTTTCTTCTCCAGGCCTTCGGGAAGCTGAGGGAACTCGTTGGCCTCGACGGGGGTCTGGTTGATGCTGGATGCTTTGTCAGAGGGTTGTGGGGTGGGGGTGTCCTCCCTGTTAGGAGGTTGGCTGCGAAAACCATAAAAAAAAACATGAACTCATGTGGTCAGGAGTGCATGATTTTCTACTTTAGTGGTGACTTTGGCTTTTAAAGTATTACATAGCCTTAATCCCAGTTACATCCATTAACTTCTTTAAATCCCTTCTTAAACATTCTTTTACTGGAAGGCTTTAATGAATGTTTGATATGTGTTTATAATTGATCCCTAATGACGTGTTTGATTCTTTTTTAATCTCTTGTTTTTATGATTTCTGTTTTTCACTCAGATGATTTAATTACTTTTTAATTATTTCATAGGATGAAACTTTAAGAAAAGTGCTGTACTGATAAAATTTAGGTTTATTATTGTGTGTGAAGATGATGCTGCACGGTTGGGGCAGCAGCTGACCGTGCGGGTTTCCACCCGGCACTCTGGTTTCCTCCCACAGTCCAAAAAAAAAGTGCACGTTAATTTAATTGATGATTCTAAATTGGCCGTAAGCGAGTGGGCAGATTGTTTTCTACTTAAGCACTTTAAGCGCTTCATAAATGTGTGTGAGAAGCACACTGATTGGTCAGTGAGACCAGAAAAGTGCCACGTAGTCATATGATCAAGTGATGATGTAATATGTTAATATCTGGACTGGATTTGGGATGCAGTGCCTCAGGTTTTCCATCCAGCCTCATGAGGTAAGCTGTGTTGAGGGAAGCTACAGTACACACTCAAAAACTGCCGCTACTGCTTTGATTCAGTTACGTGTGTGTTATTATGCACAACTCTGCAGATACCGGCTTCAATTCCACTGAAAATCAAATTACAGGCAAGTTCTTTAACACCCAAAGCACACCTACAACTCTATAAATATATTAACATAATGCAGCATATTACCATGGAAACAGAGCACACACACACACAGGTTTTAAAGGCAGGCGACAGTGTGGGTACGCTGTAGTAACGTGTCGCTTTAGCAGATGTTAAGAACTGAATGAGTAAATATTACAATTTAGAGACAGCAGGTGTTGGATGATGGATTTGTTTATGGTTTCAAGTTGAGTGCAACATTTTGAAATTGGCTGCTTAAAAAAAAATAAATAAATAAATGATAATAAATGAAGCAGGCATACACGGTGGAGGGTTGCCGGATGAGGTCTGAGATCTGCTTGGAGAGCTGGTGGGAGCTGCGGACCATCATGCTGTGCAGCGTAGCCGGGTGCTGGGGGATGTTGATCATGATAGCCCCCACTTTGAAGACGGCTGCGTTGTTGGTCTTCAGGCCCCGCTGGGCGCTGTATAAGGCCTGAGACTTGGCGATGTTGCACTTCACCACCGTTCTGTAAACACAGGGGACACCGGAATGAGCAGGTGGACAGAAGTCCGATCGCTCAGAAGACGTGGACGTGTGAATGAACGCGGGGTTAGACACCAAACAATGAAACACAAAGCAGATTCAGGACTGCAAATTTTTTTTTTTTTTTTTTGGAGGGACACAATGAGCAGTTATGGCAGTGACACTACATAAACAAAGAATGCATGGTCTTTATGCAGATCCTGGATGGCTTATGGTGCAATTGAACTAGCAGAAAATGCTGAAGTGTGGACTAAACTGTAACACAGTGCAGTGTTTTAGCAGACTGATGGGATTAGGGAAGAACCTGAATGCTGTAAACAAATACAAGAAAATTTAGCAGATATGAGAAACCACTTTTTTTTTGCCAAACTTTTGTTGGCTTCAGCATCTCAAATGTTTAGATCAGCTGCTGCTCTTTTTTATACATACATATATTTTTCACTACTTTCTGACATCTTGTAGAAAAAAGTGAGATGATAATCAGCTGATTCTTCAGTTTGTGAAAAATATTTTCATTAAATCAACAGGAATGACAATGCACATGCTTTTAGCCAGTAACAGTTGCTCCATTTACATAAACAGATGTGGCAGACAGGTGACTTGGACAAATGAAGAATGCACATTTAAGGAAGTTGTGTTTTTGGTTTAATGAGTCCCCTAAAAGGCAGCAACAACATACAGAAACTCTTGTTTAGCAGTGCTGGTGGGAGATGTTGGGAAATCCTCCAGTCTAGGCAAGTAGTTGGAAAAGGAAGCAAAGTAAAAAAAAAAAAAAAAGAAGACAAAGAAAGTGTAAAATACTTTGAGACACTTTAAGGTCAGAGCAATTTTTCACATGCAGTAACAGTGAAAACATGGTCAGTTCTGAGGCGCTGCCATACATGTACGTTTTGTTTTAGTTGCTCGGGCTTTATTTATAAGACTCTGGATTAACAAAGCAGTTAAAACAAGCAGGATGAGCTCAGCTAAGTAGAGTTAAACATATTCTTAAGTAAACTTCATCTGGAAGGCAAAACTAAAACAACTTCAGATAAGGAGTTAATGAGGCAGACACACGGTCTAATGTTCCTTCTGCACTGGGACCTGCTGTCTTTGCACACGGCCAAAATAGCCAATCATAGTAACAACTCAAGAATGCTATGCTACGGTCTTGGCTACATAAATTTTAAAAATGGGCAGAGTTTGCAGGTACATTATGAAAACAGGTCTCAGTTTTATGTTCACAGTGGGAGGATTTGTTAAGTAAGGCATCTATTCAAGTAACAAACTAAATCAAAAAAAGCTGTGGAGACACACTGGCCTGTCTAAATGCACTAATTCAAGGTTTGCAATCTGATTAGGTTGGCTATGTTTTGAGGAAATTGCTTGCAGTAAAACGAAAACTGATAATAAAAATCACCTGGCTGGAAAAAGCCTGCGCGTGTCTCACTGAGCACCAACACAACCATGTTTTAGTGGGCTTTTAAAGGTGCTTATGGAGTTCATACTAAAGCATTCAAACAACTTTTTTGATATGGACAAGTACAGTTTGCAAAAGTTGTTTACTTCAGATATAATGAACAGTTAAAGTATGATATAAAAAATAGAACAATCAAAAACTGTTACGTCTATAAAAATTGTGAGAAAGTAGTGAGAAAAAAAAAAATGCAATTCAAGAAAAAGGTCCAAACTAATATAAAAGCGAAACATTACCGCCTACAAATACAAGGCCTAATAAAAGAAAAATGACCCAGAGACAGCGAGGATCAATACAATTGGGACCAGTTAAAATACTTTGTTTCTTTTTAAACAGCTGCTGAAACATTTAATCGACCGGCTGAATTTGTACGTACTGAATGTCAGGTGTTATCCCCTCCAGCAGAACGATGTTTACCCCTCCTATGTGAGCAGATGCACACGTTTCTGTCATTTTCTGATGCAGGATATCTGCAGACAAGACAAAAACAGGAAGCTCAGATCAAACAAAACAAACCTCTACTGACCAGCAACTTCCCTTCTGCTGCAGAACTGCATCGATCTACTTTGGAACTTCCCAAAGTTTCGCATCAGATCTTTCCTCACACAAAAAAAGGGAAAAAAAAAAAATCATTATCTCTGTCAATATCACTGCCTAACCTTTCATCTTTTCCTTCAGGGTGAAACTCCCGTGGATCTTCTTCAGTTCTGCTTCCATGGTCAGCCCACCGATGTCAGCCTCCAGGTGCGTGCGGTTCACCATGCCGATGCCGAACACGATGAGCGTGACGTGCTGAGGCTCGGAGCTCACCAGGCTGCGTCGCCTTCCACCCGCACCTGGAGGTTTGCTGGGCGTGTTGGGGTCCTGCTGCTCATTCTCAAATATCACTTTACAGAGCGGCTCCGAGGGTTGACGTGCCGTCTCTGTGGATAAGATTTACACTTTACATAATAATACTGGTTTTATATTTACAGTTCTGAAAAGACTAGATTCACAGGTTTTAAAAATAGTGCTGTTTCTTTCTAACTGATATACATTTTTTTTTTATTTAGCCTCCCATTTTAGCATCCATTCGTTTACTGAAACACTGTCCTACCATTACAGCCTTATCGGTTACATTTAATGGCCTCCTTGAAGAAATGGGGGGAATCAGTACAGCAGGATAAACTTATATATAGGAGAAGTTAATGTTCAAGTGGTTATAAAACAGTGATGAGGAAGGAAAAACAAACTGAAATGTAAGAGCAGTGTGTGCAGATTCCAAAAGACAGCAATGTTTTATAAAAATAATGTGCAACAGAAGTATAAAAAGGTCCAAGGGAAGAATGAAAAGGTACAGCTGAACTGAAGAACTGAAATGTGGAACTGGATGCGTGCTGAAAGCCGAATTCCACCTGAAAGGCAGTTCTCCGGGGAGCTTTTCTCCAGGATGCCAGTGGGATCGGAGATGAGGGAGTAGAAGTTGAGCAGCTTGTACATGTTCTGCCAACATTCTGCTGATGGCTCGCTCTGCTCTGACACCGTGATGGAGTCGGAGTCATCCATCGGGATCGCCATGTGGTCGGCCACGTCACGGGACCCTTTCCTTGACACCTGAGGGCATTACGCAACATTCCACATTGTGAAAGAGAAAATAAGACATGCTGCAGTATGCATCATGAGGCTGAAGGGTAAATAAACAGCCTTGCTGACTTATTCCTTCTTTTATTACGCTGCTGTTTACTCTGACAGTAAAGTCACGATGAAGTAAGCTGTCACGACAGTCGCACTTAACCAAAGATAAAAACAGGCACTTGTGAAATGAACTCTGGTACACAGAGAGGTGACTCAGTTATTCCAGCACAGCTTCCTAAGAGAGCTGGCACAGATGATACATGTGGAAAGTACTTCAACTGTATCATGAGTCTCTCTCATAGGTCATTTACTTTAATAAAAATCTCCTTTAAAAAGTGCTTAGCTCCTCAGATCATGTTCCAGCTGCTGAGACAAAAGAGCTTTCTTTGAGTCAGACATGTTTGAGGAGAGGTTTTTTTTGAAATTTTACTTGGAAACCTTGACATGAGTAAAAAAACCAGAACATCACAGATGAGTTTATTATAATGCGGTCTGTTCTGAGAAATCTGTTGGCTCCCTCTAGGGTTTGTGTGGAGAATTGTGAGCTGTTGAATGAATTTAGTGAATCTATCAAAAGGTCTGGACAGGTTTTCCAGGTCTTCATTTCTCCCATTTCAACTTTTACAAATATCAAATCTGATTGTACCAAGTCTTCGTTATCTTTGGCTTAGCTGCACAACTCTGTTCAAACATGTATACGTTACTTTCAGTCATTTTGTTATTTTCTACCTATAATCACATCTGCCCTCGTCACTGTTACCTTAGAGGTGCGTCTTTCTGAACGTCCAAGGGAGCTGCGTCCTCTAGGCTCCCTTCGTCCCAGCGTGTCCATGCCAGATGGAGGCCCATTTGGAGGTAAACCACCA
The DNA here is from genome assembly GCF_007364275.1 of Archocentrus centrarchus. NCBI lineage: Eukaryota > Metazoa > Chordata > Actinopteri > Cichliformes > Cichlidae > Archocentrus > Archocentrus centrarchus. Next base: position 26,347,391 of record NC_044367.1, on the reverse strand, counting down.
GCGCCCCCTGCACCTCCTCCTCCTCCTGACCCTCCCCCTCCACCCATCCCTCTCTTGCTCTTCAGGGTTTGGGTTCCACTGCGGCCCGCCCCGTTCAGGCTTCCACGGGAGCTGCGGCTGAAGTCCGACGACCTGAAGTGGCGGTACGGCCGGGCCTTGAAGGTGGGTGTCGGGGAGGCCGAGCCGGCGGTGTAGCGGCTCAGCTTGATGTCGGTCTGCGTGGCCTTAATGTCGTCAATCATGGTGCTGAATTGGTGGATGAGGCGCACCAGGGCCATGTCAACACGCTGGCTGATGGCCTGGCAGGCTGTAGTGAAGTCACAGTGGAATGTGTTGTAGTGGCGGCGGTTGAGGTCGTGGAAGGAGAGCGGCACTGCAGTGGGGCCCTGAGGGGCGCTGGTCGACTTCTCCATCACCACTGCGTTCACACTGAAAGTCTCGATCAGCAACGCTGGCTTGAACTCAAGCGGAGGCAGGTTCACCAAGCCTTGCCTTTAAACAAAACGAACCCAAAACATTTAAAAATTAAGAGAAGCGGCCAATGAAAACAGCCTAAAAAACAAAAAAAGAAGGACGGGTAACGTATCGTGTGCCTGCTGTGTTTTAGGACAGTTTTACCTCCTGGATCGCTTGTTTTTGCGCTCCTTGGTGGTATCGGAGTCGACAATATCTGCTCTGAGGCACTCAAGGTTGCCGGAAAACGACAGGTGCTCTCCAAAATACATCTTATAACTAAGCGGGGTTGTATCTTGGGCCTGGATGCCTGTGTAGCTCAGTAAAGGCTTGAAAACAACCTGAGGGGATGAAAACAGACGATCACGGCACAGGAAGGAACAGATTTCTGTGGAGGCTTAACTACAAGGTTTGCATTCAGGGCGTCTGACATCTGCACATGAAATTAAGATAAAAATGGGAATAGGAAATAGAAAGCCCAGTGAACACCTTTCAGAATGTGGATCTGATTGGTTTTCAGTATGACATGGATGGCATTTATATCAGCACAGAATTATTACTTATCGGCAGACCCTTTGGATATTCCACTTTTTCTAACTCAGTGGATATATTTGGCTAATTGCAAATCAGCGTGCATTAAGGCTGCTTTAGCTTTTATCTGCTTCAATAGCATCAACATAAAAAAAACCTCATTTAAAAACCAATTTCTGAACTTATCAGTGAGCTGTAGATACCAAACAAACTACCAGACTAATTAAGATCTAATTACAAAGCGCAGAAACAGATTAAAAGACAGAGAAGTGCAAACAGATGTATCAGCAGCACCTGAGCATCAGCCAGCTGAACAGCAGCTGGACACTGGTTCCCCTCCTCAATGTCAGCCATGTCATCCTGGCTCGTGCTGTGCTGGGAATGCTGGGAATGGGTCCCGTCAAGGGTGTTCTGGTCACTGGACAGCACTGTGTTGAAGTCTGAGGCTGAAGGGATGGTGGGCAGGTTACACGTCCCACCTGAGGATGTGGAACCAGTGAGAGAGTGGGGTGCTGAAGGGTTAAAGATTTTACCACTCTAGCTCCTCGTGAAAAACATGTTTGAATGAATTACGGAGACAGCGAGAGAGAGAACGTTAAGGGGAACTTTACAGCCATTAAATGCACAATTTGTAACTCTAAACAACCGCATCACACTTACTTAATTTGTTTGTGAGAAACTGCTGCTGCTAATTTGCTGTGCTGTCATTGGCTCACACTTGGGTGACTACATAATGACGAAGTTAATCAACTTTGGCACAAATCCGGTCATTACACAGTTATAATTGCACCCACAATTGCTCTGCACAATTGTGAAGGTAACAAATGTTTTCAGTCATTTGCATGGGTGATTCCAAGTAATAAACTGCTATTGAGAGAGAATGAAACAAAATGTAGAGAGCAGCAGTTTGTAACTTGGAAGATGAGCGGGAGCAGAGGGGAACAAAGGGAGCGACAAAGCAGTGATGTGAGGAAACTAACGGTGTATTTAGCAGGAGAGGCTAACAAGCTACCGCATGACTTGAGGTTTAAGACTCATGAAACAAAAAAAAAAGAGCCCTAGTGCCACATAACATTTCTATTTTCAATTTCTGTAGCGTGAAGGGTTTGAAAATACCTGAAATAACACCAGCGGTAGTACCAAAAAGACCAACACACTGGCAGCAGTGTGTGGGCACACCTGGATTACTGCAACGGCCTCTTTACTTGAATGGATTCTTTGTTGAGTCCAGACTGCATGAAAGATGACCGCATCCCTCCTCTTTAAGAGTCTTTACATTAGCTCCCACTAAGATAGCACCTTAATCTAAACCACAGTATTTCCAATATTGACAACACTTCTGAATTGGACCATTTATTGTGTGCTACATATAGGAAAGGGCAACAGGGGGGCAGGATCCTGACTTTTTTTTCCTTTCCTGATACTATCAAGAATTTAGAAACAGCTTAAGGGCTTTATGAGAACAGGAATAAACAAATGGGCAAATTGGCTGGTGAAGTAACTGCTGGGTTATATTAATCTCAGTGTTGAGACAAAGCTATTTAAGTGCATATCAATGGGAGACCTAATAAGGATTGACATCTGAGGAGGTGGGAAATATAGCAGAGCCTGAACTGTCCAATAATGATCACCTGTCAGGTGCAGCGTGAACTCACTTTATATGCAAGTGAAGCTTAAGAGTCAGGCACCATGTTAGCATGTAGGTTCTGTACTGATTTTTAAAAAAAATCAGACTGTTTGGTGAGGATTCAGAACTTTGGAGAGGATAGAAAAAAGTAAAGCCTGATGGAGCCTTTTGGAGAACACTTCTTTTGTTTGGCACCTCAACGACATGCTGGAAACATACTGTCCTCAGTGTCTTCCACCCTCTCATCCAGCTACGGTCACTTTCACATACGGTGAGCTGTAAAACGGCCAACCTTACAGCAGAGATACGTCTGCAGCCTGGAAACTGGAACGATGTGGCTCAGCGAATCAGGTCAGCTGAGCGACTCCTCTCCTTTCTTCCTAAAACACACTTTCGTAGAGCCTTTTCTCAATTTGTTCAAGTCAGCGACAGCAAGCAACAGATTTTATAAACCACGCTGGTTTTTATCAGTCTCTTTTTTTTTGCCTGAAATTTGCAGACCTTTTTAAAGCACTTTGTGCAGATTTTAGAAAGGTCAAAAAAATAAAACCCTTCATTATATATTTAATATTAGTCACTGTAATAAATTAATTTCCCTCTGGTATAAATGAAGGTGTTCTAGATGGCTAATAAACTAATGGGGGGAAATCGCTAACTATCAGCTAATTAGTTCACCAACACCATCAGCACAACACTCAGTATCCCTGACCTCCTTCTGGACTGTTATCTGGGAGTGGTTGGTACTGGTAGCAGAGGCTGACAGAAGAACCCAGTGAGGCTACTGAAACAACATCAAAGAAAACTTTAGCTTGAATCCCTAAGCTGTTACTACAAGAGTGGATGTGTTGGTCATTTTTATCTATTCCAACAGCATCATAACAAAACTGCTTCAATACTTAAAACAAAAAAAGGCTTAAAACAAAGCATTATGTGGCACATCAGGGTCCAAAAACATCCATTTATCATAATAAGCACATGTGCATGTATAAGAATGGCTCAACAAATAAAATAAGAAAAAAAAAATCCTCCATTAAGCTCACATCACCTCACCTGTCTGCAGGCTGTTGTGCTGGGAGCGGTTGACCGGAGACTCTTGGACTCCAGCCCCCGTCCTGCTGCTCACAGCGTTGGACATCCAGTTGTAGAAGCTGACAGAGGAGGGCTCCGACAGCAGCGGGTGCTCCGTCAGCATGTCTGTCCCTGGACAAGAAAAGAGATTGTGAGCACATTGCATCATGGAACATACTAAAAAACCTGGACATGCAGTGATTGACTGCTGTTCATGCAAAATTCATCGTTTATAATCAGCACATATGGTTAATGTAAATAAGGATATGACAAAAGAAATAAGAAAAGGCAAGATTTCCAAAATTTTCCTACTTTCATACCTTAAAAACACATGATCCTATTTGTTATAGATTCTCCTCTCTTAACTTTATGCTTCTCAGGTTTTAGTGCATTTTTCTCTCTACATATTTGTTCATAGCAAGCTTGTGGCTGACGTAAGCACATGCTGCAGTTTGCCACCATTCACATTATGAACGGTAGAGGTCAGTGTTGGAACAGAAATGCAACTAGATGGTTTGAAGTTGTGACAAAAATCAAGTTCAGACTCATGATCAGCCTTTCCCAGAACATACTGCAGTCAGCAGCAGTGCAACAGAGCAGCGGCCGAGTGTGAGCACCTGTGCGAGTGAGCGAGCTGCTCTTGGCTGCGGTGGCAGCAGACGGCTCGTTCCTCTGAGGTGTGCCCTCCAGCAGATTGTGCAGACTCCGAAAGCTGCCCGTCAGATTGCTCAGAAGGCTCTCCTTCCTGGGGCTGTCCTTGGCTGGCAGGCCTCCGCGGCTCACATGGGCGGGTGAATCAGCCGCTGTGTCACCGCTGGTGTAGCTCAGTGACTGGTAGGGATGGGAGCCCTGGGTGTGACAAATGTGCAGATTGCTGAGAGGAGTTCCTGTTCACGCTATATAAGTTTTTCACAAGCTGCCATTGGCTGATCTAGTTCGGCGGCAGGTGGGATAAATTGTGTGTGGCAACATTATGAACACAGCTGAATCTAAAGCTGAGGTAATACTTTTTAGACAAAAGAGCAGAGTTGGCTCAAAAAAACAAAAAACAAAATAAAATATATATATAAACACATCTGATTTTAATTTGGGAGAGAGGAAAATTTCATCTCATCGCTGAATGTAAGGCTCTAATCCCTCCTGGCTTTCCAAAAGCAGAATCACCTTCATACCACAGCCAAGACTCTGCAGCGGAGAGCTCCAACCTTAACATGGTGCTTATATAAACCAGGATATTGTTATGCAACCCTGGCTTATAAAATGTCAGTTTAAAAAAAAAATAATATGCATCTCTCATGACAACCTAAAAATCCTTGTTCTGTCCAACTGACAATTCAAATTTATGAAATCTACAAGCTCATAAGACTGAGAAAAACAGAAGATATATGCATTTAAGGATGTCAAGTCACTGATCTTTTCACTATTTTGGTTGAAAAATGAAAATTGTTTGGCCAAATTTAATTACCAATAGATTAATAAATTAATCAATTCAAATCAAGTGTTCTAGTTTAAAGTATTTGATTTTAATCTTTCAGACACGACAATATGGAATATATTGGAACGGAAACTAATTTGGCTGCAGGTCAACCATCACTGAGCTCACACCTACTTTTAAATTGAAAATCTGTCTGCAACATTCAACAGACCTTTGACCAATGAACACTCATTGTTTCACAGGAACTGCCCAACAAAATAAGGGAAGAGCAGTGATTGAAGTTAAACATCAATGTACAGTATTTCTTGAAAATTTTGATAATTCATTAAAAAAAATAAAATAAAAAACATTTAAAAAGTAGAGTCTTACTCAAGTTTCAGGGGATTTCAAATATAAATGACCGAGAAGTAACAAATTCAGCAAAAAAATTGATGGATGGCGCCGGCTCTGTATCAGATCAGCTGACTGTCGTCTTTGACAGCGGCGCTAAAGAGAGAAATAAACCTTTCTAACAAACCCTGCTTACAAACATGTGCTTTCTATGCAGCTTGGTTTGCATCCAAAAAAGGAAGGGGAACATATGAATGCATTAGCTGAAACTCACCTTTATTCTGAGCACAGACTCGTTGTGTGTATGCGACTTGGAAAGTTTCCTCATGATCTCCACTCCACTCACTGGACCAGAGTTGGCTTCTTTTGGTGGGGGGCGGCTGCATGCTCCCTCCAGCAACATCGTGTGTTCACTCACTGTGGCTTCACAATAACACCACAAAATAAAACTCTGAGAAAAAAAACCTAATTTAAAAAGGTTAAGCTGAACGGTTTGTCATTCATCTCTACAGCTCCTTTCAGTAAACCAGTGATATTAGTCTATAACGGATCTTTGCAAACACTGAAAGTAAAGGTCAAGAGTTTCACAGTCCATCTGTGGCAACAGATGGGTGGCTCACAATATTATTAGCACTCTGAAAGCTGTAAGTTCCCACCTGCGTCGAATTCAAATTCAGCCCCATCCGCGCTGGTGTCACTCTGCAGTGCAGCTCCATTGTCCAGGCCTAAAATTGTGTCACCCTGGTTCTGCTGATGCTCCTTGGGCTTAGTAAGCTGGTTGGGCCTCATCAGACCAATAGCCTTGAAACCCTGAGTTACCACGATGAATTTCATCCACTGCCTGGCCAACGCTACCAGACCTTTCTTTAGAGTAACCAGGGCTGGGACCCCATCATTCTGGGGTAAGAAGAGAGGAAAGAACTGGATTAGTGCCACTGCTTCACAGTGATAACAGATTAATTTAAATAATGCAGGAGAGCCAAGAGAAGAGAGGTTTCTGAGATCTCTTAATTTTATTAGCCAACTAAGTACACATGATCATGTTGTGGACCTGAAGGAGTGCGAAAGAAGAGAATGAAAGGCTCGCACTAACCATGGTGGCTTCCTCAATGACAGAGTAGTCGGCCTGTTGCAGGTAGCGGTGCAAGATGTTACAAAGCATACAAGAGGGATTCTCGTGGAGGTACCGGGCTCGTTTGGTCACGCGGTTGTACTTGCTCCTGATCGGGATGTGGATGCTCTTTTTCTTTTGGGGAATGACAAAATGTGCAGGCAAGTCAAAACCACATGCTACACAAAAATCATTTTTAAAGTAACGATTCAACCCAGAGTGCCCACTGGCTCCTCATGTGCGATCACGTGTTTACGTATGTACTCCTAACCTCGAGAGCCTCAGTCATGATGCAGCCCATGACTGCACAAACGCGCAGAGTGCCCTCCATGTCCAGTTTCCGAAGTGATGATTTCAGCTGGTCGATGGGAACCAACCAGGCGCCAATGGCAGGCGTGGCTGTGCTGAGGAGATTCAACTGCCTGCGAACCCACGCGCGCAATAAAGTCAGACAGTAATGAATCACCTTAATAACTATTGCTCATTATAACTGAAATATAAATCACACTTCTGCAAAGTTAATAGGTTAAAAGCCATGGCATTTAAATTAATATAATGTCTGCAACTGCAAGTGTTTAATAATTGCTCTGTTGCTTTATTTTCTAGTGCAGACACCAGACTGAATAATGTGAAAATTCAAAACTCAACTCTAAACTAAGAGAATGATTAATCAGCGTAGTGTGCTTCAGACAGACGATGATGAAGAGTGGCTGACCTTTTTTTTTGTTAACTCAAACTGTGAGGTCATCTCTTTGTATCATTTCAATGCAAAGCCAACAGTTACTGTAATTATGTGACAGCTTGCCCTACCTGGAGATGGTCTGTGACGCAGAGCGCACATTGGTGGGAGCAGCAAAACTGAACCAGATCTCTCTAATGGTCAGTTTCATGCTGCTGGAGTCGGGTGGTGGGGGCATGAGAGGGAGGTCTTTCTTCAGGTCGTCTGATTCAACGCCTTCATCCTGCAGGGCAGAGTGCACGGGCTTTAACAGGATATATTCAACAGATTTATGGCTCTCCTTTGTGTGGAGCTGCACTTGCCATCATAGATTGTTCTTCAGATTCAATGAACTACATTTAAGGTTATTGCATTTTTTTTATTTTTCGTGAGTAAGAAATAAAAGTGTTTTTTAGTTGTTTTGTTTTTTTTAAATATATGTATCTGAACCTTAAAGTTACTCTGTGTAAAATCTCACTGCTGGATATCAGTAGACTGCAAATTGCAGTCAACTGCATTCTGTTCTCTTTCCCCTCCCAGTTCCAGTGCGTAATCCTAGCTGCCGTGGCCGCTGTAGGACAAACAACTCTGGCTGCCATTTACCTCCACTGTTTACCTCAGCTGGTGTCCGCATCTATTTACTCTGGAGGAAGCTTTAAAACTTTGTGAAAGGAGTCCGATACGAGTCAGTGAGTCAGTGAAGCTCACGTCTGTCCGATGACACTGAGGCGAGCTGAACTTTTCTGTCAGTAAGTGCTGCTGTTAGCCGGCATTAGTGAAACTTTCTTTGAAGTGGATCTTACATTGTTGGACACTTTCTGGCATAATGTTAACTTATAACCAGCTGTTGTTGTCGTTTAGCCAGCTCATTGTCAGCTGTCCAGAGACGGGAGGGTCACATGTCTGATCTGCTGACAATGAGGAACTGAAACAATATCAGGAATAAATACGCATGTTTAGAGCCCGATTTCAGTTCAGGAGATGAGGCTTGAGGTGAGGAGGAAGATGATGACCTTTTATCCAGATGGCACTCGTGCCGTTTCTTTCCTTTGCATTTTTGGTGAAGGGGACCCCTTCTCACATGACTCCTATCTTGAGTCTGAAGGTGCAGAAACAAATTAAAATGTCCCTCCACAGCAGGTGAATGCCTACGAGTTCTCTTCACCTCCGCCTTTGGCGTACTGTGTATGTGACCGATCACTAACCACATAAATAAAATGCAGTTAGGTGGAACGGCAACGTCCATCTCAGCCACAATATTCAAGATGGAGGGTGGTTTCCACAAACCAGTGGCTGTTCCTATGTATTTTAAATGGATTAAGTTTATGAAAATGCATTAATTTGGAAGATGGAAGATGTAGCTGCACACTAATCAGTGTATATTTATGAGTACAACATTCTTTTTTTCTATTAAATAACCTAAAAAAATTAATGTACCTTTAATCTTAGCGTTTAACCTTTTATGTGAGCAAAAAAAATGTGAATCAAATAATGACATTAAAAGAAAGCGGTCAGTTTGAAATAAGCGCAGCAGAGCTTTTGCACTTGAATTAAATTTAGGACCCTGTTAGCTTGTTGCAGAACTCTTTGCTCCTTATTAGTTGCTCATGTTCAGGCTCACTGTTGTGCTGCAGGATGATCTGATAGTGGTGACACTTCTCCTGTGAGGTGCGTGGCATTGGACACTAACCTGACTGTGAGTCACAGCATTAAATTAACAAATTCTGACTGAAATCCATTTTCAAAAATGAAGCCCCCGTGAGGAAACTGCATGATGCTTCACTATTGCTTGCAAACGCTCATCTTCATCGAGTGTGTGGGAGACAAACTGCAGATGCAAATGTTTTTCAGCATTTGTTTGTTGCTGCGAGTCTTCCATAAAGAAGGGTATAACAGGGTCCTACTGGGTTTTTTTTTTAATTTTTTTGCCAGATCGGAGCCGATGGCACTGCAAAACATCTTTTGATTCTGAAGGGAAGTCAGAGTGATGCATCTTTCGCCTGCTTCACTCGCTTTTCGGTCCTTGGGCTGTTATTTCATGCTTCTGCAGAAAAGTTTAAGCATCACATCTGGAAACACCTGTCGGCTGTGAAAATTCTGCCTGCCTACTCAAGCAAGATGAATGTGTTGTTGTCTTTTGTTATTCTCGCTTCTGCCGTGATGTAAGATTTTTTTCCTTCGGCAACCTCGTCTTTTCAGTGGGGCTGTCCCCTCAACCATGTTTTATTCCCCTACACATCTATTACTGTTACACTTTATGATTTTGGTTCAACCTCCTGTTAAACTATTTATCACTAGAACCACTTTGGTACCACTGTTTAATATGCAGTGGCCCATAATCTCACTGTCATGTAAGGCGTAAGTCAATCAAATACAGCAGTGTGTAAGGTTTAAGTTACGTTCACAGTAGAGAAGTCTTTGTGGCGTCTCACCTGGTCGTCTGAGTCTGAGTGCTCATTAACATCAGAGGCTGGACTGACAGCATCATGCGGGAGGTTGTCATCAGACACGTCGGTGCTATAACCACTTCCTGTCTGAGAGCCGGTTGAACCGTTGGACTTAGACATGCCCGTCTTCCCCCCAGTGTCCGAGCGCCCCATCACACCAAACGCATTGTAAAGAATGGCTCCTGACTGACGGCCCCCTGCGAAACAAAGTAACATTCATAAATCAGTACACAACAGCCCTCATCTTAATAAGAGTGTTAATATTTCCAGACCTAAACTTAGGCGTGATATATGATTAAAGGAGTCTGGATTGTTTACCTTTGACCGTGAGGTTCTCAATGCCACATTCAAACATGATCCAGCCCCATTTCTCCAGCAATGCGGTAGAACGGCCCAGGTCGCCTGCTGTCGCCTGGGCATCAGTTTCATCCACCAGTGAAAACTCCTCCATTTCCTCCAGGCCGAAAAGAACTTTGGACTTCTCAAAAGGGATTGCTGTGATAGCACATGTGCCGATGTCTACAGATGATGAAGGAGCAACAACTGTTAGAAAACGCCACATACCCTTTAAGTACAAAATGTACAAAAACCCAACGGGTCTTGAAAGTGTAGGTCAAGTAACAGCAATTTTTTTTTCCACACTGTCACATAAAGCACATTAACAAAGAGTCGGTGTCTGATGTTCAAACAAAACTATCATTCTGCAGAGCCAACCTGTGGAGTCCAGGCCTCGGAGCTGGCTGTGGATTCGGTGGATATTGAGCCTCGCAGCAATCTCTTTGCCTTTCTCGATGCCGGCGTTGGAGCGCAAAGAGCCCGAAGACTGAGGCTGCATCTTAGTGGCTGAAGCGTACTTCTCCAGCATGACGGAGGGCCGGCCATGTTCTGTGGTGTTGGGAGTCTCCTCTACAATACCCCTGAAAGCAGCAGAATAAAATCATGTTAGATACCTTTACAAAGTACATTTGATTGATTTCATAATCTGCACCCCTTCTGGAGCTGAAATTTTGTTTTCAATCAATCAAAGAATAACAATTTAAATTAGGCTAAAACTCCTAAATCCTACTGAACTCATCCTCTTTAAAAAATGAATTCCAACAACCACAGCAGAGCATGTCAAACAGGGATATTTGCCCTGGGCACATACACTCCAAGAAGCTTAGTCACTGGAAGCACACAAACACATACAACGTCATGACAAGCGCTGGAGGCATTACCTGTTCATCCTGAACTGGGTGGCAATCCTGTCGAAGCACAGCGCCACCAGAGACACGTGTGTGACACACTTACTGGAGGAAGATGGTGACCCTTCCTCTACAGAGGCCTGCAGGAGGCAAAGGTTCACCTGCACACAAAACACAACAAAGCAAAGAGACACAAATCCAACGTGACGTAAACTGCTGTGTGAAGAAAAAAAATAAAACCTTCAGAAATCAGATTATGTGGACATAAACACTCATGTCTACTATAACATATTTAGAGAGACCAATTATCCTCCCACAAGGATGCATAAAGTTAGAGCAAGCTTTTACCCAAGCTGAAGGTTGTTTTGGCCCACCCAAAATAATTATATCAAGAAGCCATCGACCAGTTTAACAGCACACGTGACAGAAAACAAGGAAAACATGATCGTAGTCAGCTTTAGGTAATCTTACAGCTTCCATTCAGAGGAATAAAAAAATGCTAATATCATTTAAAAAGGGCTTATAAAACAAACAAACCGTTTAATAAGAGGACTTACTGCTATTATTCTGCACTAAATCAGAGCCCATTACATATTCATCATTTCAATGTAAAGGGATCTACAACCATGCTCACGATTCTATGCTTGCTCCCCCAAACCCCCCTTGTGGTTACAGCATATTTTTTAGGAAAGCCATTAGCCTCTCATTATTCTGGGTCACAGGTCTCACCTTGGGGATGGACACGTTGGCTTGGAGGCCCTTGATTTTCACATTATCTGGTTTGACGGACAGGTCTGTCTGGCCGTGGGAGATGTTGAGGGAGCCAGGGGTCGTGCCCTCTGTCTTGGACAGCTTATGCTCCTGCTTGCCTGTTTGGCTCTGTGTGGATGCAGGCCCAAAACGGAGAGACAAAAGTCAACAGGCAATAAGCCCTGCTTCAACTCACTTTTAAACTAAGAAGGAGATTTTGTTCAATCTCCCAAAATTTGGATGAGAAACATTCGTTTGTTAACGGTTGTTGGTCTGCTCTGTGATTTGCTGTACTTACAGACTCGGTGACCGTAGACTTGCTGATCTGATAGGCTTCATTGAGGACTTTCCCATGCAGATCATCCAGAATTGCTGCTGGGTGTCGAATACTGGCAAAGTGGACCATGGACTCGATGTACCTGACGCAAACCAAATACACAAACAGCTATTAGAAAACTTAAAGTTTCACAGAATGAGTTGATACGAGTCTATATGCAACAAACTGTAATGACATCAGAAAAGATTCTCAATTTAAAAAAAGAAAAAAAATCTTCTTTAACCTGATTTACTGGGTCATTACTCCAAACTGCACAAGTCAAGAGATTAATGTCTTTTAGAATACTGCCAACCCAGTGCTGCTGGCCTCTGGCAAACTAAAGATTCACACTGTTAGACAATCAAGAAAAGGACCAGAGTCCAAAGCTCTGTCAGCAGAATTTCAGATCCAAGTTTCAGTGTGCAGAGGGATTAAACTGGCTTAAGGTCAAATCTTAGCCTTAGGCTAAAAATAATCGTACACTAAGAAAGTGCAGTGTGAGAAAGAGGCTTTTTTTGGCAGTCTTGAGGTTATCTTTATAATCTGGTTTTTCAAACAAGTATTAAAAGCCTATTTTCTAAAGCGATGTGGCTAATTAGGCAGCCTGACAACAGAAGTGTTCCCAGCCAGCCGACTCTGTCTGATGAGCCTCGTCGCTACCTGTCCAGGGATTCGGCCACGAGAGGCGTAAGCACCACGTTGATGGCCCCCTTCACTTCCACAATGGCAGTGGTTCTGGTCTGAGCGAGGGGCTGCTCCAGAGACCAGTCATCTGTCGTTGTGTCTTCATCTGTGTTCTCCATGGCCCTCTTATCCAGGGGGGTATAAGGTGTACTGTGAAAATATGATGAGACATTCATAGGCTAGAATCAAACATAGAAGAGGCTGCAACCTCAAAGGGCTGTAACTCGTGTATAATTAGAGCTGGTGGCTGACACATTACCGGCTGACAAAAAGAAAAACAACCAAACTCATCAGGCTGAGCGACAATACAGCAACTTCATAATTACAGGTTATTGTGCTCTTGAGTGTTTCATGAAAAAAAAAAAAGCATTCTTATGAGAATGTGTTATCAGGAAGTTAAAATAAAAAAATGCAGCTGAAATACCTGTTGTTCTCACCCATCAGCTGAACTCCTCTGTCTAACAGCGAGCTGGCTGAGAGGCCCTGCTTTATCACCTGTAACGTGAAAGAAACGAGCCCATTCTTAAACTGACGGACAAAGCGCATTAATAGCAGAGGAAGTATTACATGTGGACTGAGTCAGTAATCTCACTGCATGTAGATTATTGCTGTTGAGTTAAAGTTAAAGACCTTAAAGCTGGGGACTGAGAGCTGGTCAAAAGAGCCGGAGCTCTCTTCACTGGTAGGCGTGTCCAGATCCAGGGGGCGATGCAGAGAAGACTTGGAGGTTCTTTTATTGGTGGGCTGCTTGACAGACCAATTTGAGACCTAGTCGAGGTGAAGTTAAATGGAGGGACATTAAACAAATCATTATTTCAGGCTTCACATAAACAAATTTAGGAGTGTAATGCCAAAGGATTTACCTGATAGTGGGCCAGGTAGTTCTGGTAACACGCCATGACATGAGGCTGTCGCGTTACCGGGCCTGGCTCCGCCATCTTTTCTGCCTCCACCGAGCTCTCCTCCTCCATGGCCAGGGCTGAGACAAAGGAGGCCTGAGATGTGTGGCTGGGCAGGGGTTGGGGCGGCAGCGGAGGTAGTGTCGGGGGCAGCGGCAGAGGACGTGGTTCAGTGATCAGCTCCCCATTGAGAACATAGGTGAGGGGACCCTCAACACTGTGGTAGATGGAGCTTCGGCTGAGGGAGAAGACGACATCAATAAAAAGGCATCAAATTAATTTCTCGGGGTTCTAATAATGCCAATCTAAGGGTACCTGTTTTAGTGGAAAACAGCCTTTCACTGCATTTGAAATCAAAAATATTTTGAATGCTTATCTGTGAACCAAATTGACGATAATGTGCGTCTGTGTACTTTTTTCTCTTGAATTCAGCCTCGTGCTTTTTTGTTTCCACGATTGCGTCTGCTGAAACTTTTCACGAGAGCGAATTGATTATTTGTGTTGCTGTGGAGGCTGTATCAATCAAAAAGCATGCTGAAATCAATGCAAGAGCAATTTATGGCAGCATAGAAATGACGAGGTGGTTTCAGAACGAGAGTGAAATCCAATTTGTGAAACATACCAGCGGTAAGTGGCTGCCCGCGAATCAAACATCTCATTTGTTCAATCCCTCTACATGACACCCAGACATGCATGCATGATCGAATCAGAGTAATAAAATAAAGCTGCAACATATTTAGCTTCAGGGAAAGCTGCTCTACGCAGTTACATTCATAACTAGTTTGGGATTAAACATAAAAATTACATAACACAGTTCATGTATTCTTGCATATTGTCCAATCAGAACATTTTACAAATCGTAAAGACTGAAGATCGCCTCGCTGCTCGTTTTCAAAAGGTCTGAGTTTGCTTCGAACTCCAGCTACCATCAAACTTAAAGTGAAACCACTCATTCTATTGCTGTATTTAAATGTAATCTGAATCTTAACACATACAATATAAATCAAAAAAATCCTTACAATTGCTCATTAATATTATTTAAATGGGGTAGAACTTTGAAAGAACTACAGCAAGGTCAGAACTTTGCTACACAGGTCATTAATTCCTCTGCTCTTAGAGAGGAGAACTAAGAGACTCTTTGATGTTACTGCGAGCTGTCTTCAGTCTACCATCACCTTAATCCCCATGCTTAACCTTCTACTTGATCTGACCATCCTCTCAAATTTTTCAAACTCTTTAACTTTGGGAACTTTTGCAAGTTTCCCTGGGACCCAGTCGCCATTTGGAGAATATTCCACGCTCCATTTTCTAAAGTATGTTATCGTCTCATCTGACCTGTAGTTCTCCATGTGATACGGTGGCTGCTGAGGCTGCTGCATTTGCTGCCTCCTCTTCTTCTTGCGCCCTGGGTAAGTCCCCGGTCCCTCATCAGCACTGCTGATCGGCTCGAAGTCCTCAGCGGCGGAGAAGTAGGCCTCGCTGTCGGCAACTGACATGCTGGAGTCGGCAGACCGGTACTGATGGAAGGTGTTCGAGTCTGCTGACGGCGTGAAGGGAAAGGAACCGTAGCTTCTACGCTGACGGGGAGAATCCAAGACGTTCTCGTCGCTGCGGGAAACCTCGCTGCTGAACTGCACGCCTCCCGACAGCACTGGCGGTGGCTTATCTGTGAAAACAGCCGCCGACAGGCTCTTGGTGCTGCCCAGCCGACCGGAGTGCACAGAGGACTGACGCTTGAGAGGAGAGCAGAGAGGTGAGCGCACTGAGGAGCGGTCCTGGGAGCTGTTGGGAGACACTGGTGACACTTCCGGGACTTCCCCTAAGGTGCTGCAAAGAAACCGGGAAAAATGTAACATTCAGAAGTTGCAACAAGATATGTATAGACATTAAATCTTATATCCAATAAATCAATGAGTAACTAGAAGCAGAGTTCAGAATTTTGGGGGCACAGTAAATTACATAAATGTGTTATTTGGTACTCACTCAGCAGGGCTTTTGCCATTCATGGGGAACATGCGTTCCTCTGTACTTGGTGAGGGGGAATCTCTCTCCCCTGCCAGCAAGGGCAAGGCAGCACTGGAAGAGCTGTTTTCTTCAGAGGAAGAGGCAGAGCTGTGGGATCGTTGGGGCACCTGGAGACTGAGGTGTTGCTGACCATGCCTCTCAGGCACCTCAGGAGGCAGGCAAGGAGAGTGTGTGTCTGTTTTCAGTCCTGCGACCTTCCCTCCTAAATCAGAAATGGTCACAGTTTAATCGGGTAGTTAAAGTAGGGATGAAAAGAAAAAAAGCTCAAGGCGTCATCATATACCTAACACATTCTCAGTCAAAAAAAGAAACAAGGACACCCACTCTTACTGCAGGGCCTTGTATATTCAGAGAGGTTCTTTTTCATTTATAAATTAATTAAAACATTACAGATTGCGTTTTTTCTTTATTTTTCCCAGGATGCACAAGAAACCCCTCTAGTGACGCCAAAGAAGAGTCGCTCTTATTAAAGGTGGCAGAAAATAAAGAATCAATCTTAGCAAATCCATACCATCCACTTTGGGTGTTTCCTTTGTAATGATCCACTCCCCAGGCTGTAGCAAAGACTGGCCATAACACATGTCCGACTCAGTGCTGGATGAAGAGAACGCAGACGAGGAGGAGGGGGTCAGCTCTTCGAGCTTGAAGAAGTCCAGGCCCATGTTGGTACCCCCAAAGAACCTGCAGCCGCCGAGGCAGCCGCAGCGGTTCCTGCTTCGCTTGTTCCGAATGGCGGCCTCCTCTGGCCACAGGAACCAGAGTCTGAGGGAAAATGGAGGGGACGTAAGGAGTGAATAAAAGGGAATGAAAAAGTAACATAAGACAAATGCAGTGAACTAGAAAAAGAGAGGATTTGGGATCTTAGCTAGAAAAAAAAACTAATGCTTTTTTGTTGCTGTAAATCCATTTTTTTTACAGCAACAAAATAAAATGTACATTCAATATTTACCTACAGTAATAAGAAGCAACATGCTGAATTACAAGACAGAAAGCATCTGCTGACACTGGTTCCTTAACATTTTCTGATTACGTTCATTTGACATCATGTTTAATTTGTCAGATCACTGTAAATGACAAAAATAGAATGAACTACATGTAAATGTATTTGATTTATGTTCATGACTGCATCAGTGACCCATTCTAGAGGAGTGTGATAGACGCTGTGAGTCAGTTCTACTCTTTTTCAGCTTTTACACTTCCCTAAACTGGTGCGATTATTACTGCTCTCCCATGATTCATTTCATGGCTGCTAGTGACCGCACTGCTGGAAAGTTGAGGGGGGGAAAAAAGAAAAAAAAAATTTTTTTTTTTTTGGTGATAGATGCTTGGAAACTAAAATAGATTACCACTTGTTTTTTTCTACCTTTTAGTCTGAGCATCATGTAGTTCCAGAAAATGCCTCTGGACTTCACATTTGGCTGGGTGGTCAGCAGCCAGGGCGATATCTGCTGTGATGAGGTTCAGGTTGACTGAACCCGCCTCCAGCCAGACAGAACGTCGCAGCAAAGGTGGCTGACCGAGACCCAACGGCTGACCCGGACCTTGACCTTGTCCGGCCGGCGGCAGCCTGGTCGCCTCGGTGTGCTGCTGTTCAATGTACTGTCGGATGTTTACATCCTGCACCACGGCGCTGATGCCCTCGCCCACTGCCTGGTTGTGCAGGTTACAGTTGGCTACACGAATAATGCCCGTCTGGAGGTGGGGGTGGAGAAAGAAAGAAAACAAGGTCCTTACAAATACCCAAAAAAACCAAACATTTTATTTATAAACTGACAGTTCAGAACTTTTTTATGCTAATTACCTTGATACTGGCAGCACAGCCATGCTCCACAATGAAGAGGTCAACTCCATCCATGGCCAGCCGTGTCATGGTGTACTTCAGTTCCTCAGATGTGCGACAGTGACCGGGTAGGCAGCTCAGCTGAAAGACAATCAGCATTTAGCAGCAGAAACTTTGGAACAGTTACTAAGAAGCCAAGCTCGTGTTTAAGTTTAGACTGCGCTTTACATACTGCTGCATACCCTGTAGACACAGTGGCTTGGACGCTAATGAGGGCTTTTAGGCAGTTTTTAAAAATAACCTTGTTAGTGTTCGAATACAGGCAAGACAGTCTGTTTTTCTGAACATCATTTTCTACATCATGGTGTTATCTATGTACAGCTGTTCCAAGTTAGACCTTTTTTTCCCCCCTCAAATTCTGTTTTTCTGTGTGAAAAACTGCACTTTCTGAGTCATGCATCATTAGAGAACGGTTCAGAGCGGCCTCCGTTTATTTTCTGGTCTCACTTGAACATTTCATTTTACAAAGGACAGCTCTTATCAGCATTCAAATCTCACAGAAAACAGCCTTCAGCCATAATGATCTAATTTAGCTGCTTCCAGTAAGAGATTCAGACACACAGCTGTTAACTAGTTCAAACTGGAGCTTGACAGCTACAGCGGAGAAGCATTGTATAGTGTCTGTCTGCACCTTGGCATTGCAGATGCGACGATCAACACCATGCTGGCAGATCACAGAGGGCTTGGGTTGTTCTAGCTGGAACTCTCGGGAGAACACGTGGAAAAGGAAAGTCTTGGCCCACTCAATCATGCTGGCCACCTAAATAATCACCGAGACAAACAGTCACTTTAAAAAGGCACAGAAAAAAATTAATACAGTCACTGTGCAGTTGCACAAAACATGAGAAAAACCTTAAAAACACAGCACATTCAAACACGCCACCCCAATAAGCTTTAAAATAATCTCTTAAAAATTGGCAAATGCAGAATTGTTGCTGAGCTGGTTTCATTAGGACGATACTGATGTTCAAACAAACAAGCTTAACACCATTCCATAATTCAACCCTCTCTTTTTACTTCCAGCTAATAAAAAACAGACCCACACACACCTGTGGAACAGTGACCCTGCCGGTGAGCCCCCCAGCCTGCATATCAATAAGCCAGGCATACTCCAGTGTGTCACTGCCCAGAGGAAGGCCCTGAGCGGAGAACATGGCATGGGCCCTCATCTGTAGGCCAGACAGACTCAGGTGGCCGTCCCTCAGCACCCCATCAGCTGTGGGACGCTGTAACAAAAAGAGGATTCGCACTTTAAAAAAAAAAAACTAACAAATTGAAATGACACAATGCTTGTTTTCCTAACATGAAACCTGTGACAATGTTCTTTAATAAGTCTCCAGATTTTCCAGATTCCAGATTTAAAAAGTGCTTATTATCTAGCCAAGGGAGGGAGATGAAGACTACGCATTCTCTGTCAGGGATTAGAGAAAGTTATTAACTCAGCAGCAAATAGGATCTAACTCACAGCTAAAGATTAGAAATTCTGTGCGGTTACACAATATGCAGCTGCTTATGCAAACATGTGGCTGTTGCAAGCATGCTTCACATTAGGCAGCATCTACTGCAGGCTTTATGGCTTTCAGAGGACTGAATCACCCTTTCAGGTGAAGAATAAAAGGTCATTGTTTGTGTATTTAATATTGACTCAAAATGTAAAGACATAGTCTGTGTAATACAATCTAATAGTTTTGAACAATATCATGAAAGCAAGGTTTTAAGACGTTTTAATACAAATGAAAGTTAAGATGAAATGAGCGCACCTCTCCTTTTCTGACGTCAGGCTGTGCGCTGTGTTACTGTCCCCCCAGGCTTCTGATTAGCCAGCATTTCTATAGGGGTTATATCACCACCTGCTGCTTCGGCACGCTCTTCACTCTTCATGTAGAGATATTTTTCAAAACAGTGCTCATGTGGACGTATTAAAAAATATTCATGTACGGGACTCCAGCTGGACCCGAGCGTTGGGCATTTTTGTGTCTCTAAGATGTTGTTCAAAACCACCAAGTCAGATTACTCATTACAGCTGGCTAAATCACTCAGAGCTGCATTAGCACGGTAAAGTGTGCTCCTGCTTGTATAGCCTTGTGATTGGGAGTGTGGCTTGGGAGTCTGGCCTGCTCCAAAAATAGCTTAGCCCTAAGACGCAGGTGCCTTGCGTCATCTAAATGCATAGAGGGGGGAGAAATAGCAGCATTGTGTGCTGGAAAAACGCAGAGACATGACTAAAAACATCTTAGAGTATTCTGACCCAACTCTGATCGAATGCTTTCATTAGTTAATATATTTTTAAAAACATTTAATACTAAATTACAGGAGCCGGCAGCAGGCAGACGTGCAGTAGTGTATAATACCTGGTAGTTATCACTGATGAAGATATGAATGGGGGACAGGAGCAGCTGAAGCTTCGTCTCCTTGTAGCCCTTTTTCATCTCAAAACACAGCCGCTCCAAGAATCCGGATGGAGCTTCGGGACCCTCGCTGCTGCAATGCTGTAAGCCCCCGAGAAAGTAAGCAACACATGGAGTCACGCATCAGCACAGACACACACTGACGGAAAATAGCTGACAAAAAAAAGTATATTAAAAATAAATAAATAAATAATGTATATAATCTGTCTATATAGCACAAATTTGCATTTTTTATTTTTTGCTTTACAAGATAAAACAGTATTTTGTAATCTATTACTATACTTAAATAGTATGAGTTACTGCTTCATGTCCCTCTCCCTCATTCTCAACTACTGGCAGCCATCAGCCTTACCACTGGCAGCCGGCCATGAACTTTGTAGAGGTTAATGAGCACGGTGATGTCCCAGGGCCGCAGGTCAAGGGGATGGATGTCTGAGGTTTCCTTGTGTTCGCTGTCCTCCATTCCCAGTGGAGACCAGCCGAGGCCTGAAGAAGTAGAAGTGGACAACACGGGGCTCGACACGGCTTCCTCGAAGTCAGTGTACATGTCATCCTCCCCAAAATAGTTCTCCTGTGAGAACAAATAAGAGGGAGATTAGAAAACTGTAAGAATTGTCAATGATTTCACTCCTCTTATGCTTATCAAGTGTGTATCATTAAATTGGTTCAATGATTAGACAGTAAGCAATAACAGCTGAGCACAGTATAAAAAATTCATTATTATTATTATTATTACTGGCTGACTAAAGAATTTCAATACCTTGATGGAGATCAGAGCTCGGAGCAAAGGCCCGTAGAGAATTATTTGAGAATCTGGTGACATTTCCATCTCCACATGAAGTCTGTCAGGGGGCAGCTCGGAGGGGTCGGTGGCTGCCCGACTGTGGGAAGCTGAAGCAGTCGTTGAAGTGAAGCGGGGCGGGACACTGTGGGACACTGAGGTGTGCTCCGGGGGCCGCAAAGCTGACAGCATAGATTCCTCCATCTCAGACACTGGGGAAATAATCCCACCGAGGTAAAAAAAAAAACAACAGTACATAAACATCAAGTTAAAACACGATGACAGATTTGAAAGAACTGAACTGAGCAGTTAGCTTACATGACTGTTTGAGCTGCTCATCAGCCTTCTGAGGATAAATGGGGTGCCAGGTGTAGTCAATGATGAGCAAGAAGTTGGGAACACTCCAGCAATCCACCCAACCAGCTCTGACGTAAGGACAAAAACATGGACACTCAGGGCACAGTCATAATGCTTTATCACCATTTCAGATGGATTTTACACGTTATTGTTTGCCTCATGACCCATTCATCCGAGGACAGAGCAGAGGCAGCAAATAGGTCACGCCTGATTTCTCTGCAGCACACAGCGCGCCGGCCCAGAAAGTATTCGATCGTAACCTCCCAGGGGGTTAGTGGGTGTCTCACAGTGCTGCGCCTGTGGGCCATGTATAATAAATGATCTGGATGTTGGTTATCATGTACCGAGTGCACAAGGCATGTGCTGCCCGAGCAGCAAAGGATCTTTAGGATCTCTTTAAACTCCCATTGACCTGGTGGTTTACACATTTGTGTAACAAGCAAAAAAAAAAAAAATCCTCGGTTCAATTCCTGGTTTGTCATCATTATCCTCAAAAAGCTCTAAGCATCCATGAGCAAATTATATAGCCTGCTGAGTCTTAAGGGTGGAAAATAAATACATGCGTGCCCTGCAGGATTATAAAATGCTCTTATTGTAACATGGTTAGGAGAACTCATTAAACCAGTGTTAACACCTGTAAGGTATATCAGGCATCACCATTATAGAATTTGTCAGCTGAGTTTCATAAATTCTCCTGGAAGACCAAACAAACTGTCCCTCTGCTGGACAGAAAGGCAACGTTGGCTGATGTTACCTAACTTAAAAGTTGCTACATATCCATCCATTTATCCATTCATCCTTGTAGGGGCAGCAGTCTAACCAGATGCGCCCAGACCTCCCTCTCCCCAACCACCTTCTCTAGCTCCAGCTCTTCTCGTGGGACACTGAGGAGCTCCCAAGAAAGCCGAAAAGACATGATCTCTCTAGCGTATCCTGGGGAGGTGTTTCGGCACGATCGAAATTACTCACCTAGGAGGCACCCTAATCAGACGCCTGAAGCACCTCAGCTGGCTTCTTCTGATGTGAAGGAGTAGCTGCTCTGCTATGAGCCCTTTCCGAATGATTGAGCTCCTCACCCTATCTCTAAGCAAGTGCCCAGACACCTTTTGGAGGAAGCTCGCTTCTGTCCGTAATCTTTTTCTTTCGGTCACCGCCCACAGCTTGTGGAGGTACTGTATTTCAACAAAGCTACGTGTGGAGACAAAAGGCTAACAGCTGATGAGAAGAATACTTTGCCACCTTGTTAAAAATGAGGGTGTAAATTCTACTTTGAAGCTGTGTCACAGCAAACACTGAACAGTAAAAGGAAGAATGGATTCCACCATATCTGGATTCAAATCTTATTCATGCAGTGAAAAAAAAAGAGATACCCTGAATGGAAAGAAAGGAGAACTCAAAAATCCCCCTAAAAAAAAGCAAAAAACAAAGTGAACAGCCCTCACAGTACCCTGATGTGAGCATCACTGAAAATTTGATGTGCAGCTCTTAAACATGTGCATGCAAGACACCCTAAAATATCTCAGAACTCAGCGATATGCAACTAAGAGTGGCTGACATTTCTTAAATCAAGAATAGAAACACCCTTGGGGGGGGTTAAAAAAGGAAGGTTTGCAAGATGTGATATCTGTAAGCTATCCACATTTTTACAATTGCTGTTCACATCCCTCACAAAATAATAAGATATGGCTGCAACAGTGGCTTATTTTTTCATTTTGAATGTCTGTATTTACTACTTTATAACTTAAATTGCACACAATTATACTTTCATCTCAAATAAGACATACCCAAGCATTTAAAAAGGACCCTTTTCTGAGCAGAAACTAGCCCCATTAAAAATGTCTACTTCATGTTACATCAAACCAACAGAACTAGCAACAACTGATCAGACCAAAGCATAAAAAATGAAGGTTGGTGCTACTCTTACTTGAAATTACCACCTACTGTGTTTCTACCTCACAAGTAAGAGATGTGAGTCAGTGTTACGGTGGTGAGTCATCACGTTCTTTGCTAACGCACTAACCCCCCCCCCCCCCCAGAACTACAGAGAAATAATTGCTGGATTTAGCTCACTCTGCACGGGTGATGTTCCTCCAGCACGACTTAGCGGGTTTCGGAGGGGGAGCTCCTTGATTCTCCCCCGGCATGAACATGTCTGGGGGCAGCTTCACATTCTGGTAGTCTTTGGCCAGGGTGAGCAGGGGGCAGCGACTCGGATGGCACTCTGGCAGGGAAAGTCGCATGTCTGTATCTTCCGCCTGAGGAGGACGAAGGATGTGAACGTCCACGTACCCACACACATTCATAAATGGTGCCAAAGGAGTTGCGAGCACATAGCAAATACATCTGTATCGATAAAATACTGCTGAAGTATTTTCTAAACAGAAGAATACTTTGGAACTACAATTTTTTTTTTTTTTTTTTAAAAGACATTTTTATTGGATTTTTATTTTTGGAATAAACTATAAACTGATTCACTCACCTTTAAGCTGAAGCGGGTATGGCAGGTGGTTGGAACAAACTCATTGAAAGGCAAAGTGAAGTCTATATTGAGCGTCTCGCCGCAGGCTGCCAGGTACACTATATAAGATCGATAATATAATTGATTAGTCTGCCGTCCTCTAGGATTAAGTAGAGCATGCATATACTGTAAGATATATCATGACTTAATAGAGCTAAAGTGCCTTGGACATTAGCTGGCAGTGTTAAAGACGTATTAAAGTATCGACTGGCTTCGTAGCTCTATCTGGATGTTTTTCGTACACTTTTGCTCAACATGTACATAAACAGTAGGTTGATTTGACACATTGCAATACTACATCACTCCCATTATTACAAAGGCTCTTAAATCTTTAGTCAGTGTAAATTCACACACATTACTTATTTTAAAATGATGTCCTCACTGAATCAGCACATTGTTGCAGCCATTTGCAGGAAATATTAAGAACCCTTCAGACAGATAATTATTAAACCATCTCGTGCTTTAACAGGACATATTTTATAACCTTACGGCACCCTTAACTGGCTGAGAATAAATGCTCGACCAGTGAAGCGACAGTTACTTAAAAGGGGTCCCTCAGAGCCTTCTAAGAAGCGTACCTACTCAGATGGTTTTCAAAATATTCAAGTTATTTTAAAAAGAAAACATTTAAGATGAGCTTAAGCTGTTCAGCTTTCTTACCATTCTCCTGCTGCTTAGTGGAACAGTCGATCCAGTTGTGCTGGTTTGCTGCCCAGATCATCTCAAACTGGTGGAAAAGGACCTTGAACTTCCAGGAATACGGCACGAAGGAGTAGATATCAGGGGCGCTGTCACTCGCCCAGTCCTGGATCAAATCTAAGAAGAAGAACGAGGAAATAGTGATTCTCAGTTTTTTTGTAGATTTTTTCGGGGATTTCCTGATGTGTCAGTACACACACAGCCGAATAAAAGAATCTGAATATTGAATATTACCAGTGAAGAAGTTTTTCTGGGCATAGATGAAATGGTACGTGGCCTTGTACACCTCAATCTCGCACTGCCACGACTGGGGCATGTTCCATACCCGGGGGTAGCTGGCTATCACGTGGAACTTAAAAAAGGGTAAAGACAAATTTTAACTTTTAAGGCCTTGTGTGTATGCACCATTAGTATCTCTCCAAAATTTCAAGTGAAAAGCCTTCTGAGTGCGTGATACTCACAGCTAACATCTCAGCTTCCAGAAGGGTCCTGTACTGCATGCTGCTGGTGGTGTCCACATGAAGCAGCTGACCTTTGATGGTGGGAGAGTAGCCTTGAGGGCAGAAGCAGAAAAACATCATCTCTCAAAACCCAGAGCTACAGCGATGTTCTTAGAAATACGGTCATTTACCAAAGCTGCTTATGTTAACTTCTGGGAACAGAGGAGAGCACTGACATAATATGATCCGTCTTTGACTCCACAATACTTTGGTGTACAGAGGAGTTCATAATCGACTCAATGACTGCAAGGTGCCCAGGTCTTGTGGCTGCAAAACAAGCCCAAGTACTCGCCCCTCCACCACTATGCTGACAGTTGGTATGAGGTATTTGGACACAGCACAATTTACAACAGTTCACTTTAAGGGCTGAAAATAAAAAGTGAATTATGACTTTATAACGAAAATCTGACCGCAAAATTAAATTAAGCCTTAAATATTAATAAAGGGATGGGATAAATATCAATAGAAATAAATGTCCTGAAGAATAATAAAAACTGTGATACCATCACCTTCATCATTGCCCATGATATAAGCAGCTTGAAGAATCTGTCACTGTACAATTAAATGAACTTATACTGACGTCTAATAAAGCTGCTTATCATACTTGCAGTTCAGCCATTACTCATCGCAAAAGATTATTACTTAGATGACGGGAAAACTGCCGTGTGCGCCTACATTAACAAGAACTGACCTTGAGCCAGACGGATATTTGCTGATCTGAACACATATTTTGGTCTGCTGCTGTAATTTCTGTGAAACACGCCCTTACCATTCTCTCCCACAGTCATGGGGATGTTGACTTCCAGGTAAGAGCCTGCACCTACATTCACATGAATGGCATTGGTTTCCTAGTAACAGGGATGATGATGTATCAGAGAGAGGGAGAGAAAGCAAGCAGAAATTTCATACATGCTGTCAAATTATCCGTGGGCACTTCAGCAAATAAAAATACGAGAAAATCACCTAATCTGAAGAGAAATGTGTTCAAAAGCTGTAATAAAACGGCAATCTTTGCTGGCTCAAGCCATTTTAGATTTTTATTCAGTGTGTATTAATGGCGTTATTTAGTATGCATTTCACATGCTTCACATGCTTTGTGAAAATCCCTGCACTGCTCCAGGAAGAAAATATGAAAAAGCATAAAACATGAACCAATATCAATAGCTCAAACATGGTGAGATATAAAGACAAAGATGAGGACAGCAGCAGGGAGAGGAAGAAAGATCAAAGAGGTTAGCAAGAAGGGGAAAAAAAAGCAGGGAAGAAAGCAGACAGGAGAGAGAGCACAAGTCACCCTGTTTTTGGTGAAAAGCAGATCGATGGTGGCGTCAGCAATGATGTTCATGCGGAGCTCGAAGGCCTGGATCTGTCTGGGTTTTCCTGGCTGTGCAACCTCAGTTGCCTTCATGGCCTGGAAGTCTGCAGGCAGGAAGAACTTCCACAGACAGTCCCTGAGAAAGGTAAAGTCATATTATAGAGCAAAGTCTACAAGCTTGAACTAATCATAAACACCATCTATCTCCAGCACTTGCATCCATGTTAAAAGTGGTGTATTTAGAGACTTGATGTAACTGGTTTGAGCTTAACTGCAATGATCCTGAATGAAGCTTCCATCATTTATTAGTCAACGGGCCCTTTAATGGTGGACTTCTGTGGACATTTTTGTTTTAGTGGGACATATTTAAGTCTACATATTTTTTTCTCTTCGGTTCAGACAGTTTCTACAGGTACATCACTGCAAGCTTCTTAAGCCAAAAGAACCAGCAAATCAAGAGTCTTCTTTCTGTCATCCATCACAACGAAGCCCAATCAGTTTCGAGAGGCCGGCTCCTCAGAAAATACTGGAGTTGGATTTCATTTCTTTTCCTTGTTCATGAGCAGTGTGTCCCCATCTCAAGTGCATTCATACATGTTTTAGACTGAATGAAATCTAACATATGGAAGTGGACAATGACCCTGAACAACTTCAGCAAACAAGCAACAAACGGCTTTTTATGTGCACACAGGAACAATCTCAGTAACATTTCACACAAGGCGTCCAGAGATTTAAGGCAATAAAGAGCTGGACACAGCATCACCGCGCAGCCTACTACTTCTGGCAGTTTTTTTTTTATGCCAAGTACTTTGCCTCCACAGGCAATCTCAAACTTCAGTTTCTTGAGGTGCGGCTCGTACAGCTTTTACTCTGTAGCCAGGGTGAGCTCAACAGCACATGAATGGGAGCGGTCCTCCAGCGTGCTGCAGACTTCAAGAGCAATGATTACTGTCGCCACCTCAAATCCAGGACACTGGAGTCGGAGTCCATCTGCCCATAAGATGACACTACAGAGGCAGCTGAATGATAGAAGACTGCAACAACAGCGAGTCAGTCGGAAGACAGAAAGAGCCGAAGACGGCTGGTTATCAGGGACTGAACTTTCAAAATAAGAGTGATGGGGGTGTCCACTAGGAAATTCATTGGGAAAGGCATTTCTCAGAAGGACAGAGAAATAAAAAAGTGCCACAATAAATATAGCGGGGTAGGGGGTTAATATATCTGGGCAGCTCACCCAAGTAAAGTCTGTATGCAAAAATCTGTTTGGGGAATTTGGGTACACAGAAGTGTGTGTTTGTCCAAAATTAAATATAGAGATTTCTAAAAAACTAAAACCTCCAATTGAATAAAAAAAAAAGCTTGGTTTGCACTACAATTATAATGTTAGTTCATGTATATTTTTAATCTTGTTATTTTTTTGTGTTTATTCTCCACTCACCTCTGGCGGTCTGCCCAAGGCCCGTAGTTAAAATCAGTTCCTTTCCCACAGACTATGTCCAGACCCCAACAAGGAGGCAGGTCCTGGAGTTTATCGTCCTCACTGCTCGTCTCTGCTTCCTCGCCACTCTCCTGCTCCGCAGGGACCAGACCTGGACATACACAGATGTCAAATCCTGGATGTCAAAAGGCGGCGACACAAAAACACACAACTGTGCACAAAAAAAAAGAACACTGAAAAATAATCATGAATACACTTTACAAGAGACAGCGTACTGGCACAAATCCCCTGGAAGCACAAGGTCTAGTACACATAAATATAATAAATACAAACCACTGAGAATACTGTCACTTTCTGTGATTGGCATTATTATGTTAACAACTAAGTAACTGTTTAAAAAAATGCATCCATGGCCTCAATTTGAAAATCCTAGGTGGCATCATTCCAGTTATTGCGTTCATCAGATTTTCAGAAAACTTGACCTCTGACCTCTACCTTGAGGTCAAGTTCACCAAGATTCAAACTCATTTGAGATTTTTAGTAGATGCAAACAGGAAGTTTGACGGAAGTTTGACGTTCACAAAACAGGAAGTTTGACAACAACACCCCATCAGCCTTTTTCGTCTGAGAAGTAAAAAAAAGGTATCTGGGTGGATGTGTGCATGCATGAGCCCACCTGGTTCATCCTGGTAATAGTAGATGTCAACATCATTGGACTGCATCACCACAAATCCTTCTCCCATCAGTCTAGGGGGTCTGGAGGAGAAATTCACAGGTAAATATCTTCAGAGATTAGGAACTCTGCAGCCTCATTTTTTTAATACTCTAAAGCCTTCAGTTGTACTGCACTGAACTAAAGACTCAGTACACCTGAAACAAAGCCTTTCACTTAAAGGCATTTGAGTACTTGAGCAAAAAAACAACAGTAATTAAAAGTTATTGTAAAGTAATAAAAATGTGCGCCTTGTGTTTTGTACAAACCAGCAGAAAAATATTAATTCAGTCCTCAGCCTGTCTGTGCTTAAGATTCACACCACAGATATGCTGCAGGACAAACAGGAACCATGGAAAGAGCAGCCCACAATGAGCCAATCTTCTGCAGTCATTTCAGTGTGCTTAAAAAAAAAAGTGGCATAGGATATTCCTCAAGTTCTTCTTTAGACTACAACGTCTCTAAAACGCTTTGAGGGAAAATATTTTATTACCGACAACACTTTAAATTGAAAAACATTGTTTATGTGCAAGTTTTAATATAGCAATACATCTGTTACATTACCTAATCTTTCATTAACTCCCTGCTTTTGAAAATGCGATTTTTAAAGTTATTTCCAAAAATGCATAATGTCACCCTCAGAACTCCTCCTCGATAACTTGGACTCACTCGTCACTCTGCATGCCCACGTAGCGCGGACTGGGAACCAGCATGACCCGCACATTCTCCAGTGAGCCTTTAACAATGTGCATGTACTGGTCCAAGTGGCTGGAGGGAGGTTTGGTGGCGTATGTCAGGAAGGCGTCCTCAAAGTTCATGCACAAAGTCTGGGGGAGGTAGTGGTTCCCAAATGCCAAGCGACCCTACAAGAGAGCAAACGTACAAGCGCTAAAGCAGCGACTCCTAAATGCACTGAACACGTTATTTTCCTGTCATACAGGGTAAAACATGAACCTAAAATTCTTTAAAACTAAACCACTTGGCCAAATTCCACAGAATTAGTGGCACTTACAGTACTGATGTTAACTTTGATGACGGGAATGAGGGACCGCCAAGACGATGAGGGATCCTGACTTTCAGCTTTAATGCTGACGCTATAAAAGGAACAAAAAAACATTCAGTTTGGAGGCATTTAAGCTGGGCTACGTTTCTAGTCAGTTCACTTAATTTGACTGTCAGCAGGAAATGACAGCAGCTCTGTTCTGACTGCACTCCCGATGCACTTGGTAACAACGGAGAGAAAAGGGTGTGAGATTATGCAGCTTTTTCAGCAGCTGCTTATCATTCACAGCCACAGCTCTAAATATGCTCTTGCACTCATTTCTGTTCTGCTCAACTGAAACCATACAGCCATACTGGTGAGAATATATAACAATATACTCCTAAATGTGTTATCACAATTAAGAAACTACCTGCTCAGTAAGCACGAGTGTCTGTATGCATGTTTTTTTTTTTTTATTTTAACAGGCATTTAGATTGACAATCATGCTGCACATTATTTTTGGTTTAGCTACAGCTAAAAACTGGCCAGTGACACCAGTGACACATTTATTTGATCTTAGGCTAACACAACTAGAGAAGATAGCTTTTAGCAATCAACAACTCGAAACGTCAAATAAATATTGAAGACAAATGTTGTCCAAACAATATTAACACTGGATACAAAGTAAAGGTGCTGGAGGATGCCATAGTCATACCTTTCCAGTGTCTTGTTTCTGTCCTCTCGCCCCCTCTCTTCATCTTTTTTGGGCCTTTGGAGCGTGGGGTCCAGTCCAAAGGTCTCCTGCAGCCGTGCGTAGAGGTCAGTCCGGTTGTAGACGTGGAACTCAAAGCCGTTGACAGTCACGTAAAGCCTCGTCTCTGCCTTGGGATCTGATGCACAAAAAAAATAAATAAATAAGAACTCAAGGTGATTGTTGCATCTTGATAGTCAAATATTGATGGACTGAGCATACTAATATTTAAACATGTGGTAGACTAATAATATATGCATTTAAAAGTTTAATCCAATCAGTCAACAAATCCTTCTCTACTCACCATGCTGTTTCTGTTTTGGGTTATACATTTTCCACCAACGAAATATGAGAAAGCCGTCCTGTATCCTGTAACACACACAAGCAATAATCAGCACGCACGTTAGAAGATAACAGAGGGACGGATGGAGGAGAAGCAACAACACAAACACCGGTCAGATTACCTGATAGACATGTCCTGGTTGATGTAGTAGACATCTCTGAACATGACCTTCCCTGACAGCACGGAGAAGGAGAAGGAGCCTGTCGAGAAAGGCAAAGTTGAACAGTATTAGCAATTAGTTTTAGCAACGGCAACATAAAGTGTTGGTTTTACTATTACATCATACTAGTAACCTCCTCCATGGCAGGTTTGTTTGGATTTGATAACAGCATCTTCAATTCAAGTCAAACCAGTTAATTAAAACATTACAAAGCTGCAATTATACGGTTATGAAAGCTCTGGTAGAATAACAACAGCATGGGTGTTGCTGGGATATTTAATCACACTTTCATTCTTATCAAAGAGAAAGAAACAATCTTAATTAGCATCTAAATCAGCAAGTAGGTCACAGGCTGTCACTGAGCAAGAAAGAGGAATTTGAAAGCTCGAACATGATTTCCTGTTAATAACCTCTTTTGGCTCATAACATGTCTTTCTCAGGTTCAATTACTTCATACAAACAGAGCACCTGAGTGCTTCATGCATTATCATCCATGGTGACAATTCCTCACATTCGTGGAATTTTTTTCCAGTGACTTTAGACAGAATGTCTCAGTCACCCAAAAATCTACACAGAGCTACAGAAGCGAATGTTTTCCAGTAAATTTGATGACAACACACACACCTGGGGCGCGTTCAAACCCGCTCAACACCTGACACAAATGTGCCGACAAACTGTCGGTAAAAAGTGCAAATTTTCTGGAAATGCTGGAAATGCCCTGGACAGAAATGGCATAAACTGACTTAAATTAATAACAAAAATAATGAATAAAAAAAAAAAAGCAAAAAAACAAAACAGATTATTAAACAAACAGGTGCCTACTCAATTTGTACCAACATATGTTGGCAAAGAAACGTCAACTAAGCTGTGCCTTCCTCATTAAACTTTTATGCTGCCTTTATTGTCGTTTTGCACTTATCATTCATGCAGCCAGTCAGGCGCAAGTCTGCGGTAATTTACACTGAATTGAATCTGTCAATTTCCTGCCAAGCTCTGACGTTCTGTTGTTGTTAATTATTTCTGGTGTGCGCAGTGCTCAGAGTACCTCAGAGCACAGATGACAGGAACTCGTGTTTAATAGAAACTCATCACATCCTAAAAAGCAAGAGTTTCATTGAATTGTGGCTTCAACGTGCTTTTGGAAATTAATTCCTGTATCACCTATGTACAAAAACCCAATCTGGTATTGGATGCACTTTGCTGCTCAGACAATGCGGATATAATCACTGAGAGAACCCGGCTCATCATGAAATATTCAGCAGACCGAGTTAACGCCTTCAACTGAAAGCTTCCTCCTCCCTATTCATCACAGTGCGACAGAGCTCCTGATGAACACACCGATGTGAATGTAGCCATCCTTGTAGAGTCTGTTGATGATGAGGGTGAGGATGAGACCAATGTTGCGTGAGTTGTAATAAGTTAAATAGATAATCCATCCACAGGACAGAATGGTGGCTGAAAAGGAGAGGGGGAAAAAAAGATGATGTCAGTCAGTAAAATTCATTTTAAAAATAAACAATAATAAAAAAATTACAAAAATTAAAAAGCTGTTAATACCCCAAAGCTTAGAAATATTTGCTTGTGAATGAAACAGCTAAGTAGGCCATACTTTCAAATATAATCACTAATGCTGATTAGTCTGTTAGGCCTAATTCTTCCTCTGTTTTTTTTTTTTATTACATTTAATAAAACATATTTTGTTCTTTAAGTACAATGCCCCAAATTCTGCAGCAACACCGCAGGACTCATACTAAGATTTCCATAAATTCCACCTGAAACTACTCCTGGTGTTTTTAAGGATGAACGCAATGAAATTAATATATACTGCTAAAAAAAATAAATAAAAAATAGATAAATAAAAAACTAAACTATAATAAGGCAACACTTGATCATTACAGAACAGCACAGGTCCTACCAAAGGATCCCAGGACCTCATGCCACCCTCATGGAGTTTGCTTCTGACAGTTTGGTCAGAGCCATGTACACGAGTGGCCCCCTGGAGGTTATTTCATAGTGCTCTGGCAGTGCTCCTCCTGTGCCTCCTCACACAAAGGAGCAGATACGTGCCCTGCTCGAGAGTGCTGGGAGACACTGCAAACCTTACTCCAATGGCACGTTTGGATGTGCGGGGATGAGGAGCTGGAGTACCTGTGCAACATTAATGGGCTACAGGTTCAGGTACAGGACAGCAGCAAATCGCAAAACCAGGGAATAATCAGTCAGGAGGGATATGGAGAGAGCAACAGTTTTTGGGAGCTGTCTTGTTGTTGACTCTCCACAGTGCCTGTTGTCACTTTCATTTGACCCAAAGCAGGTGACATGGTTTTTGCTCAGTAAGTGGACACACAGATACCCCTGAAGTTTAACTGACCTTTGTGTAATACTGTGACGATCAAGTGTAGCCTTAATTTTTTTGAGCAGTGAACTAACTTGTGACAGCTGTGTTTTACAGACTTAGTTTCATTCAAGACTCTACAGTCCAACGAAATGGCAGCTTTGAGCCACACGATATAATCGGCCTACGAAAAGCAGCATGCAAACTCAGCAATAATCATTAAATCAACAGTAGGTTTAACTAAATGATTTAAATCAAACACCAATTAATTATTCACAGACCATCTTAAACACATACAGCAAGTTTCCCAGACATGGATTAAACTTAGACCCAGACTAAAAGAAAAATTCAATGAAGACCCCCATTAAAAAGTTTCGTCTACAACTAGGACTAGAGAAACTGAGGCTGTATGGAACAATTGGTTTGCAGCTCAGTACAACAAACTTCCAATACGTCAAAAGAGCACATTAACTTACAGTAAACTGAGCTGAATCACTGCTGAGTCATCCCTATGCATTCAATGCTGAGTGTGAAGGCCAGAAAACACCTTTTATGTCCAGTGAATTGAATTGCATCACACCCTCATAAAGTTACATTGACTGAAATAATAACAGTGTTGCAAAGCCAATATTTGTAACCATGAGGGTAATCAACACCGAATTTAACAAAGGTACACATACAGATTTTCTCCATAAAAATTTTTACTACTGACCAACGAGAAGCCAGATGAAGTTGGAGTCGTGCTTGTTAAGGAAGTTGTCAAGATCCACAAAGCTGGGGAAGGTGCTTTCATTGGTTTTGGCAGCAGGTCCATCCATGGCTACAGGCTCTCAGTCTGATGTCTGAAACTGAAATGATTAACTGTCAGTCTGCTTTCACTGGCACATGAACATGTTCAAGTGTGGAAATGAAGCGCATTACTATGAAAATGGAGGACGCTGCACCGGTCTGTCGTGGTGAAGAGGGAGCTTAGTGTAAAAAAGCGAAGCTCTCGACTTACCGGTCGATCTACGTTCCTACCCTCACCTATGACACGAGCTTTGGGTAGTGACCGAAAGAATAAGATCGCGAATACAAGCGGCAGAAATGAGCTTCCTTCGTAGGGTGGCTGGCCTCTCCCTTAGAGATAAGGTGAGGAGTGCGGCCATCCGGGAGGGGCTCAGAGTAGAGCCGCTGCTCCTCCACATCGAAAGGAGCCAGTTGAGGTGGCTCGGGCATCTGATTAGGATGCCTCCTGGCCGCCTCTTGGGTGAGGTGTTCTGGGCATGTCCCACCGGGAGGAGGCCCCGTGGTAGACCCAGGACACGCTGGGGAGATTATATCTCTCAGCTGGCCTGGGAACACCTTGGGGTCCCTCTGGATGAGCTGGAGGAGGTGGCTGGGGAGAGGGAAGCCTGGGCTTCTCTGCTTAGGCTCCTGCCACCGCGACCCGGTCCCGGATAAGCGGAATGGATGGATGGATGGATGGATGGATACAACCACCAGGCAGACAAATACAACAACATGGAGGGAAAACATGCACTATTAAATATGATAAGATGGAATAAATTAATTTTGCAGTTTCAGTTCAAAGCATATTTTTGGCTGACAAAGGATATTTGGTGATTAAAAAAAAAATCATTAACATGATTCTGTGGTGGAAACTGCTCAGAAATGCTTCTGTCAACATCTGTCAATAAACAGCTCATCTCTGCATCCAGCTGCCTCCTCTGGGCACGAATCAACAGTTTACATTTTTTTGTTTTGTTTTTGGGCCATCCAGCTCATCAGTGTACAATTCAAAAGCAAGCATCCGTGGGGGTATGGGATGGCACCGGTGGACACTACATGAACATCTTGCAGAACTGTGAAGGTCCCAGGTTTTGGAAGTTTTAAAGAAATGCTGGCATCCAGTTAATGTCTTTTTCCAGGCAGGCCTTTGCTTGTTTCAAACTATTTTCTGCACATGTTACAACAGTCTGGACTGGCTGCAGTCTAGACTCGTCACTGCCTGAAAAGTTTGGGCTCATTGTGAAACAAAAGCAAAGGAAGTTCTGTTTCCTGTTTCCAAACACTTGCAGAGTGTAACTAAAAGAAACAGTGATAAAAAATGCTGGGCAAACACTGCCCCAACTTCATTATATTCAAAATGAGGATCTATTTTTCAAAAAATAATAAAGCTTCAAACTTTGATATGTTGCCCTTGTAAATTATTTAATACAGTGATTCAGATCTTTTTGCGTTCTGCTTTTATTTACATTTTATGGTTTCTTGACTATTTTAAACTGTGTTATACATAATGATAAACAATCTGTGCTGTCCACATTGCTGTTTCACCATGTCTGCATGTCTGCATGTCTCTTTAAGTTGGTTCACTTCCCACTGCAGTTATTCAAATTTGGCAGATTCATTTGCAAATATAATTTTGTAAGAGAGGAATAATAGCAGGCTAGCTGAAGGAAGAACTGTGGGCAAAAGGGTCATTAATTATTTCAAGTCATACTGCATCTTATATGTCTCCAAGTTACAGTTCACATCCCTCTAGATATAAAGCAAAGTTGCAGCAAAAATAACGCATTTTTACACATCAGAACACCACAGTCAGTGTGTACATTTTTCAAATAAGTCCAGAAATATGTTTTGTGGGGTCACAGTGCTCTTGAACTTTGGATATTAAAATCTAATCAGGTCATCTTTGAGTCCAAATGAAGGTCTGTGCCTAAGAGATTTCATGTTCACAACTGTACACAAGTACAGACAGGCAACCCCAGAACATGAAAATAATAACAGCACAAAAAAGTGCAGGTTCTAAAGTGTTGCTTAAGTCATTTAATCATACTTTCCACAGTGTACATAATGTGATACACCATTACAATTAGCTATATGTGTAATAACTAATTGTAATGGTGTATCACATTACAATTAGCTATATGTGTAATAACTTTGCATGTTGTGGCTGCATTCAGTGATTTGAACTTTGCTTCTACAAAGATTATTACTATTCGCGTGTGGTGGGGAGCTGGTGAAAGGCTGGTGGGTGTGTGTGTGTGTGTGTGTGTGTGTTGTGATCTCAGTCACCCCATGCTTAAAGGCTTCAGCACTGTTCACACAAACAAATCCTCATCTAATCCACCCAAAACATTGTTGGCTGTAAGACCTGTGAGATGCAAACAAACCCGTCACAGTTTCCCACAGAAAACAGTTTCTAAATGCTTCTTTCTGACAGATATTACATGTAAGAATGAAAAAGAGTTCACTTTTCACAGTTGACATAAATTAACAGAAGCCCCTCACACTGGACTTTAAATCAACTACCTGCCAGATGCTAATCCAGCTCTGGTTGTGGCTGTTACGATGAAAAGGGCAAATGTTCCTATAGGTCAGAGGGATCAAACATGCCAGAATCTTATCTCCAGGCTGGACTACTATAATTCCTTATCATCGGGGTGCTCTAAACCCTTATTTGACAGGCCTTCTCTGTATCCAAAACACCACAGCAAGAGTACTAACAGGGTCTAGAAAGAGATCATATTTCCCCCATATTAGTGTCTCTTCGTTGGCTCCCGTTTAAATCAAGAATTGATGTTAGAAATCCTCGTTTTCACATAAAATGTCCTCAATGATGAGTCCCCATCATATCTTAAAGACATCATAGCATCATATTATCATAAAAGAGCACTTCACTCTCAGACTGCAGCCATTCAGGAGACAGATAACCTCTCTATACTTGTAAGATTAGGCTTAAAACTGTCTTTTTGATAAAGATTATA
Organism: Archocentrus centrarchus; assembly: GCF_007364275.1. Taxonomy (NCBI): domain Eukaryota; kingdom Metazoa; phylum Chordata; class Actinopteri; order Cichliformes; family Cichlidae; genus Archocentrus; species Archocentrus centrarchus. The sequence goes on along the minus strand of NC_044367.1, from coordinate 26,310,925 downwards.
GTTAGGGCTGGGTCAGGTGACCTTTAACCATCCCTTAGTTATGCTGCTATAGGCTCAGGCTGCTGGGAGACTTCCCATGATTCACTTAGCATTTCTTCTCCCGTTTGTTTTTTCATATCACTCCTGATAGGAGAATTATACTCCTGTGTTAAACGTATAGGTACATCATAACCACACAAACCTCTCTAAAATCCTACGTGGCAACTCATGCCACACCCTGACATGCACCTCTTAGTCTTCAACAACTGTGAATGGCCAATTTGGTACCATCATTTCCTCCTACGCATTTTCAACTACTGCTGGTTCTGTTGCCATTTCTCGAATCAACTGGAAAAGACCAACTTGAAGCAATAAACCCCACCACCAAATTAATGTTTTGCCAACAAAAGAGCAACACATGCACAGCCACTTGTGAAGGCAACATCATAGATCCAACACAAATGTATAAATTAAGTTTAATGTGTTTTTATACCACTACTGAATCTCATTAACTTTTGTTTTCTCTCTCCCATAATTTGTGTTTTGTTCTGTTTACTGTTCTTGGTTCGAGGTCTTCCCCTATTGAACCAGGCTACTCCTCCCTGAGTCTGGTTCTGCTGGAGATCTCTTCCTGTTAAAAGGGAATTCATTCTTCCCACCATCACCAAGCTCTGCTCAAAGGGGATTGTCTAATTGTTGGGAGTTTTCTCTCCAATATTGCAGGGTCTTGACCTCACAATATAGAGCAACTTGAGGCAACTCTTGTTTGAATTCATGAAAAGATTTTTCTGATGACTGCAGAAAAACTGAGAAAGTTTACATTGAAAGTACACTTTTGTATATAAATGGTTCATTACACGTTTTTACAATGTACTTCTTTACACCAAAGGAAAGAAAATCATTTAGATTTTTTCTAGTTTATTTTTCAGGAATTTTACTGGTCATACTGGATTATATGTGGGCCACGCCCTTGCTTCGGGCTGCCTAATGTTAACACTGAAATTGTGCCTGGGTTTTTCCTAGCTCAGAATGGGACTTTGGGGGTGATGGCACTGTAAGCACAACCTTTCCACATACAGTAAACGGAATGAGTCTATGATACTTAAATTAACCAAAGTTAAACAAATGTTCCTATTATTTCTGACCATTTGATGAACAAACATGTCTATAATAAAGTAAATGACATCTCAACTTAGGAAACTTGTTAAAAAATAATTTATTACCATGCTGGAGATGATCCACCAAACCCTGGGAAAAATGAATGTTCTATTCAGGCAAAACCAGTGACTACCTGTAAGGTGAGTTCCGGTTTTACTATCCAGCACAAGTTATGAGATGCTGGCTTCCAGGAAAGATCAGCTCTGATAATCAGTGAGTCACGAGTGTTCTCAGAAAGCTCACTGTTTTCAAATTCACTTCACAAATGGTGACTTGATTACAGCAATAAGCCGTCACCTGAAGTAAACACCCATCAGTTTTTTGTTAGTTAACATAATTGTTGTATACAAACATTTTCATGTCAACAACAATTCAATGGACACACCTGAGTAGTAGTTAAACAAAACTACTGCATAATACACTCCATGGAAAAACAAACCCCCCTCTATCATACAGTTTACAGATCTAATGGATTTATGCAGGCACAAAACGCCACTGTAACTAAACAGTAGTATCTTTATGATTTATATCTTATCTAGATTCAAAAATTCACACTTTGGAAACCCTGTCTTAAACCCTGTGTTAACCTACCTTAGCACAGTTCTGGGATATTGCCAAGAGTTTACTGATACCAATGTCATTATCATTTCTAGGTCCGGTCCTTTATTGACTCCTGCTCAATTTTCTATGTGGACAAGGAAGGGCTTTCAGTATCAGTTCAGCTGTTTTATTACTTGAGTCCAAACACAATGTAGAAACAGAGAGGAAAAAAGCCTTGCATGCAACTGCCACAAGCTTGGTATCAGTGGAACCAGCAGAAAAACATGCAAGGACTGATAAAAGGAACTAATAAGCTCGGAGGGATATCATTTCAATGGATTATCATCCACAGATGGCCCCCAAAATATGTTATTTAGGAGGGATTATAATTAATAATAACGTGCTTGGGATTCTGCCAATCATGGCTTGCTTCCGAACAAACAAAGGTGCACAAACTAACAATCAAGGCGCACTGTCTCATTGCTGTACTTAAAAAAAAATGTACAGAGAAACAATACTGATCTAAGACGTCACTAAGATGACTGGCAGATTAAAAAGCTCCAAAATGTGGCCATTAACTAGATTATCAGCACTAAACTAGTGTAGTCAACAGAACATCCGTTTTAATATTTAATCCAACTAAATGTCAGACAACAAGAATGCGACAAGAGAGGGGAGGTCGACAGTTTGTATCTTTGCTGAGAGAGGTGATAAGATATGAAGGGACAGGGCAGTTAAATTGTATACAAGGCTATGAGCTCTAAGCTAAACACGGCCAGGTGTAAAACGATTACTCACTCCAGCTCAGGTGTAATCTGGAATGCAGAGACACCTGAAACTAACACACACCTAGCTAATTCCAGGTCTTGATCAACTTCAATTGCCTACAAAGACAAACTGGTATTGAAATTAACTCGTCTCCTTTTTGTAACAAGAGACTGGTGATCTGTCCTATGCGGCCAGGATGCTTCTTGGTTAATGACGTGTCAGCCCATTAATTTAAAAGCCGCTCAATATCACAACGTTAGCACTGAGGTTAGCCAGCAGGCTAATGACAGCAGGCCGCGCCCTCCAACTTCTCATTTTCTAAATTGTGAAAACAACACAGCTGCTGCTCCTTACTTACCTTAATGTCCTCAGTGAAGCACGTGGTTTCATCTTTGCTCCAGTTAGTCCGGAGTTTCTGCCCTTTTGTCGTGTCGGAGATGGCCACAGTTAGCATCCCCAGTGTAATATTTACCTGCCAGGCAGACGGCCAGTTAGCATCTCTTCCTGTTGTGTCGAGAGCGGCCACAATTCGACCAATAGGAAAAAAGAAGCAGGGCCGCTTCCGACCAATTAGAGGAGAGCGAGGCACACAGCTGACAGTCACTTTTCCTACCTCCCAGCGTGAATGCTTTTGTGGCAGTGATGCGTTGATGTCGTGTTGGTTATATAAAATCTATTTGCCTATATGTTTTGTTTGGTTGGTTGGGTTTTGGTTTTCCAGGGTACAAGAACATAAAAATGGTTTAATGCATTAAAATAATACACATATATTAGTCCGTCAGTTGTCAAAGTATAAAACATAGAGATGAGCAGATATGGATCAGACATATTTGTATTTTTCATAAATGCTAACTTTATTTTTGCCAGTTTAAGAATAGTTTTTATTATTTTGAATTTGTTGTTTATTTTTAATCATTAGTCTAGAAAAAATAAAATTATTAATAATAATAATAATAATAACAACAATACATTTAATTTTATGTAGTTTTTTTTAAGTACATAATATTATTTCTTTATTTTGTTTTGTTTTTTCTTAAAACCTTGTGTTTTGTTTTTTGTTTTTTTGTTTTTATTTTCTTTTGTTTTGTTTTGTTTGAACATTATGCTTCAGGGATGGTATTTGTCTCCCTTCTCCAGTCTGGATGTACGTTGTTGCACTAAAATGCACATTAAAGATACTTTTATGGGTTGATATCTTACATGCTCTTGTATTTTGTGCTGTGTTGTGTGCTGCTGGATGTGTCTTTGTATATGTGAGCACACAACGCAAACTCCTATAGACTGTTTTGCTGAAATGACTACAATGGACTTGAACTTAGTAATGCTTGTGGGACCAATCCATGCTTACATTTTTATTTATTTATTTATTTTTGCAATTTTTATGACTAAAAAATTCAATAGTGCACTGCCAGCTGACATTGCATCCCTCAGTGCAGGCTATTCTGGAGAAGTATACTAATACTTTATTTCCTGGCATCTCATCAAAACAGAAAGTGTAATGTGTAGGCTGGTCACGTCAAGAAATTCAACAATATATATTCAGCCTGTCCCACAATCTTAATTTGGTGTTCTGGTTGAAGAAATTCTTTCTAAATTACATTACAGTGTTTTGAGCAGCACAGCTACTCTATGCTAATTCTGTGTCTTGGGAATGGCGAAATATTGTAGTCAAAAGAATTATAACAACCTCATATTTATTCTTCTAGCCATTTCAAACAATTATCTTTGTTAGTTTTGTAAATGGCTCCAAGATGTCGCTATAACATTTCACTGTTATGAAATTGCAGAGACTGTTTAGAGTGAGACTTTCCCTAAGAATATATGCAATATCCTGCCAAGTTCTTGTATTAGCTTTGGATATTTGTGCTCTTCTAGACTATGTCGAGATTTGTACAGTAGAAAATTACTGACCTTTATTTGTGCAGCTTTTAGATGTTATAAGAAAAATACTGCAAAACTAAGCAGCAGGGAATTCGCAGGATGGAAAGTTAGTTTACAGTATTATACTGTTTCTCCTTCTCTCTACAGTTGACAACTTACTAGTTAACTCAAAAAGCTAAATTAGAGGCACTATAAGAGAAAGACAAAGTAATCAAAAATAATCTTGATATGAAGTAAATGGGAGAATTCAACTTAGTATGATGTATGTCTTAAATCTATATGTTGTTTAAGTGTGTTTTATTGTAAACATCTCTGTCTTATGTATATTGTATAGTTTTATGTGACACCTACACTCTGCCAGTCATCAAATTTCAGTACTTTATTGCCACGTCAACAGCAATTTATTCCACGCACTGACAAGAAACACTCACTCAGTGTGACACAACAAAACAGAATAAATACCTGAATAAGAAAACAATAGAATAAATACAAAAAATCAAATAAAATACAGACCATAAAAAGGAATAAACACTAAAATAATGTAGTAATAGTTAATTTTAGAGGAGATGGAAGCCACAGACTTTAAGACAAGAAAGCTCCTTACCATTCATGGATGGTTGCACCTCAAATCCAGCACCCTGAGACTGCACGCTAAGCTGAAGGAAGGAGGCCGAGGACTAGTGAGTATCAGAACCACTGTCCTAGATGAAACAACAAAGATCCAGGAGTACATCAGGAAGATGGCCACAACTGATCACATGCTTAGTGAGTACCTCAGGCAGCAGAAACCCGAGATAGAACAGGAGCAAGAACAGGAACCGTCATGGAAGGACAGGCCTCTGCACGGCATGTACCACCAGCAGATAGAAGAAGTGGTTGATATCGAGAAATCCTACCAATGGCTGGACAAAGCTGGACTTACAGACAGCGCAGAGGCACTAATCATGGCCGCACAGGAACAAGCTCTGAGCACATGATCGGTGCAAGATGCTAGCAGGTAAGGGTTACATGGAACGCCACAACAAAGTTGCTGGCACAGTAAACAGGAACATGTGTGCCGAGTATGACCTGGAAGTCCAGAGGTCAAAGTGGGATACGCCCCCACAGGTGGTTGAAAATGGCCAACTCGGACATCTGAGATCTCTGTTCAGAAGAGCGCTGTCCTAGGAACAGCTAAGATACTGTGCAGTACCCTCAGGCTCCCAGGGCTCTGGTAGAGGACCCGAGTTTGGAGGGCAAAGAGCAGCCACAGGTCAGGTGGGGAATTTTATAAAAAAAGAAAAATCCCCACTTGACCTGTCTGCAACAGCAAAGATGATGGTTAAAGTACATTTTTAGTATATTTTCTAAAAGAACTTTTTTTTTTATATCATAGTTGACTGAAAATTAAAAACTCAAATTTAAATGAATGTAGATAACACTTCAAAGAAACTGCTTGGAGTAATTTCATGATGCATGCAGAGTGGACAGATTTGCTTCTAAATTTACAGGTGCAGAAAACACGCTTTGAACACAACAATAAGAAGCTTACGGTGCTCCCAGTGAATCAGCCACGTCACATTCTGCTTGTGTTTCTTTGCAGCTATTTGAAGAGAAATTCTTTGTTGCAACTTGTGAGTGAAAATGTAAATGCCACAGTGAATTAATGACTTTAGGTTGTTTTTCAGACTATTTAATTACATGGCCATTCTAAGCTGATTATCTCATTACAACAGCACCTGTCAAGTGAACATTGTTGAAGTTGTTGCTTTGTAAGCAAGAAAAATGAGCATGTGTGAAAAGCATTTGAGCAACTTTAATGAGGGCCACATTGTGATGGACTTGGGTCAGAGTCTCTCCAAAATGGCAGGTCCTGCAGGGTATTCCCAGCATGCAGGAGTTAGTACCTGCTAAAAAGGACAATCAGTGAGACACTGACAGAGTTGTGGGTGTCCGAAGCTCAGTGATGGATGTGAAGGTTGGGAAACTTGGGTCCTGGTCTTTACATGGATGTTACCACAACACCTACAATCTACTTAAACATTGTTGGAGACAATGTGCATCCATATATCCATTTATGACAACGGTACTCCCTGATGGCAGGATAACGCATGCTGCTACATTGTAAAAGTTTCAGGAAGTGTTTGAGGAGAATGAAAAAGTCTTCAAGGTTCCACCTTCAACTTAAAGGATCTGATGCAAATGTCTTGGTGCCTGGGCAGCTTAAGAGCGCTTGTAGAAGTCAGGCCTTGGCCAGTCACAGCTGTGTTATTTATGGAACTATAATTAATTATAATTATTGTTATCTAACTGGCAGTGAACACAAAGTGATCTACATGTTAAAATTGGTAATTTATCATGCTGCAAATGGAAAGTGAAACCCCACATTTATTAAAATTCATCCTGACCCATCTGTCCATTTTCTGCTGCTTGTCCTGGTCCAGGCTGCAGGCGCAGCCGCTAAACTATGCTGCTTTTCACCTCCTCTGTTATGGTTCTTGGAGAAATGCTTCCAACATTTTAACCAATATTGTTAAACTGTTGAAAATTGTTGAATCTAAAGTTGATGAGAACTCTTCTAGCCTGGGAGCCATAATGAAAGAAAACAAGAAACAATCAGGTTTCCTGTTATATTCAAAAAAGCAATTTCAAAAGCACCAGAAAACAGTCCAGGATGCAACTCTTTGTTATCTCTAGGAATTGCCAGAACTCTTGGGTATTGTTTAATGTGAGAGGATGTTGTCGAGCCCTCCTCCAGTCACAACAACAAAGCCTCCCCAAAGAACACGTGGGAGTCGCTTTACCGCAAAGCTCGCAAACATCAGGTTCAAAGCTTTTCCCTGCCAATCAACCTTTCCCACAAGGCCGTCTCATTTTGGCTGGAGCTTTAACAGAAACCGCATCTCACACAAATCCGTTTTCTGGTCTTGTGAGTGTTATTTTACCTGAATTCCTGAAGGATGTCCACGGCGTAGCTGCTACAAATACTCTATTAGTAATTAACAGCTCCTTCACTTTTGCTTCATTACTCTCTTGTTTTAAATATGCAGCAACTCAAGGCTCTCTAGAGGACACATAATTAGACTTTTCTTGCTTGAGGCAATTACAGAAAGGCTGTGAACTTCAGAATGCAGCCCCCCCACCCCAATGGTTTAGAGAAAGCAGGTTTTTCATAGACTGTCATTTTTACAGACCATCAAATCGAAAAGAAGCCGCAGTGAGCTTATGAAGGCCTCCCCTTCAGGGCTTGTTCTCTGACACCATTGACCAGTTTTGTATTATTCAAATGTAATTAATGTTATTCAGCAAAAACATCTTGAAACACACAGATGCAGCTCCCAAATGGGCCCGCTGGTGTTTACTGTATCCGCTTGATTGATCAGCTATGTGTATTCTCAGGGTCTTGGGTCCAACGCTGCTCTCTTTGCATACTGAAGACCTCCACTTGGTCTCATCAGGGTATCAAATTTCACTGTGAATACTTTGCCAGATGTTATAACTTGGATTTATTAACCACTTTATCTCAGGAAATCAATTACTGAATGTCTAAAGTACATTTGGCACACTCAGTTACATCAAGGACTCATCAGCCAGTCAAACTGAGCTTGCCAGCGAAAATCACTGTGAAAGCTTCCAGTTCTAAAAGTTGGTGATGACAGAGAGGCCCCAGCTATCAGTGGTGCATATATGTTCCCAGTCAACGGGAATCCGAAGCGGTGCATACTGTTAGGGGCCATGACACTTGATGTCCAAAAAATTTAATTACAATCCAATAATGCTAAGAACTACAAATGCTCTACCTCCCAGCAGCAACTGAGGCAAAGTTAAAAGCTCTAAAGCAGGGGTCTTAAACTCCAGGCCTCAAGGGCCGGTGTGCTGCAGGTTTTAGATGTATCCCTGAACCAACACACCTGAATCAAATGGCTGAATTACCTCCTCAGTATGCAGTCAAGTTCTCCAGAGTCCTGCTAATGACTTCTCTATTTGACTCAGGTGTGTTGAAGCAGAGACACATCTAAAACCTGCAGGACACCAGCCCATTAACCCATGGACCCATTAACAGCAGCAGCTATAGAAGAGGGTCCTGCAAGAAATTCACAGATACTTCTTGAACATTTGGGCGTAAAGCTGCAGCGGGTAGCGCTGTTGCCTCAAGGTCCTGGGTTTGAATCTGCAGGTCGGCTGGGGCCTTTCTATGCTGAGTTTGCACGTTCTCCCTGTGCCTGCCTGGGTTCTCTCTGTGCACTGTGTGCGAATGTGACCGAGAATGATTGTCTGTCTGTGTTGGCCCTGTGATGGGCTGGCAAATTCTCCAAGGTGCACCCTCACCCATAGCTGGGATAGGCTGAAGCCCCCCCTCCTCCAATGACCCTGAAATAAATGGTTAAGAAAATTAAAGAATGGATGCTGTAGAGTTTCTTCCACACAAATGATCCCAATATTTGCTGTTGGACACAATATAAACTCGGTTATCAACCCTGTTGAAATGTGGGCACTGAGGCAGAACTGGCTCTGCACATGCACCAGGTGAAAAAAGGTATAAGCTTCATCTCTTGGGCACACCAAATGTTTGCACAATATTTCATAAACATCCATCCTAAAGCTTCTGGGATATATTTGTCTTGCAGATATTAGTAGTGCCTAGATTATGATGGGGATCTGATAAAACCAACCAGAGATGGTGTAATCCTGCATGTCACTGTCAAGGAGAGGATGTGTTATCCTGATACTGAATTATTGGCAGCTGGTATGTGACCATATTATCTGCCAAGAGAAATCAATCATATCATAACAATAGCTGTGTACATTCCACCCAAGGCCGAAGTTCCACGTGAAGTTCTCCATGAAACTGTTGCTACGATACAGACTAAGATCCAGAGGCGTTCTTGATAATTTCAGGAGCCTTCAATCACGTTTCTCTCTCCTCCCACCTGACGGGAGTCATACAGTTTGTTGACTGTCCTACCAGAGAAAATAAAACCCTTGATCTGCTGTACACCAGTGTCAAAGAATCTTACGGAGCTACTGTCTTACCATCCTGACTCAGATCACTCATTTTATAACACCTGTACTGGAGGACTCTTCTCTCTCTGTTAGACACAGAAAATCATTCGTACCCACAGTCATCAGGCTTTTCATTTATCATCCAAACAGATGAACAATGTCAGACATATGGCTTTCCCTCTGGGACCAAAAAAGGTTTTCTTCAAACACAAATTGACTCATTTTTTATGCCAAGTTTATAATCTAATGATTGTTAAAGACACTTGGCCACAGATACATGTCTGCAAAAGTGTTATTACTCAATTTGTTGTCATCAAGAAGAAACATTTCTAAAATAAAAACTGCTGAAACTAAAACCAAAACGACCTGCCGTGAATGCTGCTTTGGTTAAGAAGCATCATAATATATAATCTGAGTTTCTGACTTGTGACTACCTGAAACGCCCTAATGTGACATGAATGAGTCTTTCCTATCAGGGACGTTCAGTTTCTATACGCTGCTTTTCGAGGTGCGCAGAAGGGCAAACGTTTATAAAACATGTACCTTTTCATACTTATGCAGGTTATATTATCAAATCGCACAAGACATTTGTAATTACAGTGTTTATTATTCATCAGCTGATGTAAACAAGTTAATGTACAATTAGACAAAAAAAAAAATCCAATCTGCAAGTAGAAAGAAAGTTCTAGATTAAAAATATAAAAATGTAATATAGCACAACATTATTAAGTCAGCATATTACACATAAACAAGACTTTAAGACCACAGTAAATTCAGGGTTGCACTAAAGCCGAGCATTTCCAACAATCCAATAACCAGGCTGTTACTGTAAGAGGGGGAAAATCAATTTTACATACAACTGGGAAATGCATCCAGCGAAGGCACCTGAACACACACATCGACTTTTTCAGCAGGGATTGTGAGAAGATGTCATTTACAATGCTTTTGTCTTTTTCCATAATGAAATATGGGCACCTTGATTACTCACAACCTTCCTGTAACGTCAAGCAATCGACATCATTCACATTTAGCATTAATTGAACAAAGATGATTAAAAAAAAAAAGGCAAGCCACACGTGTAAGAGGTTCAAAGGCCAGCTGAGGTTGCTGCACGATACAGGCAGTGAAGAAACTAATAACTCGTGTTTTAATAAATATAATTTTAAATTAAATTGCAAACATCCCGGTGGACACCTCAGCCAATTCTAACAATAAATTAATGCAGATCCTCTATTAAGAGAAGGATGAGAAAACATGAATACTTTATCCCTCAGAGAATCATGTCTACTGAAAACATACTGATAATATACAGTTGATCATGGCAATATATCAAAACTTTAATTGTGATGGCTCATAACAGCAGCAGTAACAGTCAGTCAATAAAGACACAAAAGTTAGGTGAGAAGTGATTCTCCTTTCAGCAAAGCAGGAGCAGACACAGCACGATGGTAGCCTCGCATCAACACACGCGCTTTCGTGTAACAATGAAACGAACCTAAAACAACACAAATTGCGAGTGAAAGTTAAAAGCTCGTGAGTACATCTCGCTCCTGCATGCTGGTGTAGAATGGCTTCCCGAACACGAACGAGTGCAGTCCGGCTCTCAGCTTCTCAGCCAACGCCATCACGATGTTCAGGTCTCCTTCCGCCTTCAGATCCAGGTCCGCCTTTAAGTTGCGTAAAGATCGAAACGGCTTCTTCCCTTTTTGCCTGCGCAGAGAGACGAGGAGACGCTGAAGTATAATGCAACGGTTAACCTGTAAAACTCAGGGTCAGCGGACTTGCATTAGCATTTAGTCAGGCTGCAGCTGTGCACAGGAATGCCATGCCATAATGAATTATGTATGCTGCTACAGGATGGTACCTGAGCATAAACAGTCTTGTCAAGGCACCTGTAAAATAGTATGCCCTTAGACCTAAATCTGTCGACGGCACCATAAACAAGACGGCTTTTATGCTTTCACACGAGCTCACAAATAATGTTTTTGCTTGTTCAGTTAGTGTTTTCTCTGGAGTGAGATACGTTCGGATGGAACAGGCAGGCTTCAAAATAATTCATTTTGACTCATTTTAAGCATTTTACACAGGAGGCGAACAAAAATCAAATTATTGATTTGTAGAAGCAGCGGGAGAGTCGAGGAAGGTCAGTCAACTGTTGTGGAGCACAGAAGGAGATGAGTCAAGGCCAGATGGAGCTATGACCAGGTCACCACAGGGTGGGAGGCATCAAACAATGCAGAGCGGCTGAGGACTGTGGTGGACTTTAGAGTCTCAGATGAGCTGAAGGGGATTAAGGAGGCACTTCTGGACACGAGCCAGAGATGGGTAAAATAAGTCTGATGGGATTAGAGTGTGACTGGACTTACAATTATGTCTCATTTTATTTATTAACAAAGACAGAGGGGAAGGCAATTAAAGCATAGAGTAGAACGCAAAGCTTCAGTGCTGGTTTCAAACACACTGCCTTAATTAAAGCTGCGTTATAGTGTGAGATGAGGCCACCATAAGCCACCAGGTCACCTTGCAACCTGGACTAAAGTCACACAGGATCAAATGGCGATCATAAAAACATCATTTAGTGTTTGGAGGGGAAAATGTAATTTCCCAAACCTGAAAATCAGAAGTTTAGCTGGAGTAACCTCAGAAGGATATGCCATGCGCTGTGCACCATTTTCTCTCAAAAGACATAATTCATGTGCTATGTAGATGGGGAAGCTGTCCTTCTGGGATGCAGAAGATTTATCACCCTGTGTGGCCACAAAAGCAGCCTCTTCATCCCAGTTTCCTCCTTATATCTTACACATATTAGACCTGAAATTATTTCCTTTTCTTTATTAATGAATCATCTTTTCTAAACACATTTTTGTGTTTAGAAAAAAGCCAATCCTAATATTTGAAAAGCTGGCACGAGCCAGCGGTCAGCATTCATGATTGATATATATATATTTTTTTCTGCTGAAGAAGTAAAGATCTACTCACGTTTGTCACTAAACGCCTCACAACAGATATAAATGTGCAGATGTCATGAGCATTTTTCCATTTGGTGTTTTCTGTGGTAACACTTTAAACTATTTATATCTTCAGGAGTGTAAAGAGTGCTACACTGCAGGAATCTCCTGCTTCTGAATGCACAACACGCAGTCTTCTCATTTTTAGCCCTCTGTTTCACAGTTTGTTGTGTGCACGTTAAAGCTGTGAACTAAATTACAGGAATGGCATTAACGCCCTCAAAACTAAATTGATCTTTTTTTCTCCCTTCAATGAAGCTATGAAAGTGTAAACCCATTTTCTTGGTGCGTAACTGCAGGACAGAGATTTTATGCTCTCCACCATACAGGCGCATTATTTGAAGATGTGTCCCTTCAGAGGGCTAAAAATGGAAAATTGGAAATGATTAAAACCCCTTAGCAATCAACATAGTTGAAAAAGTTGGGCCACAGTTTAAATGTAAATACTAACCGAATGAAGTACACGCAGTACTATGCAGGATTTGGAGCAGCACATGGTGCCCTCTGAAAGACATAATTTTCAGGAAATGAAAGACCAGAAAGCAGTACAGATACTGTACTGACCTGCTTGCACGCTACATCTGTCACCCACTGAAAAAGGCTAAAATCCTGTATCGAGCAAGAATGGGAAAACATCTGCTTACAGCAGCTGGACTCCTTAGCTCTCCAAGTGTTGTTAAAAGAAGAGCTCATGCAAAACTGAAGCTGACACCAATGCGCCTTAAACCTGCATTCTTTCCAATGGCCAACAGGGGGTGAGATGTGTTGCCAAAAACAACCATTTCAGATTGTATAAAAATCATCCTTCAGCTCCTTTTCTCTGTAAATATTTTCCTGATGAATTTACACACTCAATTAGTAGTTTCAGGTCAGACTGAATAAAAGATGAAGTTCACTTTGTAAATTACAGTCATTACAAGTGTCAGATGCACACGCAGTAAAAGGCTCAGTGCCCCGAGGTGCAGGACTGAGTGCTACAGGAGATCTTTTAAAACTTGGTCCCTTTTGCCTATTTACACCACTAGTCACACATGAACATATTTATATTCATAACTCCAACTATTTTTCTTTTATCTGCCTCTTGTTTTTACTAGCTACACTTTATTCCTGTTGTTTAAAATGTATTTTTGCTGTTTTTTTGTCCTTTCTGCGCTGCGGTTAGTGACTGACAGTCCTGTGTGTGGCTCCCTACAGCCAGTGTTTCTGCTTCAGCTCTTGTTTATACTCTTATTTCCATTTCTATTTTTATTGGTTTGAGTATTTAAGAGGCACAAGAACTGCCCTTGGGGTTATTTAAGTTCTTATCATATTTTATCTTAACAAGGGTAACACCTTGTCACAAGTCATTAGCCACTAAGAGTGCAGTTTCACACAGAGATGCATCTTTTGCTCTTGAAATCCATCTCATAAACCAGATGACGACAGTAATAATTTTCAGCTTGAAGCTTCACAGGGGGACTTTATTAACTAACAGAAGATATCATCGTGGACACATAAATATGGATACATAAAACCCAGGTTTAAATGCTAAAATTTATATAGCAGAAATAGGTAGGTTTCCAGCCTGGTACAAAAAAATATGACAACTGTAAACTGTACAGGGGGTTACCTTAACATTAACAAGACCTAAACCTTGCATTATTAGCGGGCATGGTCACTATGAGCAGAATGCAGGTGCCAAAAGGCTGCCCTAAGTTGTATTGGTGGCATCTTTTGGAGCATTTTTAACAAACTGTTTGACAAATAACTTTGTAGTCTAAAAACTCTGTGCTCCAGATCTGTTGAGCAAAATTCTAGCATTTGACCAATTAACAGGTGGCTGTGTCACTGCTACGCACCCATAGAGTTTGTGGATGCAGCATGCTCAGGCCCAAGTCACACAGGCAATGGTCGGCAACCAGTTGGCAACCGCTGGTCAAGAAAAATGAGTATTCCTTCACTGGTTGGCAAGTGGTTGCTGGTTGTTGCTCTGAAACAAATCGCTAGGCCTAGAGACCAGTCAGTGATGCCCTGGCAACTACTGGTCATTAGGAAAAAGTGTGCATTCTGCAACCAGTTGGTGAGTGGTTGCTGGAAGTCACCAGCATGTGATTGGTTGCAAAGAGAGAAATGTTGCTGCACTGAAAACCTCTTTGCTTTGGTCACTACCAGGCTGCCACAGTCACCAGCAGTTTGCAGGGAAATTCAATTCAGTTTCCAGCCTGCGTCGCAGTTTTTCCAAGTTTCACTTGGAGAGTAAACAGCGAGTGTTTGCAGACAAGTTAGCGCCTTCCATGAAAACTACGGGCCACTGCAGTAACCCGATGGGTGCGTTACTGAAGTCTACCCAAGCTTGCTAAACAGTCCACCATCGAATATATACACATGGTCATGTCTTGGTTCTCCACCCAAACAAAAAAAAGCTCAAGTCACGCTTCAGTGTGTGCAATTCACAAGCCAATGGGTGATACGCAACCGTCCATCCTTTAGTCTATGAACAAAACAGAACAGCTGATTATGAAAACAGATCACTGATCACTATATTATAAAAATGTGCTATTTTTATAATATAGAGATGTGCTATCAGTCTTGTAGACAAGACAGCAGCTGTTAAGGGAAGTGTTCTGCTGTCACTATTCTAGTTGTGAACACACATTAGGAAGATGGCACTCTTAAGTAAAAGGTTGCAAAGTACATTATATTTACTAGCATCTGGTATTTCCAGAAATCTGGGGATATTTATTATTTCCTGCTGTACAATAGCAACACGCAGATGAGTTTTAGATGCAATTATTTAAGCCAACAGCATCAATGTTCACACTTTCTGCTCATGAGCAGAATGGCGAACATTAACGCATAGGAGCAAAATTCCCTCCAAAACAAGCACTTTGGGGAAACACGCGCTCAGACCTATAGATTCTTTGGGAAATGCATCAGAGCCTGCTTGTTCAGACCGGTGTGAAGGATGACTCATCTGATCATAGGAGTTTTTTTGCCTCCTGCTCAGCAGAACAGCGTCTGTATTCTTTGCACTACTTCTCCTGCAAAGAGCCAACCCCCATGTTCCCGTGACCTTCTGTTCCACTCTGTGTATTTCTTGACACACTCCTCTTCATCTTGATTTAAGTGTAGGCTTACACCTGCAGTCAGCTGAATGTGAGCTGTCTATATTCCTGTGCTTCTCAATCTAACATCACAGATAAAGGGACACTTCTCCTCCTGTGTTGTTGTGGTTTAGTCCGAGTGGACTCACCAGGCGCTCCCTCTCCTCTAACCCCACTGTCCATCTACCTAAATCACATCTGAGAGTGGTTTCATCTGCGTCTTCATCTGTTTCATCTCTTAATTTTGACAGCAAATTTTGATTTAGTTTTAGTCATAATTTAGTCATCTGAATAGTTTTAGTTTTAGTCGACGAAATTATGGTAAGAATATAGTCGACTAAATCTACAGTCGATTTAGTCTAAAATATAAAGGGTGTAAAATGTAAATGCTTTATCTTCAGTTCCCTTGAATTAGTCATTATACACACTTACACAAAATTAAACATTTATTAAAAGTTAAGGAATATTATTAATAATATTAACATCAGCGTTTCACCTGCTTCCCACACACCTGATCATTAAACCACCTTACTGAGATAATCCGAGCGTTTTACAGCAGGACGCTCTGAAAGGTACAGGGCAGTGTTCAGGACTAAGATTATAAAGGCTAATCCACCGCGGTGTGGAGATTTTCTCTAAACACAAACGCTAAACTGGGAAAAACACTTTACCCTGCATGACATTAACATGCTGACCTTTGCACGGAGATCTGGGTGACTGGTTTGCAGATGTTGTTTAAGATTTGTTGTGTTTTTACCTGAGATAGTCGCCCCACATGGTTTACACATCACTTTGTTTGTCACAGCATCAAAGGACAAATGTGTCCATACATCGGCTCTTCTCTTTCTCCCTGCTGACATTGGTTACATAACTTAGTTCTATCGGACGTAAAAACGAATCACAGGCTAGTTTGTCCTTCCCGCGTTTAGAGCAAATTTGCGCAACTGTGCGTTTGATTGGATGTTTTCCTAACTTGTCCCGCCCTGTCACAAAATTAAATCCGTTCTGATTGGATTTCGTCCGCGCCAAGCATTTTCATCTTGTTTTCATTCATTGACGAAAGTGTCAGTTAATTTCGTTATCGTTTTTATCCTTTTAGGTAGTTTTTATTTAGATATCGTCTCGTTTTTGTCATGAAAAAAAGGGTCGTTAACGAAAGCTATGACGAAAATATTTCATCAACGAAATGAACACTGGTCGTCACTCAAAGCCATCAGATGTTTCTCAGATACTAACTATCCACTTTTTGCTAACTTGTCCTTCTGAGCTTGCTGTACCCTCACTACTGCACAGCAAAACCCTGGAGACATTACTAGAAATTACTATTTTGATAACAAGGCCTTAGGGTACTTCTGCCTGTGTGCCCTACAGATGCCCAGTTATAATGTTGGTGGGTCAAAACAGCTACAGTGCAAAGTCAAATCAAAAAGGCTCAAAACAAGGAAATCATCAGCTCTTCTTTCTGGGATTTCCTTGACTCTTCCTGTGGTGCGGTGTCTCTGCGTGTCACATGGTAATCTCTTTTCTTATTTGGATTAAAGACTTATTAGTGACAGCTCTTACGTTTCGTCCTCGATGTACTTGAGCAGAGTGAGGGCCTTCCTGTGGAGCAGCAGCAGAAACTGGGCCAGATAGGTGCTCCGCAGGGACAGGCCCGGCTTCAGCATGAACACCTGGGTACGACACAGGATGTCAATTAGTAGTCCGAGCTGCGGCTCTGCTGGAAGAAGAGCTGAATAATATACTCCTCCCTTCCTTTGTGCTAACCTTGAGAAAGAATCATGCTGTTGCTACTGTTGTGGGGAAAACTTGTAACAGCAACAGCTCTAGCTGTGTGTCTGTGTGTGTGTGTGAAAACAAATGAGGGGTTGTGACCATTTGGGGAACAAGTTCTCATGCTTTGTATATGAGATTACAACATTTCAAATATACGCCGTGAAGCCAGATACAAATGTGACCTGCATTTGATGACCAGCTATGACAGCGACTCAGCCACTTCACAATAATACACACAGCAGCGATTACATAATAATCAATTAACAACCAGCAACTCAGTGATTAGAAAGCAAGCATTAATACGCAGCAAAGGCCAGAAATCCTTTATTTAAACTATATTATTATTGCCTATGTAAATGTGCTTTAGCATCACCTTGAGTTATTATAAGTCAATGAGGTTTTGGGGGTGCTGTTTTCACACTCATGAACTGAAATCCTCGAACTTTCTGTAACTCAAATCTAATTAAAACTGAACTCAATTTTATTCTGTTAAGTTTTTTTCTATTTAATGTGACTGTTTGTAATGTTAACAGCGACTGTGTACAGCTATTTTAAGCAGACACCATGTACAAAACTCCCACCTAACAGCTGGAGAGTAAAAGCTGAATTTTCATTTCCCTGCCTCAGAACTGACTGTGAGCCCAAAAAATTAGATGACACATACCTGCAAAAACATGTCATTTATTTCAGCAATTACTGGAACGAATTTTGCAGCCTGGCTCGAGCAACACTCAGTCATAAAGGAGTTTATTTTGGGAAAGATAAAGCATGGATCAATGCATATGTATGGCCACTGACTCTCATTTCATACCACAGAAGGCACGGTTCTTCCTCCTTCTATTGTTATATGCATACTTATTTTAAATGAAAGCCAAGAAAAGACCGCATGACTACATTTTATTATTATGTTGCTATTGTACCTATTGTGCCAATATGCTGCAGGGATATACATGATATACATGTCTCCTTTGTGCTGTTTTTATATACAACAGATCACAAAGTCTCGTTTTACTCTTACCTCATTTATAAATGACTTGACCAAAGTGTCTTGATGCATGACGTCTTGAAAAATATTCCTAAGAAAAAAGGCACAAAGGTTATCATATTAGTGTTTTTCATTTGAGAGGGTGTTTTTTTTAATTAGCGTAAAAAAGCTATAACTTTAATGTTACATAAGCTGTTTTCCAACAAGCCCTAAATCTTTATGGACACTACAGAATGAAGGAGCATGTAAGAATGCAAACATGTGATGGTAGCAGGAATTAAACTGTCTTTATATTAGAAATGTGATGTCCAATCGTGTCCATGTAAGAAAGGTTTTGCTCAATGTTGGAAGCTTCCTCAGAGTATTTCTGAAGCAGACCATCTCCTTTTGTGTGGCAAATGTGAAAAGGAAACACTGTCCGGAGTGCATTTGTGAAAACAGATATATACAGCAGATATGAGCATGGCTTACAGGTCAGGTGTGAAGGTTTCGTCAGTGTGGATGATTGTATCTGGAGGTATGTCCTCCTCGCTATCCGTCTTCCAGAGTGCGCTTAGCTCAGACCGCATGTAGCGCCGCTGGTTGTACGTGTGCTCGTGGCATGGCGGCATCTGTTTCACTGTGTTTATGTCGACGTCAATGTGCGTAGTTGGGTAGGGCGAGTAGAGCACCTGGCGGAAGGGCAAAACAAAGCTGCCGGTCGAGTCCTAAGAATGGAAGAAAAAAAAAAAGAAGGTGGGAGAGTGTGTGTGGGTTTTGTTTTCAAAAATGTGATCAAATTTAGAGCAACTGTGGGTGCAAACAACAATCTACGTTACAATAAAGTGGATCTATTATGCACATTTCCAATACTTTATTTCTATTATTGGGTTCTACTGGAGTAGCTCTGCAAAATTCACAGTTCAAAATAATCCTCATTAATCTTATGCTAGGACCTACTGCAGCCCCTCAGTTCATTCTGTCAGAGAGAAGCCATTTTAGCTCTTCTTCAGGCCTCCTCCCTTCATTTAAAGCCAGCTTTTTTCTGATTGGCTGCCCCTCACAAACAGCAGTGGGTGGGGCTTCTGTGTTCACAGTCAGAGCTTACCTGACATACCTGAGACAAGCGGAATATCAATTCTCAATGACATACAGATCCACGAGTAGAAAAAAGGAATGCTTAGATTTCTAAAACTTTTGTAGTTAATAGTGAAGTTGAACTATTTCATTGAAAAATGAAACATTTCTACGACTCTAGATTTTTATTCGAATACTTTCTTTGATAAGCTGTCTAAATCGTCTTAAACGATGTCACAATTATGACCAAAAATGCAAAGTAAATAAATAAATAAATAAAATAGATCAGAATTTTATGCAGTGTAAAAGAAAAATCTTATTGCATTATTTTCTTGATATGAAAAAGAAATTAGGTCAGAGCAACAAACAAGGGCAACATCAAACCAGCAGACCAAACAGTACAGTGTAATCCTAACCACACTGCACTGTATAATGAGAGGGAGCTGGTGGCTACCTTGAGCAGACCCTGAACAAACAGGCCAGTGTCATATTTGAAGGAGGAGTCAGTCCTGCAGAGGCGAGAGCACTTCCTCTCGGCCGGCGTGAGAAAGAGGCAGAGAGTCCGCACAATCTGCAAAAAAGACGGTCAGATTTATCACCACACACTCTGACTTCAGAAAATTAGTTTTGATTATTTATCTAAAAACTCATTAACTGTATTTTTGTGGTTAGGGTCACTGTCAGCACAAACTGTATTCAAGAAGCTACTTCAGCACTAAATCTACTAAAAGAAACCACATGTTGGTTAACCACCTAAATCTGACATACAGCTAGAGGCTGGCTGCTTCGTGCAAGAAAGAAAAAACAGTCTTGATTTAATTGGTGCTCAGTTTAGGCCTCAAGCCAAGAAACCTACAAATTAATGCAGTGTGTGCTTTTGATATTCACTGGGAAAAACTGTATCTGCTGTATTTTCGCACTACTAATCTTTCTTTAAATCGGGTATCTGGAGATTTTTAAAGTGGTTCCACAAACACTGCATTAAGAAAGTTCTCAGACTTTCCAAGTTTTTCTCACTTTGTTTCAGACTCACTGGAATCAATTCACTTTAAAAAAAAAATAAAAATGACTCTTTTTCTTGCCAGAATTGTTCAAGCTCAGCCAGGTTGGATGATGAGTGCACATCCATTTTCGGCACTCCCTAGAGATGCTTTTATGCTGCAGGTCAGCCTTGAAATGTAAACCTCTGCCACAGCCCGAGAAAACTCTGGATAAGGTTTCTCTTCATCTTTCCTGTCTCCTAACTAGTCTCTCAGTCCACATTTGCAGAGAAAACATCTACACAATAAGAAGCTAACACTGTGTTGGGATGACAATAATGAGGCGATGCTCAGTGCCTGGTTAGTTCAGTCTTCATTTGATTAAACCAGAGGATTTTGTTTCGTATGGTCTGAGAATCTACCATTAGGTCCTGATTAGCTGAGTGCTTTTTCATTTAGTACAGGTGTACTGCAAAGTAGTAAAGTCTGGATCTCATTTATAGAGACCACTGGGTTCTTGGTTACCTTCTGACCAAGACCCTTTGTCTTTAAAGCTGAGTCTGGCTGGGTGGCCAGACTGTCATGGTCACAAATATCTATCAATGACTAACAGAAGAATGACAGAAGTGATGGTGCTCTTGGTTGCTTTCAATTCTGCAGAAATGGTCTTGTACTCTGATCTCTATCTTGGTACAATTTTTTCTCACATATCATCTTGACCTCTCTAGGTAAGTGTGAGCCTTTCCTGCTCGACTCCCAATTGAGGTGTAAAAACATCTCAAGGACAACTGATAGACGTGACATGCAAGAGAGCTTAATTTTAGTCATCATACTGCAGTAACAGGTTTTTCTCTGTCAGTGTGGAGTGTTTCGCAGAGACTGGTGAGAGAAAATGTGATTTTTTAGGATGAGCATGAAACACAGAAAAATGAGGAAAACTTGAAAGGGTGTGAAAAGAGAGAGAAGAGCAGTAACAAGACTGACAATCAAAATACTGATGCAAGACTAAAAAGGGGCTCATTAAGACCCCCCCCCCCCCCCCCCCCCCCCCCAAAAAAGCTTCAAAACATTTAAAATTATGTAGATGCTGCATCTGTGTGCAGCCACTAATCCACTACATTTACCTTGTTTATTTTCTCCGGGTTGCTTCCAACCACTATTGAACAGCCGCACGTCTGCAGATGAGAGCTGATGGCCCTGAACCACAGAGACAACATCATGCAGATTAGCTCCAATTAGCTTCATTAGATTTGTTCTAATTATAAGTGACAAGTTTTAGGACTAACAACTGAGACAAAGGAAATGCATCCCAGAAAAACAACGCCTTAAATCTTTTGACTCATCTAGCCTGGCTCACAGTCGAGCCTTTTCAATTGACTTGTTTGATTGCTCATAAAAGAGGATTACTTCTAAACCTGAGATTATTTCAAGTAATACACAGCAAGTGTGTTCTTCCTTAAGGCCTGAGCTATAAATATAAGATCCATATAAGTTCCAGTTTCCAGATGCTCTGTCGTCGTCACAGGATGGTGAGCTAATCCTGTTCAACTCCGAGCAATTTGGCGCTTCATTGGCAGAATGGACTTTCCAGACTCTCGACACTAAACAGCGATTAAGCTTTCGTCCTTTCTCAGGAGATAACTTCAGCTAAGTGGAGGGCCATTACTCATCATTTGAAGGTTGATGGGTGTTAAATGGGCATTGTTCATCATCTGCCTCCCTTTGCCTGTACCGGATTGCTTACTTGTGTAGGAAATCGTCGCGGCAGCTGTCCCCGATGTCATCATCATTTAGCACCGTGTCTTTTATCTGCTCAGCAGGAGCGAAACAAATGAGTCATTTTAAAAACTGGTCTACAACAAAGACAAAAGTGCTGACGGGCACATCTGCAAGGCATTGTAATGAAAGTAAAATGCAAAAAAAAAAAAAAAAAAAAAGAACAGTGAAAGATTCTGGGGAGCTTCTCTGTACTTTTGCATTTGCTGCATTTGCATATTAGAAGGGAGCAAATGTGCTGAATCACACTGGGTGGTAATCTAGGTAAGGAGAAAACCTCGTTTAGTGAAACCTCTCAGAAAAAGAAGCCATTTGAACAAGCAAAACCATGGAAAGATAAATATTTTACAGTTTTGTTAATGCATTTCACTACTTGCTGTAATTCAAGCTCCTTTCAGCCTGGATAAAATACTATTAACGCTGTCATCATTTTGTCATTCTAACTGGCTAGTTTTGAAAGTCTCCTGATGATGATAACATTACCAACCAGTGTTTTTGATACAAAATGAACAGTTTTCACTCTCTTTGAATACTTTCACTGGAACATGGCTGACCTTAGTCTGTTACTTTGAAGCTGGTATTAATCGTTTGAAAAGTCATTGCTTACATCAATATCTTCTGGTACACTGTGCGTCTTCATAGAGGCCAACAGCTCCATGATGGGGACAATCTCTAAGCTCAGCACTGAGATGATATTGTAGCCCTGAAGTTTAAGGAAAAAGGAGAACCCCCCCCCCCCCCCCCCCCCCCAAAAAACATAACTATTCAATCCTGCATGCAAGTACATCCAAGGTTATAAATCTGACCAGATGTTGACAGCTTTGAGTACGTTATCAGTGCATTACAATCGTCACAGGACTAAAACCAGCAGGTGCATCAGCCACAATTAAAGTCCTACTAACAAATTTAATATATCTAGGTTAAATTAATAAATATGGATTATGTCATAAACATATGCACAACACAGGACATGACAAACAGGCTTATTCTGGACGAATTTTTACTACAGTGTAATTAATGGTGATTTATTTTTAAAACAAATTTTTCCCCAGTTCGTGGTGTGTTAAATCGTTCTGTCCAACCCTATTATTACTTGTTCACTAGCTTCCCCTGCAGGATCCCTCAGACCTAATTAGCTAACTAACCCTTCTGTGTTGGGAGGATACAATTTTATTATTCCGGCAATGTTGCTGCAAACCCAAAAGGGTAAAAAAAAAAAATGTGACAGATAAGTTGATAGCCCTTTAAATGGAATAATTAAAGATAAAAAGCTGATTTTATGAGTATAAAGGGTAATAATTAGCCTCTTTGTCTGTGCAAACTAAGGGAAAAAGCCTGAAGTCAAGGGTACCTTCTGCATCCAAATGCGTCCCTTGCGGATAACGTGCTTCAGCCTTTCCACGCAGATGGTGTGCAGGGGCAGGTAGAAGGCCAGCTCTGTCTGAGGCAAAATAATGGACAAGGCACATGTATTCTTGTCCCCTTTGAGCTCGCCATCAAAGATGAGAGACACAATGATGACGCCTTTTTCTGCCAGTACAAAAAACTTCACATCCACGGCGCCGCACTCTGCACTACGCAGAATCTCCCCATTGAGCGTGTGATTAGCCAAAAATGTTACTTCTCCATCGCTGAGGAACATCAACTGGTCACCCTTTGGTACCCAGATGTGGCGCACCCGGGGACCCAGAATGTTGTCCCAGTAGGCAAAGGTGGCAGCCAGGAGCGGGCATTCTCCCTCTACCGCTACTTCAGACTTTGCCACAGCAGGTGACTGAGGTGGACAACCAGAAGACATTGGACAGGTCCTCAAGGGTGAATTATAATGAACCTAAAACAAAGAAACCACTGTGTTTATGGTACAAGGACAGAAAAAGTCATTAAGGGGAAATGAAAGTGATTTGTTTGCACTTCATAGACCAGCCCCAAGCTTGTACTTCTTGTACTTCAACTTCTTGTACTACAAGCTTGTACTTCTCCGACTTAATGTTGAGGGTGACAAACAGTTTTCTACAAGCATTAATAATCCAAACAAACTCAACTGAAAAACAAGGGTTGATTTCATATTCGACAGATTTCAGATAAACTACACACGTAAAAGTCTACTCAAAAAGGTCCCGGGTCTTTATGGTTTCCTGTCAAAGACGGATTGTATAGTTAATACACACGTTAATATTTACATTTTATTTCGGGGGGATTTGGTGTCGTTATGTTCATCGCACACTGGTTACTGGTCAGGTGAATTAAAGCCAACTTTTCCAGTCAAACAAAGAATTCAAATGCAATTTTGTTAATCATATGCACGCCGAATTTACCAGAAAGCTCTGTTGATTAGAGGATTGAGGTTATTATTTTGCCAGATAGTTATGAATTTCTACAGCAAGCAGTCTAGTTTCAAATTAACAGCGTTTATGACCGAGTTCAGTTTGACAGTTACACCAATTAAAGAAGCACGTAAACGACCTTATACCTCAGGTGTTCATAATGTACGGTCCAGGTACATTTTGACTGGTAGTTAGTATATGTAGCTTCGAGAATATGGGAGTAAGGAACAACATGTCCACGCTGTTTATTCAATCATAGGCTAACTAAGGCTAGCCCGCTAACTAGCGTGAGCCAGTGACATCAATAAAAACTTACTTCTTCGGCGTTTTTGGTGTTAAAACGGAACACCACAGTGATTCCAGAGGAGAGAGAGCTTCAGTGTTAATGAAAAGTCAATGCATTCTTGCCTGCTGGTGCCATAACTTATAATAAATGGTGAGTAGCCGGCTACAGATTTGCTGCAGTTTTGTTATGCTCTTCAGCACACTTCCTACTACGTCAGACTTGCGTCAATTATTGGTAGGGGTAAACAGCGACCTCCAGCGACCGGTGCATGGCAATGTGCAGCGAGCCAATGATGTCATTTGTATTCCAGGCTGCCACTTGCAGAAAATTAGTTATTTAAATTCATTTACATGGAGCCTGGTCATACAAATGGATGTAGCTGCAGGCCCCACACATTGTGTTTGCCTTTTAATTTCATCCTCTAAGGGTAATGCTGACTCTAAATAATGGTACTGACTGCCTTTTCTTTTCTCCCCCTTCCATTATACATGTGAAAAGTGCACAATATCTCAAAGCTGCAGACCTCCACTACTTGAACTTAAATTGGAGATGTTAACGTGAATGTATTATTTATTTTCTTTGACAATATATTCTGGATTTTCACATTTTAAACATTCTTGTTCTTCTTTTGCTTTAAGAACAGGCTCAGGATAGGAGTTTCTCTCTTCCACACATCCACTGAAACGACCGCATCAGTGAAGGCAGTGGTTGATGTGTTTTATCCAGTCAGCTCCTCCCGATCACGGGATTCTGTTTGAATTACAGTAACACTGAGATACCTTCACGCCTACTCCCTGTCTGTAAACACACATTTACTTTTACATTAGTCCTAATGGTCTAGGACTCTAATGGGACAACTGATGCTGTTGGCTCTAAATGCCAATTAGGGGCTTCTGTAAACAGTGAGCACTAATTATATAATGCAATTACAATGAGGGCTTGAAATGCTGTAATTGTACCACCATCTAACCTCATTTATGCTACTGTCCTACCTCACTGCTAGTAATATTTTCGACACACTGAACTGGTGGCAGTGTCCATCTCAGTTAGACTTTGGCTGCTATTTTCAACTTCCTGTTTTCTGTTGCAATCCAGCAGTGCAACTCTCACAGGCTCTGCTAGTAATGGACAGGCTGCAGCTACTAAGCAGCTGTCTTCATCCGAGCCTAATCCCTTAATAAACATCCTCTGCATTATACTGTATTGTCCCATTGTGCCCTGAGAACCCCAAAGTAAACAGTCTGATAAGTTTGAAGTCACAACAGATCGATAGAGCAGTGGATCTCAGGTGGATTCTCTAATTGCTCTAGTTTGACTACGGAGCTTTTCTGTACTGACTCGCATCCTTCAAAGCCAAGCTGCTACTTCTCCTGAAGGGAATACTTTGACAGGGAATAGTATTAGGGAACAGTTTGAAAATAATTGGGAGGTTAGAGTGAAATGAAGAAGATCCTAGGTTTTAACATCACGCAACAACAAGCTATTACATGCTATTTGGAGAGCTTGTATGTAGCCATACAACTGCTACACGCAGCGTTAGTTAAAAGCCCTGAAAGGTGAAGTGATCCTATAGTTGCAGAGAAATGATCTGTTGGGAAACCTTGAGTCAGACCAATCACCCCTCTCCAAACTTCTTAGATTACCCATTAGATTTTTTTAATTTATAGTTTTGAATTGATTGTACTTGTAAACCTGTGCAGCCTAAACTCCTCAAGTACACTTAACACAGTTCATTTTTTTTTAACTGTCTTAGAAGTCAGTGGAACTACACAGAGCCACTGCCTTCAAACAGTTCACAAAACAACACTATTACAGCACCATCCATCCTCTTATTCTGTTCAGGGTGGCTGGAGCCTATCCCAGCTGTCACAGGGCGAGAGGCGGGGCACACCCTATACAGGTCCCCAGCCTGGTGCAGGGCTAACACAGAGAGACAGACAACTATTCACACTCCCACCTATGGGCAATTTAGAATCACCAATGAGCCTAACCCCACTGACTGTGGGAGGAAACCCACGCAAACGTGGGGAGAACATGCAGACTCCACACAGAAAGGTCCGGGCCAAGGTGGCTTCTAGCTGTGAGGCAACAGTGCTAACCACCACAGCACCTGTACCAGTACGGCACCATTTCCATAAAATAGCCACAGTTTTCGACTATTTTACCAGCTTATTATTTTCCACTACACAGAATTTAATAAACAGTCAACAGGAAAGCTAAAAGCACACTTTGTTTTATTGTTTCCAGGTAAGTTTCTGTTACATCTGATCTGATTTTGTCAGAGTAAAGACACACGGTCGTGACTATATTACTCTCTAGCTGGAATAAATTTGCATAGGATATATGAAAAATGGCCCTAAATAATATTTAATACTCTTTCAGTGCATTCATTTTTTATTACTGTATATCGTTCTGTATCCTGTCACAGTGTTTGCTCTTGAGCCAGCTCCTCTCGCTGTGTGCAGTAAGCCTATCACTGAACGTCCCTTTTTCTATGGAGCTCAGAAACAGCAAACCCCGACAATGTGTGGACAGCCAGCCAGCCAGTCAGCGGGGAAAAAAAAGTAAAAAAGTTGGCCCCTGCTGAAGTTTTCAAGGTCACTGACCATCAACAGCCTCTCCAAATTGTGTCCCCCCTGGCTGCCCTACTGATGAGATTTCAGTCTGTGAAAAGCTGCAGCAGTGCTGCTGCAACAGAGTCTAATTCCAAGTAACAGTTCCCTCTTTTTTTACATTTCAAAGACAAAATTCTCAATATTTCTCAATTGCACATTTATAGATGTAATGTTAATAGAATACAAAATGTTTTTTTGTCTTTAAATGAATCCAGTGCTATCAGAACATCTCCTATTGTGATGACGGACCTGTGAGGTCAAGAACTGCCTTCATTTTTGACTATAATTATGCCCCATTAAAGGGATATTAATGCACTGGACTTCAGCACCTTTCTTTACATGAAAGAGCCTCAGGATCTTCTCCCTTCATGTTGTAATTCTTTTCATCTTCAAAACTATGTGAAGGTTCCTGGGCCTTAGTTCATGGGAAAGAGAGCAAATGTTTGCCTTTTTATGTCTCTCACTAAAGTCTTTCTTATTACCTCTTCCAGCCACCCTCTGTGATGATGGTACATATTAGATTGACCATTTTAGGCACTTACTTATTGCAGTGATGCAAATAGCCTCTCTAACTACCCAAAGTATCACTTTGCTGCTTTCAGGTTTTCTTGCACCAGGATCGAGGTTTGGAAAATCGTGTTTGTCGCCCACGTTGTTCCTCTAGGAGGTGTTACATCCCAGCTGCTTCTGATTCAGACTTCAATTCACTTTTGGGTCATTATTACCCCAAATGCGCAGATGTACAACAATAATTCTCTGCCTACAATATTTAGTGAAGAAATGAGCTCACCATTACCGTTTAGATTTTGTCTTTCTTTGTAAACATCGATCTAGACACATGTCAGTTGGGTTATGATGATACTTTATTGATCCCACAATGGGGAAATTACAGGACACATTTGGCTACATTTAGGAAAATTAGTTGATTTTCTGAAAAGATCAATACCAATCCCTTATATTTGTAGCAGATATTAGCTTAGCAAATCAGCAATATTATTTCTGTTAATAATATGTAATTACTATGGAAGAAGGGGCGGTCAGGATGCTTTATAATACAGCCTACATCCCTAATAACAATTACAAGAAAGAACGGGAAACACTGTTTGTTCTTTTCTCTAAAATACCCCAATGTTACTTGCAGTATGTAAACTATAATTTTGTTCTACTGTATCAACATTTTAAGTATCATTAATAACCAGGAAGTACTTTTAGGTACTGAAAACCCTAAATTCAGAAGAATTACATGATAATTGTGAAAATCACAGGCTGTATTATGAAGTGCTACCTTACATTCCTTCTTTCTCACATATCCAGAAGGAGACAAGACCTATAAATCTAATCCTGCAGTTAATACTGCATTCACGGCACTGTAGTGTTTCCAATAGTATATCTACTGACCGGCCACTTTGTTAGGTCTACAGCTGCCTCAACACCAGAATTTGGCCATTCTTTCTCTATAAAACCTGCATAATACTCTCTTCCTCAACTTTTCTGCTTTTGCCAGAAATGGGGCTTTGTCAATGTAGACTCTGTTCTCCTTTGACAGTAGAAATAAAGGCTTTATTTTAAATTTACATCCCTCCGCTTTCATCTTAGCTCAACCTTCAACTCGGCGAGCAGACTTTTTGAGCAGCAGTTGTCATCGTCGTCTGTCATTTGATCCGTATGTGGCCTAATGAGTAATAGGCAAATGTGTCTGCGATGCCTTTTTTTTGTTCCCCCTCATCACACCTCACTTTAATGAGTGTGAAAAAAATCACTAGTCAATTATCTAAATGTGTTATAATAAACTCACCACACGGACCACTCTATTTCACGGTTTCACACACTATTAGCAGCAAAGTTGTGTACCCATCCTTTCAAAATGCTCCGACCCGTGCGCTGATGAGAGTGTCAGCATGCAGTAGCCCACATTTGACCCAGCACTTATTTAAAGGTAAAACAGGACTGCCTTAATCAGACAGGTGAGACAAAATGAAAGCAAAACAAACAAAGTGTCTTAGCGAGGTCACTGAAAGCTAGCACACCATTTTCCAAATGATATTCTCTTTTTTTGTGTTTCAGTGATGCACACTGAGAAATAGAGGGACAAGAATGGACCTAAAAAGGCTACAAAGGCTTTGTTGTTCCAGCTGTACCCTAGTGGAGTACAACATTGTACCTCTGAACCTTGGAATAATTTTGTACCTTATTGTCTGTACCTTTAAAAGAACATTTCTGTACCTGTAGTGACAAATATGTACCTTAATATACAGGTACAAAACTGTACCCATTAAAAAGGTACAAATTATGTACCTGATAAGGTACAGCTGGAGCGACAAAGCCTTTGTACCTTTTTAGGTCCATTCCTGTCCCTCTATTTCTAAGTGTGTGGTGGTAGAAAAGCAGTGTCGCTGTAATACATCGGCCCCAAATTTCCCATTCAACTCAACTGGCCAACTTTCAGAGCATATATAAAAGCATAATTTCTGTACCATAAAACCACTCAGCGGCACCTCCCACGCTGTGGATGGAGGCATTGTCATCCTGTTAGAGATCACTCCCATCAGGAAAGAAATTTGATAAAGGTGATAACGTGATTTGGAGCGATGCTTCCCGCCAGGTTCAGCCTGGACACCCTCCTGATTTGGAGGATGCAGGGGGGGCTGGTTTGGGTTGGGACCAAATTGGATATCATGCACGACAATCGCTCATTTCATCTCATAAAGACTGTGGTGATAAATGAAAATCACTTCAATCTGATGGCAAGACTATGATAGCATTTTAGAGATTTCTAGCCTTTCACAATGGTTAGATCACTTCTGTGAGGTTAATCAATAGCTGTGTCCAACTGTAGATGTGACTTTGCATGACTTTCAAATGAAGTAACACTGGACAGAGTGATACAGACAACTTCAGTTGCCAAAGTACTCTAAAAGCAAATTACACCTTGGCAGCCATCTTGAAACGCCTCCAGGCACTTACAGTATGAAGGGAGTTTTCTTAAAATTTTATTGTCTAGATTAACTTTAATTTCAGCGATCACACGGACATAAAACTGACATTTTTATAGGTACACCTATTCAACTGCTCATTAACATGAATATCTAATCAGCCAATTACCTTGCAGCAACTTAATGCATGTAAACATGGTCACTGCTGAAGTTCAAACTGACCATTAGAATGGGGAAAAAAGGGATGTAAGTGTCTTTAAATGCAGCAGAGTAGGTCAGAGGAGAATGGCCACACCTCTTTGAGCTGACAGGAGGGCAACAGTAACTTAAATAACCACTCGTTACAATCAAAGTATGCAGAGGAGCATCTCTGACCATACAAACACTGAACCAGCTGGGCTACAGGCGCAGGCTGGAAGGGCAAGTAGTCTTCCTAAGATGAAGGAAAACAAAGCAGGTGAGTATAGTTTCTAAACTAGGTAACAGGTACATTGCAGGGTTCACCCAAGCCTGAGAAACCCTACCACACTGAGCAGGTTAATGATCTGGTGATGACTGGAGAGAAGAGCTGGACTTAAATACTGTTGGTGAGTGGGCGTGAACAGTAGGTGTGCCACCCGGAGCCAATAAGAAGCCACGCCTTACTCTGCAGGAGGAAACATGGTCAAAGAGCCAGGCACACGCCCACACGCGCAACAGAGAGAGGCAACAGATAGAGCGAAAGGCGGAGAACAGAAAGAGGGCAGGCCAAAACCTAAAAGCACCGGGAACCACAACTGAATCTGGCATCAACAACATGAAAGTGTGAATTCATCCTGCCTTGTGTCAACAGTGCAGGCTGGCGCTGGTGGTGCAAAGGTGTGGGGGATGTTTTCTTGTCACACTTTGGGCACCTAATTATAAAATCACAGGCCATCATTTAAACACCGCAGACTACCTCAGTATTGTTGCTGATCATGTCCATCCTTTTATAAGCAGTGTACACGTCTTCTGATGGCTGCTTTCACCAGGACAATGACTCATATCATAAAGCTCAAATCAGCTCAAACTGCTTTCTTGAACATGAGAATGAGTTCACTGTACTCACTGTACTCACTGTACTCCAGTGGGATGACAAATCTGCAGCCACCGTGTGATCCTATCATGTCAATATGGACCAAAATCTCTGCATTGATTCACCCTGTTGAATCTATGCTATGAAGAATTAAGGCACCACCTTCTTTGTGACAAGTGTGAGCACTTGGGGAGCAATGCATAGACCGTCACTGAAAAGCACTGATTTTATAACTCTATAATCAGCTAATATGACACATTGATCATTGTGCATGTGCAGCCAGCACCGCACACCGTTCTGTTTCACTGAACTGCTGCCATCGTCTCTGAGTTTTGTTGAATTAAATTTTCTCATCATCACAATAGGCACTACTGTAGAGATTATGTGCCATCTTTTTAACTGCAGCCCCCTTTAAAAAGGTCTTGTGGTAACACTAAATAAAGCATTAAGTTTTCATTATCATTTTAAATTTAGACAAATGACATCTAATTATTGTCGAGTGAGCATTAAGGTAAAAATGTTAATTTTCTAGCCTTGATGGAGACGATCTAGTCTCTTAATGGCATCTCAGTAAGTCCCTTTGAAATTGATCTATAATCTATTTGGCACAGTAAATACCTCATGAATTGCTAATACAATTAATTGGGGATTTACCATGACTGAGGAGTGATCAGTTCTAAAAGCTCTGAGGTTACGGGGTCTGTGGTTGCGTCTGTGTATCTGTGGTTCATTTCATTAGCATCACTGTTTTTGCTCAGGGAGACGTGATTGAGAGTAGTGACAGCGCAGCATCTCTTTTCATTTGACATTAGACAGACAGATGGGCTCCGGTTGCTGTCCGGGCTGGCAGCCTGATGCCCACCGCCAGCATCCATCAGGATCGGTTTAACATCAGTCCTTTCCCTGCTAACCTACATGGCCATGAGAAATGGGCCAAAACTGCCCTCGGAGCAGCCCCTGGGGCCTCCATGAATCCCAGCTTTCCTAATTCTGCTACCCAGCTCTTCTATCTTTCCCTGAGACACACTGGGTTAGATCTGAGAAAGAAGAAAAAAAAAATACACAAGTTGAGGTGAAGGCAAGGCATATTCATGAACAGACATTGCAACTATGTGCAGAAGAGCAAAAATAACAGAGATGAATCATGAGTATGATCACATGGAACCATAATCTGTTATATTTATTAAAGAATGACCCTGTCAATTCATACTACTTTTCAATTTTTTTAAAAAAAGGGCAAAGTATGGACAGGCTACTGGGCCATAATAAGCTCAGTCTCTTTGTATGGTTTCAATGCAGGCTCCAGGTTTGAAACAAGGCACAACAACAATGATCTGTGTTGCCATTCAAAAGAGAGAACTTCAAAGAGACTCATTTTCTCTTGCCCAGCTGCACTGTGGCTCGCTGCCACAGGCCAATGGTTATAATGAGTTTGGGGAAAAAAAGCATTTTGGAATAGACAGCTAGGCAGGCTCCCACTGCAAGCTACTGTACACAGTGTCTCAAACTGATCATGAGATGTTACGATGAACAAAAAAAGGGGCTTAAAAAGACTTTATATACCACGAGTAATATAATAGCTATATTGGTAATAGCCTCCTAAATGTCACATGAACATCAAAATTTTAATGTAACACTTAAAAACATGAGAGATCTTTCTCCCCATAATTGTTTTTGTTTTTACAATTTTTGCAAGTAAAAACATTTCATTTTAGCTGAACAACAAACGTCTTTAAAAGCAAATTTTACTTGTTCTGAAAACACACGCTGATACTGTATTTTCAAATTTAAAAGAGATTAATATAGTGTGACGTTAAAAGGCTCGGTTGTCTCTCCAGGCAGAATTCTAGCTGTTTATGTTTACGATAACCATAAAATGATGCTGACATGACATGTGGAAAGATGATAACATGTAGCTGGAGAGGAAAAGGTGCAACAATCGCACTCTTAAGAGGATTGTCAAAGAAAGTCATTTTAAGAGCTTAGGAAGCTTCATGGGAGTGAACTGCCAGAACTTCCAAAATTTTGAATTCAATACAAAGGCCAACACCAGAAAAGTATTTAGAAGAACAGAATCAATAGCTGTTCCTCTAAATGGTGACTTCTGAGATTAATTAAATTCTAAGACCATCCCAGCCAAGAGTAAAAATGGAAAGCCTTTGTTCTTCACTGTTAAAACCTGGAGGTACATTTCACCGTGAACGCCTTGTGTTCCTCTTTTAAGTCCATCACTTCAGGTTTGATTGATTTTCTTCTAAATTTATTCACTTATGTTTACTGTGGGGGGAAAAGATTTTTTTATGAGTCTCGTCTTAGCTGCTCTTTTGCCTGGCTCAAAGGCAGCAACCTCTTCCACGTGTTTGTTTTGGGATTTCATGCCTCACATGTACTCATTAAGCTTTATTTGTCATGCAGTGAGCTGTGAGCCCTTTAAACACCGGCTCTACCATTTTGCCATGATTACACAATTTATTGATACTCCTGTTTGTATGCATTTGTGTAGGAGTTGACTATTTGGCTGCTAACATTTTGCTTATTCTGTCTCACTGGGTGGGATGATGCATGAGATGTCAAGGACATGCATGTGCCTTTTTGAGCTGATTTTGAAGCTCTCTTCTCTGACTATGAATCTCCAACTCAGCAACAGCTAATAGGAAACTGAAAATTAATCTTCTTTTTTTCATCCGGTCCCTTTAGGGGTCAACGCAACGGATCATCTGCCTCCATCTCATCCTATCTTTGCATCCTCTTCTGTCACACCAACCCTCCTTCACTGCATGCATGAATCTTCTCTGTGGTCTTCCTCTTTTCCTCCTGTTTGCCTGTATGCCTCTGTATGTACAAATCATCTCAGCCTTCTCTCAAAAAGCCCACAATGCTTAAGTAATGGTAAATTTTCCATGTAAACCTTTGATTTGATTAATTTCAGTTGCATTTTATTTTGCTTCATGTTTATGAGGGCCAAGAGTTATTTTTTTGAGTGTCTCCAAACCGCTAAACCTGAGTTTGTATTTTCATTTCTAATTTTGGTAAAACTAGAAATGAAAGAGGATTGCAAATTTATACTCCCAAAAATTTCATGTAAAATATCCTGCCTGCTACAGTGTCTTAACCCACTATACATGCCTCCATTTCATGGTTCATTTAACATAACTTCCCATGGCAGCCAGAGCTCTATAACAAAGCACTTTTTTCCCACTTTGACACATCTCTGCTTGAAAAACTATTTTAGCTGCACCCTTCCTAAATGCACCACCTCTACTAGCACCCCTCTGTTTTTTAAGGGTGTTACTTTGTCCCCTCGTAGGTTTTCTGGGGTCAAGACCAAAGCTTCCCCATTGTCTTTGAACTTGATTCCCAATTCCCTCTAAGTGCCAGAGGCACTTGGAGTCCTCAGCAGTCTACAGTACATAGAGTCGACAATAGTAGGATTCAACTGCTGTGTATAACAAACCTCGATTAATATTCTCAGAATTGCATCTGTTTTGGATAATTAGACACGTCTTAATTTGCTGAAGTTTTAATTCATGCCTAATGCCAGTGTTTAGTGACAACACACAAAAAATAGTTCCTTCATTATGTGTCAATTTGCCCTTTTATTTTCCAAATCTTCTGGCAATAGCTCTGGCTTGTAGGTAGAACAGATGGTTTGCTCATAGGAAGGCTGGTGGTTCCATCCCAGCTCCTGTAGGCGAAGTCTCTCTGTGCAAAACCACGAACCCCACAAAATGCCATTGTGTCACCAGTGTGTAATTATGAAAATGGTGTGTGTACACAACAACAATGTAAAAATGTGTGTACTGTACAAATGTTCATTCTGTATATATCATCTATACAAGATGGAAGTAGCTACCATGACATCAGCCAGCTGTTTCTGAATCGGTTTAAGGTCTTTTGTCTGTGTAGGTTCTCAGTCATCCAGGTCATAGTAGTCTCTGGAGCTTGAAAAAAGTGCAACTGGACTTCTTTTTGTTTCCTGAAGATGTTTCACCTCTCATCCGAAGTGGATAAATACATAAGGTTTACCAGGGAGGACACCAGGGATAATAAGTTAGCATTCCTGGACTGTGCAGTGCTTACTGAGGAAGATGGAAGCCTCAATGTTGAAGTTTAACCCATACACATGGACCAGTAGGGAGAATAAGAATGACAAGAGGAACAACATTGTCATCCCTTATGTGGCAGGCTTGTCAGAGAGCATCAGAAGAATTTTCTCCAAGCATGACATCCCAGTATATTTCAAACCAAGTCACACCCTAAGGCAAAAAATGGTCCATCCCAAGGACAAACCCCTCAAACACACGATCAGCAACATAGTATATGCTGTCCAGTGCAGTGAAGAGTGCTCGGACCTCTACATCGGAGAAACCTCTTCACAAACGAATGACACAATATAGAAGAGCCACCTCGACAGGACGAGACTCAGCTGTATATCTACATCTGAAGTATCTGAAGGTCAAAGGTCACTCTTTTGAGGATGCCAGTGTTCACATTTTGGACCCGGAAGACAGATGGTTTGAAAGAGGAGCAAAAGAAGCATCTATGTCCACTGTGAGGTGGATTACGTCACCAACTTTGCCATCGCTTACAGTGCTGTCCTGAGCTCCCCATTCACACCTTTGTTCCGGTGACCTCAATAGGTCACATGTCCTAAATTGGTTTCACCCAAAACCACTGATGGAAATGACCCACGCCTCCTTTCACACCTTGGCGCATGTGATTATGCACATGGACAATAGTGAGTCACAACCACCTCCAGGATACTACGCCCACTGGGGTTTAAATACCTGTGTCTCTCCACCTTTTGGTTTGAGAACTGAAGAAGCCTTTCGGATGAGAAGTGAAACGTCTTCAAGAAACAAAAAGAAGTCTAGTCGCCCTTTTTAGAAGCTCCAGAGACTTCACCCTTATTTAGAAAAGAAAGTGGAATTTGAAGGTAGCCCCCATGATTATTAAAGTGCCTTCACTGACTGCATGGGTCCATTGCACACTGACACTTGGTAAAGTAACATACAAGCAAAATACTAGAATTTTACTCATCAAAACTGGCCCACAGATTTCTTGGGCAGGCTGAGGTGGAACATCTGACTGCATGGCAAGCTGTATTATTTGTTAGATAATTAAATTAAAACTGCTTTAACACCACAAACTGGGTTGAGAGAGGTACTACAGTGGCCCAGATTAGCAGAGGTGAAGCCTAAATCAGCTGTAGAGGTCAAAACTTTTTATTTCTAACTGCCAAGTTTGGGCTTTATAGTATAGAACTCTGACTCCAGGCATAAAGGCTTAGAGAGCAGTTTCATCTCACAAACTGATTTGTGTGTTATGTGATTTTTTATTTTTATTTTTTGTAGGGTTTTGTTCATGCCCTGTTGCTCCTATTACCATTGTGCCTACAGATGCTACAGTGTCATCTCGAGTCTTCTGCAGATTTAAATTCCTCCAGACATCCTTCCTATACACTGCTCAGACATTAAGGGACTCCCAGTAGATTCCAAACAACGGCAGTTTTTTGGAAGCAAGCCAAGCGGAGACAGCCGTCTGGGTTTCCTGTGCGTCTTTCATCCCGGATCAAACAATCAGACATGAAACATGTGGGAGCGGTGTCTCTTCTGCTTATTGCTCCCTTTCTGGGAAAAAGCTGAACAGGCTATAATGATTATTCAGACTGTTTCTCCAGACGTGCTTGAAGTGACAGTCCAACTCATCTTGCAGCACCTGCTGAGACAGGGTTGTATATATTTAGGAGCAGGTGATCCTTGTTACCCCGATACACTGCAGCCTTTTTTGCTTATCATTTCATTTAGCAAGCAGGCAATTTTCACATAGTTATTGCAGCTGTCATATTGTCCATAAATTCCCAGACAGAAAGGAGGCATATTCATCCCTGCAACTTAGTCTGATGGGCTAACTATCATTGGAGCGTGTGCAGTGTGGTAATGAGCCTAGAGCTGTTTGTGCTGCAGGCTTCCTGCAATCTCAACTCTACAGACAAAGAGCCACATATATGTGTGTTTAACTTCAGGTGTTTGAGGGTTTAAAAAAATGAAACTTTTATGAGCAGATATCTCACGGGTTTATCTCTATGACTTCCATTCTGTTGATAATTGCATTTACCCTCTCAGGTCCCCTGTCATTCATTCAGTCTAATTAGCTCTCCTGACCCTCTAAGCATGGCTGTGACCTCTTCATCCTGAAGAGGCTGACTTCTGCCTCATCATTTTGACTGTTGGCAGACAACCAGCACCGACCAGCGTGCATCTTTCTTGGGCCAATACGTGCCCCCAATATTTTTTGCAGTTTCAAGAGATTTTTCTCAAGTGAATTAATACCTTACCAGATTTATTGTCCCAGGAGTAGCCTCTGTAGCCTGTATGTAGTCCACATATTTGTATCTAAACCAACTTGTAATACAAGTGAGTAGTGTAAAGCTGCCACTGGCCAGCCCTCCAGAATGCACCCAATTAATTGGTAACTCATTGACAAGCACACTGCCATGGAAAGACAATTGTGTCTTGTGATTTCAGTTGAACAATGGGCCTATTTAAAGCTGACTGCAAGGCTTGTTGTAAAGGAGAATTAATGTTTGAATTAATCAGCACCTAGCTTTGCTTTTCTTCCTCTGTGATTTAGCGTCAGCGGGAAGAAGCCGGGCATAGAGTCATAACTCACAAATTAATCATTTATAATCATTCATTTCACTTTCTGGCAAACTGCAGCAAAAAAAAATAATGAACATGCACTAAGATTTGTAAATGGCATGTTTTTCACCATCCTTTAACTTTAGAAATAAAGTCATGGCTTGGGGTTTACTGCAGTGTTGCAGTATAAGGCTGCTCGAGCACTTAGAGTAGCTGCCTACAGGGCTGGTGTTCGCACAGGTTACAAGTGAAGCCCAGAGGACATCTCTAATGTGACTGTAATCCGCTGTGGCTTCGGCACAAATCACACTGTATGCCCTAGGCACACAGTGGTAATTTTTATATACACGTGTATCATCCTGCAGGGAAGATGTCCCCTTCATAAGCCCCCCTACCCACTTTTAAACAACTCAGGGGAGAAAGTCTGTTAAATGACGTCACATCAAACATTTCCTGAACCCCAGAGGTTTGGACGACGTATCAACTTGGTCCTCACCCTCGAGGGTTGACTACTGATGCAATGTGATGTGCTTCTTTTCTGTTATTGCTCTCATCTTTCACAGTGCACCTCTCTCTGACACTTGCCACAAGCTGTGTTTTAATGGGGCAGATCCACTGAGATGAGATGAGTGGTGCTCGATTTTGACCAGAGCAGGGTTAAACGAGGGCAGCCACTGGTAAACGTGGTTTCACCATCACCGACAGAATAAAAATGCACTCATCTCGAGCTTGAAGCATCATTACATTTTCACAGGAAACAGTAGCACTCATGTTACATACTCATTTTTAATTTGAATGTTAAAAAAGTCAAACGATGGATTTTTTTTTTTTTTTTTTTTTTAAAGGAGTGCGATCATTGCCATGGCTGAGGTTAAAAAGCCAGAAAGATAAAACCACGCCCATGGGGTTTTTCACAGTTTAAATCATCATGACCTCACCCATAATATTTTCACATCTCCTGACTGGAGAATTAGGACTAGCACCTCCTTTTTATCTCCTCGGATAAAAATGATTTTAATTGAAATCTACTGCCTTCTAAGTGTTCGAGCAGTGGCTGAAACAAAAACTTAGGTGTGGTAGGAGCTCAGTGAGGCCATGGAAAAGACTTCTGGACTGCCTTGAAGCATTTCTAGCAAACCATCAGGTTAGGCAACCTCCTGTAAAGCAAGAAAAGTTTGGAGACGAGGGGGACGACTCGCCCGTACCTGGGGTAAGATCACTGAGGCAGTTAAACAGCTCCTTGGTGGCAGGGTCCCTGGGGTGGATGAGATTTGCCCTGACTACCTGAAGGCCCTGGATGTTGGTGAAACACCTCTGCAACATCACATGGAGATCTGGTCCCCATCTTTAAGAAGCTGTGATCCACCTGTAGCTCCAGCTACAGGTGGATCACACTCCTCAGCCTCCCTGGAAAGTCTATGCTATGGTACTGGAAAGGAGAGCTCATCTGCTAGCTGAACCTCAGATTAAAGAGGAACAATGTGGGTTTTACCTGGTGGTGGAACACTGGGCCAGATCTTTATCCTCTCAAAGATATTTGGGTCTGCATGGGAGTTTGCCCGTCTAGTCTACATGTGCTTTGTGGACTTGGAGAAGTCATTCGACTGTGTCCCTCGGGGTATCCTGTGGGGGGTGCTGCAGGAGTGTGGGGTGTCTGGGCCATTGTGGCAGGACATTTAGTCCCTGTACAACCACAGGATGAACTTGGTCTGCAATGAGTCGGATCGTTTCCTGTCAGCATTGGACTACGTCGGGCCCTTTGTCACTAATTCTGTTCATAATTTTTATGGACAGAATTTCTAGGCTTAGCCAAGAGGTGGAAGGTTTCAGCCTTGGTGAGCTCAGAATCTCATCTCTGCTTTTTGCAGATGATGTCAAGTCAAGTCAAATTTATTTATAAAGCACATTTAAAACAACGACGTTGACCAAAGTGCTGTACAAGATCTATAACCCCAAGGACTATACTAAATAAAAAAAGTAATACATAAATAAATAAAAATAAATAAATAAAAACATTAAAAGACAATAAATAACATAAAACAACTAAAAAAATTTAAAACAAATACCATAAAAATACCATAAAGCAATCGTCTAAAAGGAGGTAGCACTGCAGCCAAATGCCAAGGAAAAGAAATGTGTTTTTAATAAAGATTTAAATGTGTGTATCGTCTGAGCTGTGCGTATATGGAGAGGTAGATCATTCCATAGCTTTGGTGCTGCTGCTGCAAAAGCTCGATCACCTCTCTGTTTTAGTCTGGTTTTAGGCCTCTGTAAGAGCAGCTGGTTAGATGACCTCAAAGCTCTTACAGGGGTGTGACAGTGAAGCAGCTCAGACAGATACAAAGGTGCCAGTCCGTTTAAGGCTTTAAAAGTAAGCAATAAAATGGCATGAGAATTAGCACCTCCAAGTCTGAGGCCATGGTTCTCAGCTGGAAAAGGGTTGGGTGCCCACACAGGGATGAGTTGCTGCCCCAAATGGAGGAGTTCAAGTATCTCAGGGTCTTGTTCACGAGTGAAGATAGATGGGATTGGATGATTGACAGACGGACTGGGGCTGCAGCTGCAGTGATGTGGATGCTGCACTCGTCCATCGTGGTGAAGAGAGAACTGAGTGTGAAAGCAAAGCTGTCAGTTTTACCAGTCAGTCTACGTCCCTACCCTCGCCCATGGTCATGAGCTTTGGGTAGTGACCGAAAGAATGAGATTGTGGATACAAGTGTCAGAAAAGAGCTTCCTCCGAACGGTGGCTAGGCTCTCCCTTAGAGATGAGGTGAAGAGTAAAGTCATTTGAGAAGGGCTCAGAGTAGAGCTGCTACTCCTCCATATCAAAAGGAACCAGCTGAGGTGGTTCGGGCATCTGATTAAGATGCCTCCTGGGTGCCTCTTGCGTGAGGTGTTCCAGCTATGTCCTATTGGGAAGAGACTCTGGGGCAGACCCAGACATGCTGGAGAGATTATATCGCTTGGCTGGCCTGGAAATACTTAGGAGTTTCCCCAAATAAGTTGGAGGAGGTGGCTGGGGAGAGGGAGGTCTGGGTTTCTCAGCTTGGGCCCCAGATAAGTAGAAGAAGATGGATGGACGGATGGATGGATGGATTTCCTTTTGATGACTTCTTGAAATTATAGGTGTTCACTACAGAAAGCTAACTATAGATTAGCACTGTAAAATGTCAAATTACTTTGTACTCTTACATCATGTTGGCGACTGAGAAACTCCAAGCAATGGACTCATAACATCTGTATTGTTATAGGTCCATTAAAAGGTGGAAGAAGCTGTTTATCTGTTTTGCAGTATCTACAAAACAGACATACATACTGTAAAATTATGTACCACTAGCCAGTGAGTTACAGGTCATACTCAATCAAGTAGTCATCATAGTAAACTCTGAAGCGTATTCAAGTAAGCAAGTCTTATAAATATAAGTTTACTTTGTAAGAATATGAATGTATTATTTCTTTGAAAGGTCACAGACGCAGCATGTGAATGTTTTCATCCTCTTATCAGATAATACTCACTTCCTTCTGCTATCCTCCTCTGCAGAGATATATGGATGCTTCAAATGAAAATGTAGCCAACTCAGTGAAACGTGCCAAGCTACAGCTTTAGGAGCTGTAAACACAATTATAAATCTGGGCCTCCATCTGTTTTACTTATCTAAGTTTTACTCAATTAAATCAATGATTCCTTCTGGTCTGAATATCCTGAAAAAGTATCAGTTTTCTAAATGTTTTTCCTCCTTTTTTTTCTTAGCTGTGTTAGCTGAATTATTTCAGCTACAAGGCTCAGCTCCTAGTACACGAGTTCAACACTAGTCCCATCAAAACTATAACATTACTTTTACATCTCGTCTCAGAGGGGCCTCTGGGGTCCGGCGTGGCACGAACCTGCCATCTCTGTGGACCAGCTCAATCAGGAGCTGACCTTTCATTATCGTCTGTACATCATCAGCGAGCTTTGGGGTGCTGGGGAGAGCTGCTGCACCAAACTTCCAGATTTTTTTTTTTATTGATCTGTGTTACTGTGAAGCATGCATTAAAACAGCACAGCAGGAACTGACTGGAGGAACCAGACAGTGAAATGTAGCAGGGATAGTGATTGGTTATACAGCTGAGGCAGGGGCAATTTAAACATAAATAAATGAAATCAGTATCCTGTCAAGTTTGGTTACATGTTAACAGTGAATGAAAATGAAATGCGCTTTTTTCAGAGTATGGAAGTATTCCCCCCTGCTGTTATTATCCACTATATAAGCAACATAGGTAAAGTTTTGAAAATGCATATTAAATGTTTTTCAAGCGTCTGATAATCTGCATCCATTGCTCAAATCCTTTTCTTCAAACTGTGAGCAAGAGACAAATTGTCTCATCTCAATCACTGGCAAAGAGGTCAAAAAGTTGGCTCGTCCACTCTTGAAAACCTGGATTTCAAGTGGCTTTAATAACCTTTAATAACCACCCTGATGGGGCACAGCGGCTCATAGATTTGGGTTCACTTTGACTCCTACTCTTTGGTTAAGCTGCACGGTGTTGACAGATTCTTTACGAAGATCCTTGATGATGTGCAAAATTATTCATTTAAGGGCGCATCGCTCCCTGAAAGCCTCTACATGAGTGCCACCAAACACTCCTTAAGTGTTTTAATCCACTTAAAATGCTGGCATATTACATTTAGTGCAGAAAATGATGGCCCTGATTTTAATGGGAGGCGTAACATGGAACTAATAACATGGTGTTTCTTTGACTGATCACTGAGCAGGGGAATCTTTTACAATATAAATTACACTGTTAACAGCTCATAATGAGCTTATTAAAGAACTGATTTGGAAATCCTCTACACAATGGAAGAAAAGAGGAAAGCAGTAACAGATTTATTGCATTTTCCTGACATTGTTTACAGCAGTCTCTCAGTAAGAGGAAAACTCCAATGGAAACAATGAAAGCCTGTTGGAGCGACTTTGATCCTGTCTTCATAAGGACTCGGCGCAGCCTGAATATTCTCTGTGAGCTTTCACACACAGAGACAGACGTTCCTTTCACCATTAGCATCGAAGCATCAAGTGCTGTCTGAAGCTTTCTGTTGGAACAGCGTAATTAGCATTTCCCTTTACCTGTTTGTCACTGTGAGGAAGAGTAGATGGCAGCTGTTATTGTCAACAACACACAGGTATGGCGTTAGGTAGGTTTTCACCTTACCTTAGAGTCAGGTCATTTAATGTGGCACGTTACAGGCTTATTTAGGCTACATACACACTACAGCTCAAAGT
The DNA here is from genome assembly GCF_007364275.1 of Archocentrus centrarchus. Lineage (NCBI taxonomy): Eukaryota > Metazoa > Chordata > Actinopteri > Cichliformes > Cichlidae > Archocentrus > Archocentrus centrarchus. The sequence goes on along the minus strand of NC_044367.1, from coordinate 26,267,835 downwards.
GCCCCAGTTCTGATGTTTTTCTTTCATGTGGCCCAGTTTTAATGTTTTCTGATGAGTGCAAACAGCAAAAAGCTGCACGGAGTCACAGTTTTCCAGTTCCGGTCTGGACCACATGGAGATGTGCTGCGCAATCAGATCAGAGTGCTGCAATCTCTGGCAGCTTGAATGTGAATATGCAATCAAATGTGACCAGAGTCACGTAGAGGGGTTTCTTCAGATTAACTCTGCACTTGGTGAGCTATCTGGAAAAGAAGTTGGAAAGGTGAGCTGAGGGTTTTTTTTTTTTTAAGCCTTTTATTTAGTATTTTTGCTTAAAATATGCATCATGATTTGTGTTGGATGGAAATGAAGCAGCTTCCTGTTTGTCATCTCTGAAAAACTCTTTTGGGGTCACAGAAATAGCACTTTCTTAGCATTGTAGCTAACTGCTGATTGATGATAAGCGACTAGTGATTTACATTTAGTCAATAGCCACCAATCCAAGAAAGGAGATTACTACAGTAAATTGCCCCAAGCTGGATCAGCAGGACTTCAGCCCTCCTCTTAATTCAGTAAAATCTCTCCTTCAAAATCCATTGAGATGACATTTTTAGTGGAAGAATTTACAACAAATAAACCAGCATCAACTGATGTTAAAGTAAATCTAGTATCTGAAAGTAAATAAAGTATCTGAATGGATCTAAACGTCAGAAATGTACTGCTTTATAGTCTTACACACACATAACTTAATTAGCATTTATGTATTATATAGAGATAGCACCCTAAGGTGACTGTTGGTGTGATTGGTTCTTTATAAATAAAATTGCATTTAATTGAACTGAATTTAATTTTTAACAGTTTAAAAAGTGAAATAAATAATAACCCTGATAAAGCAGCACAACAAAGTGAAGCTGTAAATTTGAAAGGAAGGAAGTGAGTGAATAGAAATGAAGCAACAAATGCTGTACAAGGTTGGCTGTCATTACACCAGGAAACCTCTTCACTGACTAACTTTGAGAACTTCTTAAAGTAAGTGGGATTTGAAGATACATCCTCATCTCTTTACAGGGATCTCCAGGGGGACAAGGATTAATCAAAATAGTAATGCCCTTAATGTAAACAAGCTTGCATTAAATCACGTTGGAATATTTACTGAGGGTGTTGGCTATGGCATGGAACCTCACCTAAAAATATGAGGTTTGGTTTTAATTGAAGGAATTCCCATTATAGGTGGACCTGTCTCTGGACCATTTTCAGGGAAAAAAAAAACAGAAAGAAAAAAGTATCTGAGGTACAATTTAGTGGGCAAGACTCAAATCTAAAAAAAAAAAACAAAAAAAAAAACAAAGTATAACCCAGCAAAAAGGACCATAAGACATTACCATTAGGAATGTAAAAAAGTCACCATCTAGGTCAACATGAAAAACAAGAACGCTTCCACCATCTCGGTTACCTCCATCATTGTCAGTGTTTTGCAGTCAGAATTGGGGTTTTGGTTGAAGCTCTCACAGAATTAAACCACGTTGTGAGTCCAGGTCATCTAATACCACAAGAAGAACCAAACTGCTGTAAAGGTTTGCCTCACTATGTCATTTCCTGTATTAAAAAAAGTGGAATTTTTTTTTTTTCATGACAATCCATCCAGTTGTTGAAAAATGTCAACCTCATTATTTGGAAGTATCAGGATATCTGCAAAACCATTATGATTCCTAGGACTACGGATATTTGTACCAGACTTAATGGTTAACTATTAAAACCCAAATGGGGTACCGAGTATAGCTAGCATGAGTAGAAATATGATAAACAGCACTGAACGATATGTTTTAACTGTTAAAAACTGGCACCATTTTGGCTCTGAGTGGTAGCCCTGATGTTTGGGTGTAATTAATTGAGCCAAAATAGCTTATAAGAGCGCATGAAGGACACCAGGACATATCAGTCACATTATTCCTGTAATATTATATTGATAAAATGAGTCAAAATAACATTAAGTCATTGTTAAGCCGCTACAGCCAAATCTTTATAAATGATATAAAGTCATGACTGTAGATAGGCCTACTTTCACATTAAAAAACTGGTATTATAGACAAAAGAATGACTGGAATGTCAGTAAAAATGTAAACTGCAGCAACTCCAGATGTAGGGGTATGATTAAGATTTATTTCCTTTTGAAAATATACCCATAAATTTGTCATATGAAAACAATTATACAACCTTGAACATTTTATCACAACAGGATCACACAAGTTAACACCCACGTCCCTGCATTACAAAGAATTGCCCTTAATTGTTTCACTTTTTTTTTCTAAACATTTAGAACATTTTGAACAACAACAACTGAAATCCCCCCCCCCCCCCCCCCTTAAACAGTACAAGATTCAACTACGACTTTAAAATTTCCATCTATTAAATACCCAGAACCCCTTGGTGCCCCCCCCCCGGGAAGAATCCCAACACGCTAGCTTGAAGTGATGCGATCAAAGAAAAATGTGAGAGGAAGGAGAATTCAACCCATAAATCTGTGAAGCTCAACTGTGTCTTGTCCCAAAGAGGGCACTGGCCAGTAAATCTTTGCCATTGTGTCTAGCTTTTATATCATATCAGGGGATTTCTCTGGCAGAAAAATCTCCCATGATTTATTATGTTATAAAATGGGTTTAACATGCCATTCCTATAGCTAGAAGCCTTTCCAGAGCAATAACAGCACTGACCACTGCTGTTTCTCAGGAAAAGCGTCTTGTTTTGCTGGTAAGTGAGCTCCAAGGTAAAGACAAAGCTCTGGCCTCACTTTGTAACTACATTTCCTTAAGTTTAGAAAAAAAAAAACTACCTAATGTTGAAATCAATCCAAGGTGGACAGCGACCCCCTTTCAAAATGTAGCTATGCAGCATCTCTTTTGAATATATTAATTGTCATTTTGCATACAAACATAGATAATCCTCTGCTTCACTCAACAGTGGCATTACTGTTGTTACAATGACCGAACAAGAAGGAGAAAGGCCTGGAAAAAAATGCTTTGGACCCCGTCGTTCACTTTAATTGTTCCGTCCAACAAGAAAGGCAATGCGTGCACATGCACAAAGAAACACACAAATGCAACATGCGCACACAGATGCACGCGCACACACAAGCACGCACGCACACATGAACACAGCACACACCTTTCATACTGCAGCTAAGATGGGTATTAGACAATTTAGTCCTGACATGTTGCAGCGATGATAGCTCTACTGCCACGCAAAGATGTCCCCTGTCACTCCCAGCGGCTCCCTCCTTCACCTTGATGTCACGGTGAGTCGACAACATCATTACTCATCACATCACCACTGAATCACATGCCTAGTGCAACACTATATCACTCCCATATTGATATGTTGGTTATAGTATTATATTCAGTGTACTGTATGAGAACATTATTTCATATAAACACGTCCACGGTTTCATATATCACTTTTATATTCACATGTCCACTTTGTCACTAGATCACCGTCATATCGACACCCACTATAATTGTACATCACTTTCGTTTTGTCACAAATCCACTGTGTCATAGAAAAAACTTTTTTTTTTCAAGCTGATATGTGTGCACTTTGCTGTTGACACCGTTATGGTGCGTGTCAGTCTGCGTTGTTTTCAGATCATTTTCATGTTGACCCTCCGTGGGCCGCTCGATTCGGTTGCCTCTGCAGAAGCCCCGTTGGATTTGCGAGGGACATACTCAATATCAAAGTTGCTCTTGTGGCGTCCTTTCCCCCGGCTCCAGGCAAACAGAAGCAGGAAGCAGAAGACGACCACACCTAGGAAGGACAGGCAGCCCATGGCTGTAGATATGATGATAGTCTTAATGTCTATAGGGACTGTCATGTTGTACAGTACAGTCCCGTTCCCCCATGTGCTGTTGGAGTCTGTCAGATAATTTGTGCTCCTGTTGCTATAGTGAGATCTGTCCCCAATGCCCAGGCTCTTCACAGCTAAAGAGGCCGACAGGCTCGCGTTGCCAGCGGGGTTACTGGCAATACACAAATACACCCCGCTGTCATGCAGCTCTGCCGCCTTGATCTCCAGGGTACCATCTGGTTGGACCTCCACCCTACCGCTGCTTTTGGCTGTGATGTAGCGTCTGTGAGGTGTAATCCAGACCACAGAGGGCCGAGGCGCTCCCTCTGCCATGCAGCTCAGGCGGGCAGGCTGACCCTCATCAGCCATCAGCAGCTGTGTGGTGTTGGGTCCAATCCGTGGCTTGGTGCAGGTCATGTACCTGGAGACCAGCGGCTCCTTGAGGTCACGGAGAGTTTTCCCCATGAGGTGCGCAGGTGCGCTGCACTCGGGCTGGACATCCAAAATCTGCAGAGAAGGGGGCTTGTGGCTGTTGAGCAGCCAAAGCAATCTGCAGTCGCACACTAATGGGTTTCCACCCAAACAAAGCCTCTTCAGGCTGTCTGGAGAGGCAAAAACTCCCCTCTCCAGAGAGTCCAGGCGGTTCTCTGACACATCCAGTAGTTGTAAAGATTTGAGGCCCACAAACGCAAAGGGCTCTATAGAGACCAACTGAGCCCCTTGGAGGCGGAGTTCCAGCAGGTGTGGGAGTTGGCCCAGATCCCCCTGGTGGATGTGCTGGATGCGGCAGTAGGACAGGTTGAGATGTGTGAGGTAGGGCAGGTTGTGTAGTGCTGCGCCTGGGAAGGCAGACAGGTTAGTGTTGGTTATGAACAATGTTGTGAGGTTGAGGCCATGCAGTGAGAAGGGAGGCAGTGTGTCCAGCCAGAGCCAGAAATCAATCTCTAGATGGCGAAGACGAGATAACCTCTTAAAAGAGAAAGGCTTGAGAAAACTGATGCTCAGGTAGCGCATGCGCAGTTCGACCAGACTGTGCAGATGTGCCAGAGCGTCAGTAGGGACCACGGTCAAATTTGAGCGTTCCAGAGTCAGGCTTTGAAGTCCAAGTAATCCTGTAAAGGCCCGCTGAGAGATGAAAACCAGCTCGTTATCACCCACCTCCAGGGACGTCAACCTACGCAGATCTTGGAAGGCATGATCCAGAAGAACCACCAGTCTGTTGTGACTGAGATCAAGGTGGGTGAGGTTGGTCAGGCCTGACAGCACGCCAACAGGAACCAGCTGAAGAAGGTTGCTGCGGAAGTTGAGTGAGCGGAGAGCAAGCTGAGAGCGGAATGAACCAGGCTCGACCGCACTGATGAGGTTGTCGCTGAGATCCAGGTCCTCTAGCTGCTGGAATGAAGAGAAGTTGTCCGGCGTGATGACGCGCAGCTTGTTCTTACTGAGGTCTAGGACACGCGTCTCAATGGGAATGCCTTCGGGAATGGTGAGGAGGCGCTTGCGGTGGCAGCTGACTGATTTGCTTTGGGCAGAGCAATCGCATCGGGCGGGGCAGCTCAGAGCCGAGCTGGCCAGGAGAAGCAGCAAGGCCCCGCCCAGAAAGAGGTGGCAGTGGTGCGGGGCTGGATGTCGCATGTCTCTTTTACCCACGTTGCCCTCTGTCATGGCACAGCTTCTTGTGCATACACAGCACCATCACGAACAAGCCCTGAAAGACATGAACAAGAAATGTGTTAAATTACACTTAACTCAGGCGGTCTGCTTCTGTTCGCCCCCGCCTTTGCACATTTTTCAACCTTTTACAACCTTTTACACTTTATGTCTACTTAAGCTGCCAAGTCTGTTCTCCTTTAATGAACTGTCCCTTTTCCTGGCAAGGTGGATATAAGGGAATTAAACTCCCAGCAGGGCGAGACACAGCAAGAAATAGAAATATCAGCTGCAGAAAAATGTGAACGTTCATCACCGTGTTAGCACAAAAGGTTGCAGGCTAACTGGAGATGTTTTACGAGGATGGAAGATGTTTCAGCCTGATGGCGAGAAATGTCCCTCGTTAGGGTCCGGTGAGGCTAAATGCCCACGTGGATTTGTTGTTGCCGAATGTGTGTGTGAGTATTAAGTTTGCAGCGTGTGTGTCTGAGGGGGCGGGTTAGCAAGTGGAACATGTGGCAGGAGCTCAAACTGAAATCCAGACTAAACAGAAAATGAAATGACAGCGTGTGCTTGCTGCTATAATTAAATCTAGCAGTTTGCCAGCACACGTAACCCCACCAGAATGAATGGAAGTATATATTTATACACAACTCAATATATTGATTACTAGATAAGGAGTTACATAAACAACATGTTGAATTTTATACGGAACACATTAAATTAAATAACCCAGCAACATTTTTTTTTAATGTCAATCTATTTATTCAATTTACAATTACTTCAGAAGTTACATTTGACTCTTTGCAGCACAGCAGACTAACACCTCTGCAGCCGCTGTGCAGATCTTACATGCTGATTTATTCAGGATTATAGAAAAGGTGTTTACCATGGCAGCGTGTCCTGCTCTGCATGACAATACATGCAAGATATAGATTATCATTATTGGTTATCAGTATTTAGCAATGTGCTCATATGGAGGAATAAATGTTGCATTTTAAATCATTTAATCCATTCAAACCAAATTATTTCAATTATGTTTAATGAGACAAATGCAAAAGTAGTGACTTGCATGAGCTTTTTTTTTTTTTCCCATATGGGGAAGATGATTAATCGCTGAAATTTTGCAGTGGCTGGTTTAGTGAATTTTAATACACATTTTGTTCATTTGCCCTGTGAAATGTGGCTCTTAATTTCCATTCGTGCACAGGGAGGGTTGGAGAGGAAGAACAGATAACAGCAGGGTAATGAGGAGACGGATGCTGAGTTCAATGGCAAAACGTTACGATCTCTGAGAGTCGAATCTCTCCACGGCTTGGAAAGACACAGACTTTGACAGAAAAAGCACCAGCGAGCAGCCACAGGTTGTTGAATTGACAGATGGCTATGTAGACAGAGAGGCTAACCATAATTGCCTCATTACCAGTAGTATTTGCATTCTGCTCATGGCTATCTTTGCCAATTAGGTGTGCAAAATGTAAGGCACATTGGTGAGTGGTGGAAATTTGAATGCACTGTGATAAAGGCGAGGAAAAATGTGAGAAATATGAAAGGCGCCTCTAAAAAAGCTTTTCGACTGCTTGCAGAGCTCGTGAAGCAAAATCCTGCCAAGGTAAGCAGATGATGAGCACACAGACAGACACGTACCTTACTTTGATAGTGAAGTGAGTGACATTCAGAAAATAGCTGAGATGAGGCAGAAGGAGCCATGCACACTCACTCATCCTCTTTCTTACAGCACTCACCCCACCGCTCGACTCATCAGCCACACCGCTCGCATCTCCATATCTCTGCCTTTCTTTCCCCTTTTCTTTTCTTTCTATCGCTGTTTTATCTCCGTATCCTCCTGCTCACACATCTTCCACCTAACTCCTTTTCTCTCCCCGGTCCTGCCTGGCAAAAGCCCCAGTCCGTTCATCAGTCCCTGCAGGCTGGGTTTTTATCGATCGCGGCGCAGACACATCAGATGCCAGGAATGTAGCCTTTAACAAAGAGCAGGCCGTTGCCACAGCAACTACAAACCCTTACTCCCATCCGCTCTGTGTTGTCTGCCAATCAAATTAATGAAAAAAGGAAGGAGTAGAGTAAAGGGGGGGGGGGGGGGGGGGGGGGGGTGTGTGTGACATTTTTCTATATCCATTTAGTTTTTGCATTAAGACAACAAACAATTGAGTACATTTTATCCTTTGGTACAGCCAAGCTCACTTTAAGGTGTTTCCAAGCTGTCATTCTGAGCGCTTCGCTATTTGTCGGTCTGTCTTGTTGCCCATCCATCTGGTGCTCTGGTAACTATCCGCGTCTACCTTATTATCCATCCACAAGCCTGCCTCTTTCTTCGTGTATTTATCAGTCTGCCTTTGCCCATCAGCTTCTCTCTCTCACCCTGCTTCTCTGTTTAATAATTACAGTCCACTTGTCTGTTGCTGCAGTGGGGATCTGGCCTGCTGATGTGCTGGAGAGTCGTGTGTCAGGCAGTCCTGCCACGGCTCTGCTCTGGGAGCTGGTGCACAAACGGAAACAGCAGCGCCTCGTCAGTTATTTAGGCTCATATCAGGAATAAACTGGCTGGTTATGCTGTTTTGTGCTTTGTTTTCTCCACAGTTTAAACTGAAAAAGAAAAAAAAAAAGCGCTGAGGAAAATAATTTTTTAATTATTGCATTTTAAAGCAGAAATACTGAAAAAAAAAAAAAAACTGGACAATTGTTGCATCAGGCATTGCATCATGAATCAAAATTTGCCCAAATTCTATGCAGACGCTGATGCAATAAAGGTGATTCCCACAAGGCTCTAAATCATGTCCTTGGATTGAAATACTGTTTTAGCATTTGTGTAAGTGCATAACCTTGAAAACTGATTTCGCTTTGATTCTTCTGAAGACCAGGAGCACGTCTGATGTCCCGATGAAACCGCCTTCCTTCTTTGCATTTTCATTTTTTTTTTTTTTAGCTCATATCTCAACAGAACAGCTGAATGGATAACTGAAATGTAACACTTTATAATAACCATCACTGCAAAACAGTAAATATTACTTAACAATAGTTAAACTAAACTTTAATTAACAACTTTCCACATTTCCACGTTAACACAGTTTGGCTGTTTAGCTATTAAGTAGGCGGGTGTGGTGATGGTTCCTGTCTGTCACAAAAGAGCTTCTCAATCCTAAGAGTTTCACTTCCTGTTCAATAAAGTTTTTTTTGTTTTTTTTAAATTACAGGACTGCGGGCTGTAGTTCATCTTCAGTCTCACTCACAGTTTATCACATAGCAGCAGCTCAATCCATTTCGGTATGTAGACATGGTCAAAATTGTATCCATCACTTTAACATCACTAAATTCCTTTATTTAAAAATGTGGCATAAATAAACAAAGTAAAATGAGGCCATTGCTGAAACAGTGGAGGCTTCTGCAGCTACAACTTTGTTCTGTGCTGAGCAGCACCTGGTGTGAATTAGCCAGAGATTAACAAGCTTGTTTTGATGAGGACTTTGTTTTCCCAGCAAAAAGCTTTTCAGACTTTCAGGCGATGACAGGTGGTGGAGGCAGAGAAAAGCAGATGGGGGGGAAAAAAATCCAACATGTTAAAGAGTCAGTTGGGTTCAAGAAGAAACGTGATTCTAAAATGAAGAAACAAAAATAACTCTGAAAGGACCAAATCTGTACTCAGACCGGTTTGCCAGTTATTAAACATCTAATGGCACATTTAAAAATGTGAGTAGTGACCTTTTAAGGCAGCACCAATATGCTTAAATTAACAGTGAAGAATATTTATGTGTTATATGAGAGAGGTCTTTGGTAGAGCCCACAGATAATTATTATATCTTCCCACTGCCCTAAGCCAATGTCTGTGGAAGGGACTGGGAGGGAACCATGTTGATGCAGAAGATGTTTGGAACTTGCAGCTTCATATGAAAATTCATGACGGCCGTTGGCATCATTAAAAAGAAAATCACGCCACCCATTAGGCATTAGTTTGGTAAAAACAATATTAATGGCAAGTGTATATGATGATGGTGAGTGATATTTGTTTAAAAAATTTCATTATTTGATTCTATTTTATTAAAAAAAAAAAAAAGCTTTTTCAGCATTAATAAAATCCTCCCAGCACTACACAGCAGGCAGACAGACGAGTACTGACGAGTAACTTATCTGATGCATGTGTGAAAAGGGATTCTCCCTATTCCTTCCTTTCACAATAAAAGTTCTTGACATTAAAAAAAACTTCCAAACCTCAATTTGTGTAATTATTCTTTAAAAGTGAAACATTATATAAATATGTATATATATATATATATGTTTATTTATTATTATTATTTCAGTGGCACTTTAAAAGTCATGCGTAACATATTTTATCAGTGTGTGTCTAAAGGCGTATGCCAATTAATAACATAAGGGGTGGCTTTAATCTAATTTCAGTTCTCTTTTATGAATTTCTGAGATTAAGAAAAAAAAAAAAGAGAAGAATTGAGTTGGGATATTTTAGTCAGGAGTTTTTGCAGGCCAAAAATAGAAAGAATGGTTAGTATTTGATTTTTATTGGATAGGTGGCTAGAATAAAAACTTAAAATAAATAAGAAAGCATTAGCACGTTTGTTGCATTAACTCTAACCTCTTCATCTACAGACTCTTATTTTTTTTTTTTTAATTGCTTGTTAGTCACTTGTCCAGTTAATTCCGAGTCACATCGAAAGAAGCCAGTTGAGGTGGTTTGGTCATCTGACCAGGATGTCTCCTGACTTGGCTGTCCTACTGGGAGAAGGCCCTGGGGTAGACCCAGGACACACTGAAGAGATTATGTGAGCTGGAGGAGATCGCCGGGGAGAGGGAGGTCTGGACGTCTTTGACTGCTGCCCTGTGATCTGAACCCACAGTGGCACAAACTGTATGGCTGGATGGACGGACAGAGACGGGGGGGGGGACAGACAGACGGATCGTGAGAGTGAAAGCTATCCTTGTAACAACGAGTCACGAAAGCAGTGATGATACAGCTCAGCTGTAACTCTGCTAAATTTGACTCATTCGACTCGCTGAATGTGATACCACATAATAACACATACAGGAGCCTCCAGCATGTAAAGGGTTAAAGGGATAATTATTATCCACAGTTATAATCATTATGAAACCAGAAATGTATTATGAAAACATTTACTGCCTTGAAGTTATGTGCCCATCACTGACATATGACTCAACACCTTCAGTGGCCTATTTAGAGCTGTGGCCTGACCCAGGCTGACATACAGTGGCACACATACGGTACTGTAGTTACGCTTTCGCTCACTCTCTTTGAGCTTTACAATATTTTTAGAAAGACTTGGAGCCAACCATGTCACGTTCAAGATGCAAAATATACAAGAGCCCATAGAATTCTGGGTAAATTGTAATAGTAAGGCAGGTCATTGAGAAGGGCAGCCTACAGGGTTGAGCGTTTTGGGATTTGGTTCTGAATTGGATTAGAGTCACAGTGAAACTGTAGAAAATCTGACAGCCGAAAAGGAGCTGTAGGGTGATGCATGAGTCACTGTGAGACTGAGAGAAAGAAAGAAAGAAGAGGGGGAAAAGGGAGAGGAGAAGAACATGAAGCAGAAATGCATGAAGAAACGAAGGAGAGTCACGCTTACGAGATTAGATAAAAACCCTTGTTTTCCTGAGCTGACCGTGACTTCTAATGTAGTTTTCACTGCGTAAAGCTTGAGAAACTGATTGCAGCTCTTCCAGGAGATCTCAGTAATACTCGGGCAATGTTCGGCGCACATGTTGATTTTAATCTGTGGGCTCATCTGTCAAGATGAGCACCATTAAATCCCTGTTCATTATCACACCACTTACCAAATCTGCGGCCTTTGACAGGAGCAGAGCAAACACATTGTACACGGGGAGGGACTTAATTGGGCTGGACCAAAACATTTTACTTTATACAATATCTGTAACCACAAAACTATTTGTGTATTAATAATAAATTTTATTGACACAGTGTGTCCATCACTTCTCTTTCTGCCCTCAGGTCTGTAATAAATCAATGCTTGTGAAAAGCACCATCTGCAGGACTGCAACTTTTAGCTAATGATGTTTGCACAGTTGAGCCAATATGTGAGGCTGGAGGTAGCTATATAACATTAAAGGCATGTGTTGTCTTTGTGGTTACGGTGCATATTAATCTCCACTATAAATCCTCTCTTCTCCTCCCACAGGCTTGCAGACCTGAGTCTTTTGATTTCATTTACATGGCTGCAATTATTTTGCAGCCAGCTCCTTGGAGAGAAGCCATTATCATTTCTGTCCCGCTACAACCCCTGCAATGGACTTTAATGTGCATTTGACTCTTGTTTTCTCATTGAAAAAGCTTGTATTTCTTTGAAGTTTTCATTTGTCACTTCAAATCACCGGAGTCATAAAAACTATACGCTTTTTATTCATCCTATTGCTCGCCCCTTTTTAAATATTAAAACACAAGCTCGAGTGTTCTGCTTTGCTCATTTCTAGACGTATGAGTGGCATGAATAATGGAATTATTTCACATGAGAGAGTTCACATGGAGGCGATTATTGTCAGCGAGAACATACTCTGCATGATAATTGACCTGAGAGGATATGTCATCAAACTGGTCATCTTTTTTTTTTGGCATTCCCGATGCACAAACAAATGTGCATGCGAACAGCGATGATGATTCAGCGAGCAACTTTGCTGTGACACGATGAATTAACAGAACATTAAGATTATATATTCTACTCAATAAGACAAAGACAGAAACAGAGTAGCTAGAGGACCTGCAAGCTTTAAGACAGTTGAGATTGGATTTAGCAATAGCACCAGAAAGGCATTACTAATGCTTTCTGCCTTCAGTGCAGCCAGAACTCAATTTAATGATAATTCGCTGTGTATTCACCACAAATACTAACAAGCCAAATGCATTTTCTATTCTGGGAATTGTGGCACTCTGCACACCCACTGACCACCCTGCAGAGTGCAAAATGTCAGCAGAGTTTTCTGGGTGCTGTTAGGATTCGGAAGTTGAACTGTGTTCTTCTCGGCTAATTAGAGCCTGTGCATCCAAACTCTGCCAATTAAGCAGCTCCTTTCTGCACCACTGGCCATGTTTCCTCTGAAGCTGTGGCTTGTTGAGCCATCACCAGCGTATCCTGTCTTCCACCATGTGGCTTGTTGTGCATCTGCTGTGCTGCAGGCTCGCGAGGGATGTTGCTTTACCCCACAGTCTCTGGATTTAGAACAGTCCAGTTAATACTTAGTGAGTGTTTGCTCACACTGATAGACAGAGGGAGGGACTGTGTGGTGCACAACAACCTTCAGACGTGAAACAGAACGCAAACAGCGATGTGCTGCAACACAGCGTCCATGCTGGGGACATGAATAATTTAAGCACTGTGTTCCTCCAGCAGCTGACGTGACATCTATGACACACAAACATTATGTTTGTCACACTAAAATGTTAAAGTCAAAACTCAGTCCTCAAAAATGCACAAAGGCTGGCCACAAACATGGATCAAAGAATGTGATGATGATAAATAAAGTTTGTAAAATTCAAACAACACAATTTCATGTGAAATAAAATAAAAGAAGGTAGATGGAAAGAGGGAGACAAGAGGGTGTATCAGTCAGCTCGTAGAGCCTGGAATAAACTCCGTCCGCTCGGGGCCATCTAATGTTAGCCATCTTGGCCAGAACAGCCTCCAGGATGGAATCAAACTTGTGTGATTTATTCCTTTCTTTTTTTTTTTGGATGAGAACTCATCATAGTGTTTGAAATTTTCGCTTCACAATGATTGTAGTTAAAAAAAAAAAAAAAAAATCACAATGATATTATTGCAATAAAACCAGAACATCAGTGGTGAATTAGCTCATCTGGTGCATTCACAGGTTATTCCCCATTAAAAGACAAATGTGACCTTGAGCACGGGTGAAGACCGAGCAGGTGATTAAATTCGGTCAAATGTTGCAGGAGGAGTCGTGATTCTCACACACTGTGGATGAACGATGGATGCCCCGCCATGGCAGACGCTCACTGGGCCTAAGGACTGACAAGGAAAAAATAAAACCTGTGTAGTTGCCTTGACCCTTGCTACCATGACTGAACACTAGACTGCCAAATTCACATTTTAGTGTCATTTTTGAAAAGTCACTTTTACGTAAGTGTGTAAACTATTTTCCACATTAGTTATGATGGTATATCTGGATCAGTCCTTGGCATTTCCATGTATTGCTTTTTAAATAGCACAAGTCTGAATTAAATGTCATGAGATTAAAATAAAAGCTGCAGCAGCAACAAGGTTAAATAAAGTAAGAGAGACAGTGTATGAATGTTGTTTTTGTCTTATTAGGATCACTTTAAAAAAAAATCTTTGCTATTTTCAGGGTTCACGTGAAATAATTAAATTCAGCCTTTTTTTTTGGCATCACAGGAAAAATGGAAAAAAATCTACCATCCTCAAAAACAGACTTCAGTTAGCAGCTAGCTGATAAAGCAGAGAAGAGACTATCAGACTAATTCGACACATAACTCCAAATATTTTTGCTGTATGTGCAAAATAAGTCACTTTTTCTAAGATGTCCCTGTCACAGGCTATATAAAAAAGATGGATGTAATCACTGTGACCTCACCTTTTGCTAACTGAAGTCTGGTTTTTGAAGCCTTGAGCTGAGCATTTTTGCAGCCTGCATTTTAATATTTTGAAACCAAACATCACAACTGAGGTTACATATCAGTCATAAGGTAGCCATGCCCCAAAGCAAAGCCTTTCTGTTTTTATCACTCTAAATGGGACAATAATTTACTGAATAAACAGGAAACAAATTATTTAAACCATAAACTCTTTAGTAAAGTGTTTCATGAGGCTGTTAATCAAAGGAGCAGTAGTTCTCACTGGTTGCACTGCCTCTGAGTGTCCAGCAAATTATGTGACATATTTCTTGTTATTTTATGCCCTGGCACAATAATAATCTACATGAAACCGATATGAAATTATTGTTTGAGAGGAACAGTGATCATACAAGCCAATAGACCAGTCGGCATCTGTGGTTTCCATGGGGTCACCGATTGGTTTCTGGGCCTGTGTGACTGAGGCCAAAGGCTTCCAATGCAAAAAATATATTTAAACATCGATCACTGCAACCCCTGAGCCATCAGGTGACTGTGGCTCAGGAGGAAGGGCAGGTCACCTGCTAATCAGAAGGTCAGTATTTCCTCTAATCTGCATATTGAAGTATCCATGGGCAAGATACTGAACCCCAAGTTGCCCTCCAATGCATCCATTGGAGTGTGAGTGTGTGACTGTTAGGTGTAGAAAAAGGTGCTGTGAATGGGTGACTAAGGCTTGTAGTAATAAAGCACTTTGAGCACTCAAATAGAGTAGAAAAGTTCTAATAGATGTGTATCATGTACAAAACAATAAGCATGCATTAGGGTGTCTTCAGACGCTTGTTGTATCTGAGTGAAACTATTATACAACAATATGATGTAACAGGCCTGACAAAGAGCGGCTACTTCCTGCTTTTGAAAACAAAAACAACTTAGAGGCTAGAATTCGTTTTCAGCCTTCTAACGTACAGCAATACGTGCAAGATACACAGATGAGCTTTATTTGATAAATGAACAAGCCATTAAGCTTGCTCTTTTAAATATGAGTCATTCACAAGTAGCTTTTTGCTACTGATTCTCTGCAGCTTCCTCTCACATGCTAAAAGACCAAATGGGCCATTAAGGTTCTTCCTGAAATAACTAGTTAAGTAGGTAATCCATTATCTGCTTTCCAATTGATTCAGTTTAAAATCTCTTTTTTTCAAACACATCACACACTCAGCTCTGTAACTAATAGTACTGTAACATCAATATTCATACTACACTGCGCATCAGTCTTTAGCCATTTTATATTCTACTTCAGTCACAGAGGGATAGCCACACAGTAATCATACTGTGAGAAGTGATTGCTTCAAATATGTCATTGCTTCATTTCAATGGCCGCTTAGGCTTCCAACAAAATAATAATCTGATTTTCCCCGGCGTGTCCACCGGCATTACAGGCTCCTGCCTGTGGATTTTTCCCACCCTTTCTCTCTCTCTCTTTTCTTGTTGCTTATAAATCTGAGTGTTGCTTGAAGGACACTCACCATATTAGGTTTCTGTCTAATTTTAGTCTTGGGAGGTAGAACTCATCCATTTTTCATGGTAGATGTATACCACCACGGGTTCATGGGGGCCTACCTCATTCACTGAAACAAGATTTGTCTTAACCTATTACACCACAACGTTTCTGCCCTCTATTCTAATCATCT
This sequence comes from Archocentrus centrarchus, assembly GCF_007364275.1. Lineage (NCBI taxonomy): Eukaryota > Metazoa > Chordata > Actinopteri > Cichliformes > Cichlidae > Archocentrus > Archocentrus centrarchus. Next base: position 26,252,087 of record NC_044367.1, on the reverse strand, counting down.
TATCTTCTGCAAACAAGTTGTGTGTGATTTGTTTCACAACTGCATTACTGATAAGTTTCAACAGTTTGTAGGGAGGCTTATTGCTATTGGGGTAACGGTTGGGATTATCTTCTGTTAAAGTCGTGTGCAATCCTAACAACCATATTAAAAACACACACACACACACACACACACACACACACACACACACACACACACACACACACACACACACTGCTGAAGGTTTTACTCAACCGGAGAAAATCTTCACACAATGTGATTTCAAAAGGTGACATAAATCCTCCGTCTACCTTCAAAACTTTCAATTTCAGATAACATTAAAGCACTACGTCAAAGAGGTGCTGCTACTTTAAAAGGTCAAGTTTTAGCTTACATGTATCCTTTACCTCTAAAAATAACGAGGGAAAAAAGAGCCCATTGTTGTCAGACGCTCTCTTGTTGTCAACATCTTTATGTTTGCCACAAAACTCATGGGACGCATTTGTACTGTCCTGGTAGGGGCCTGTTGCAATTATACGGTGCCCATATCGATCCCAAGTATTGATTCAAGTCCATCCCTGAATTTAACATTCAACAGATGCTTCTCTGGATTTCAGAGGAAATGAGAACAATGGAAAGTTCTCTCATTTGGAAACAGTAAGCAAGCTCTTAAATAAGGCCTTTTTATTTAGTTTAAGAAGGACGCTGCACCTTGTCTCTGTTGTGTTCACTAAAGCTTTAAAAACTGAAGCGTGCGTACTAATGAAACAGCCTTTTTAAATTCAGCCCGTCCTTCTCCATGTATTGAGGAAATGGTAGAGAACAAATCTAATTATGTTTCAAAGTTTCGAGAATATTTGTTCAATATCTGGAAATCAAATCTCATGTCTGCTCTGAATGAAGCCGTGACTAAGCGATGATTAGCTTAGCATATTGGAACAAGGAGAAACAGCTAGCATGGCTCTGTCCGATAAAGGTTACGTCCGCCTCTTTTGTGTTTAAATAAAATATGGAAGATTATTTAACAGTTTAAGCAGCCAAGGATCAAACCGCCAAGGCCTCCACCTTTGACCACCGTCCAATCCGCAAGGCACCGAAGTATCTTGAGGTCTCGGTGCAGTGTCTGCAGTAATGAGGATGCTGCACAGGTCTGTTGTGGAGAAAAGAGAGCTGAGGAGCTGTCTTTTCACCCTTATCTATGACCATGAGCTGTGGGTAGTGAGGAATAAGCTCGCAGATTCCACAGCAGCATGTGTTTCCTCTGAGGGGTGACTGGGCTCTCCTTTAGGGTGAGGTGCTTGTTTGTTCAGGACAGGCTCAGAGTGAGATGCTTCCTGGACACTCCTAGGTGAGGTTTTTCAGGTATGTCCCACTGGGGGAAGACCCCAGGGAAGACCCAGGACACTAAATTATGTATCTTGGTGTCTCGGGAACACCATTGTTTCCCCCCAGGTGGCTGAGGAGAGGGAGGTCTGAGCATCTCTGCTTAGACTGCTGTAACTGTGACCCCATAATGGATGGATGGATGGATGGAAGGAATGCAGGGATTTATGGATGGATGGATGGATGGATGGATGGATGGATGCATGGATGGATGCATGGATGGATGGAAGGAATGCAGGGATTTATGGATGGATGGATGCATGCATGGATGGATGGATGGATGGCTGCAGGGATTTATGGATGGATGGATGGATAGATAGATGCCTGGATGGATGCATGGATGGATGGATGGATGGCTGCAGGGATGGATGGATGGATGGATGGATGGATGGAAGGAATGCAGGGATTTATGGATGGATGGATGGATGGATGGATGCATGGATGGATGGATGGATGCATGGATGGCTGCATGGATAGATAGATGCCTGGATGGATGCATGGATGGATGGATGGATGCATGGATGGCTGCATGGATAGATAGATGCCTGGATGGATGCCTGGATGGATGCATGGATGGATGATGTAGCAGACTATTTTGCCCAGTGTCTCCTGGAGCTCCACAAGCAGACATTTTTCCACATTGCATCTTTTAGCCAGAAACGATAATAACCCCTGATCCTAGCAGACTTTCAAAAGGCTAGCTGCTTCATATTTAGTATTTTTACACAACCGTTGAATCGATTTTCTCACATGCCTCTTAGAAAACAAACTCATTTGGCAAAGTCGGCATATTCCTTTGCTTTTGTCTGCCCCCAACTGCATTCTTAGATCTTTTTTTTGACCCAGCCTCAAAGACTCATTCACTCCCAGTCAGTCTGTGTGAAGATGATTAATGAAAAAGAACTGATCTGCAGATACAAAGATGCACGAGGATATCTAAGTTTTACTTTCCAGCAAGGACAGTTCCTCAAAGCGACTGCATATCCTATTTTCTGTATGTTAAACAATACATAATTCCCTGATAGAAAACATCTGCATTTACACGTAGTATCTGAAGCTTATGCAAGAAATTCCTGCCAGTTGTATGATTAATATAGCGGGTTTTTTTTGTTGTTGTTGTTTTTGTTTTTTTAAGTCTAATTTTCATTTAGCTGCCAAAGGGTTTGTGATTATAATTTGCTCTCATTCCTCATTTTTCTTTCTTGGAACTTGCACTCCCCTCCTTCCCTGGAATGTCTCCCCCACTTACAAACTATGCCAGCGTGAGACCTCGTATTTTCTCTGTATTCAGCTCCTCATACCTAGGAAGTAATTTTGGCTGTTAGCAATTATTAATAACACAAATCAGATGAAAGCCCGAATGCTGAAAAGCTAGTTTATTCGACAGATGTTTGAACTCATGCGGACGTTTAGTGCCAAGCTGCAGCGTGTTCTCACTGCCTGCAGATCAGTTTGTATTTAGGCTGTGAGTGTGTGAGAGGAACAAGCTGCAGCAGCATCCTTTGCATTCAAGGCCTTTCATTAACTGTGGTTTACACGAGAAAAGGTGAAAAGTGTAATGAGAACTGATTTTGATGATCAGATAGTCACAGTTTCTGTTATGGTTACTTACACTCGTTATTAGCCTAAACGTGAATCAGTGAAAAACTGCTCTCACAGGATTTTGATCCCACTGATGCTTCAGATGATTTCTTTTCACCTGAGGAGCTGGCTGTCTGTCAGGACATAATACGCTTCTGGCTTGGATTCAAAAGACATTTAGACAAAATACACAGAGGAACAGTAAATATTAGCTGTGTTGATATCAGCGAGTAACACAAGCGTGAACTTGTTCCCAGACCTTACAGTGATTTTCCTAGAGAGCCATTTAGTTAGCATCATCTCTTTTTACATCAGACCTACAGTGAGGGATTAGGCAGTCCTCGCTGGCATTGAATAACACGGGAGGATTAGCACTTTTGCCTGTCACCAAATCAGTCTGACGGATTAGCAATCTCCACTGTCACTCCAGAGAATTCACTCCCGCTCTAAACGTATTCAAGCCAGTGTGACAGCCAAGGTGACATTGGAGTGAAAGGGAAAGAGTCATTTTCATCAAACCCTCTGACAGAGTGTGGCACCATGCTGTGCATGGGCAATTTTAGCCTTCATGGACATTTACTGGGAGTAGGTAATTGGCACCATGGGCATTAGCAGTCAGGTGAGCTTGCAGATTGTTGATTGAGTTAATTGGTTACAGATCAAGAGTTTTTTAAATCCATAGCTCCTAGCTCCTAGCTCCTGTCCTGGTTGGGATTTCAACATTCTCTAATATTTAGCCCCGGTTTGGCCATCTCAAGGCATAGTGAAGCTAAGGAGGACGTCCACTATGAAGCCTTGGTTTTTGCTGGCTTTATCTGAGTACGACCTTGATCTCCCAATGGGGCTGTTTACACCCGAGAGTGAAGCAGCTGAGCTAAAAGTCAGCACCTCAAAATCTGAGGCCATTATTTTCTGCTGGGAAACAGAGGAGTGCACGCTCTGGGTAAGAGTCACAACCTTAAGTATCTAAGGAGCTTCAGGTTCATGAGTGATGCAAAGGTGGTGCATGAGAGGGACGGGCAGATTGGTGCACCATTAGCAGTAATTTGGGTGTTGAACTGGACTGCTGTGGTGAAGTGAAAGCTGAGCCAAAAGGCAACGCTTTCTAAACCTCACCTATGGCCACAAGTTCTGGATAATAACCAGAAGAATGAGGCCAAGCAGCTGAATAAGTTTCCTTTGTAGGGTGGCTGGGCTCAACCTAAGGGACAGGGTCCTGCTTGGACATCTGGAGGGGACTGGAGACAGTTGAGGTGGTTCAGGCATCTAATCAAAATGCCTTCTTTAGATGCTGGGAGGCAACCCTGGGGCAGACCCAGAACTTGCTGCAGAAATTATACATCTAATGTAGCCAGGGAATGCCATAGGATCACTCAGGAGGACCTGGAAATTGGTGCTGATGCAAATTCCATCTGAAACTCCAGCTTTTCATGCCAACAGCGACAATCTTTAAATTGGATTTGTCCCACCAATGGCGTTAAATACGGACTGAAAAAAAAAAAAAATAACAATAAAAAGACTGAAAAGTGAATTGACCATTTATCTTATAATTCCAACAGCTTTTAAAACATTTTTCTTGAGAGCAGGCTCCTCAGGATTACAGTCTTTAGTTAACACTGGGCAGCAATAACAAGAGAAGATCACCTGCTTTCTGAGTCTCTTCTTTAGGTGAAGCTCTTCCTGCTCTGCACTCTTTGTGCATTTTTAACCACAATAGCGACAGAAGCCCGAGGCTGCCTGTGACAGAGAGAGAAGCTCTTCTCCTGTGATTTGTTTACAGCGGATCTGCAGACTTAATGTAAGAGCATCAAATTATTGTTTGTGTGAGCTCACGATATTACACCTGCCGCATAATTGGCTGCCTGCAAACATAGTCAGAGACTGGCAAACGTGAACTCTTTTGGGAATGGAGCAGGTTTGGACCATTTAAATGTTCTCTGAATAAAATCCCAGGCTAACACACATTCACATGCATGCATATTCCAAAAACACTGTGCAAAGTCTCATATCCACTTGAAAGCCTTGCTACTAAGTGGGAAGGGAAATTTTACTCTGCTATGCAATGGCTGGACTTCATACTGACTTGAAAGAAAGGAGTGTTTGGATAGATCTTCCATTATATGTTTAAACAGTGTTTCATTCATGTACGCATCTAAATGCCTGGTATCCCAAAAAAGCAAGTGCTCTGGGGAAACTAGTAAAAAAAAATGACCATACAGCCACATAGAGCTGAGAAAGTAGCAGAGAAAATCATTTAGCTTGGAGCCATGTATTTCTGTCCCTCTGTGGACTCTGGGTGTATGCATGAGCTCAGCTGTCTCAGCATTAGTAATCTTACAAATTGCACCATTCAGGAAAAAAAAAAGCAAGTATATGCCAGAAAATCAATACAAAAAAGCTGTGGACAAAGGGGCCTCTATAGCAAAGCCCATGTTTTACACAGGATGGAGGACTACAGGTGGCACGCATCCCTTAGCACCTTATCTATTTTCTATCAGTGAAACTAAGAAGAACAGAGTTAATACTGGCAGCTGCTTCATCTACCAGAGACATGATTCTATTTGTTTTTTTTATTTCTTAGGCCTCAATTTAGGACACAGAACAGGTTATATTAGACAAAATGCAATATGTTATGAAGCTTATGAACAATAGTTAACTGCTAGTTATATACATAGACTGCATAACAAAAGCCAAACATAGCTTACAGGTCTGAAAAGTGAAGCCAATGCCTCAAATCTGCATTATAGCTAATCGCCAGCAGGGGGCGACTCATGAAAAGAGTTCAGACTTTATAAAAGTGTATTGGAAAACAACCCTGCGGTTCCCTTCATCTATGGTCTCAGTAAACACGTTTCTCACGAGTTTATGGTGTCAATCACAAGTTTCATATGTTACTAAATGTAGCATGATGGCAATTTTGTAAATTATGGTCCTCATTAGAGTCAAAAAGGAGAATAAAGCAGCATATGCCTAAGAGCAGACCCACCCTATTATTGGTAAGCTGAAACATTTAGTGTTCCTTAGATTCTTAGTTAAATTTGGTTAAATGTAACTAAGAATTAGTTACATTCTTAGTTATTTATATCATCTTGTTGGATTCTTAATGAAGCAGCACCTTCAGTGGGTGACATCTCTATTGTCATACATGGTGAGACTCACCTTCAGTGTCTATGTACAACCTTCATTTGTAGCTGAAGCAAGGACACAGTGCCTTATGGCTCTTTACAGACTTCCATAGACTAAACCTTTAATATGGGCCCAAATACTTTTAACTGCACTTTACAAGTTAACTTTCTCCTGAGTGAACTTCTCAGTGAGGTGGATCACTGAAGCAAAAATAAAATGCCAAAGGTCAGGCCAAAAAAAAAAAGTCTTACTGATGTTGTTTATTGCTTTGACTTTTTATAACAAGATCAAAATATAAAATATAAAGCACTATAACTCAGTTTTAAGTAAGAAAAAAAATCCACAGTAACCATTTGGGTATCAGAAGGTTCGGCTTTTAGCCGTTCCCGTCCTGTCTGAAGTACCGAGCCATTTAAGGATTTCTCTGCTTATTTCTCTGAAGCACAAAACAAAATGACTCTCCTTGCATTTATATGAGTAGCCAATAGAAGTGAGAATTTATTATTTTGTGTCAAAAGCGCCGGAGAGCTGTGGATTTGCAAAGTATTATCCAAGAACAGGAAATTTTAGCGATTCTGCTCATGTCACTGCAGAACTACTGAGTGCACTCAGCACATGCTCAGGCAAGTAGAGTGCACCCTGCAAGTTCTCTTCTGCTTTAGTGATCCATTAAGACCGATAAGTGGCCGGAAACATTAAAACCACTTTTGTTGTTCACAGAAATAGTTTTTTTTTTTTTTGCTTTACATTTTAGAAAGCAATCAGGAGCAACTTGCCTAATTAATTTTCTTCAGCCTTCTGCAGATCAACAGGCCATGTTTACATGGTGGGTTTGGCAAAAGTTAGTATGTAGAAGAGGTTGAGAGAGCTTCATGCACAGGCCACATGCAATGCAGCTGAACTATTTTTAGAAGGAGATGTGACACTAACTTTTCTTTTCTATGCAAGGAAATTTAGCTCTGTTAAATTTCCCTGTTACAGACAGCTGAATGCCTTCTCTATCTTGTGGACAAGTCACTTAGTTAAACTATGACATATAAAGCAACAACTGGTATAACCAAAAAGGAAATTACAACATCGTATTACAAAAGAATCCCCCTAATGTACTTTACAACAGATTAATGAGATACTGTACAACTCTGCACATGTCTCAGGGTGCACTCCTACTGTTCTCTTGTGAGAGCTGTAACATGAGGAAAATGTAACTGAAGTAAAAATATTCCAGTAATTATTCTGCCTTTAATGAATCACATAGTGAATAACAAACGGTGACTCCAAAGAATGGAGAGAAGGTACTGCTACCTACAAAATAGTTGTGATCTTGGAATCAGCATATAGTAGTGAAAACAAGTTAAGGTACACTCAAGTAAAAAAATTTTAAGTAACTCACTTCTCTGTATAGTAGTTTGCCTTGCTGGTGGTAGAGTCAGCACATCTGTGCTGGGTTCAGGTAACCTGCAAATAATGCAAAAGATTCACAGGAAATAGTTTCAGTCTTTGGAAGACAAAAGCTGCCAAAGGGGTATGATGTCCATCCATCCATCCATCCATCCATCCTCTTAACTGCCTGTCCAATTCAGGGTTACAGAGAGGCTGGAGCATACCCTAGTTCTCATAAGGGGAAAGGTGAGGTGCACCCTGGATAGGCTGTCAGTCCATCGCAGAAAGAGAGAGATCCATTCATGCTCACGTTCACACACTCACGCTAATATACTCTAGAATCACCAGTTAAGCTAACATGTATGTCTCTAGACTGTGGGTTACCCTGCAGGGAGAGCAGATTCCACACTGAAAGGCCATGGCCAGTCAGTGGATTCAAACCCAGGACCTTCTTGATGGGTGACAGTGCACCACAACAGCAACCCCTAATGAGACAATCCAGTGAAAAAAAATTTCCTTCCCTAACTGACTGATAAAGGATAAATCAAGCACAAATAGCCAATGGTGCACAGTGCAGAGCGCTCGTGACCCTTTTAAGTGCAGTTCGTTTGACTAGCGTGACCTGAACCCAAACTCGCTTCAGCTGGACTCGGGCACGGCGTGCGGGCAGTGTGACCTCTAACTGTGCCCACGCACAGAACTCCAGTGCATCCTCAATGTCAACTGTTGCCATGAAAATTAGAGGGTTGAGTAATTAATAAATCAGTAAGGCATATGGGAGGACAGTATGTCACTGTTTCCTAAATTAAACTCCCAAATCATGAACTTCACTTCTTGCACTGCAAGAGCGTAAAAAAGAGAGACAGCGAGAGAGGAGAGCTGAGCTGCTTCCACAAACTGAGGCATATTTTGGGCTTGGATCATTAGGCCCAGTGTGTGTGCAGGCCAGCAGGGAGTGGTGATAACTGTAGTCGGGCACGGCGCAGGACAGCTAGTGTGAGTGTAGCCTGAAATGCTATTTGCGTTCCCACCAGTGAGCATACATTGTCTTTAAATCACTATAAAATGTATTTTTGATCATTATAAAGATGAATCTCAAAGAGATATGTCAGGCGGATACCAGATAAAGAGAAATAATATTAATGAGTAAGAAGGTAGCTGCATTTGAGCTGCTAATGCTTTTCAGGGAACAACCAATATTAAAGAGTTAAAGAGAAGCTGACAGGTTTATAATGGTGAAATGAAAACGTGTCATTACTGGTGCCCCGAATGAAAAGTTTCAACTCCCCAGTGGAGAGAAATGAGTGTCATTTCATTCCAGCTGGTATAACATTTACTCATTATGTCAATAATATGACACCGTGTTCAGTTTTTCTCCTAACACCCGGATTTTATTTGATTGCTTCATTTTATTCAGCTGTTTCAAAACCAAGAGGTTCACAATGTGATTTTACAGAAAGGTGAGCAAGTTTAGTAAAACATACTTTTCATGGTTTCCTGAAATATGAGCTGTCTGTTTCTGTGAGATTGTTAAGCTTGCCCACTGTGTGAAATAAGGGACAGTCTTCTGCTGCAGAGGATCCATTTCCAGCACTGCTATGCTAATTAATTCCCAAAGCAGCTGACAAACACAGCGAGAAGGAAGGCTTGCACATTTCGCGAGATTAGGAAATTGCAACAAAGTCGGGATGTTCTCTCATCAAGTTGTCACTGTCCCAACAGCAGCTCCGGGTTCGCTCAGCTGCTCCAAAGTGTAACATTCAGATACCTCCAGAATATTTGTTCTGCAGAAAAATGTCTTTCACCAGACACCCTGTGCACTTCCTCAATTACACAGCGAAATGCTTAGATTTATTCTGGTGTGTTTGCCAGCTGGATTGCGAGACACTTACAGCATTACAGCAAATGCACTTATTTTGGCAAACAAGCAGGAACAACAAATTACTCAAAATTAGCAGAGATTGCTCTAAGGCTGCACACAGCAAGGTATTTATACATGAACTCAGCCGTGTTTTCACTTTAAACCTCAGTGTGGTGTTACAGAATCGAGTGCGCAAGGCTCAGATTTCTCATATTTGCTTTGATTACAGTCAGTTTGTGCTTATATGGAATATTTTTTTAATTATATATTATGTCATACCTAAATAGATATATGTGAATTTGATAAGAAATACTCAGATTTAATTTACTTTAGGTCTGTTACTCAGAGTGAAGTAAATGCAAAGTTGCATAAATCTTAACTCTGTTTGCAAAAGGCAAAATTATTAAAAGCAAAATTACTTTTTCTATCATGCTAACCTTTTTTTTTTTCAAAATTAAAATAACTTTCGTTGCAGTGTGTATTTGCAATGATGTCATAATTAGATTTACATTAATCATAGTTGAAATAGTAACTAAAATTCCCTGTAAATCTCCAGGGTGCATCAGCACACGGTGACATTTCAAATTTGACACCTCTGATCTCGTTCAGATGTGAAACAGGCTCCGACTTTTTAAGCGAGGGCAGTTTAAAGTTTCTCTTTATCACTCACTGTCTCCCACCACGACTTGGCCACTCTTTCATATTTTTTTTGCTGAGGCTTTGAGATGTCTGCTGCTGAGATTTCTGCCACCAAGGCAATACAACGGAGGTGAATGGAATTCGAATGAAATTACTTCTGCTGCTCCTTTGTCATCCTCATCGCTGCCTGTCTTCCACTGTAAATAAGTTTTCTGCTCAGTTGGATAAAGTGAAAATTATTGATGAAAAGTTATCTGTAGCTTTCACTGGCATCTTTGAGGCATTCAGACGCAGCCCACATCACTAACAACTTTTTTTTTTTTTTTCAGCAACTAAAGTTTCTGAGACACACTCCTCCCTGCATGAGCACAAATATTACAGGTGAGGAAATTCACCAACAAAGGACAACAAAGCTGCTCCTAAATATAGGCTGACACGTGAACTCCAGACAGTGTCTGGAGAATAAGGGCTGGAAAATGTCCCTTTTTCATATGAAGCACACTACACGCGGTAGTCCGCTGAGGACGTGCTCTCACTACTCAAAATTGGTTTAGGCGAGGATGCCGCCTGGTTGGAGTGTGCAGCAGGCGGCACGCAGAAAGACCACAAGCTAGCTGTGAATACATTTGGCTGTTTGCACATCAGTGACTCACACAGACTTTCAGTTCAGGTCTAAAATGTAAATAAGAGTATGATTTGACCACTGTGACGTCACCCAGTTTGAAGCATCTAGTTAAACGTTTTGTTTTTTTAAAGCATGTGATAAATGAGGTAAACATGCTCATATGGTAGCAGGTGTCAGTCACAAAGTAGCAACATACTTACACGTGCCTGCTGTTATCGTCGATTTTACTCTAAACTGGACCATAGTTTACAGAATGAACATCATGCTGTATTAAATAAAACTTGAACTTTAGCATTGAGACCATAGGCCCATTCAGAAATTATCTACTGAGTTCATAAATCAAGTGATCAATAGGACGGTTTTCTCATACAGTGTGCCTTCATTTTGCAACCAGAGGAGTAGGCCCCCTGCTGGACGAAGGATTGCAGGTATAATCAATTCTGTAGGCTTTGCCTATATTTTATAAACAGTCTGAAATAATAACAGAATCCAAGTGTATAATTGCACCAACTGTGAGGCAGCTCTGCACGTCTCTGTTTTAGATGCAGAAGGACACAGCTACTGCAGGCACGCGGTGCCGATGCTGTCATCCTGAAAAGCCACAGAAGCTGCGGCTTTGGCCGTCAACCAGCCAAACGGCCCCCACGGCAAGGAGTGTGCTCTCAGACAGAGGCTCAGCCAGAGCGTTGGTGTCCACGCAACAGGACAGCTGAGAGGCCACGGGCTCCACAACTGGTGCTACACTGTGAATATAATGGCCCCTCTCTTCTTTGAAGTGCTTTATAATGACAAGGGGGTGAGTGCATTAAGATTGGAGCTCTGTGAGCCAATCGTATTGACAGGGTCGTTACTACAGTATAGCAGGTGCTCCCTGGGAGCACCGCTCTGTTCTCTACCCCCGAACAAACAGCCTCTCTGTATCAGCACTTACTGTTTTTTATTTGTGCCATTACCGAGCGCTCGAGCAAAGCCATCCCGCATCCTGTCACAGAGGTGGATAAAGCCATGTTGACCATCTCAGATTGGAACAATATTTGTTCTGAAATGTGCAACAGCAGGCGGTCTCATTCCCTCTATCACACATGACAGGCAATCAGCAGCTGTTTTTATTACCGAGCATATGATGTCAGGAAATCAGTTTGATTTGTGCTCGTCTGTCACCTGGTGTCATTTATTACGCCTGGGAAGCGTAATATGAATAGTGTCTTTTTATACCAGAGTTTGATTTTGCTATTCACTGAAATCTTTCATAAAGAAATCCACTGTGTTGCCTTATTCTTACTTCACACGGTGATGTTTCATTTATTTTCCCCGCTGCTGCAAAAGCATCAGAAAATGCAACATGAAAGCCAGAAAGCTTGAGTATTAGCATCGCAGATATTTCACAGCTGCATTTGTTTTCTGAATCCAGAATTCAGGACGGTTGGAGTAATTTATCCTTTCGTTAAAGACCGAGTCAAAACATCTGATTTCAATCACGCTCCCCCCTCACCTACCACTGCTCCCACTTTCATTCTCTGCACCTGGTTTGCTTAATTTGATGCTGCAGAGTTTGACAACCTGAAATGATATCGCCTCCCTGTTGACTTTTGCCATCACTTCCCGTCTGTTATCCAATTCAGTGAGGTCTTTATAACCTAGCCCTGCTCATTTTGCTTGCATTTTGTTTTACTTTCAAAGACTCCTCTGGGCTTTATACTCTATCACCTGCACAATGTTCTGTCTATATTATCCTAATGCATTTCTATCATTTTTACTGTACATGAGACTAAATTAAATTTGCAGCGACAGACATGGAGGGAGACAGTGGGGGGGAGGAAGGGTGGGGGAGCTAATGATAGTATATGGGCCAGAAGTCCTGGAGATGCAGGTTTACAAACCTCACTGTTGAGAATGGAAAGCGATGAGGACGAGGGTGGGAGGGCTTGCAGGGACTCTGATATTCTCATATCAAATCTGCCTGTGGGCTTATGTCACATTTAATTCCTGGACTCTCCTGTTAGCCTGTACTGGAATCTGTCTGCTTCAAAATGCAGTAAAAGGATCTAATCAATTAGATTTTTGCCATCATAAAAAGCCAGAGTGTTTTAATGTAATGTTAATTCACTTTCAACTCAGTTGTACTTATACTCATGAGGTATACCTGTTCAGTAACACAAATATCTAATCACATTGCAAGACAATACATTTAAGCATGCAGACATGGTCGAGATGACCTGCTGAAGATCAAACTGAGCATCAGAATCGGGAAGAAAGGTGATTTAAGTGACTTTGAATGTGGTGTGGTGGTTGGTGCCAGACGGGCTGGTCCGAGTATTTCAGAAATCTCCTGGGATTTTCCCAAACAACCATCTCTAGGGTTTACAGAGAAAGGTCTGAAAAAGAGAAAATATCCAGAGAGCGGCACTTCTGTGGGAGAAAAATGTCTTGTTGTTGCCACAAGTCAAAGGAAAATGGCCACACTGCTGATGGGAAGGCAGCTGTAACTCATTGTAATCGCAGTTTGCAGCAGAGCATCTCTGAATGCACAACATGTCGAACTTTAACGCAGATGAGCTACACGACCAGAAGACAACCACACCGGGTGCCACTCGTGTCAGCCAAGAACAGGAAACTGAGGCTACAGTTCACACAAGCTCACCAAAATTCTGCATTAGGAGGCTGGAAAAAATAAATTGTCTGGTCTGATGAGTCTCAATTTTCTGTGACATTCAGATGGTAGGCTCAGAATTTGGTTTAACCAACATGAAAGCATGGATCCATCCTGCCTTGATTCAACACCAGATGGGCTTAGTGTACTGGTGTGGAGGATATTTCTTTTGGGCTCCTTAATACTATGTTCTGATGGCTGTTTCCAGCAGGATAACATGCACAAAGCTCAAAGAGTCTCAAACTGGTTTCCTGAACATGACAGTGAGTTCGTTGTACTCAAACGGTCTCCGGTCTCATCATGTGCATCAAACGGTCTCATCATGTGCATGCAGATCTGCAGCAACTGTGCAGTGTTATCGTACCAGCGTGAGTCCCCGTGATTTTAAATGGAATGAAAATTTTGTGTTGCAGAAAACACACTTAAAGCACCCACCTGTTAACTTAACTGGGTGTAAATTAAAGCTTGGGATACAATTTAAATGGGTTAGAAGGAGTGGGGAAATTAATTTTGGATGTGAACTTGATACTTTTTAGTTTTTAATTAATTAGATTTTTAGCCACCTTGGAGAATCACTGAATACCGAAACTGCTCATAAGTTAATATTTCTCATTAGTTAAGCTCAGTAAGTGAAATTGAGAAGTGGGGAAAATATCTGTCTTAGCACGACAGTGTAAATGAATGCACTACTCCGTCTACAGCCTGTGCTTGTAATCAATCTAGAAACAGTCATCTTGGAAGCATCTAATGTCAGCCTGCCTCTGTGTCTGTGACAATGCCAAAGGAAGGTTGGCCACACTAACCTCAGAACTCCTTCTGCCTTTTTTTTTTCCTCCCATTTTCCTGGCGTCTCTCGCAGGAGTGTGTCCTCCAGAGACTTGCCTGTTGCTATGTTTTCTCATTTCTCAATGGGAAGGATGTGCACCATTATGTGCTCCTGACATTGCTGAAAGCTGAGCGCACTTATATATACCAGCGAGAGTGACAGATTCTTATAAACAATTTGACTTTCACCACCTCAAAGGTGTTTTCAGTCACAACAGTCTGCCGTGCTACAATATGCGCAGAGTATACTCTGACTTGCATGACGGTGATAAACAGCCTTATACGTTCAGATTGCAGGATGGAACTGCAGGGGGCTCTGGGTTGGTAGGAATGCAACAGCGGCTCTCATTTATTGGTTCCTGTTGTCTGGACTGACCTACGTAAGCGTTCCTGAAAATGTGTCACTGTAAAAAATTAGGTACATGATTTTTAACCACACTTTTTCACTTTCACTTGTTGCCTACAGCCCAGAGCAGTTAAACTACTACAAAAAAAACTAGATAAAACTACTTGGTTAGGTTTGGGCATGAAAACTATTTGGTTCTGGTTATGAAAGCATCACAGTTGGTATATTCAAAATACAATATGTCACAAAACTCTGTGGCATATTTTAGGTTTCCAGGGTTTGGCCCTATCACAAGGTGACATTTTGCATGTACCTGTTCAGGTAGTACATGTAGGAGTTTGCATGCAAGGGTCGTTTTTAAGGAGAGGAAAGTCTCTTGTATTGGTATTTTAATGTCAATTAACAAGTTGCCACAGTTACTAATTTGGCCAAGCTGAATCAACAAGAGTGAAAAGGTTACCAAGATGGTATAAATTACACTCACCTGACAGTCATTATGTACACATTGCTAGTAACAGGTTGCCCCCCCCCCCCTTTTTTAATTCTTTTTAATTCTTCATGGCACAGATTCAACAAGGTGCTGGAAACATTCCTCACAGATTTTGGTCGCCGTTGCTGCAGATTTGTCAGCCGCATGTAAATGATGCAAATCCCATCACACCACATCCCAGAGGTGCTCCATGGGACTGATTGGAGCATTTGAGTGCAGTGAACTCACTGCTATGTTTGAGAAACCAGTTTGAGATGATCTGAGCTTTGTGCCACGGTGTGTTAGCCTCCTGGAAGCAGCCATCAGAAAATGGGTACAGTGGGGTCATAAAGGGATGGACATGGTCAGTAACAATACTCAGGCAGGCTGTGGCATTTCAGCGATGCTCAGCTGTTACTAAGGGGCTCAAAGTGTGCCAGGAAAATAGTCAATTAAAGAAAGAAAATAATAAAAAGAATAAAAGAGAAAAAAATGAGTTGTTGCTAACCTATTACTGTATCTGTGTATCTGTGAATAAATGAACAGAGAAGGGAGGAGTGTGAGAGAATTAAAAACTACAGACAATCACATTTTTTTTCATGATAATAATCTTTTAAAATGCTACACTGTGCATATCAATGAAGATTTTTTGTTTGGTTATTTTTGGGGTTTTTTTGTAGTGTTTCCTCTGCTAACAACAGCCAATGTGCACACAAAACACCTCCTCCAAGCTGGACTCATGTCCAGCTGTGTGTGTGTGTGTGTGTGTGTGTGTGTGTGTGTGTGTGTGTGTGTGTGTGTGTGTGTGTGTCCAGCGTAGGTTGACACCAATAGTGTATATTGATTTTCTGATAAATGGCCCCGATGCTGCAGGCTTTCATTAAGAATCAGCTTCTCACTGTTGTCCGCAGTAACAGATATGATGCGATTTGATTGATCACGTACTTTAAAGCTGATCAATACTACACTGGTTGTCTGTGGGAGGGTCCTGACCTGAATGGATCGGGGTTATGTGAAGATGGTGTTGCTATGATCACTTTTATTATTAGGATTGAGAATTATGGACTATTGTGGATTATAACAATTATTATTATGGTTATTATGATCATGCCAGTGGTTATAGTTATTACCTCTGCTACACTTAGGATTTCAGTGCTCCTAAAATTAATTCATCTTTACCTTAGTTTCTCCAGGAAAGTCACGAATACCCTCATTTGCCTTTCATATTCACACATTAATTTTTGATATTGAATACCTGCAGAAAGTAATAGCTGTTGGCAGCTTTGAGACATATTAGGCTTCAGCACCGAGAAACCCATGTGGTTTGAGCCCTTGTGTGTATTTATGTTCAAGAGGAAGTGCAAAAAAAAAAAAGGGTGGGGTGGTGGGGGGCATGCAAGAGGAGGTGCAGTACACACCTGAGCAAAAAATAGTCTCTTTGAGTGTTGCAGTATAATTCTGCTCTTGTGAATTAACCACGCATCACTGTTACATTTTAATCATGCACTGGCGCCGGGGGGGAACCTTGAGTTTGTTGAAGCTGACGCCTACAGAAACCAGCATCTGCAATGCTAATCACACTCCGGCAAAAGGGCCCCACACACTAGCCTCGTCTTGCCTGTCAAACAAAAAAATTCGTCTCCAATAACAACTGAGCGCTCGGAAGCTCGCTGCATCGCTAATGTGTTGTTTAATATGAAGAGTCCTCACTGTCTTCGTACATTGCACACATAAATATTCAGAATAAGAGTGAGAAGTCATGGCTCCTCTAATTATTTACTTATTTATCTGCGATCTCTCTATTAGACCACTATTTTATACAACACTGTTTTATAAAGTCTTAGTGTATTCCAAAATTGAGCATAATTATCTCTGATACGGAGCCATTTAGGACTGGGTATTAAAAAAAATGCACTAATTTGTCACTGTTTTTAAAGTGGGGTCTCTGATATTGGAAACACTTTATCACATCTCTCTGACTGAGCATTTGGAGAGCTGTTATCTGGTCTCCACTTGTTATAACCATTTCCTCTTTTGCTTAAGAAGAGCTACATAAAAATTCTCCAAACTGCGCCTTCGTATCTGCAGTATACATGCTCAGTACCCTTTAAAAATATACTGTATTAATATAATTATAAGCATAAAAGCTGTGTTGCTTTTTCCCTTTCTTTTTCTTTTAACCTTGCCATTGGGGCTAAATGTTAGTGCTTATAATCTTAAGAGTATATTTTGCTATGAAGATATTAATAGAAAACAGCTAGAAGACTTTTTTCATTTTAAATCTCTTCATCTCTATCCAATCAGATTAAGTGAGAGGAGAGTCTTCCTACCTGGCTGTTAAACACAAGGAACTAGAAACAAACTCAAAAATGACTCAGAAAACTGCACGAAAGGACCTGAATTAATGATGATAGTTGCAAGAAATGCATGCAATATGCTGCAAAGTCTATAAAGCCTATAAAACCTGCAGCTTCAGTCCTGTAAATGTTCTGCAGAGACCGGAAACATGCATTTTATTGTAGTGTATTATTAGGAAAATATTACGTGTAAAAACAGTAATTTAAAGTCTGCTTATGCAACAATGTACTGCATATGTGTGTTAGTGGGAGACACAACATCTGGGCCTGAGAAGTGACTACCCAACAATGTTTAATTAATTATTTATGATGTAGATGAATCTGATTCACATGGCAATTATTAAGCAATTAAAGTTTCTGTCTGAAAATTTGCCTTGCATTAATAATGACGCCATTCAGCCGCCATCTGTTGTTTTATTGTTGTCATAATGGGTTATTTCAGGACGATGAATTTAATGCGCACTAATATCCTGATAAAGTATTTGACACCTATGCGGCACGTTGATTTTCTGACAAACTGCGCAGACGCTGAAGGCTCGTGTTAAGAATCGATGCGATTAACCACACATTTACCTTTAAAAGGTAAAGGCGGAAACCTGTGCACATGTTAATGTAACGGATCAGCTGGCAGCTGGATAAGAGCTTTTTTAAATGCATTTTATTTTATTTTACCACAGTGGGCTATACTGAATGTTCCCTCTATAAGAGCGCATTAATGTGAAGTCCAGTGAAGTTTCTGTTACTAGAAATGATTTTGCTCCCACTCAGCTCAGTCTCTGACTTACTGTTACTCTGGGAAGTAAAAATAAAAGGGCTCTATACGAAAAAGACATTGAAGCTTCCATGTGGATGATATTAATTTCTATTCCAGATGAAACAAACAAACAAACAAAAAAAATTCTTCTGCCTTACGATTATGAAACAGTTTTAGGAGAAAGCACGTTAGACCGAGTGGGCTCATTTGTGACCCCAGTTGTGTGTTTATGTGCGCTGCTGTGATATTTATAATCTTTAAAATGCCTCCTACCATTAATCGATTAGTCTGCTTTGGCCTGGTTGCCTACAGCAACCAGAGGCAGGCCCTGCCTTCAGGGATATTTGTACGTTTTTGTAGGCCAGTTATCCAAATGCTGATCTCTGTGCAGATGAACAGTTGGCAGCTTTCAGAGGCAGGTGCAGTTTCAGGCAGTATTTCTCCTTCTAAAGCAGCCAAGTATGGCATAAAGATCTGGTGTAAGTGTGATGCCAAAACTCTTTTTTTTTTTTTTATTTTGCACAAAAATTATTTTTAAACTACAACTCAAACCATAACTGATTACATAAGAAGAGTATGGTATATCTGTCTCAAAGGAAACAGTAAAATGTGGTAATTTAAAGTGTGCAGCGACACAGTGGATTTTACATGATACAACCAAGATGTGATTGAAGTGCAGAGTTTCAGCTTTAGCTCAAGTGGTTTAATTAAAATATTGCAATAACTGCTGAGGAATCACAGAGGCTCTAAAGTAATGGGATAAACTAACATCATTTTAATATATGAATTTAATATTGGATGAAACTCCTTTGCATGACTGCCTGAAGTCTCAAACACATGGACACCACCGAATGTCGGGTTTCCTGTTCTGTCAGACTTTTGACAGTTTCAGGTGCTGCTTGTTTGTGGGTCTCTCTGACTTCAGTTTTGCATTTAATAACTTAAAGGTGTGATCCACTGAGATCAGGTCACTGACTGATCTCAACTCTCTGTTCTTCCATTCATGATGGCGTCTCTTGAAGGTGATGCACCCACCTCCAGGAGAGTCTCCTTGACTTGGTGAGATGTTAAGTGTTTTTTCTTAACCATGGAAATAATTCTGTCATCATTCACGTTACTCATCTTCATGATCTTTCAGGTCTTTTTGGTGTTGCTGAGCTGGCAACAATCAGGTTGTTGGTTTTGTTATTTCTCCGATAGGTTTCTTTTGTTCTTTGAGCCTAACGATGGCCTCCTTCGTTTGCATCAACAGCTTTTTTTGGACCTCATTATTGATAAATCAAGTAAACAGCTACCAAATTCAACACTTTGAATCTAAACCAGATTTTTCATCTGTTTAATTTGTGATGGAGTAAGGGTCAAAGGAGAAAGCCTCACAAGGCTTGTCAATCATTTGTCCGATTACTTTTGAACCTCTGAAAATGGGAATATGTATAAAAACAGCTGTAATTCCTCAACACTTAATGCAATACCTTTCTTAAATCCCTTGGATCGAAGCCAAAAGTTTGACTTAAAATCCGCAGCAGTGGTGCTCAGAGGCAAAGCTGCAAAAACTATTACTGTTCCAACACCTATGAACCAAATATTGTGCTGATCAGGTGTATTGAAAGCTGAGCTAAAATAAAGCAGATTTAAAAGTGAGCCTTTAATAATCGCTGGTTGCCTTAACTGAAATTATTTCTGTGCCATGAAGGAAGTGAAACCCACTAAAAGACACCATGTTAAAAAAAAAGACACATTTTGGTAAAAAACATTCAGATACTTTTTGACATTTAAATCTGAAGCATCCAAAAAAAAAAAAAAAGGACTGACTATTGCATGCTTAAGGATGGATATTTTTATCTTACATTTTATTTGGGTTTATTGTTCCTTCCTTGGTTTTTGTTATATATTTCCTGTCAAATCACAAACAGAATAATAGAAAAAATATCCATGTCTCACTTGTTGCAGCAACATGTAATCAATCCTTATGTTCTTCCTTTGGGTTTAAGTTGGATATCTAATGTAATCCAACTAATGCCAATAATGGGAATCAGTACAAGTGAGACAGAGCCTAACAGTCAGCACATAAAACCCAAACACTGGCATCGCTTTTCTCCATTGTTGGCACCATCTGAGGGAACTATAAGTGCCAAGAATCAGCCAGGCGGTTTGTGTGCAGCTACGCGGGTGGGATGTTAACTCATTAGTTTGCTCACCCACAATGAGGGACAAAAAGGGGGGGCTGTGGAGGTCAAGAATATGGTCATGGTAAGTATGGGCAACAAAGGATTACATGGAGGCAGTGTGAAGGTGGATTGGAAGTAACGTGAGTAGAAAATGCTGGTGGTGTGGTGATGTCCTCAGAGGAGTTTTGCGCACTTGATTATTACCCAGAAATCCTCCCGTGTGACAGGAGACACAGACGCGGCAAGCCTCGAGATTTCCTCGCAAGCAAACAGAGGAAGAAATGTGAGGAAGGGAAAGGAAGCCTGCCAGGGTTGGAGAAAATAAACAATAGAAGGTTGATGGGGTGGTAGGGGAGGACAGAGGGGCGGAGGCAATCCCACCTCACCCTCTTCCCCCCATTAGCTTATCTCATTTCCCACCCCCACCCCCCTACCACCCCCTTAGCTGGGGATAGTTTTCTCCTCGCCTCTCATCTCTCTCTCTCTCTCTCCCCCTCTCTCCTTTCTCTCTCACCCCCTCCCTTCTTCATCGTCTCCCGGGACCAAACACACCCCGATAGGTTGCCATGGAAACACCTCACACACACACACACACACAAACACACACACACGCCCACACACTCACTCACATGCTCTCTCTGTCTCTCCCTCTCTCAGAGATACACGCTCACCATCAGTCTCTCTCGATCTTGCAGCGGTAACGCCTGTAACCCCCCCCCCCCCCCATTAGCATCCCTCTTGCTTGGAGACAGCAGGGGCAGCACTTGTCGAAAGCTCTGAGGTACAGCATGCACCTAAATTTATTTATCACAGGAAAACTTCTAAAAACCTTACTTTTACATCCCAAAATTCAAGGCCACAGCATGCGCTCTGTGCTCAGCCTGCTCACCAAACTATCATTCCTTCTAGTTTTTAAATTGTTTTTAAAAATGCTTACAAATGCATCTCTGCTAATTTCCCCTGAACTATGCTCTCTATTATGAAAAGAAGAATGGCCAGATTAAATTTGCACACAATTACTGTAGCCATGCCATACTCAATTAATGCCCGCGGAAGTCGGAGAAGAGGCAGTAGCTGGAGCGTCCCTTGGCTGAGCATAACTCATTTATAATTCAGTCCTATTTCTCATACTTAAGGTCAGAACAGGAGTGTGTAAAGTGAGGGTTTTTTTTTTTTTTTTGCAAACACTCATCCGCATGAAAGGATATCTACACTGTATCTCATCCCTGCAGGCTTTTAGGGATCCTGGCCCACTCTGAGTGGGGGTACAAAAAATAGGAGTGTTCCTCAGTGTGTTCCTCTGCTGCAGGGCCACACTGACTCACAGCAGAGCACCAACTTCACACAGAGCTTGTGTCATCCCCCGCTGTGCAGCACGGGAGGGTTTTATCTCCACCTTGTGAAGTGAGTTGGTGTCATCATGTCAGACAGTGTATAGATGCAATCTCTTTGCTGCAAAAATCTTGAGTGGGGGGAAAAAATCACATCCACAGGAGTCGGTGTTCATCCAGGCATTTTCTTTAAAAAAAAAATCTAATATCATTTAATTGACTCAGTTTTCATCCCTACAGTGCATAAAGTGTGGTCACAGTGAACGCAGCGTCCTTTCTTCCCACAACACCTACATCACTCCCAAACGTAGGCAGAGCTTTTATCTCCATTCACCAGCACAGACCTCACGGGGACCTCATCAGCTCTCCTGTTCACGCTTATTTATTTATTTCAATAACTTGCATCCTCCTCCAAATATATTCTCACACCTCCTGCCCGGAGAGGGACTACGCCTATAGTCTGCTGATGAAACCAAGTGTCAATATCTTTTTCCTGCGAGTTATCAGCCAGTTAATGAGTGAGTCGTGAAGAGAAAGATTTTAATTCACACTAGCCACAGAAATCTTTAAATGCAAAAACAAAATGATCAGTGTTGCAGCAATTTGACGGTCGATGAAGTATCACGAGTCTTACCTTTTACCTGCTCCGCCACATGCCAAAATTCACCTTCACGTTTTACATCACTGAGTGGGAGTCCGAGGCGCACACACTCTTAACACAGACTTGCACAGACTGTGAATGCATTCCTCTCTCTGAGTTGGTCTCCTTCCACTCTGTCTTCCAAAAAAAAAAAAACTACCTTCACAGAAAAAAAAAAAAAAAAAAAGGGTCGACCTGTTTTTATTTTATTGTTTTTAGCGGATTCCCTCTCCGGTTATCACGCAGCTCATTGTTTCTGAAGTCAGCTCCAGGTTTAACGAGGCACCGGCAACGCGCTGGATGACGGAGAGCGGAGAGAGAGAGAGAGAGAGAGAGAGAGAGAGAGAGAGAGAGAGAGAGAGAGAGAGCGAGAGAGAGAGAGAGAGAGAGAGACAGAGAGAGAGAGAGAGAGAGAGAGAGAGAGAGAGAGAGAGACCGAGAGAGAGAGAGAGAGAGAGAGAGAGAGAGACAGAGAGAGAGAGAGAGAGAGAGAGAGAGAGAGAGAGAGAGACCGATAGAGAGATAGAGAGAGAGAGAGAGAGAGAGAGATCTCTCGAGAAAGCGCGATAGAGCGAAGAGAGACCGCTCGAGAGATCAGAGAGAGATTACGCTCTCAGAGATAGAGAGGAATATAGATAGAGAGAGAGACCTGAGAAGAGAGAGAGAGAGAGGACGCATCAAGACGCACCAGCAGCTGCGTTGACAGAGCAGCAGGGAAATGTTGTCCTTCAGAGTAAAAGCCTGAAATTCTGAGACTAAATCAAGCATCTGCCATATTTTTGTATACATTTATGAACAATATTAAAAAAAAATCATGTAAAATAAATTTCTAGGACAGCAATCAAACTGAAGCAGTTAATCTAGACTTAAATCATTACAGATCAATCGATCATTAGACTTAGATCATTATAACATACACTCACCTGGACACTTTATTAGGTACACCTTTCCAGTACCAATTCTAAGCCTTTTTTTTTTGGCCTTCATAACTACTTTAATTCTTTGTGGCACAGATTCCACAAGGTGCTGGACACATTCCTCACAGATTTTTTATCCACATTGGCATGACAGCATCACACAGATGCTGCGGATTTGTCAGCTGCATGTCCGTAATGTCAATTTCCCGTTCCGCCACATTCCAAAGGTGCTCGATTGGATTGAGGCCTTTTGAGGGCAGTGAACTCTGCCATGTTCCAGAAACCAGTTTGAAATGATTTAAGCTTTGGTGAGTTATTCTAGTAGAAGCCATCAGAAGATGGATACTGTGTGGTCATAAAGGAATCTGCTGACCGGTTGGGTGCGAGGGGAGGGAAACAGGACAAAAGACACACTGTGGAAGAGAACCAGAGATTAATGATAACTAATAATTAAATGCAGCTTAGGCCTATTGCAGCATAACTAAGAGATGGTTCAGGATCACCTGATCCAGCCCTAACTATAAGCTTTATCAAAAAGGAAAGTTTTAAGCTTAATCTTAAAAGAAGAGAAGGTGTCTGTCTCCCAAATCCAAACTGGGAGCTGGTTCCACAGAAGAGGGTCAATTTGTAGGCCCAGTTTTCTGTTCATAGCTGACAGGATTGGTACTCGGTGTGGTCTTCTGCTGTTGTATCCCATCCATGTCAATCTTGGTTGTAGCGAGTGGTTATTAAAGTTACTGTTGTCTTCCTATCCATTCAAAGCAGTCTGGCCATTGTCCATATATGGTGGATATTTTTTTCTTTTTCAGGCTGTTCTCTGTCCCAGTAGATGAGGAGTTTCTGAAATAATCAGACCAGCCCCTCTGACACCAGCAACCACATTTGAAGTCACTTAAATCACTTTTTGCCCCTATTTTGATGCTCACTTTGAACTTCAGCAAGTCCATTTGATTTGTCTGCATGGCTAAATGGACTGTGATTGGCTGATTAGATATTTAACAAGCAGGTGAATGGGCATACCTAAGAAAGTGGCCAGTGAGTGTGTACATCTACATTCTGTTTACAAAAGAAAGATTTCCTTGTGCAGTCCTTCCATGGAAGCAGGTGTCGTCTGAACCTCTGGTGGTTTCAGGCTTGTTTCTCTAAAATCAGCTTGCAGTCTCGATTCAGCTGCAATTAAAATGACCATCTTTCCAGGTTACCGGCAAAATGACTTAGTAGCGTTGTGATGGTGGAAACGACACCTTTTGTATCCAAAGCAAGATCAGGTGATCAAAAGTGAACACACTATCAGAAGATCAATAAATTAGGCTTTGTTTACTGAGCAGTAGAAAAGCCTCTTGAGTAGTGATATATAAAATAGGGGGCTCTGTTAAAAAAATGTTGTCCAGTAAGTGGTGCAGTCGCCATAAATGAGTGACAGAAAATCTCTAACATTTTACTGCACACAGTGGAGGACCTGAGTTTCCTTAGGACATATAACTAATCTCCTATTTTGTATACAGCATCTGTGTTGGTCTTCCAGTTCAGCCTGTTTTCAGTGTGTTTTCAGGTACTTCTACTCCATCACATCAATATCCTGTCCCAGGATAGACGCAGCTCATGTAGCTGTCCTCTTCTTTCTGAAGTCGGTCACCATCTCTGTGGTCTTATTCACATTCAGGAACAGATGATTTCTTCCAGCAGGCTGACTTTTTTAAAAGCTTCCTTCAGTGAATCAGTAAATTTAATAACTACTGATTTTCTATATTCAGTAGAAATGTGCTGGATGTGAACTCGGCAAATTCCCTAAAATCATATTACATAATGCCAATGATGCATTTGGTGATTCTTTGGAGAATTTGCAAAGTGTCGCAACACATCCACAGAAACGTCCTGCAGTATTACAGTTATGTTATAGAACAATGGAAATGGAAATGCTAACATAACTATGATGTTACATGAAAATCAGAGTAGTGCTACTATATCACTTTATCAAATGTAAGTTAATAGAACATAAATGGAACACATTTAAATGGAACACATTATACATGAATGTGACGTATTTTGTAATATCGCTGAAACAGGGTCAGGTCTGACATTTTTGTGTTAGTATTAAGTAACTGGAAACATTAAGCAGAGGATGGATGTTACCACCACTCTGCACCAACCAAATTTTCTTTGTAGTATCAGCCTGATGAATGGAAGGATGCAATTTGGATTAAATCTAAATAAAAATGCACTGTTTTCCCACATTGCTACATTATAGGATTTGATGGGAAACTAATTTCCCATTTTGCAAACAGAAGTGTACAACTCAAGCTAGTAAATAATGAAAAAAGGCTGATACCTGGAAGTTTTTTCATTGTGGAAACACTGATGAAGAGTTAAAAAAAAAAAAAGACTGATAGATCAGATTGATTTGAAGTGTTTTATTGTCTGAAGAGAAATATCCACCAAACTGCAACACTTTACAGGAAATCCCAAGAGCACCACTGCTCAAGCACGGAGGACCAAAGCAGAGGAGTAAAATAATGCATTAAAAGTGCTTAAACACTTGGAGAAGCTATTATCTTCCCTTATCACACAGAATCAATGGCACAGTGGGAGTGAAATGTTACAATCTGTTTTATTTTATATGCAGTATACGTCAGCCATCATGTCACCAATTAAACTGAAAACTTGCTCCTCTTGCTCCTCTGTACACTCGGATATTTGACCAAAGTCTGAACCCAATAATGGCCTTAACAAGTAGAATTAAAACTTCAAACCTAGATGTCCTCTTCTTCAGAATTAAGAGGGTTTAGGAAAATATCAGTTACTTGAGGTTTTCATGCAAATAGTCCCTTCACTGAGCTCAGAGCACTCAACAACAAAAGGAAAAAGAAGAGGCACAATGACGATGATGACTCATTCTTGATGAATCAGATCAGAATGTCACATTAGCATCAGCTCCAAAGCTTTCGACACAACGGGCACTAATCAATTCTCCAATCAATTTCTGTTGAAACAAACGAATCATTACATCAGAGGTGGATGATGCTGAGACTCCTGGATAAGCTTATCAGGGTTTTAAGAAGAAGTCAATACCTGGCTCGTGTGTCACCCTGAACAAATCTTTCCTAGAAGGAGGATTTGATTTCACAGCTCACGGAGCAACAGCGTGCCCCTTAGATGATACTCACACTCGGAGCGAATAGCTTTTGTCTAATAGGATTTAATTTTGAAAGTTTTCGCAGGAAGTCCCATTTTATATTCTGCTTTCTTGCCGCTGGGTATGGTGGGACTCCAGTCTTCCAAGTTAATCATTTTGCTTTTACCAGAGAACAGCAGCTCACAGCATGGGCTGAAAAAAAGAGGAGCGCCTGTGGGATCTGTTGTATTTCTACCTCCACTCCCCCCCCCACCTTTCTGCTCATTTCTTCGCTCTGCCCTCTGAGACTTTTAATCTGTATTCACTTTCTATCCATTCATACGTTTACCTTTGTTATTCATACACGCCACATTTCCCCTCATCTTTCCCTCATTTTAATCTTCAGTGACACCTGTAAGTCACAGGGGACCCAGCCAGCTCAGATGGTGTAATAAAGATATGAAATAACTGACAGTGTTTTCTAACACTGCTGTTCTTGTGAGGACAAAATGTTCTCACAAACACAGCACAATATGATGGGAAAATTAAAACATATGATATAATTATATGTAATTATTTTGGGCCCAAATAGACAGTCAAAGTAAAGATTACATTTGGAGTCAGGCAAAGATTAAGGAGTGATTTGGCAACACTTCATGCTGACAGTTAATTAAATGTTAGTGTAATAATATTTTGTCTTTATATTATGACAACACCGGCACATACCAAATTTCATATTCTATATTGTGTTTTTATTAATTATTAAAAAAATGAAAAGCCTTTATTTCAAAACCACTGTTACAAAGTGATTCCCCAAAACACATAAAAACAGACTTCACATTAAAAAAATCATCAATTTTAGAAGAAAACACGACCATATAACGATGATTTAAAAGAGGACTTTATTAGAGGTAAAAAAAATGATTTTAAAAGAAAAAACTGGGTCTAAGATGGGTCTAATATGGTCACCATTCTTGGTTCTTGTAAGACGTCTTGCTGCTGCATTTTGAAATATTTGAAGTCTATTTATTGGTTTGGTTGATTTTATAAAAATCTAACCAAGAGGAAATAAAAGCATGAATGACTGTCTGATTGCATCCTCGTGATATTCCTCAGGTGGCAGAAGCAATCTTTTATTATTATTTTTTTTTAAATGAAATTTTCTACAAACAATAAAAACTGATTTTGAGTGGGCAGGTGGGAATCATATTTCAGATTTGACTATTTTTACATTCCCCTTATGGGGGAGACCTCTAAAGCTGTGTTCAGATGGAGCGCAGGTGAATTGTAGAAGCAGGTTAGTTGCATACAAAGCCAAAATATTTAACTGACAAAATGTGGCTGAAGCTTTAGGCTAATCTATCAGTGCTTCATACATACAGTGATTTCAGTGATCAGACCTCAGTTTGTTTAGCATATTACAGAGATATTCATTAAAAAGGCTTTTCTGGTCATCACTTACACCCTCATTTCTTTGCAGCAGCCCACTGTGGATATTTTATCAGTACCTGCACCGAGTTTCCCACTTCAGATAGTACCTGTCCTCCTGGCTTCCTTTTTCTTCAGGTCTGAAATAAATCAATAAATAAATATTGCAAGTAGTTACAGCCACCAGTGCCCAGACACTGAGCATGTAACAGCAGAGTCAGACTGACTTCAATCACCCTCACATAGATTGGTGAAGGTTTGCAAATAATCACCTTCTAAAGTATAAATGCAGGCAGACTGGCAACACTTTACAATCAGTCTGACTGGCCAGCGTAGATGAGGCAACCCATCCGTGATGTGTCTTTGTAATAGAGACTCGATTCATCTGGTTGCCAGTTGGTTGTATTCTGGCTATATTCCTGCATAAAACCAAGGTTGCTAAGTGCCTCTGTTATTTTGTAGTTAAATTGCTGTTCTACAGCAACTATTTGTGGAGGAATTTCTGGATGTCAGTTTCAGATTTATGGATCAGAAAGTTCTGAATGCCAGTAGTTGATGTGAATTTGTGTTTACTGTGTGTTTCTGTGCATGTAGATGGCAACAGATTCATGATTTTTACCAGTTTATCACAGTAAATTTCATATTATCACAAACAGATTGTGTGTAATTGCCAATTTGGCTCCATTCAGTCACAATCTGATAGCAGGCCGACCGTCTTATCACCATTTCTTCAATGTTTGGATGCACCAAAATTACTTTGAAGACAGTAACAGAGTGGTTGCAGACCTGGTCCCAGGTTTTGGAGCGACAATTTAAAATGCAACAAGAATGCAAGCTCATTACACACAGTTGCATTAATTTTAGTCGTGGAGCAGTCATCAGCCCCAGTTTTCCCT
Source organism: Archocentrus centrarchus (assembly GCF_007364275.1). Lineage (NCBI taxonomy): Eukaryota > Metazoa > Chordata > Actinopteri > Cichliformes > Cichlidae > Archocentrus > Archocentrus centrarchus. The sequence continues at coordinate 26,223,620 of NC_044367.1, read as the reverse complement.
CAGGTCCCGTTTTCAGTGGAAACGGTTTTTTACTGTTTTCATTTTACAGACAGAAACGTTTCAGAAACGATCTCCGTTTACACGGAAACGCAAGACGTTGAAAACGCTGTAGTTCCCATTCCAGGCCACAAGTTGGCAGTGTGGATATAGGCGCCGCAACCGTAGTGTGCATGTGCCAGCACCCCGTTTTCAAAAAGCAGTTAGTTGTTCTGGTGTAAACAGGGCCTTAGGCGGCCAGGTTTCGCTCTACTTTGTAGAGTAAACATGTTGGAGAAGATTCACACCACTTTTTTAAAAAGTTAAAACCTACCCAGGAAACAGTTAGCTTGGCATAAGCAAGCAAATAGCCTGACTCAATTTTCAAAAGAGAGCAAATTAACAAATGAAATTTGTAACCGTTACAAAAAAGTGGAAAAAAATTTTACAGAATATCCAATAAATTGATGAGTTTCAGAGGAGATGCCTAAACAGTAACCTCGTATTTACTGAGTCACCGTCTGACTGAGGTTGTGTTTCACCCCTCAGGTCTGGAAATGGGGACTAACGGGAGCCAGCGGAAAGGTTCCCACTAGTACGGAGATACAAATTTATGCGTGTGTGTCGCCGTGGGGAGGATGGCAGGAATATTGATTTCGCTGTCTTCATTAGCATGTACCTGTGGGGCTAACGTCTCTATGGGGTTCTGGCTAGACAAGCCAGCACTCTGCCTCTCTCCCTGTGGTGAAAGACTGGCTCGCCACTTCCCTCCTGCGCCGCCTGACACTTTGGACTGAGAGCAAGACCAAAATAGAAACAGTAAAACAGACCCGGAGACCAAAAAGGAACAGACACAGCTCTGCCATCTATGGCAACCATGCCTAGAAAGAAATAAAGCACAATCTAAAATGTCTAGAGCCATTTACACTTTTTATCGCTCCATAATTTATTACACTTCCATTACTTGTGATGTCAACATGAAATATTTCTGACTTCTTTCTGTTGTAAAATAGCTTTAATTACATTAACTTTAACTTCTAATTTACCAGGCTCTGTCACTGAACCTCAATTAAAAAGGGAAAAAACAAAACAATCATGTTAAGTGCAGGGAGCTAATCCCTCCATTAGCTTCTCTCAAGACAGCTCTTTGATTTAAGAGCTTATATCAGGGTCCAGGAATTTAAATCAGCTTCAGCCGTGACAGTTTGTTCCCCTCAGAAACAATTTACGTATTAAACGTGTCTATTTATTTATGCTGCCTTCATCTCTGTGTAGTTATGTGTTTACAGCCTGCAGCATCATCGCTCAGTCTAAAGCGTACAGTATGTTATGGTAGCATACAGTTTATAAATGAGCTGATGGTCTTTTTTTTTTTGCTTTAACAGAACATTTTTTTCTTTGGCAGTTTTGACCTCCGTCTTTGTCTGTGCAGCCTCGACAAACAGCTGCCCTGTTTTCTTTTTTATATTTTTATTTTATCGCTGCGACTCCAGGGGATGGCAGGGCCAGTTGGTTAGCAGAGTAAGTCACTCAGTTCACTCCAAACGGAAATGTTTTAACAAGTGTTTGAGTGCCTGTCTTGACATTTTTGTCCAGACATTCATTGTTCCCAGAGGATGAAGCAGACTCACTTTGGTGATCCATCCAGAGCCACCGTTAGGTTGACATTTAAGGTTTTGAGAGAAATATCCTTCTAACTATTGGATTGGATTGCCCTGGCGGAGCCATTCGTCTCCTATTTGAAGTTCAAATGTCCGTCTAGAACCCAAATGTTCATGTTTATGACGAAAGCACTTAAATTCTCATCGGCCTCAAAGCTGCACTTACAGCATTTATTAGTAATTAGCAAATGACCTGTCAATAATCAACCTGTTGAGCACTGTGGGCATGCAAGCACACTGATAATAGCATTTAGTCTGAGCATAGCAATTTATACAACTGCTTCACCACACTGGTACTGCTGTTTAGTGGTGCTTTTTACTGTGAGGGGTTTTATTCATTCCGCAGCCATTTAAATAATAGATTTTTATTCCTGTGTCATGGTAACATTTGCCAGATCCCATTTGGGAAAACACGGCGATATTGTATATTAAACATTAAACACATAATCACTGTGTATTGAATGCTTTGTTTTTAGACTAGATTTCAAATAAACTGTGCACGAGAAAGGCTGTATATGTTGTATATAAAACTTGTTTGTGGATCATGCATAGAATGAAAAGAAAAATGTAACTTGTCTGAACAGTATATACACTAATAAATCAATAAAACCATTCATAAGTTTCCACTCATATCTATGCCATTGTTAGACTTCTGCTGAAATGCTGTGACTATGTTCTTGATTGACAGCAAATACAGTTTATTAGGTGCACGTGTTCAGCTGTTCATTAATGCAGATTTCTGATTAGCCAATCACGGCAGCTACTCGGTTCATTTAGGCATGTAGACATGGTCAAAACAACCTGCTAAAGTTCAGACCAAGCATGTGGAAGAAAGGTGATTCAAGTGACTTTGAATGTGGTCCAGCTGTTGGTGCCAGACGAGTATTTTAGAAACTACTGATCTGCTGAGATTTTCCGACCATCTCTAAGGTTTACAGAGAATGGTCCAAAAAAGAGAAAATATCAAGTGAGTGGCAAAAATGCCTTGTTGATAGCAGGAGTTAGGCAGAGGCATGTACACGAGCATCTCTGTACGCACGACGCACCAAACCTCGAAGCAGATGGGCTACAGCAGCAGAAGACCACACCAGGTGAAACTCCTGTCAGCTAAGAACAGGAAACTGTGCCTACAATTCACATGGGCTTATCAAAATTGATTGGATTGGAAAAATATTGCCTGGTCTGATGAATATCAATTTCTGCTTCAACATTCACTGGAAGGCTCAGACTTTGGCATGAACAAGCATAATGGCGTGGTTGATATTTTCTCGGCACACTGTGGACGCTTTAGAACTTACTAACCATCGTTTAAACACCACACTTTATGACCACACTGTACCCATCTTCTGATGGCTGCTTCCAGCAGAATAACACAGCAGGTCTCAAAGCTCAGATCATCTCCAACTGGATTCTTGAACATGACAGTGAGTTCACTGCACTCAAATGGCCTCCACAGTCACCAGATCTCATAGAGCACCTTTGGGATGCAGTGTTACGAGAGATTTACATCATGGATTTGCAGCCAACAGCTTTGGAGCAACTGTGTGATGCTGTCCTGCCAATATGGACCAGAATCTTTGAGGAATGTTTCCAGCTCCTTGTTAAATCTCTGCTATGAAGAACTGAGGCAGCTCTGAAGGCGAAAGGGAGTTTGACCCAATACTAGCAAAGTGTACCTAACAAAGTGGCCATTGAGTGCAGGTGAGTCTGTAAATATAATCAACTTGCATTTTGACATTTTAGATTAATAAATATTACTCTGCTGTAATATCCCCAGTGATCCAAACATAGGGTACATGACATTTTAATTTTCTTTCTTTCTACTCTAACCCAAAAGGTCAGCTGAGGAGACTAAACTTAATTTGAGGGTGACAGCCTCTTTCAAGTATGCCAAGCAGACAGTGGCAGACCCGAATGACATTAATTATGCCTTATGAAGTAAAAGTCACTATCACAATCATCTCATTTGTCCTGAATTAACACTAATTTGTTTGCCTCTCCTGTTCTCCCCCAGAATTCATTATAGGGAAGTTAAAAAGACACAAAAACTCTAGCAATGTAAGATGGTGGGCAAAATACATGCTGACCATATCATGGTAGAAGGTTCAACAGAAATTAGTAATAAATATAATGGTTTCAGTTACTAGTGAGTTTATTGTAATGACACTAGGCATTTAAGGTTGGGTAGGAAAAGCAAACCACAATAGAACCAAATGGTTAAAAACTGGCACACAGGGACTTTTTTATGGGAGAAATTAAGAAAAAAGATTGGTAACCGTGTGTTACTTAAAAGCAAAGGAAGCAATAAAAACTTATTAACAGATCTAAGGAGCTAAGTGACAGGCAAGTGCAGGACTTTCCCCTTTCTGCAGCACAGCCTTCTTCCCCTGTCCCAGAGCCTGGTAGCAGTGGGGCCTCGGGGTCATAAGCATCTGGTTTACATCACAAATATTGCCCGTGCTCATGCAGAGGTTGTGCAGAAAGGCAGAAACAACAGGGACAGAAGGCACACCATTTGGTCTCGCCTCCGAGGCCTCTGAGAAAACAATCGTGCCATCTTGACTTCACCATGCCAAAGGTATTCTGTGTCTGAGCCAGCTCTGGGACGGAGCTGCTTGTACAAGGCTGGTGTCATTATGGGGTACTGAGTACATGGATGTCATGTGGTATAAACAGGGTTACGCTTGAGCACATCAGTGTTGTGAACATGTCTTGGGTAGCTTTAAACACAAGCTTTTTTTCCTTCCTTCTTGGGTGAACATTTTGCAACTGACAACACGAATCTCAAAGTGGACGTAGTGAAGCAGAAAGTGGGACAGTTACAGTATATAAACTTTACACCTTCCTCAGGTCCACCTGCCCTCCGCAGAGGTAGCTCATGCCTGACCAGTCTCCGGGTGATCTTGTGAACTACAGTGTGGTTGCATAAGGCCTCAGATATTAGGTTGTGTGACAGGTCGCCCTTAAACAAACAGCAGCACCTCCAGCTGACGTGCTCTGCCACCGTGGCTGCACTCCCCCAGAGACTGCCTCAGCTTGTGCATTGCCACTGCTTAAAGGTCACGCTCTGAAGTAAATACACAACACACAGATATTTTGGGTCTTAATAGGACATTCCTGGTTTAAAAAAATGTAATGTTATTTGACATTCAGTAACAGCAATATACTGTAGACTCATAGAAATTGTTTTAATGGGTGCAGAAGCGACCTTGTGGTTAAGGATTTTTCTTTTTTTGTCTCTTTTTAAAAGGTTATGTAAGTGAGAGTTACACAGTAACATTATGGGAGCAAACAAATCTGCAAGATAAAGATATAGTAAAGGAAATTTGCCCTCAGCAGGCAAGAAACATAGACGCACGTTTCTCTGGTCTTTGTGTTGCATTTATAAAAAGATGAGAGTAAAAGTAAAAACAGGAATGAAAATGATCAACTTATAAAGGACTGAATTCAAAGACACCCTGAAAATTAAAGTGAAAAAATGATGCTAGTCCATTCTGCTGAAATTTCATTGCAGCAACTCTAAATGGTGCTCAGTGGTTTGTATGGTCCCCACGTGCTTGTAAGCACGCCTGATTACATCGGGGCTCCTAATGAGATGACGGATGCTGTCCTGGGGGATCTCCTCCTAGATCTAGACCAGGGCATCGCTGAGCTCCTGGATAGTCTGAGGTGCAACTAGCAGCATCGGATGGACTGAAACATAATGTCCCAGAGGTGTTCTATTGGAATTAGGTCAGGCGAGAGTGGGGGCCAGTCAGTTGTATCAACTCTTTCATCCTCCAGGGACTGCCTGCATACTCTCATTGCATTGCCGTGCACCAGGAGAAACTCTGGACCCACTGCACCAACGTAGGGTCTGACAGCGGGTCAAAGGATTTCATCCTGATACCTAAATGCAGTCAGGGTGCTGTTGCCTAGCCTTTAGAGGACATCAGGGCCTCAAGTCACCCTCATGAAGTCTGTTTCTTCCTCATGCTACCAGCAGTCACACTGACCCTAGCCGAATGCAAAACTAGTGAAAAAAGATGAGGAGGGATGTAAAAGCATTCCTGTTTTGGGGGTTGCCTCATTGTTGCCCCTCTACTGCACCTGTTGTTAATTTCATGAACACCAAAGCAGCTGAAACTGATTAACACCCCCTCTGCTGCTTAACTGACCAGATCAATATGTCTGTTTCAGGCTGAGATGCTCGCGCAGCATCAAATGGCTCAGGATATTGCCTTTACCTTTAAAGGTGAGAACACGGATACCACTATTATGTCTCTACAGTAACGGCGAAGCCAGCAGATCGTAAAAATAGGGGCAAACGGTAACTCCACCAAACCAAGATATAGTGCCAGCAATTTCCCCAGTAAATTGCTGGGGAGTAAAATGGATTAAAATACACAAGCTGTAAAGGGTGAGTATAAACTGTGCTGGTGGGATTATTTGTTCTTTCTACAGCTATTGTCTCCCAGTTGAGCCCACGGTTTGCAGGCCCAGTATTCATCAGGGACTGCACCATGACACCGTCTCTGTGGTTTGACTGTAACATCTTGAGGTGTCTGAGGGTAAAAATTCAGAGGAAATGATCTGACCTGTGGTGCGTTAAAATGTGCCATCTCATTCTGGCACAGACCACACTGAAAGCTCAGACGCCTTTTGAGCAAATACAATCTCATACTTGGACCACCATTCGATAGATTTGGCCGCCGACAACTTTGTCCACTTCCCGAAAAAGAAAATCAAGTTGAAGGACGGCTGTTTTGACACACTGGAGGAGACCCAAAGAAGCAGCCATGCTGAAAATGGTCCAGAGGTGGATGAGCTGATGGGCTTCACTGTGAGGCTGGTCAAACTTTAAATCAGGTAAGGCTTCTGATCTTTATGGACCTGTTCTGAGAACTTTGCCAAAGTTGACATAGGCATTCACAACTTAACAACAAAGACTTTCTGTAATAAGGATAATCAATGACAGGTCCAAGACTTAGACCTGGACTGGAACTCATCAGGAATTAATGCAGTCAGGGTTTGATGCTTCCACCTGTCCATGGCAGCACATCATACTGCATGCTGACCTGCTGTCTCCTTTCTTGCTAGGGGTAGCTCTGAAGGAAGCCGTGAGGAACATGAGTGTACATCTGAATGGCAAAACACATGGACACATATACAAATAGATGATATAATAAAGAAGAGGATCCAGTAGCTCTGTATGCTGTGGGGGCCACTTTCTGTCATAGAGTGGGTTCAGTTATCCACTTACAGAGAGGAGCATTATCTCAGACCTCAGCCCAGCTGAACACCAATGTAAAGATACAAAGATAATTTAGGCCATCATGAAGGGATTAAGACCAGTCTTTAAAAAAATTAGAATCACAAATAGCTGTATAAAAAGCTACAGTTATGATACTGTACTTTAATGGCAGAATTTGCAGACAGAGGAGGTTGTCTGAAGGTGGAGGCTCGTGTGTGGCTTGCACAGCACAGATGAATATTAACCACTTTATCACTAGTGAAACCCCCTGCGACTTAAGAGCAGCATGTGAAAGGAGCACTGCAGTCTTCCTTCCATCTTTACTGACTTGTGGGAGGTAAATTGGACAGGAGGGAGCAGCAAATACTCAGCAACCTCCTGCAATAGCAAGCAGCAGGGTGTTCAACACGTGTAATGAAATCACTTTACCACCAATGCCTGGTATACAGGAATATAGTGACAGTGATGAGAGAATAAGGATTCAGGCCACAGAGCTGGAAACAGGTCATTAGTGCACTAATGTTTCGCCTTTTTGACTCTAATTTCTCACGACCTCCTGTTTTCTCTCCCCCCTCATGTAATATCGCACAACACTGATCATTATTATTGTAACTGTTCAAACTCCTGATCTGTGTAGGTCCAGCTGTAGTTTTGTAACTCAGGCATTATTCTGTGCTGCATACAACTGAGAGGAGCAATTAAGCAAAATACAAAGCCAGTTTATAATGCACAGTCAATTCGCAACAGCCCAATCTGTTCTACAGTCTTGCACAAATGCTCTTGTTTGGGAATTACTGAGAGATAACAGCCATGAAGAAGTGACAAGTGGCTCCGAGGTGGGCGTTGAATAGTTGGAGGCTGCGTCACTTTGTGCTTCACAAAGGCAGCAAGTGACTGCAAAATCCTCGAAGCATAAAATAATGGCAGAAAAGCTGTAATTAGAATATGATTTTTTAAAATTCTTTTTTTACTGAAATGTTTTATTAGACTAGCACTGCATCACCAGACTCAGTGTAAGGCAACTACACAGTATACTGTGTAAGTATTATGAATAAAATGTGTATTAATATGTTCTAATCCATTAAAGGCAAACAGTCCAGGATGACATGGTGTAATTATGTTAAGGTTAAGGCTTTGCTCTAGGGGCATCCATAATAAATATGCAGACTAGTCGAAGCTCTTATTATCATACTACTAGAGACTACACATCTCTGCAAAAAGAGGCTCTGTATAGTTTGAAGGATATCTTTGTTTCTCTACACGAGCAGCAATAATGTTGTTAGTCTTTGCAAGGGAAGTATTGGCTTATAGGTTATATAATTCCCAAGACTGCTTCAGGCAACATAATATACTTTCTACCTTTTTATTGCATGCATGCAGTGCAGTGTCAGTGCTTTGAAGTATCACTACAGCTCTTTGTTTGTTATCTGTAAAAGTCTTGTTTGTGCACGAGTTGTGCAAGGAAGGCATCATTCTTTGAAATGCATATAAGATGGTGTCCTCTTTTATTTTAAGTCTGCTGAGATGATAGCTGTGTCCTAAATGTGGTGATTGCATTTTCACTGTTAGAAAACTGAATGGACTTGAAAAAAAATTGAATATTCTTCAAGACTGTATTCTATATTTATATTTATTTCTATTGCTAACAGAGCAATAAGGAGTGACAGATTGGACTCTGAATTAAGGCTAATGTTGCTTTGTATCTGCATGATGAATGAATAGAAAAATATCTGCTCGTGTAACTCTGTGTGTTGACTTCTGGTTTTCTCCAAACAGGAAATGATTGTTCAAACAGCCACATGTTCTTTAGCATGATCTTTGTAGATGTGCAGCTGTGTTCTCTTTGGAGAACAGTGGCTTTCTCTTTGCAGTCCTGCCACACACACTACTGTCTCCTGGTAGTACATAAAAAAACATTAACCAATGAAAGAGAGGTGTTCAGCTCCACAGAACCTACCCTAGGATCCTTTGAGACCTCCTGACTATTACATATCTCACTCTTGCAGTGATCTTTGTTGGTCTGCAACTCCAAGGGAGGGTCCACAAGCAACTGTAAGCGGCATTATTCCAAAGAGGAGGCATTTATGAACCACAGCACTGCAGCCACAAAGTGGCAGAGCATGTAAAGTTACAAAGCACAGTTGCCAAGTGCTGAGGTGCACAGTGAATAAAAGCCACCGCTGCTCTGCTGACTCCATAACTGCAGAGTTCCTCCTCTGGCATTAACATCAGCATAAGAACTGTGTGCCTGGAGCTTCATGGGCTTCCATGGCAGCTCCTGTAGGCGTGATGTGTCAGTGGGCTTTTGTCTTTATAGTGCATCTCCTGGGTTCACAAACTTTCCTCCTCACATTTGGCCATTTGATATAGTAAATAAATGATAGGCTATAATAATTTCTTTTCATTTGTACATTTGGTTCTCTTCATCTACTCTGAGGACCTGCGTGAAAATCAAACTTGGTTTTAGGTCACAGTAAATAAAAGAAATTCTAAACTCTTTCTGCACCTGCATGCAGCATAAATCGCATTAACAAATATGACTTTTGCATGATTTCTTTCCCATGTGGCTGAAAATGACACTTACTCAGCTGACAGCAGGGAGCTCAGCCATGCCACTGTTATGCCAGCAGACTGTGGGTGGGTAATAATAAAGTATTATGAAATTAAATGCTTAAACAGAAAATATTCACCTCACTGGATCAAGACAACAAATAAAATCCGACTACTGAATCTCTTGAGCTCATTTGTCACAGATGAATGATGCTGGCAGTGCACGAGGGGTTATTATTACCAGCCAATTTAATGCATAACTGCTAGTGCAAACTCCACGGCACTTCACAAAAGGCAGCGTTAATTATCTCCTGTTTGTGTGAAAGCCTTGCCTTCCTTTGAAAGTTAGATGAATGAATGGCTCAAATTAATGAGAAATTCTATTGATTGGATATTTTGAAGTTGTTTGGAAAGTGTTCGAGCTCATTGACTGACCCACTTGTTTAAGAAGAAATAACCTTTCAAGTTTTTCTTCTCACTTCTTTCAAAACAGTGCTTTTTCCATCCTGCAGTTTCACGCCCCTCCTGGTTTTTATTCCAGCCATCTAATGAGTGATTATTTGACACCTGCGATGGCAGGTGAATGCAATTAACTGCAATTAACCAACTGGTAAGATAGATGACCAGAAGCTCTGTGGGTCCTGAGGACAGGAGTGACGAACCACTGTATTAAAGAAACAAATCAGTGTTAATTAACACAATGCAAAGTGATTGTCAGCGTTGTCAAAGTAAAGAAGAAAAGGACAAAGTTGTTTGCAGAAAAAAGTCAACCTAAAAATGATTAAGCTAACAAACAGGGGGGGTGGGGTGACACTCTATTATGCGTCACATAATAGCTTGTATGGTTAGCCCCAGTAGATTTGTTTTCTTTGTGGGCAGCCTGTAATCATCTCCTGTGCTGCTGCTGCTGCTGCTCTGACATTCACTGGGCCATCATTCTAAGTCTGAGCCATCGTTGCTGCCTTCCAGGCCCTGGCCAGTATAACAGTGGAATCTGGCCAATGATACAAACGTGGGTCATCTTCTTAAACTCAAACTGATGACTTCTACCAAAGCACTTGTTTTGAATTTCGGTTGATATTTCTCTGAAACAACCAGATCCTCAGCAGCACATCACATCAACACATCTTTTTCCTCTTGTCCACTTTTCATCTCTGAAGCTACCACACGTGATTTTTTCCTTTTTGTTAGTTTGTCTGTTTGTTTTCTGGGAAACACAACAATTTTAGCTAGCAAGGCACTTTGTGCGCCAAACCTTACAGACACAGCTTGTGTATTTGGTGATGTACACTCACTGATCTAATGACTGCTTCCAGCAGGATGACACATCATGTCACAAGCTCCAGTCATCTCAAGCTGGTTTCTTGAACATGACAATGAATTTACTGTCCTCAAATGGGCTCCGCAGCAGAGCACCTTTGGGAAGTGGTAGAAATGGATCACACAGCATCACATCACACGGTTTGCATCTGCAGGAACTGTACCATGCGATCGTATTCATATGGACCAAAATCTCTGAGCAATGTTTCCAGCACCTTGTTGAATCTATGACATGAAAAATTAAGGCTGTTCTGAACGCAGAAGGGGGTCCAACCCCGTTGAAGTAGCCGATGAGTGTACACTGAGCTGTTTGAAACATTGAAACATGCTTTTGAAATTGCCTCCTACTTAAAATAAATTACTGGCATTACTCCACTGAAGTATCATGCACACAAATTGATTGACATCTGCAGTCATGAGAAGGATGAGCAAAGCGAGTGCGCAGGCAGGACCATGTGGTGACTTGGTTTGTTGTCGCTATGACATCAGCTGGAAGGACCATCAGGCTGTAGCCTGCATTGTACCAAACTGCCTGTCAGATTTAATTACTCATCAGCTGAGGTGACAAATTATGCAGGCCCACCTTACCCCTGCTGGCAGACCAATTTTGGAAACTTTGGTGATTTTCACCCTGTTTCCTTGTTGTGTTAATACAAAGCAGCACCAGAAAGCACCCCCCAGGCCTCATGCTTGAAAGTTAAGGAAAATTGCTAAGTGCTATCTCTTCTGAAATGTGTCCTATAGGATTAAGCTGATCATCAAATGTTAAAATCAATCCTACACTGCATTGGGCGCCAGCAAAGTGAAGCTAACATGAAAATAATATGCAGTTTTCTCCTGAGCGGGCTGTCAGGAGTCGGTCTCAAAGAGGTGTACGGGAGTTATTTGGATCAATACTAAATGCCTCACGATGCAATGCAATAACTGCTTCACACTGCACGGCTGCTTTCTGTGTGTTTCTATGATTGTGTACCAATGCATATATTTTAAATATACGTGTCTGGGATTTCAATTCAATCTAAGTGTTTCGATCACGCAAAGTGGCTAACTGCCTGTCGGATTACCCACCTTCATTCATTTAATCTGTGTTAACAAATCCCACCATTGATCTTACAATACATGAAGATAAATGAGAGTCCCGAATGGGCCCTTGGGGAAACCGATCAGCCATCTAAAGAATGGAAAGCTGATAAAGTGCTGATCTTTACAATGCCTTCCTTGGGTCCCTTTTGCTGTTGGGTAGTACCCAGTATTATGTCCTAATTATAGCTTCTGGCAACATATACCATCTGCAGTATAATATTCTTTGATGTTTAATGTCGAGTCTTATAGACTTTCTGTTTCTGCGCTCTGCTTCTGAGCCGCTCTGCTTGCGAGATCTTCTGCAGTCGTAGCGGCACATGAAGAAGTTTGCTTTTTCATGTTTTAAATGCTTTTGCTGATTCTTTGAAACTCCCTCTTCACCTCTGCACAAACACATGCCTTTTTTTCAGCTTGTGTTGCTGCATAACTTAATTTCTTTTTTTCCCCTATGAATAGCAAACTGCAGCCATGAAAGCCTGAGACAGGAAACACCCAGACTGACAGCAATGCAATCCACACAACATTAATCTCCTAAATCACCGCCTTTAAAGATGAAAGCCAGAAGAATGTAGACTTAGGGCTGTAAACAAATCCTTCCTGCACTGCCTACTGGCCTTACAAACACCAATTTAAAGTTAAACGGGGGCTGCAGCTCCCTCCCGTGTAAAGTGATGGACAGCAGTGAAATGATTACCTATTAAAACCTGCCAACAGTCACAGCATAAGTGAAATACCCAGAGCTGCAGTAAAACAAGTCAGCTAGATAAATATTCCACAGTAACATATTTGATGCTTTGGCTCTTGTGCTTCTCTACTCCAAAATTGCTTCTTTTTTTTGAACTCTGCTCATTTCACTCGTCATTTTGTATTTCTCCACCTGGACTACATCTCCATCTGACTGATGTGACCCTCGTCCCACATCGGAGGGTTGGGATTTTGATAAGTGCCTTTGATTGGAAAACAGGAAGGCCTGCGGCTGCTGCGGCCGACTGGAGACTAAGAAAATTATACTCAATTCAATTTGCTGCATTGAATTGCATTCATTGGTGCCAATGCTATTCTGTAACCCCCATTTAATAAATGGCCATGCCAGTGGCCTCGTGTTTACCTGCCTGCACAGGCTTGGTTTTATTACCGTGTGCACAGAAAGAATAAAAGTGTTCTATTTGTGGGTTTTAATGAACATTTCATAAATGCATTATGTCTATCTTTGGGATGAGTTTAGAACATAGTTAAGCCATGGCAAAAACAAAGTGATTGGAAAGTGAAGGACACACGCCTGTGGATGTGAGGTCCCACAGCTCACCTTAAATTCCAAGAGAAATAAAAAAAGCCATGAAATCCAGTCTCTGCACACAAAATTGTAGTGAGGCAAAGTGCAGAGGGAGGGTTACCATAAAACCCCTACCATAAAACCTGTGAAATTGAAGAACTTTGGAACCACCAGTCTACAGTTGACCAAATTAAACAATTTACAAGAGGGGCCTTGGTCAGAAAGGTGAACAAGTTACTTACTGAGCTTCAGAAGTCCTCAGGAAGGATGGGAAAACAGGCTGAAAAGAACCATCTCATGCAATTCATCACTTAATAGCAGAGCAGCTAGACAGAAGCCACTCTTAGCTAAAGACAAATGATAGCCAAGTTGGACTTTGGGATTTGGGAAACAGTATTTAAATAATTCAGAGTACAATGGAAGAATTATCTGGCCTAATTCAAGCATTCAAGATCATCTAATAAATTCATAATGTTATACAATCCTTGGAGCAAAGGATGATGGTGGTGGTGGGAGCATTATGGTATGGGAGTGCTTCTCAGCATCAGCACAGATAGACTGAACTGAGGGAAGGATGAATGCAGGCAAAAAAAGATCTTCTGCTGAGTTGGCACCCCCCCCTCCAAAAAAAATAAAATTATTAATTAAAAAATATATATATATATGTGTGAGCTACATATATGAGCTACAGTGGGCTAGATTGCTCTAATCCAGGTCTGCAAAGCTTGTAGTCTTGAATCTGCCAGGTTCACATCGATGTTTAAGGTAAAAGGTTATTCAGCATAGCTTGAGAGGAAAACATACAAGTTCAAATTAAATGTACGGCACAATAGACCACTTCAACATGTGAAGAGGCCTGGATGCTTTCAATAGCAAAACTTTAGTGCAGCTAATAAGCAGCTAATGGCAGCTGAGTTTAAGTGCGTCAATGTCTACTCCATGAAGCACAATGAAGACAGAAATCCATTATCTCATGTTTAAATCCTTCTGTGCAGTTCCTCCATTAAGGCCCCTCTGAGACACTGCACTCTGAATTTGGCAAAAGGAAATTAGGAAGGTGTTTTTCTTACATTCCTTTAACCCTAATGGCCTCAGCGCAGTATTAAAACGTTGATCAAGTCTTAGTGATTTCAGGTTTTGCAGAACACATTAGGATTCTCGGTCTGTTTGCAGCGCACTTCCACAGGCTCATTAGACCTTACAGTCCTGCTGATCAGTGACCCCTAAAGCCCTTCATTATATTAAAACAAGTTTTAACTTATGTTGAAATACACTTTTTTTTAAAAAAACCGAATGCCTGTTAATTCTGTTATCTGTTTATCCAGGTTTGAATCTGCCCCAAGGCCATTTACTGTCCTCCCCGGGTCCTTCTCCCAGCTTTCCTGTCTTCTCTCTGCTGTCCTATCTCAATAAAGAAGGCGAACGATGGAAGCCTTTTTAAATGCTGCATCATTTTATTTATTTACCATTTAATTAATGTAGAAATCTTTCATGTTTATTAAAAAATAAGCATATTGACTTAAAGTGGTCTGTGGCTGTGCCATTTTGCTACACTGGTGCAGGCTAGTTACTGATACCAGGGCTTTTGTAGCATCTGCTCTGACAATGCGCATTACACACAGGCTTTACTTAATGTGTTTATCATGTAAGTGCATTCTTGTAAAGAATTTTACATGACAAACCAGCTGGCTTTTAAAGGTTATTACCAGAACTTCTGCGGGGACCTCATTAAAGAGCTACTTAAAGCCTCATCAGATACAGAAGGATCTGTGTGTAGACGCGTCGCCTGCTGGTTTATTAAAAGAACACAGCATCTCCCAAATAATAAGCCCCAGGCCCAGATGGTTTTCCAGCCGAGTTTTATAAAGAATTTTGGTCTGAGCTAGCTCCCATTTTTTTCAGAATGGTAACTCAGATTCAGAATGACCACATCTTATCTCCAACCTTAAACTCTGCTAACATTAGCCTGCTTCTTAAACCAGGCAAAGACCCCACACTCCCATCCAGCTACAGGCCAATCTCTCTCATTAATGTAGATCTTAAAATAATTTGCAAAGCCCTTGCCAAAAGATTAGAAAGTATTACTCCATTTATTGTACATCCAGATCAAACAGGCTTTATCAAGGGTCGGCACTCAGCCAATAATACACGTCGACTGATAAATATAATAGACTATTGTTCTATTAACAAATTAGAGACGACAATCGTGTCTTTAGATGCAGAGAAAGCATTTGATCGGGTAAATTGGAAATTCTTACTAGCAGTTCTGCAAAAATTTGGATTCGGTTCATCCTTTATAAACTGGATCAGAACACTACACAGCTCTCCGAATGCGCGAGTTAGGACAAATGATCTCATTTCACAAAGTTTCAGTCTGCAGAGGGGCACTAGGCAGGGCTGCCCACTCTCTCCCTCTCTTTTTGTAATTTTCATTGAGCCGCTAGCAGCAGCAATCCGTCAAAATGCAAATATTAAAGGGATTCAAACTGAAAATATGGACCATAAACTTAGCCTTTATGCTGATGATGTATTACTTTTCCTTGGGAATTCACAAGGCTCTCTTTTGAAGACTATCACACTGATAGATAAGTTCTCATCTATATCTGATTACTCTATCAATTGGAGTAAATCAACAGTTTTGCCTCTGAATTGTAATTTCCAGAGAACCTCTAGGACCCCACTAAAGTCAGGAAATATTAGATATTTAGGCATAAATTTTTCCGCCAGGCTCTCAGACTTGGTACGATTAAATCATATCCCCTTATTAAAAACAATAGAGGATGATCTCACACGTTGGAACAGTTTACCTATATCACTTATGGGGAGAGTTGCTGCCATTAAAATGATGGTTTTACCAAAAATTAATTATCTATTTTCATTGATCCCTAATAAACCTTCTATTCCTTGGTTCAAGTCACTAGATTCAAACATCTCAAAATTTTTATGGAAAAACAAACCGTCAAGAATAAGCTTAAAAACTTTACAAAAGCCAAAACACAGTGGAGGTCTAGAATTACCAAACTTTTATTACTATTTCTTAAGCAGTAGATTGCAGTATATTTCAAAGTGGATCAAATCCAACTCATTAGACAACCCATGGCTGGATCTAGAACAGGCGTTTTGTGGAAAAATAAAAATCTCAGATTTACCTTTCATTAGTTCCAGTATTAAACATCATAACTGCTATAAAGTCCTTAGTATAAATACCTCTCTGACAGCCTGGTGGGAATTTTTAAAAATAACTAAGTCTTCACTCATCCCCTGTAAACTAACACCCATTTGGAACAATCCAGATATTTGTCAGAAAAAGAAAATGCTGAATTTTCCGTTATGGCGTGATAAGGGTATAAATAACTTAGAACATATTATCCAAGATGGAAATTTTATCACGTTCCAAGAACTTATATCAAAATATAGAATTGGCAACGGTAGATTTCTGGAATATAAACAAGTTAAGTCCGTCCTACAGGGAAGATTTAACCTTAATCAATTGAATCTAGAAATGCCTACTTGGGTAACAGAATTTCTTAACCTCTGTACCCCAAAATTGTTATCAAAATTATATAAATTTATTAATAAAAACTGATGATTCAGTTTCCCTCCCAATTACAAAATGGGAGCGTGATCTTTCTGTCAACCTTGATCAAAATTTATGGACAGAAATATGTTTAAATATCTTCAAAATGACTAAAAGACCCCAAATACAACTTGTACAATATAAGATTCTCCATAGAACATACTACACTGGACAAAGGATGTTCCAAATGGGCCTTACACACTCAAACATATGCACCCACTGTACAGCAATTCAGAGGATAATCATCTACACGCTCTGTGGTCTTGTGTACCAGTTCAGAGATTTTGGCAGAGGATTTGTGAAGATCTATCCACATGGTTTAGCTGTCATATCCCAACTTCCCCCAGACTATGCATCTTAGGTGATGTCAGTGAATTAATTATGGAGTTAAATATATCACACATAGTTCTTACTGCCTTGTGCATCGCTAAGAAGATGATCCTCATGAACTGGAAGACAAAAAATAAACTATGTATTACTCAGTACAGAAATTTATTAGTAGATCATGTTAGTTTAGAGAGAATGTCTGCTTCTTCTAAAAACAAATTGGAGGAATTTGACTCTCTTTGGTTCCCACTGCTCAGCTCCATTACTTAGTGGGGGTGGTGGGCTGCGGGCTCTGCTCCTGATGTGCTTTGTGGGGGGGTGGGGGGACTCCGGGGGCCTGGGTAGCTGGTAGCCTCCTGGGGCTGGGGTCCTGGGGCGACCTTCTGGTGATGTCTGTGTGCCTGTCCTGGTTGATGGTGGTGGGGGCTTGGATGGTGCTGCCTTCGGTCCTGGGGTGTGGGCGGGGTGCTTGGGGGGGTGGTGCCGGCCCTCGGTCGGTTGGCTGGTCTTCCCTGTATGGCTTGGGGGCTGGGGTCTGGGGCCCCGGCACTGGGGCCGCGCCGGCTCCCGGTGGGCCCCCCCTGGCGCGGGGGGGGCCTCTGCTGTCCCGGCCGCGCCGCCGGGTGGGGTGGGTTGGCCTGACGTCGGGATGTCCGGTCTACGCTTTTGGGGCCCTGGGGTGCCTGCATTGCAGGGGGGTGGGGTGGGGGATGGGGCCGCGGTGGGTGGTTGGGGGGGACTGGGCACTGCATTTCCATGCCCAGGCCAGTATGTCCTGTCGCCTGTTTGTGTCTATTGTTGAGTGAATGGGCATCTAGGAGGAGCGGGCCGCCCTCTGCGGGGGGGGCGAGGGCGCCAACCTCGGGTGCTGCAGTGCTCCGGGATGCTGTCACCGCGGCCCCGGGCTCACCTCCCCCTGCCCTGTGCTGGGGTGTGGGAGGTCGGGGTGCCTATTGAGCCAGCTGTCCGCTGGCTCACTTCTTCCAGGATTTTTCCTGGTCATATGCCCCCCCCCCCCTCCCCCTCCCCATACACAAACACACACACACACACACAGAATACACATCACTCACAGATGTAGGATGGAGAGGCCACGTGGAGAGCTGCACCACCACTTGCCTCTCCGTTTTAATTGCACTTTAGTCATTATAACTCACAACACATACACACTTACACCCTGATACACATAGGACCTTTGGGGCAGGCATGTTACTCAGAGGTTGATGAGATGGGCCGCTGAGGTGGCCCCACTCGGATCCTCGTCACTGTCTGTCTCCAAATTTTATTTGCACTTTAGACATGGAGGGTTTTGGGGGGGCAGTGTGGGCAAGCGCTGACGACCAACAGTTGGCGCTTGTGGCATAACTGTCCCCTCAATTTTAACTGCACCCTATACACCTCATTCACTCACAAACATTAACACATAGACCTACAAGTTGGGGAGGAGGAGGGGTGGATGGGTCATCTTACACCCGATTTCTTGCGTCTCGCAGGGGGTAGGGGTCGGGTGGTTCCTTGGGGACCGGGCTGGTGGCGTCCTGGGGTCGCTGTTGGCCCTGGGGTGGTTTCCACTTGCCCCGCCTTCAGAGGGTGGGTAGCTATGGATGAATGTGTGTCTTTGTGTATTTGTCACCGTCTCCGTGAGTATGGGTGGGTGAGTGAATGTGTATGTATGGCATATCTGTGTGTGGGTAAGTATGTATGGGCATGTATGAGTATCTGTGTATAAATGTGTACACGGGTGTCTGGGTGTGTTTGTATGTATGGCTGGACCTGGGTCTGGGCCTTGTGCCTTGCCTCCTGGCCGCTCCTTGCTGGTTGCCTCCTCCCCCCTACCCCCCTGGGATGGGGGTGCCTCGGGGTTCCTGGGTGGGGCTGGGTGTTCTGGCGTGGGTACTGGCCTGCCCCCCTTGGGGGTGCGGTGCGGGGCTGCGTTGGCTTCTTCGGCGTGGGGGGGGGCTCTGTGGAGGGTCGGGCGGTCCTTGGGTGCCGTGGGCCCGGGAGCCCTGCCGCCGGCCCGTGCAGGGGGCTGGCCGCGGGGGGGGGCTGGCTTCTCATCGCCTTGGGTTCCCTGGAGCCCTCGCTCCTCGACTGGGGGGGCTCCGTCTGAGACCACCCTCTCCCGTCTGCTGGGGTAGGTGTGCGGTTGTCTTTGGACTGAGTGGCCGGGGGTCTTCCTGGCCCTTGGTGGGCTGCTGGTGGCCTGGGGTTCTGGGGGCTTTCCGTACCTGCCTCTGGCTTCTGATGGGTGGAGCTGCAGCGTTTTGCCCTCATTGGTAAGTACGTTCCATGACACAGACACAAACATGACACAGACACAAACGCCCACTCAATCACAACTCAACAAAATTGTTGGTGTGCGTAACATGCTTTGTTAGTTTTGTTTTTCACACACAAATTTATTTTTGCAAGTATTGATAGTATTTTTTTTTTATATGTTAAAGTGATGAACTATCTGATTAATAGACTTGTGCTCTTTCCCCTTTTTTTTTTGCTCCTTTCTCTCTCCCTTTTTCTTCTCTTTATTTTCCTCTTCTTCAGCCTGTCAGCTCTGGCTGTTACATAGTATGTGGAAAAATAACTCAGATAAATAAAATAAAGGGTTAAAACAACAACAAGAAGAGCCTATTGAGAACCTATAGAGCTCATCTTGAAATAGCAAATATGTTTGGCACAACAACGCATTCAGATCACAGTTCTGCTTGCAAGATCTACCAGACATGGCAGGCCAAAAAAAAAAAAAAAAAAAAAAAAAAAAAAAAAAAAAAAAAGAACACAGAGAACTTGGTGACATTTGTCATGATGAACACTGATATTTTTAAAGCTGCTCTGGCAGCGGTGAAGTATGAAGTGAAACCGTGTCTCCCAAAGTATTTTCTTTCACAACTACTGACATTTTAAGGGATCTCAAAATGAGACGAGCCTCAGCCATCCATCAGTCCATTCATCCATCCATTCCATCCATCTATCCGTCTGTTGTCCATCATTCCATCCCGTGCATCATCCATCTTCCTCCCGCTCATGCTTTTCAGGGTTTGCGAGGGGGCTGGAGCCTGTCCCAGCTCCGGCCACCTGTAGGGTGAGAGGCTGGGTACACCCTAAACAGGTCGCCCATCATTTTTTAAAATTCGGTATCCTACAACATAACACCTCCGCCTGCTCCTGAACAAAGCATTTATAACAATTAATGTAGCTGTTACAGGCAGGAAAAAAAAAAAAAACACCACAATTTAACAGTTAATAATTGCAAAACCAATGTTTTAATTATATTAACACAAATGAATATATGTCATGAAATACTTTAAAAAGGCTGATTACATGCAACGGTTCAAGGCAAAAAAAAAAAAAAAACAGCATAAAATGAAGGTCTAATAATATGCAAGCAAATTCATATAATAAATTAAAAGGGTTTAATGTCATTAAGGATTACAGCCGATCCAACAATGCTGTAAAAATGGGAGAGAAATATACATTTTCTGATTCCCTGCCATTCACAAAATAAAAATATAAAATCAGAACTATTTTGTTTAGTAGAGTATGAAGCACTCTAAATGTCATCCACTATTAATACATCTCATTATTAGTGTTTGTGGACGTTTGGAGTTCATCTGTTTTCCGTAGTATTTTTTTCCTGTGGTATAAGTCCTGGGCAGGTTATGGCAACATTTGGCATGTACTCTTTATTTCCTTCCAGATTGCATTCCGCAGAGTCTTTGCAGCAAAGTAAACATGTGCACCAACAACAAAATAAGACAAGAAAATGAAAAAAAAAAAAGGCACGTGGGGCGTTTCTCAAACAACAAATTTGTTCTTGGTGGTTGAACCGCTTTTGGTAGCTGTGTCTGCATGAGACTGGTAGCCGATAGTCATCTTCACGGGAAGCCCCAAGCGCTCCTTGTAAACTCTCCTGTTGAAAATGAAATGAGAACGTAAGAGGCCGCGGAGACCGTCATCACTTATTTAAACAGAGCCCCGAAGATCTCCCTCACCCTATGTCGGTATAGCTTCCCGGTTCTCGTAGTCCGATGTCCAGACGGCTATTTTAATCTCCTTTTGTGCGGACGTTGACAACGGCCCCCGCAGACATCGTCACTGTAGTCGTCAAAAGCCTCTCCGACTAAGCACAGCAGCTGGTAAAAGGATGAAGAGGAAAGAAAGTTTTTGTCTTGACAGTAACTTGAAATCCTCGTCAGTCTTCATTAAAAAGAGGAAAAGCTCTGAGCTTGTTGGCTTTGTCAGGTTCATTAGAGGCGAGCAGTCTTTTTTTTAAGGATTTCTGCTCTTGCAAAATCACATTTGAACCTTTTTCTTTAAAAAATGAAAAACCTGTGGCATTTACTTTGACATTATTACTTCTGAAGTCACAACTTAATGTCAGTAATATATTTGAGCTGTATTTGAATAGATTTTGTTTGATAATTTTGATATTCCCAAACTTCAGGCTGCCAGAAGATCAATCTGATCATCACACGAGCAGAAAATGATCATCAGCAGCTTTACTTTCCAAATTAAGTTCTTTCCAGCTAACGATGAGATGTAAGACAAGTTCAGGATCAAAGATCAGCTCAAAGGTCAGAAAAGGAAGAAAATTATTAAGGAAGAAATCTTTATTTCATTAGTTCATTTCCTTATTAAAATGTAAATGTTTTACAGTCATTTTAAGCTTGATTACAAACTCTAGTCTTAAAAAGTCACAAAATACAATTTTAACAGAAAAATCTATTTGATTTTGACATCAATCCTAAAGGATTTTATCCTACAGATTTAAAACACAAAGATTAACTGTGGTTTCAGCCCTGTAGACTCTGAATCTGATCTGTAAGTTTATCCTATAGGATTAAGCTGCATAAAAGTTCAGAAGTTGCCACTTTAAAAATTATACATTTCTACATATTAGTGTGGTGTGTGTGTGTGTGTTTTTTTTAAAAAAAGTATTTATTGTAAATCACCTCCTGCAGCCCACCTGCAGTACCTTCAAGGTCCACCAGGAGGTCAAACTTTGGGAATCACTATTTTGTGGTTTGGTCATAATTGGCAAGCATTTATTTCAAACACACACGAGTGTAGCAGACCAATCAGCACTGGGCCCAAAAAAAGGCTTTGGTCTAACAGTATAAATACATGGATCTGGATGATCTCTCACTGCCCTGATCCAGGCCTGTATCCTGGGTAGCAGGATCCTGTCTGATCCTGCCAAAAAAAGTACAACTTCAATGGCTAATGGAGAATACGCCTGCAAAACACATTTGCTGCTAATTATTAGTGATTATGTGGGAGCTCCACCTGAGGTGGCTGAAATACGCTTTCTCCCAGTGCCTGATCTAGAACCGCCAAAAAGCTGGTGGAGGCTTGGCAGCCAAGTAAAGCCAGACCCAGTGCTGAAACAGTTTACATCAGTAGCTGTGTGAGCGGCTTCTGCAAGAAATCTGCAGAAGATACGACATCCACGTAGGTCCTGCATCTGTGCTGGGCATCACTCACTATTACAATAACAGATATCACAAAGTGTTTTGCTTACTGCACACAATACAGTAAAAATTTAGTACAAACTAGTGGAAGCGACCTTTTGACCTTCCAGTGAGTGCTGTTTGCTCAGTGGCAGGTCATAGTGTGCCCCGTTGTCTGTATCTCCAACAGTGACCTTTAGAGCAGCAGGAGAACTCACCACAACACAGCGTGGATTGCCGGCTTAGCAGCAAGCAAGCAAGCCAATTTTTAATTGCTCTCGTTTGACCAGGTTGTGATCCCAAACCTGCAGCTCAACTGCATTCTCAGCAATCGCACATTTATTGGCACGAACATGAAATCGATCTGAGCCGCGGCTCAGCTCAGCTCAGCTCTGAAAGGTATGAGAGGCTGTAATCAACCCTTTCTGCAGGCGGCAAGTATAGATGATAACGTGGTGTAACTAATTATGTCTGCCAGCAGGTAATAATGTAGTGCTTTGGGGACATGTTAGAGAAATAATTATTAGTGCCACTGGTTTGAGCAACGAGCACAAGCAGCCACAGCCAAACCTACGGTTTCCAGCCAGTAGCGGTCCAGGTCTAATCTCCTCTGCTGCTTCGTGAGTGTAACCAGCCAGCGCCCGCCACGCTTGTTCCTCTCATCCTCCCACATGGGTTCAATGCCATCCTGCAGCAATAGTTCAAATTGTCAGTACACATCCCAAACAGCCTCTAAGAATGAGGTTTCAACACACTTCCAACACTGCCTGCAAGCAATGTTTCTTTCCCACATTTAAGCCTTAGATGTCTGCAAATGGAAAATGAAAAGGCAGCAAAAATTCAGCACGTGTGCAGTGAGAGTGGTTAAACACCCTTTTCCTTAAAAAAAACAAAACAAAATCACCTTAACTTGTTCATAAGTAGCATTTTTTCCCCCCAGAAGATTCTCTTAATGTAAATTTTGCACAACTTGAGCTCGTCTGTTGATGAATGATGATCACTGACATAATCCTACACACTGGCTCGTGTCCAAGCACTCTTTTCCCACTTTAAATCCTCTCCTGGCTGCTTTCCGCCTTTCTGTCGGTCTACCTTTGTTTCCCTGCCCTCCAGCAATGATGCTGCTGTTTTTACTGCAACTCTTGTCTTGGCAGTTCAGTCAGGTATTGTTCTGTTTGCAGAAGCTTTACTTGTTTCTGTTCAGTGTTTGGACTACCACTGCCTTGAGGGGTATGTGGATGTGGGCTGTGGGACAGACCCCCCCGAAGCAGTCAAACTGCTATTGTCTTTAAAAAAAATCTTAGAATGTATAAAATAGTAGCGGGATCTCAGTTTAAAACACTGAACAGATTTTTCTTCCTGTCCTTCAGATGTGGACGAGGGCTCAGGCCTTTATTTCTTTATTTAATGTCTCAGAAAATACCAAAATAAATCAGCACAAACACCATATCTCAGGTATTTTCATTTCAGAAGATGCTATGCAGGTTTTTCCATGTTACTTTGAGAATACTGGAATACTTTTGCTTAAAATACAGAGCACGAAAGAAGATACCAAAAAGTAAAAGTCCCAGAAACTAATTTAATTAGATATATGTGTATGCTTATTTCCAGAAATGGTAAATAATTTAAACATACCTTAAACAGTGAGTAATCACAGCCTGACATGAGGTTGCTAGACAACTGGATATGGTTGTAAAGACTGAAATAAAGACAGCAAAGCATTAATAAAATCATATTTCACAAGCGTATTATAAATTCAGGACATTTTCCAGCTTGTTTCTCAATGACAGAACAAAAGAACCCCAGAGATTTATTGTTCCTTACGCCCAGAAATCTTCAACTGTGTCAAATTAGAGATGAGTCGCAGGTTGGCCTGCCATGTTTTGCTCTTGTCATTCTTGAAGAAACCACAGAGACCATCTGTTGTTGGAAACAGAAAGCAGAAATTAGCATAAATATAACAGGCCCATTATTACGCACACAAAGTAAACAAAAGTAAACAAATCCGCGGAGCGTCGGGACAAACGAGCAACGTATGGATGCACCAGGATGCAGACGACGCCTGTCGCAACTGTTCAACTTCAAACTCTCTAATAGCTCAGCAACGGCCTGAAACTCTTCAGGCTGATGAGAAAAAAGGAATAATTTTATTCTCATAAAGAATTAAAGCGGCCAGACTGACAGCTGATGCTTTTAAATGAGAGCAGCCAAATAAGATTGGAATAATAAGACAAATTTTTGTCGGCTGAACTGATATGCATTGCAAACAGTGTAATTATCAAATATATTTGAATGTTTGGTTATAGGCCATACTCTGAGGCAGCATATGTTACATAATCCCTCTCATGGTCCTCGGCAGGGTGCTTCACCAGGCTCAGGAATGTACACCACGGCCAAATAACATAACATCAATACAGTTCAGTTGCTTTATGCTACATCATCAATATTTTGGGATATTTAGTCATTAGAGTTATCTCTCATCAAAATGAGCTGTGAGACATCACTAAAGTGTTCAGGAGCCAACTTTCCTCTTAGCTGCCTGGATCTCAGTTGAGTTTGGCTTTATATTTGACCCTTTTGGACATAAACACCCGTGTGGAATTTAAATATGCATAAAATATTCATTCACTGCTTATTTGTATTCAGCAGAGAAGGTACTTGGAACTTATCCAGGTATGGATTGAGAGGAAAAACACTGAAACCCCCCCCCACCCCCTTCCCCCGGACAGGTCACCACACCATCGCAGACATTCGCAGTCTCACTGTGGGGAAATGAAAAAAAGGCTCGAGTCCACTGCTCTGCATGAATATATACAGGCACAATTTAACACAGCACTGTATATAAAACTAAATCATTTACACCTAAATTTTTTTTTCTATAACCAACTTTGAAAATCAGTATTATGGGATATGAGTGTCATACAGCAGCAAAGCAGGATCAATTTGATGTCTATGACACCAAGTGACAGAAACAAGCACCGGTACTCTGAATGTTTCTGTGGCTCAGGAGGTGCAGCGCATCCTCTACCAAGGGGCAGGTTGGTGATTTGTTCCCCAGCTCCTTCAGTCTGCATGTTGAAGGGTTCTTGGGTAAAATACTGAACTCCAAATTACCTCTGACGCATCCATCACTGTGAGTATGTGCAGGATAGGCAGAAAACGCTTAAAGGCACAGAATAAAGTACTGTATGAACGAGAGTGTGAATTTGGCTTGTAGTTAAAAAACTCTTTGAGTGCTCAGTTAGAGGAAAAAAGCACCACATAAACCAGTTCACTTTGATAATTCAATGGAGAAAACCTGAAAAGGTGCTTTTTGTGTAACCTTTAAGGCTCATACCACCACGAAGGATGGCTGTCATATCAAAACAAGTTATATAGTATGAAAAGTCCCCTGTGACCCCTTCTGTACATGACTGCTTCTGGGACAAATTAATGACATTTTGTATGTGTTTTTTTTTTCAATACATGCTAAAATTTTTATACAAAAAAAAAAAAAAAAAAAAATCCCCTGATTCTGAGGAGGTCAGGAGGGGACTCAGAGATGACTCATCTCATATGGAATGACGCTGTTGCTATTCTCAACCCGCTGCTTGTTAAACTTCCATCTTCCCTTTTCTGCCGGCTAATCCGGAGCTCGGCTAAGTGAGGCCTTCTCCTTCTTCAGGGTTTCCACCAGTGTACTGTAACCCCGGCAGCCCTGCTGGGCCTAAACTGATCCCCTGCCTAAGCTTCAGGTATTTTTGTATTTACACACAAGCTACAACTGTTAAGTCAGCTCATGAATCTTACTGGCCCACTGTTACCATTTTTACACATATAAACACAGCATGAAAAGGAAATGATAAACAACTATTTAATGATGCGGCTCCACTGCCTGATCTAATTTTGTGTGTGTGTGTGTGTGTGTGTGTGTGTGTGTGTGTGTGTGTGTGTGTGTGCGTGTGTCGGAAATTCTAGCTGTGTGACATAAAAACATTTAAGATTCACCAAAACTACATTTGAGATAACTTAATGCTTTAATTATTAAATTAAAACTCTAAAGTCTGTTAAGACACTCCGTCTTCATCCAGACTGAAAACTGTCTTGAATGTTCACATTCTCATTTGTGCTTCCAGTTATGCTCATATCATGCAGACAGTTTTGTAAATGCCTCTGCTTCCTCCCCATGAACCGACCGCTCACTGTTTGCAGTGAGAGGTCGGTTCGTGTCTCGCTTTCACTTCTGCATGAGCTGCTCCTTCAGCTGCGTGAACAAATGGTCGTTCAGTTCTTGGATCGAGTCTTGAGATCAAACACGAGTGCAGCACACAGGTCACCAATCTTTTCTCTGGAGTTTGATGCACTTTTCATCTTGACATTTATACACTCCCACACACATCTGCAACCAGTCACTGTTACTGATGGTGATCAGATGCTGCCATAGCCTGAATCTGAACGCCAACTGAAAGGCGTTTCTTTTGTTTTGCCTCCAAAGCACGATTTTTCAAGCTACTGTCGTGGTTCTGGGCTGTTGGCCCAGTGTTTTGTGTTTTTGTATGAGGTTCTGTTTTCAGTGTATTTCTAGTTGTGCTTCTTAGTTGAGATTCTTGGTTTGTTGTAGTTTTGTGTTCTGTTTTTTTGTTAAGTTATTTGTACTTTATTCTTGTCTTCCCCGTGTCTGTGTACCTGTCTGTGTACCGGTGTCTGTTTTGTCCCCGTGTCTGGCCCTTTTTTGTGTTTAGTTCCCCTTCCTGTTGTCTCCTTGTGTGCGGCGTTTAGTTCTCCCTGTGTTTTCCCTTAGTGTCCCTCCCTTACGGTGTGTGCGAGTCTCTTGTGTTTGTTCTCCCCAGTGTGTATGTGATTCCTCGTGTGGTGTCAAATCTGTTTGTATCTTGTTTGATTACTTCCTGTTTTATTTTGACAGTCTCATGTTCCCTTTGCATTGTGTTTGGTTTTGCTTCCTTTGTGTTATTAGTTTCATTTGGTTCACCTGTAGCTTCCTGCTGTCTCCACTCTCCCTAATTTCCTTGTGTGTATTTAAGCCCTCAGTTTTCCTCAGTTATTTGTTGTGTCCTCATCTGTGTGTTTCCCTGTTCAGTGGTTTTTTCCCTTTTTCTCCCAGGCTTGTTGTTGTGTCTTTTGTTCAGCCCTGGGTGAGATTTGGATTTTGTGTTTTTGAGTTTTGTTTCCTATGAGAAGATTTCAGCAATAAAGCCTTCTCAGACTCTAGTTTGTCTCATGCGTCCTGCACCCCTGCCAGCCACACAGCCTAACCGTGACAGCTACTTCAACAAAATTACTTTATTTACATCATTATGAACCTTATGGTAAATCAAAGCACACCTACCATGCCATGGTTGATGCTATAAAAATGCTCATTAAGGTTTTATTATACAAGACTGTGACTGTAAATGCATCGCAATGACCATTCACATAAACTGGGCATGCAAATGACATGGTAAGTAGAAGGCAGATTGTTGGCTGTTGAGATTGGACCAACAACGAGGTGGAAGTGTCACTGAAAGTGCAAGGCTGTTACAGTGTCTGAAAACAAAGAGTAACAATTTATCCAAATCATTCTAATCTGTGGTTTTCACCATGTACTGTCCAGGATTTCCCAGCCCAGTGGCACAATAGGCCTAAACTATATATTTGTACATATTCAGGAAATATAAGGGACTTTCACACCTTCTATATTTTAATCTGAGAGTTATAAACATTTTAAAAATCTTATTATGATCATATTTTTTGGTTGCAAAGGGAGTAAGTGTATTTTTTTTCCCTACACATGCAATTTTTTTATATACTGGGAACCACTGAAATTAATTAAAATAATGCTTGAGAATAACTGATCAAATAAGCGTCCTGAGGTGTCACCAAAAGTGTCCAGACTTGAAATCAGCTTGCTGTCTCTACCTGTTCTGGAGGGGGTGTTTGATGTAGGCCTCCGGGCTCACAATCTCCTGTCCGGTCTCCTCAGCTCCATCTTCATCAGGCTGGGATGGACTTGGGTTGGTTTCCTAAAAACAGACGGCGGATCAGCACAACCAGAGGGCACACAATGAAACTTTGTATGGTTTCTGACTTTATGTAATGATTAAATTTGTCTCAGTTTCCACACACGTGTGGCGGTTGAAGTCCCTTTTATAAAAGGAAACTGATGTTTGTAGCCTGAAACGAAACTTAGATCGACATAAACTCCGTGACGGAAGCAGATGTTAACAGAATCCGTAACGAACATCTGGAATATGGGACAAACTGATTAACTCTAAAATTACTTAATAAAAAGAAAAATCTGGAGGCTATCTTAGATTTACGTTTTTTTTTCCATATACATTAAATATAATTTTAGAGAGAAAGCAGATCAGGAATCCCCTCTCTGTGTTTCTACATCATTTTTCTCAGCTAACACAGCTGCTAACAGATGTCATGGGTCGAGCAGTTTTGACAGCTGGATTTTATTTACATAAAGTCCCGCTCGCATGTAAGCTATTATTTCACATGCCTCCAATAAACACATATTTCTTAGGTATTCAGTTAACCGGTGCGCTCTGTCCGTCACTAAAAGTGGCTGATTTTCACGCTGGGAGTTAACTGTGCTTCTCTGGTCGGTCAGCAGTAACGTCAGCCTTAAAGTTGGGAGCTTTCCACACACAAGCATTCCTGTTTTACGCCTCGCTCGTGGCACCCCCAGACAAACTTGGAACTATTCAAAACAACACGTGCAGCCCAAACAGCGCTCATTTACCACCTACGGACTAACGTTAGAAGCTGTACGTCAACTTTACAGGCGACACCGCCCTGTAATCACGGCGGGACGCCTCCTGTGTGTTTTCATGCGTTCTTTACAGAAAGTACTCACCGGTTCGGCGGTCGCCATCTTACAATTCTCTGTTAGGAAGTTTCTGTTGATTGGACCGAACTGTGCAACGTGACGGTTCCGCTGCGGACATGCGCCGTGCGCGCAGCTGCCGCTGGCTGGCTGCTTGTCGTCGACTCCACCCCTCATGCAGACGGAGCAGGCATGGCGAGCACCGAGGCTAGAAGGGAGTGTGAGACAGAGGGCTGCAGTAAGGACGCCAAACTTCAGTGCCCCACATGTATCAAGCTTGGTATTCAGGGGTCCTACTTCTGCTCACAGGTACTGCTGTTTTCCCGGCTTGTCCGCTTTATGTGTCAGCTGCAGCCATGCGCCGGGGCCCTCTGTTTTATCACGAGGTTGCTAACTGACAAGCTAGGTAGCTGTGTGTGCGTAAATTGCTTGCTAAACCGTTACTGTTTGCTAAAGGTAATGAAAGCCTTTTGGTTGTGTAGTGCCACACAGACTGGTAAACATAAATAATGCAACCAGTGATTGTAAAAGGTGCTATCTGCTAACAGCAGGCCGAGGGTAAACGCTTAGCTAGCTAACTGTTGGCTAAAGTGAGTCATGTAAAAACCCTGTGCAAAAATAATAGCACTAGCCAATTGGTTGTAAAGTTGTCCTGCTGACAGGGTAAAGGTATAGTGTATAGGAATCATGTAAAGTGATACAGTAGGGGCTGCACGCAGTGACACTTTAGGGGTAAAGTGATCTGTCACGCAACTCTAGCGTGAGATACCATCCTGGTACTTCAGCTCTCGTGAGACCAAACACCACTAGAAAACTTGTCATTTTAAAGATGTAATATTTATGCGTTTGCTGTCCTGCTTGGCTGGAAAACACTAGATTTACATGCATGCAGACGCATTTCTTTCAGAAGCGTGGCAACTCAAAGTACTGA
The DNA here is from genome assembly GCF_007364275.1 of Archocentrus centrarchus. NCBI lineage: Eukaryota > Metazoa > Chordata > Actinopteri > Cichliformes > Cichlidae > Archocentrus > Archocentrus centrarchus. The sequence continues at coordinate 26,193,431 of NC_044367.1, read as the reverse complement.
TTAATCCGCTGCTGCTTCCACGACGTTTTACTGAAATACTTCGTGGAAGTTATAACAAGTAGATAGTGCACTGATGTAGTTTTCGGCTGCTCTGTGGCTGCAGACGCTGCATTAGAAAAGGTTTCTATCGATACGGTTTTGAGTAGGTTCAGTTTTCTTTATTAACAGTTAGCATTGACCATTGTCAGCCACCCTATCTTGTAACTATTTTGGCCCTAAAAGTCTCTGCAGTGAGTGCAGCTTTGGCTCTCCAACCAGACTCTGCTCTCCGTATTTCCTGGCACTCTGTTCTGTTAACTGTCCACACTGATTTATCAACCTTGATGGCTTCTGTTTGCAAATCAGCAAACAAGATAACCCTCAGTGATGTCAGTGGACAATGTTTTTTCTGTTATTTCCCAAATTAAAGCTGACTGTTATTGGGTCATGTGTTACATATTGTTGATTTGTACTTTGCTGCACAATTTGCACAGTATCACTAATATTAATTTTTCCCCGCAGGAGTGTTTTAAAGGAAGCTGGGCGTCTCACAAGTTGCTGCACAAGAAAGCAAGTAGGTGTCACTGGCTGCTGTTGTAATGTTTACTTTATATGATCGAGCTGCCTGTTGTTTGCATGCATGTTTATAAATACAGAAGAGCACTTGACTGTATTAAAAAACTTGTGGGAAGTACTGTACCATTGAAGTCATAAATTTAGACTAGCATAAAAGAATACATTTATAACAATAACACACCATATTAGCTACCCCATTCATCTCCCAAATATGCTCCTCTAATATTCTAGCTGTCACTCAACCCCGAAAAACCATAAAATGTAAATGATCACACAATATCTTTGAAACCACGGCAGTGTTTTAAGAATTAGCGCTACACAATCACCTGCTGTTGATTAAGAAAGGGAAGTGGCACAAAACAAAGACAACAAAAAGACAGGAGGGTTGTCGGCCCTTGCTAGCCGCAGACCCACATTTTCTTCTAACAGCTTACAAGGCTGGGTGGGCTACCTAAAACAAAGGCTACATCTAAATCAAGGAGGACAGCAGTAAACAGACAAATCAGTGGTCATTACAAACACAAACAAAATTATCAATTAATAAAAACACACAATAAAAGATACAGTTTAAAACAGCTGTGAATCTAAAAACACTGATTATACCTGCTGCATTGCAGGAGGTCTAGGTGTCAACAAATTCACAGAAGTGTCCAAAGATATTAAAAGAAACACCTGCATGATTAGATGACCCACTTCTAAAACAGCAAGCATTAATAATCTATTACACAGATCAAACTTGTTCAAAACTCCTCCACCAATCAAATGACAGCTCAGAAAACCGCCTTACATATACATGCCCATTCAGAGTCAAGAATACATGAAACCCTTTTCTGTATAATGATACAGTTGTGCCAGATGCTTTAGATACCCTATGAGTTGTTTTACGTGTGCATGTATGATTTTTATTTATTGTTTTTATTTTAGAGGAGGAGAAGAACCAGAATGAATCTAAGAACTGTGTGGAGAAGGAGACCAACACAGACCCATGGCCAGGATACCGCTACACAGGAAAACTACGCCCTCACTACCCTCTGGTACGTAATGAAGAATGGAAAGGCAGTCGGGACAGTTACACTCCACACGTAGAGGATTTAATTAACCATACCTGAGCAATTGCACTAGCCAAACGAGCTGAACTTTGGAGGTCAAAGTGCTCCGGCATGATACCGATAGCCTAGTTTGAGTAAACCTCTTAAGTCTAGTTTATGGTCACTGCATTGGTTGTTGAGTTGTCCAACTGTGATGTCACCAAAGCCCTTCAGCCATCGATATTGGTGCTTGAGGCAGGCCAGACTCACTTCAGTCTTCTGCTGAACACTAGGTGTCGCCACTCAGAAACCTCTGTATCAGTGCTGGTGTATGTACAGAAGAGCCAAAATAGGAGTAAAGAGATTGCAGAGTTTTTTAAGTAAGTGTTCCTAAGAAAGTCTCATCTTTTCAAGCTCTTAGAGCATCTTTCCCTCTCTGCAGTCTGACAATCTCTGAGCTCCTGTATCGATTATATTGATCACTGAAACAGCGCACCAGGTTACAAAGATCGAGAGGTGGGTGACAAGTCGAAATGACACCAAATCATTGTTTGAGAATAAGCTAGGTGTTGGTCTCACTGTGAGCGCACGTCACACACACACAAGAAAGCTGAAGTGAAATAAGATTAATCGAGTTGCCTAAGAGCAACAAAATTGTCCCAACAAGTATTACACTGAACATAACCAGAGTCAGAGCAAGTGAACAAAAGAAGCTGACAAGAAAAATATCATCTGAGCTTTTCAGTCGTGTCATCTCACTTGGCCGCAGTTTGTGTGAGAAACTGTTGCCGACATTCAAAGAAAAGCTGTTGCATTAGGAGACGTGAGAATGCTGATCTTTGCTGTTAGCTTCCCCTGTACGATGTTAGCTCTCCTGCCACCAAGCAGTGCACTGCTGCTGATGTAACATGTTGTAAATGTGCATAAAGCCAGAATTAAACTGAATACATTGGTACATTTTCACTGATATCTGATCCTGCTTTTTAAATCAGACTAACAAATATCAGAACGGTGCGTCCTTAAAAAAAAGGGGAGTGCGATGGATTTCTAACACAGGACAAAATGGGTATTCTCTCATGTAAACACTGATATTCTGAGGTAACCTGTCTGTCTTCCTCTTGGCTCTCTGTGTAGACTCCCATGAGGCCTGTGCCAGGTGACATCCAAAGACCTGACTATGCTGATCATCCCAGAGGTAACCGGGTCTCTTTGTATTCGTAGTGAAGTGGTCCTTTTTTCTCTTTTCCAAACTGTAGACCTTTTTTTTTTTTGACATGTCACACTGCAGGGAAGTGCAATTTTAGCTCTGTTGTCTTCCAGTGTTACTGAGTGTGACATATTATCAGTTTAACACTTCTTTCACAGCCCATGCAAAGATCATTAATCATCAGAGGTGCTCTGTACAAGCACGAGGACTCCCTCAGAGCAGTCATACTTCTTAATAAATCAGAAATCAACCCTAGCCCCAGTAGGTCCGCACTGTGGGACATGATGAGCACCAAGCTGTGGTGGGGATTGAAACAGTCCTCTGTGTGATGAGTGAAAATCTCAAAAGAACGATCACATTCACAACAGGTCTTTCCTTTGTCTGGCTGATCTGCATACCTGATTTGGGGGGGGGTGTCACAGCCATTTCAGTTGCAGTTGAGTTACTGATCAAACAAATACTTGCTTGTAAGAATGTGTGGACATCAGCTAAGTGGGGGAAAAAGTGCACACACTGAGTCATTGAACAACTGTGAGTTTATAACATCTTTAAGAACCAAAAAATCCTCAGTACTGGAAGACTCCTCTCACAGCTGCAGCCATCAGGCTTTTCAATTCTCAGACAAATAGCAGATGAGCTATATCAGACATGAATTTCCCTCTGGGATTAATAAAGTTCTTCTTCTTATCCAAAGCTAGATTGTTACTACTGTATATGAGTTTGAGACTAATGGCATAGATTTGGTAACGCCTGAATGAGCGTGGAGAGCTGCTACCTGTGGAAGGCCTCTCACTCTCCCTCTCCCTCTGTGTGCGTCTGAACAATGCACTCATCCATGCATGTGTTCTATCATTTTTGCATGAATGCACAGATAAGCTGATACGTCTTTCGCTGTCAGCTAAAGATCTGTACACGCAGAGGATAGTCTGAACAGGCAGAACTTGACGAAGAGCAAGGCCTGCAAATTTTGTTGTAATTGAAATTCAGCCGTTCACTAGAGATCTCCATTATCACGCGGTTTGAGCGCAGCTGCAGAATCAGTTTAGTTTTTAGTTTTTTCGGCTTTTCGCTCCGTGTGTAAAGGCCTCCAGACCAGGATTAAACCCGTCTACTCGTTTGTTGTCTGCTCGTTTTAAATGAGAGATTGTAAAGTCGTGTTGTTTTCTTGTTTGTCTGTTTGATCTTATTCATTGTGCGCTTGTTTGATGCTGGCTGCACCGCACTTTGCCACACTGGGAAAATAAATCTGACCTTGATCTTGACCCTGGAGTCCATTCAAAGGATTTTGTTCACACAGAACTCATTTACATACATCCGCCAGTAAGTTTTAGTCTGCTCATAGAAAAGGAAATACTATTGTGGGAGCAGTAAGGTTTACTGCCCGCTGCACGGCTGCTGCTTGTTTTATGAAGAATTGTACAGATGTGGTTGGATGGAGACGGACCATTTTATACAAACCATTCTCACATTAAGTGTCCGCTGGAGGCCCTTACAGTGCTGCAGCCTCGTGCTCAAGTCTGTGTGGACACAGAAATTTGGCAGGCATGTGTGCATCGAGCATCGTTTTCAGCCTCCGATAATGGAATTTGTTGCTCGGGCTGTTGTGGACCCTCACATACTTGCTGACAAGAAAAATGTAACACTAGTGTTTGAAGTGGAAGCGCTAGTATGATGAATGATACAGTATTAGCCGGAGATACAGTGGTTATACTCTTATTTCCATCTTGTGCCTACTATATATGATTTCCTTGCTGGTGGAAATTTGATTCCCTAACCGTTTCCTAAAGACCGGCTCCAGAATCTCACCTCATTTTAAGCTGACAGGGATGTTCAGCCTTTGCAACACAGTGACTTCATCAGGATTTTTGGAGTGGAGGAGAACAGAGGAGCAGCTCGTCATGATTTGCTCAGTAGCCACTCATGAGGGAGCTGAAAAAGTGAGCAGTAGACTTTTAAATATTAACTGATAGGTTAATCATTAGTCCTCCCACAGAGCTCACTGGACTGTTTGCTTTTTTTTCCTTTTTTTTTTTTTAAATCCAGAATGCTGAATCAGTGAACCTGGTCTAGTGGATGGATTTAAAGGTCTGGATGTAGGCAAATTATTTTTGCTTAATGGAGCTTGTTTTAAAGCTGCTGTTTTTGTGTTGTAGCACCGAATCACTGAATATCATGTTGGCACATTTGTACTGATACATTTTATTTCTGAACTGGTATTTTAAACTGGACTTAAACAGTTGCCTGTTTAATGCGTCTCTCTGATCTCTCTCTTGTTGGCGTTGGATTTATTGCAGGGAAAAGTAAACCCGCTGACTGCTCCGCTGTCACGCTGTGTTTTTTATGACCAGTGTGCTTCTTTTATGTAAATTATCACAAACTGAAATAACCTGACTTATTTTACATCTGTTTCCCTGGGCAAGACGTTCTTTTCGCAGCCATGGCAACCTCTACATCCGTGTCGTCTAACTCAGGTAGTCATGGTTACAGTCTCCTTTCATTCTCCCGTGATGCCGATTCAGGGAGGGAAGCACAATTGTTTCGGTTTCCCAACATATTGTGGCTTGTCAAGTCAGAACTGGAACTTTAATAGCTTAGCAGTTAATAAACAGTGATGATTTCCTCAGATCAGCTCCTAATAGGAAATGGCCACAACAGCAGAAAATTGGCTTTGTGGTCCCTGAATTAGCACAACAGTTTCAAGATGATAATAACCAGAGGAGAGCCGTTAAACAGTTAATTGTATTGAAAGATTTTCCAAAGGTTTCCACTCAGGTAGCTGACTCATACAGATTATTAAATGGCTTGAAATCATAACCGGTAAATAGGGATGCTTTAATATCTCAAATCAAATTATTTACCACTTAAACAAACAGCTGCAATAACAAATATCAATAATTTACTGTAATAATGTATCCAGTGGCCATTTTTATCAGATCAGCTGGTACACGCCTGATCCAGGCCTCTTGTTATTTGAGCCCCCCCCCCCAGGGCTGGGCACAACCTAGCGTTTACAACAGTGATCATTATGAAGACATTACAGTGTGCACTGTGTTTTTCCTCATACTCCGCTCATTCTCGGAGCACGTGTATCAAAGCGTAAGTCATTCGATTGATTCACACTAGCACACCGCGGCCTCCTCAGGTCAAAAGGACACCTGCATTTGACTCGTACACAGATCTGTCTCATGTCGGTGTTGCTAGGCAACTGTGCGCATTCATCCAGCATTCATCTCGTTGAGTTAATAAATTATGGACCAGCGAATTATTGATGACGCGGCCGCTTTGACCGACACGTATTTGTATGCAGTCCAGTAAAAATGTTGGGATCTTGTTGGATGGGTGGTTGCCGAGCTGACTGCACTGAGACCTTTTTGTTGTTCTCCATGTAACAGAAGCTGCACAGCTTTGTTCTTCTGATTCGACAGCGTGAGTGTCATTAGAGTCCGCCTCTGCTCAGGTGCTGACGCTGTAGTGTAGTCTCTGTAGGAGCTGCTAGTTATTCATAGCATCGCAAGATGCCTTCATGCTTGTTGGGATTTTGGCTGGAAAAATGTCCAAACAGTGGTGTAGTGGACTAAATTTATACTGCAAAGTATTTCTAATATTTTATCCATCGTCATTATCATACATGAGGTGATACTGGTTTCTTTTTCAGATTTGTGCCCCTCTGCACATACTGTAGCTGACACATAGTACAAGCAGTAAAAAAAATTAAACATCACAAGGATTTTGCATTAAAAGTACAGCTGGGTGATACTACCAAAACCAAACCAGGTGGCACTCCTGGGCTAACATCAGTAGTTTTTCACTGTTCCTCTGATACATCAAAAATAACATTCATGTCCTAAAACAAGGAGAATGTGTTTGTAGCAATTAAACTTTTATCGCAAGCGCTTACCCCGGGCTTAGACTTTGGCGTGCTTTCTGAGAGTAGGCTTGCCTTCTGCTATAGAGAGTAGTGTTTTTATTCTTTTATTGTTTCAGATGTTCTTCCAAATTGGTTTCTGTTGAAACTAAATCCCTTTTATTCCCTTCATGGTCCAGAGTTGGATTAATTGTGTACTGTGACTTGTTGAAGCTGCGTGGACTCAGAGACAACAGAAGGTAAAACTTAGAGGACAGTAAGGATTGGCATGATTGCCTTTTTTTAAGCATCTACATTCTTGCATTGGGTAATGGTTACAGTTGCACCAGTTAACGATGTAACGGTAATAACTATAGTATGAATGACAGTGCCTTGTGCCTTCTCAGTAACAGATGATTTATTTGGTTGTCACTCTTGGTGGAAAAACAAAATCAATCAGGAGAATGTAAATCCAGCAGTGACAGTCTGGAAATTGATAGACTGACAGCAGCTGCTATTGCAAGATCCTGTCTGAATGAGCTGATCGGTTTCACTGAGTATTGACGTGTGAGTGATGCCAGTTGTCTGTCCTTGTTTCCGGCCCGCAGGGATATCTGAGTCTGAGCAGTTCTTGAAGGGGACGTCACAGATCAAGATCCTTTCTCCAGAGGACATCGAGGGCATGAGAATCGTATGCAAGGTGACAATCAATCAATATCCACTGTCTGCTTTCATGACGTGCATTTTTTTCGTTGACCTTTTATTGCAGTGTGGTTTTGACATGTCTGCTATTTGCAGCTGGCAAGAGAAGTCCTGGACATTGCAGCCGTGATGGTGAAACCAGGCGTTACAACAGAAGAAATCGACCACGCCGTGCATCTGGTGCGTCGTTTTAAACATGACACGATGCCTCGTTTGGATCCACTACACACAAATGCACAATATGGTTCAATGTAGTGCATCGACATGCCAGCACCAGCCATTGAAGCAGCTTAGAGTAGATCTAGGTTTGAACCGTTAAATATGTGATATGAACACATTTACATAATTAAATCATACTATACTTTCTTAGTGAAAGGAAACGTGTGTAAAAAGATGCATAAAAATGTTAATTATAGGCCAAATTAAAAGCATTTTCACATGTAGACGTCAGCATTTAGCTCAAAGTACAGCTGTCTTTATGTACAGTCTCACAGAGCAGCTGGCGTGGCTGTAGAGGCTGTAGAGGCTGTAGAGACTTGAGTTTTGTGAAATTGATTTTCAGTTACAGTTTCGATCATGTAGGTAATCAGTTCCATATCAGCTACATTTTCAATCGACACTTAGATCAAATCTGACTTCTCTAAAGCCCCGGTCACACAAATCTAGAGCATCGACCATCTGCCAACCACGGGTCGCAAAGGAAAAATGTTTATTCTGTGATTGGTTGGTGAGTGGCTGCTGGAGGTTGTTGGCAGTTGCTGATGAAATTGGTTGCAAAGAACTACACAGTGCGACACTAACAACCAACTTGTGATTGAATTGATTGCCAAAACTTTGACTGTGTCCGTGTCCACAGGACAGCTGCACAAGGAAAAATGGATCCCAGATTTTTAATGTGTGTCATAAATTTACATTTGTACTTTGTTGCTTTGCTGCCATCTCTGTAACCTACACACTTTGTCTGTTCAGGCCTGTTTAGCAAGGAACTGCTACCCCTCCCCTCTCAACTACTACAATTTTCCAAAATCCTGCTGCACGTCAGTCAACGAAGTCATCTGCCATGGCATCCCAGACAGAAGACCCCTTCAAGAAGGAGATATCCTCAACGGTGTGTTCACTGTCCCACACAGCTTCTCATATCTGTGACTGCTTCACTGTGTCATCCTGTGCTTTAATTTGCAGGGAACTTTAATATTACAGTTTTAAAAAATATGGTCATATTCCCAATGTCAAGCAAAGTCCTGAGAATGGTTGAATATGTGGGGAAATGTTATATAAATGAGAGTGTGTGTGTGTGGGGGGGGGAATTGGCATGACAAATGGTTGTACCAGGATCCTGAAATGGTGTCAGCGGGAGTTTGGCCAATTTTAGCCTCTTTATGAATATTTCTGCTAAGGCGACGTCGTCTATCCGCCACTCCCCTCAGAGCGTCTGATGGAGTACTTGCCAACAACTCATCTCTCGCTGCGTGGCCCGACAAGACAAATAGTTTCATTAACCTCTACCAGTGGGGTTTTGCCAGTCTGATTTTCTGCTCTCTGCATTTTTCCTTGAGTGGGGAAAAGTCCCAGTTTGCAAACTGGCAGTTCCAATTTTATCATCAGTTTTCTTTTTTAAAGGGACATTTTGGATGGCCTTGCAAATGGATACATGTTTTCTGAAAACTTGCTAGCGCCGGTTATTAACTGCTCTCGGCAGGTCATTCATAATATTGCTCCCTTTGTGTTAAACATAAAAGAATCCAGTTTGTTGTCTGACACAATGGTTCTGACATATTCATCTTCCCACGCAGTGGACATCACCGTCTACCACAACGGTTTCCATGGCGACCTTAACGAAACCTTCTTTGTTGGCGAGGTGGACGAAGGAGCAAAGAAACTGGTTCAGACTACGTATGAATGCCTTATGCAAGCCATTGACTCTGGTAGGCTCATCTCCTTTTATTTTTCTGACATTCTGCGGTGACGCTGGAGTTCTGGGTTGACATAATGACGCTTTTGTTCTCTGACTTTATTTAATCAGAGGCGCAGCTTTGTGTAAACATAGAGTCTATAAACCAGCCAGTATTAGCTTATAGGATTATATTTTCAGAAGCAAGTAACAACAATTTGCATAATAATATACAAATTTGGAAATAGAAACAGTGTTACCATTGCAGAGTTTGGCCACCAGAGAGCGCTTAAATTTCAGATTAAGTTTAAATTGATGGGTCAGCCCTGGGAAGCAATTTTTCTGGACTTCCCCAGAAGTTTTAAGTTACAATGCTTAAAGTGTCCAGAATATTACTAATTCAGATCATCTATGTTTGTGTGGCAACTGGAAAGCTTCATCTGCTGAGGCCATCATGCATTATGGAATGATGGCTAATCAGATTTTTATTTTCTGGCCTGCACAATATTAAAAAAAGAATAAAAAGCTGATTACAAATTCCCACAGCCCCAGGGAAATGTCTGCAAATGTCTTGTTTTTTTCCAGTTAATAATCTATAACCCAGCTGACTGCCAAAGACAAACACAGCAGTCTCACGTTAGTGAATCTGACATTGGAAAGTATTCAATATTTCAAAACATTTACGTAGAAACGACATAATTTTATGCACTGTTGGCATCGGTGTTAGAATTCCTGTGTGGTTCAAGAGAGAAACTCAGCCCTGTGTTTGCCTCCTCAGTGAAGCCCGGCATTCGCTACAGAGAGCTGGGGAACATCATTCAGAAGCACGCTCAGGCCAATGGCTTCTCTGTGGTCCGAAGCTACTGCGGCCACGGCATCCACAGACTTTTCCACACGGCTCCAAATGTGCCACACTATGCCAGTGAGTCTTAATACTCCCACAGTTACTGCTGAATGTGTTAGTATTACTCTGCAAGTACATGATTTATGTTCTGATTCATTTTCCAGAAAACAAAGCAGTTGGTGTTATGAAACCTGGTCATGTTTTCACCATTGAACCCATGATATGTGATGGTGAGTGTAACCTTTGGATGAATAATAATCAGTAGAGAAATGGATCAAATAATATATTCTAAACCTGCTTTACTTAGACTGTTTGCAAATTACATAGAGCAGGAGACTAAAACTAGAATAAAATGTGAAGTGAAACGGTTGCGGAGTTACGGTAATAAGCCAGCTGATCAATGTTCCTTTGATCGGCCGACTCCGTGCTGATACGCCACGTCTCAGTCTGCTGTTCGCCGCTATTGAGGGCAAGTAAGGGGCGCTTCAGCAGCAATCGCCCAGCGTTAAAGGGTTAAAGCACTCTTAGCAAATATATTATTTAGACCTCTCTTAAACAGATTGCAACAAGGCTGCCGAGATCACAGAAAGCCTGTGTAGATGAACAGATCGTTCCCTTCACAGGCTGGTGTCCTGTGTGGCAGCATGGCAGGGAAACCAAATCCTTGGCTTACACAATATTTCTTATCCATAATGGAGAGTGGGTCCTGTCACTTTGTCCCCACTCAGTCTCCTCGAAAGTTGATATCTCGTCCTCCAAGCTGTCACTTTCCCGGTCTAATGTCTGGACCCCCTTGACCTCGTTTCCTGAAAGTCTGACTTCCACATTTCCGAATAAAAACCTTTGTGCTTTCCGCCCCCGCTGGGCACAGATTGAAACGGGCAGGTACTAAATCCTGTTGTCCTCCACTGAACAAAAGTTTTGATGAAAAGGGTTAAAATTGTTGTACATTTCTAAAATCTTAGTAAACTGAATTTGAGATTCTCACATTGAAGAATCGACATTTAGCAACAGAAACATAATACCTGCAAAAACAATCACTTAACCTCCCTTGATGCCGTAAAATGCAGAAGCTGCAATGCCCCCACCTACCTCACAGGTGAACGGTGAGTCACTGCCAAGTTCAGAGGGTGTGTTTCCATCAGTTTTGTTTATTTGATGTTGTGTAAGCCAAAGCCAAAAAGCACATGCGTATGTGTGTAATGTCTCAGGTGGTTGGCAAGATGAGACGTGGCCCGACGGCTGGACGGCGGTGACCAGAGACGGGAAGCGCTCGGCTCAGTTCGAACACACCCTGCTGGTGACGGAAACCGGCTGCGAGATCCTCACCCGCCGTCTGGAGGACAACGGACGCGCTCATTTCCTCAGCGAAATGTAGACCGGAACCCGCCGAGGACTGGACTTTACCAAACACACACCCCCAGCACTTCTGCAGCGCGCACACACACAAACACACTTGCGCACACATCTCAAATCAAGAGGCACCACTCCTGGAGCTCAGTGCAACTGCAGCTCTCATGGCTTTTTGAATTAAATATTGGTTCCTCAAAGTAAATGGAAGTACTTGAATGTGTCTTATATCAAATGTGGATTACTTTATTAGTGAAAAATGTATCCTCTGGAGGAAATATAAAAGTATTTATGAGATTTGGTTTTGCTTAGCGGCTTGACAGGCTCGTTTTGACCCGGAGCTGTCACTGGATGTCTAGTTGTTGTTGTCGGTGGTGGGTGGAGCTCAGGGCAGATTCAACTAGTACACCACGCTCTGCTTTTTTTTTTTTTTTTTTTTTGTCTCGTCAGCCTCATAATGTCATATGAATTTACCAGATGTGGAGTGAGGAGAACCAGCAATACTAGAGACTAGAGGAGGGGTTCAGGAAACCAACTAGCAACTTAAACTTTAGTCTTATCAAATTCAAGTTGCCAGCTAGTTGCCTCGCATGTAAAGAAAAGCAATCTGAAATGAGTTGATTTACTGCTTGATGAAAGAGATGGCTGATCAGCTGACTCATCCACCTATTGACGTGTCCAGTACAAACGCTCTAGCCTAATTGTTGTAGCTTGAATGTGGCTATTATTAGCGCTCGTCCAGTGAGGAAATCGTCAACAGTTGCTAGGAGAGTTGTGACGTATCCTTAAGAGCATCTGCATGATTATCCAGAATGAGCATAGCGACCCTGAGCTTAACGTGCCGGACTTATCAGCCCTTCTGTGCGAAGTGCTCCTGTGGTGTCTCATGTTTCCATTAGCCCCGGTGTAGCAAATTAAAATGTGAATCTAGAAATTACAACTAGCTGGTTATCTCAGTTGGTGGCCCCTCTCTCCTTTAAGTCTGCGGTCACAATTCATCTCGATGACGGGATTTTCCTCGTGCGACAAGCAGCATTCGGTATTTCCGTATTTTCAGAGGACTAATGTGATCAGAGATTCTCTGCCATCTTTGTATTTCTTCTAATGGAGTAATAAATTACTCTTCTGTAGCTGTGTGTGTGGGTGAGTTTGTCCTTCAGTACACTGGTGATCTGAATCCCCAAAGTGGTTTAATTTAGCAGACTTTTATTAATGGAAATGACAGATTGGGTTCCTCTTGCCTTTTTTAAACTCAGTGGAGGGCAGTGATGGCCCAGACAGTGTTTTAGATTAGATTTTTTTTAGTGTATTTTTCTCTGCTTCTGCAAAAACAGATGAATATTATCCCACAAACATTTATCTGTTATATATTATCTGATTATGTAAGTGTTACTCTTATGTGCAATTTGAAGCTTTGAAAAGCTTTCCTAATTAGAAGCATCACCTTTTAGTTTTGTAAATTGCACAGTTGTAAGATAGTGTAACATTACTAATGTGTTCCTATTGTTCACATTACTCATCTGCATCTTTATATTTCCCACGTGACAAGTGTGAATGTCTGCTGTGAAGAAAGGCCTGTTCACAGTAATTAACCCCATCGAGCTGTAAAGGCACTCAGTCCTTTAGTGATTAGTGTCTTTCATCTGTTTGCCTAACAAACAGTCCAGTCTAAGTTCACCACAGAAATACAGAAGAGGTCAAACTACAAATGGCACCATTGGGCACAGGCTTAATTTCTTTATGGAGGAAATGCAAGTTCTAATGTAGAGTCTAAAACCGATTTTTTTCCTGCAGCAGAAACGGGTTTTTTAGCCCGAGCCAAAGGAAAGTCAGCAGGACTGTCTGTAATTTGGGTATAATTTACTCAAGTGCAATGCTCACTTTGTTAGTAAAATTGTCAGAAACTAGAAAATGAATAGATTCTTTCAGATAAGATCCATTGTGTTAACTGTTGTGTCAGATTAGCATCCAGGTAGGATTTATAGCTACTAATGAGTTTCAGAGTTCACAGGCGTTGATAGAGAGATTATAATCCAAATACCTTTGGACATATGTGGAATAAAGCTCTAAGCTGGAGAGTTGATACAGTTGACGACTAAATTAAGGAAGGATGTGACGGTGATGCCATCAGACAGGCTTTTTAGCCATCATTTTCAGTCTGATTGCGTGAGGATGTGAGGTGTCTGACTGTATACAGATGGTGATGCTTGAGCCCATACTGTCATACAATATGAAAGATAAGAGGGGGAAAAAAATCACAGAATACATAAATAACTAACCTGCCTGAGTGCAAATGTAGAAGCACACAGAAAAACTCAATTTCAAAAGAAGATGATCACAGAGTTGGCACAGTTTGGCAGGAAGGTCATTTTTAATGGCTTGAAAAGTGGCTATAATATAGACTCAACATAGAAGTATAATTCTCCTATTACACCTCTTGATCACCTTTCATACACTCATCCCCAGTTTGAACTTATGACTCAAACCAACCAACGAGTTTAAAAATAAAATAATGTAGATGGCCAACGCAGGAGAATATCATGGTCTCCCATGATATTATGAACCTAATCCTAACCCCTATCAAAGGAATGTCGTAGCTTTACAGATAAATAATAATTTTACTTTTTTTGCAGAAAATTATAAAACCTTTCTGAAGTCCCATTGATAATACAGGAGAAATAGAAATAGGGCATTAGTTGCATATTATGATTTCCTGCTCTAAAGATTGGTGTTTGACCATTTTCAAACCTGCAATGATTTAAAAAAAATGTTTATATACCAGATGAAGATTTTCGTAAACTTTCGTGTTATGTAAACAATTTGGCTTCAGTTATGGTTTTTTTTTTTTTAATTTTGTGAACATTTGGTAAACTGTAAAAGTCATGCTATGATCAGACAAAACAGACTTAATTTCTTAATAAATACCATATCAATAAGAACTTAAATTTTTCTAGTGATTCTAGAAAGGGCCTTCATTAATTTGTTAGTAGTTAAACTTCCTTAGAGGCTTAATTTTAAACTTGGGGATCTTAGATTATTCTTAAGTTCTTGAAATTCTTTTGGTTTATACACACACACACACACACACACACACACACACACACACACACCTTCAAATAGGTCTTTCACATATCTGGTGCGTATCTGGCCTCTCAGCAACCTGTAGGAAAGTCATTTATAAGCAGATACAAAAGCAGTGGGCCAACGACTGAACCCTGGGGGGCACCCATTCTGTTATTTAAGAGGGGCTCATTGTCTTTTGGTCAGCTCTCATACAGTCGCTTTTCTTTATGTGCGTTTTTTTAAAGCACGCATAAGCAGAGTGTTTGCCGGTACAATTAAGTCAAACCAGGTTTTGATTTGCAGAGGCAAATCAGACCGTATAAATCTGATCTCTTTATGAAATTATGCTTGAAATATTCAAATGCTGCAAGTATTGTTTGGTTTCGATTCCCAGAACACTTCCACATGCATAATAAATCTCCCAACGCAGTTTCAGTCAACATTTTGGGAATGGCACATTTTTGATCCTTCATCCACTGATGAGATCTACACAGAAGATTCAAACCACATGTTGGCTCCGATCCTACAGGGAGGAAAGGTATGTTGTGCAATCATTTTAACAGTCTCAAGTTAAATATGCAGAGTTTTCAACACACTTTTCTGCAACTTTAACAGGCCTCCATGTCCACGGTGTTCCTAAAAAAAAAGAGTCATGCACCACCTTATTATTCATTCAGACTAGATCAAAGAATCCTTCTGAATAATCTGGGTTTGATTCCTCTGTTTTTCTCTCACAATGCTCTCTCTGTGTGTGCGTTTGTATGTGTTCCTTCGGGGGAGGGGGGGGGGGGGGGTGCCGATCAAAGCGCTGTCTTGACTGTGAACTGCTCAAATAAAAAAAGACTTGAACAAGAAATTGTAAGATTGTTTATTAACCGTGCAGCGTAAACAGGGAGGTAGGCCTTATCTCCGTGTGCTCCTCCACCCCAGGACCTGAAGGAGAGCGCTCGGTTCTTGCATTGTAATGAAGGACTCGTTTGTTGCAAGTTATTGCAAAAGTCCCATCTCTACTATTTATCTTCACTTCATAACTTCAGAATGTATTTGAAATCAAGGCTCACCATTTCCTGTTGTCCTTAAGATCAAAACCGTCATTTATCTTCTGAGAGGTGGAGAGTGAGTCACAAATTCATCTACTTTCAGCTTCTTATTCCCAGCCTCCTCTACCAGTGTGTGAACACTGTCAACACTCTTATACCCCACATAAAGACCACAAGCACTGTTATTACTTACAGTTAAACTTGGTTTTATTAAGTGAGCTTGAAAGCCATTTGTGTTCACTAAATGTGCAGAAATAAAAATTACATTGCCCAGATTTCTGTGAGACAAGATCAACAGCCTTTACTGCACATGGACAGATCAGCTTATGTGAAGAGTTTGTGTGTCTGTAGCTGTTTTATGTCTCTTTACAGTGATGGTGCACCTCTGTCGAGCTGTCCTGTTTCTTCTTGTAGTGGGTTAAACCCTTCAAGTATTCATTTAGCATCACTTTGGGATTGTTTTGTGCCTCTTTGTAGTCATCTGTATTTTTTAAAGACTTTTAGCAGGTGAAGCCTACTGTTTGTGCCCCAGTGGGCCTGTAATTCAGTAGCCCGACAGTCACTTTAAAAAAAGACAGATGCTTCAATACACAAACAAGATTGTTGTTCTATGAATGTAAATGTGAATTTAATGCTAACAGTTTATTGGAAGAAAGCCATGAAAATTACCTAATGTTGCCCATCCTTTATGGTCAGCCTGCAGTGCTGCCCTCTACTATTAGGAGACAATGCCCTGATCCTGAGTACTCTGTTGGTTACTGCTCTGTCATAATTATACAATTACAGCTATCAGTCAAACTTTGTTGAGCCATATTTTTGATCCATGACTGCTACATTTCCCACACCTCCATCTGTCATCTCTATCAGGACCTCTTATATTGGCTCCTGCACATGTGTGGCTCCAAACTCTTGTCAGGTTCAGATAATTTCCCATAATTCTGGCTGATCCAGCTGCTTTAAAGCCCACCATCACTGCAAGGCCGAGCACCTCCATGCCGAGCACTGCACAAGGCCACCTCCACCTGTGGGGTCAGGGTGAGTGAGGGGATTAAAAATGGTGGCTGCGTTTTTCACGGTTATCTGATAAATACTATGAGCAATATTAAACGTAGCAACATCAATCAAGTGTTAAAAATATTGAAGCAATACTGGATACAGAGTTCTTTTGTAAACAAAAATGTAACGAGTCTCTCAGGTGATCAGGTTTCAGCTCACAGGCTGGTTGATATTTGGCTGCCCTCTAGAGGCCAAGAATATTACTCATCCGGGTCTGTTGATTCCAAACTGCTCATGTCTTAATAGCGCACATGGAAAGAGCAAAATTAATATGGTTATTCACATTATTGATGATGTTTTTAGGTCTAATATTATGGCGTGGCATTACTGGTAAAAAATCAGTAGCCAGCAAAGGTGCTCAGGGATGAATTTAACAAACCTTGATGACCTCTTGTTACCTTTAATTTTATTTTGGTTAGATTTGGTGGTTTCAGATGTCTCTGCTAAAATGCTGCTAAGAATAGTTAACATGTGCTATTTCATATGGATTGGCTACCATTACTCTTCTGTTCATTGTTTAGATGAGTTTTAATCAAAATGTAAGTTTGTGCCTCAAAAGCTGTTTGTGGATGCTTCATGGGATAATATTTCACATTTTTTCATTATGTAACAAGTTAAAAATCACATGCTGGAGCCTATCCCAGCTGTCCTAGGGCGAGCGGTGGGGTCACCCTGTACAGGTCGCCAGCCTGTCGCAGGGCCAACACAGAGAGACACACAATCATTCACACCTATGGGCAATTTAGAATCACCGATTAACCTAACCCCAGTAACTGCAGGTCTTTGGACTGTGGGAGGAAACCCACGCAGACACGGGGAAAACATGCAAACTCCACACAGAAAGGCCCCGGCAAAGGTGGATTCGAACCTAGGACCTTCTTGCAGTGCTAACCACCATGCCACCGTGCTGCCCCCCACGTGGGACACTTTGGTCAAAATTCAGGGGTCAGAATGTATTTTAGTCATTTCACTTAAGAAGTTTTGGTCTCAGAACTAATGCAGGAGCACATCATGAAAACTGGAGCCATCCAACAATTTTAAGCTTTTTATCACGGCGTGGCTGTCGGTGTCAGACGGTCTGAGAATTTCAGAAACTGCTGATCTGCTGGGATTTTCCCACACAGCCATCTCTACAGAGGATGGTCTGAAAAAGAGAAAATGTCCAGTGAGCGGCAGTTCTCTCAGACAAAATGTCTCAGGATTAAGACAACTCTGGAGGCAAAATGGGTCCAACCTGGTATGATAGCAGCCTAAGTACCTAATAAAGTGGCAAGTGAGTGTGTTTGGATCCTATTTGAAAGAGTCCTCATGATAAAGGTGGATAAAATGAGCCTTTTCAAACATTTCTTTGACAAAAAATATGAATATTCTGTGGAAACAATAAGTATGCTCTGCTTTAACTCATATAATTTATTACAGGCATAATTGTTCACCTGTCTCTGACAGCTTAATAGGACTTGGCTTAATATGGTTCACTGCAGTAATTTAAACAGGTTTTTGTCCTCATACACCAAAGTTACCTCAGAATGATGCAGCTTGTTTGAAATTTTAACTCATTACATAGGGGAAAAATTAACTTTTGGCAGGACACTCCTGTTAATCAAAAACCAGCACACATATGAATGTTAAGCTATAACAAGAGTGTGCAAAACTGTGGTCCAGGCAAACAGCGGCTCCTTTGGATTTAAAACAGTTTCTCCTATCTGCATGATTAGTAATACATAAATAAATGCACATTATTTCATAGTTTTAAGGTCTTCAGCATTGTTCCATATGGTAGGAAATGGGAAAACATAATAATTTAACAGTCATATCACTGTGAAACTTTCTAAACAATAACAATGTACTTGCTGTAGTTTCAGTCATTACCATAATGGTAATAATCGGCAATAATACGCAGTTCATTTAAGAAGTAATAATTTACTTCTAGTCAGTTCATGTTTCTTTATATGACATCACCTTTTTCCAACTGTAACATTTTTGGCAATTAAAGCTCCTGTCAGATTCAATTCAATTTAATTTTATTCATATAGCACCAAATCATAACATCAGTCGCCTCAAGGTGCTTAAATGCTTTAAATGCATTAATTGTTTTTTTTTAAATTTATTATTAGTAATTATATCAACAACAACAAATCTAAAGATTCGACATTATTTGGTTTGGAATAGCACCTTGTGTGGTGGACCCTTGTGCCAATGTGCAAACTGAGTGAAAGTGCACAGTGAGAGGCTGTAGGGGGTAAACTGGAATTGGGCCGGTCTCTGTGTGTCAGGGGCCTCACATTCACCAGGCCTTTAAGGAAGGATTATGGAAGCTGTGGTCCAGTTTTCAACAACACAGATGTGCCTCACTTTTTTAGCTCCTTCCTTAAGATGCAGGTTTTTGAGGAGGTTTAATATGAGACACGACCCACTGCAACAATCTAAGCTTCAGAATAAGACCCAGTTTTGAATGCAGAGCCAGTTCAGCTTGTTTTATCTGGTGTGCACTGCCAGTTGCTTTATTTGCTTGAAACTTGATCTTTGCCCTGTGACAGGTTTAAAGAGGTTTCTTGCAGTTTAAGTTACAGCTTGTTTAATGGTTTGAGTGTCTGCTGCATATTTTAATTCCTGGCAGGCTATGTTATACATTTTATAAGCTCTCTAGCTCCTGTAACATCAGATTTTTTTTTAATTTATTTCCCTCTTTTTAGATTGACAACACTATGGGTGCTGGTCCTAAAATTAGAATATCATGAAAAAGTTGATTTATTTCAGTAATTCCATTCAAAAAGTTAAACTTGTATATTATATTCATTCATTACACACAAACTGATATATTTCAAATGTTTGTTTCTTTTAATTTTGATGATTATAACTGACAACTAATGAAAAGCCCAAATTCAGTATCTCAGAAAATTAGAATATTGTGAAAAGGTTCAATATTGAAGACACCTGGTGCCGCACTCTAATCAGCTAATTAACTCCAAACACCTGCAAAGGCCTTTAAATGGTCTCTCAGTCTAGTTCTGTAGGCTACACAATCATGGGGAAGACTGCTGACTTGACAGCTGTCCAAAAGATGACCTTTGACACCTCGCACAAGGAGGGCAAGACACAAAGGTCATTGCTAAAGAGGCTGGCTGTTCACAGAGCTCTGTGTCCAAGCACATTAATAGAGAGGTGAAGGGAAGGAAAAGATGTGTTAGAAAAAAGTGCACAAGCAACAGGGATAACTGCACCCTGGAGAGGATTGTGGAACAAAACCCATTCAAAAATGTGGGGAGATTAACAAAGAGTGGACTGCAGCTGGAGTCAGTGCTTCAAGAACCACCAGCACAGACGTATGCAGACGTGGGTTTCAGCTTTCAAGGTCCCAGAGTCTGGAGGAAGAGAGGAGAGGCACAGAATCCATGTTGGCTGAGGTCCAGTGTAAAGTTTCCACAGTCGGTGATGGTTTGGGGTGCCATGTCATCTGCTGGTGTTGGTCCACTGTGTTTTCTGAGGTCAAAGGTCAACGCAGCCATCTACCAGGAAGTTTTAGAGCACTTCATGCTTCCTGCTGCTGACCAACTTTATGGAGATGCAGATTTCATTTTCCTACAGGACTTGGCACCTGCACACAGTGCCAAAGCTACCAGTACCTGCTTTAAGGACCATGGTATCCCTGTTCTTAATTGGCCAGCAAACTGGCCTGACCTTTAACCCCATAGAAAATCTTTGGGCTATTGTGAAGAGGAAGATGTGATACACCAAACCCAACAATTCAGAAGAGCTGAAGGCCACTATCAGAGCAACCTGGGCTCTCATAACACCTGAGCAGTGCCACAGACTGATGGACTCCACGCCACGCCGCATTGCTGCAGTAATCCAGGCAAAAGGAGCTCCAACTAAGTACTGAGTGCTGTACATGCTCATACTTTTCATGTTCATACTTTTCAGTTGGCCAACATTTCTAAAAATCCTTTTTTGTGTTGGTCTGGAGTAATATTCTAATTTTTCTGAGATGCTGAATTTGGGGTTTTAATTAGCTGTCAGTTAAAATCATCAAAATTAAAAGAAATAAACATTTGAAATATATCAGTCTGTGTGTAATGAATGAACATAATATACAAGTTTCACTTTTAAATTGGAATTACTGAAATAAATCAACTTTTTCATGATATTCTAATTTTATGACCAGCACCTGTACTTGTATTTTAATAAAGTTCTAATTGTGAATAGAATGCATGCCTCCAGCGTTCCTGAACCTGTAAATTGTTTTTGCATCAATAGCATATTTAGAAACCTCATCCACCTCATCTGTACAGACTGTTGGGCCATAAACCTGCTGCTGTTCAGTTTATGTTTACTTTAAGGCAATAACTGCCAGAGTTTGTCATCTGACAGGGATACAGAAAGACTGCACCTTTTCTGAGACATACAGTATGACTACACTGTGTATGCATTTAGATCTGGATGGGTTGACTCACTTGCTTCTGAAATGTTTGAAAATATGCAAGAAAAGTTTGCATTTTTTTTTGGTGATGTTTCCAGACTAACTGAAATAAAATGAAAGCAAACAATCAGAAGGGAAGTCATTCCTAATGAGAAGGGCGTGGTGGAGACTTCAGAAGCTGCTGTTGTTAACTTCAGACTGGACAGTCTATGTTAAAAATTACCACAGACTTTTACTTGGCTGAGGCACTGATAGAAACAGACATACAAGCAGCAGAAACACAGAGAAGTCCAGCGAAGCAGCTAAAAAACATCATAGCTAAAAAAGTACAGCAAATGACTCGCACTGTTCCCACTGATCAGCCGAATCATTGAAACTCACTCCCTACTGTTGCGCACATCTGCTTTATTGCCAGAATATCTATGACCTATGACTTAAACAGTGGACCCTTTGATTTCCTATGTGTGTGGATTATGTGGATGTGTGCTGTTCCAGCGTATTGAGTGGATGTTTGATCAGATTGGGATTTGGATAGTTTGGAGGCTGGATCAAAGCTCTGGACTGTTTATCATGTTTCTTGAGCCTTTCCTAAGCAGTGGAGGCTTCTGCTGTTGGAGTGCTGCCTGGGTGTCTGCCTCATCTGCAGCAGTGCTGAGCTGGTTGGTGCATGTCGCCATCCTGTGAATGTGACACAGCAGCATCCACATGAAAGCCAGAGCCAAAGGTTTTCATTGCATCGTGTGCTTTATCTTGTAATGTTGTGGCTAATTGGTGTACATGTACTAGAGAGATAATAGATGTGAAGTCAGTAGGGGGAGGGTAGGCCAGGGGTTTTCAGGTGGCAGGAAAACTCCAAGGCAAGTGGGAGTGGCTCGTCAGGGTTGCTAACAGGAAGGCAGAAAAGTGATGAAGAGCAGCAAGGGAGGAAAAAAAATCCTAAAACATGGATCTGTGCCACTCAGATCCATGCAAACACCAGAAAACACCTTCTGGTATTTAGCAGACGCAGTGATTCATTCATTAATTTAAGGTGGCATTGCTGCTTGGCATCAACATTTACCGTGTAGTGGTTGTATCAGCCAAGCCATAGAGGTAGGCACGTGTGGGCTGGCTTTGCCACTTGAATTGACAGAAATCGTTGCAATATCCTCTCGCTTATCACAAATTCTACAAGAAAGTGACAGAAGGACTGCTGAGGGGCAAACCGTGGCTTCTATCCTAGCAGAATAATTACAACACAGCCCGCCAAGCAAAGCAAACATTTATATTATCAGGCTGCTCTGTGTAAATCTGAGCTACAAACCCTTCATACAGACTTTAATGAAAGGCATTTAGTGGCATGGCAGACAATACTGTGGACATAAAAAACAATAAAATGAGAAAACAAACGAGACCCGTCTGTTTTATAACATTTTATTAATCCATAAACACAATGACATTTTTAATTTTGCTTATATGAATTCATATGAACCTCCACTGAGTGATTCACTGATTTTTTTTTTAATTTTAACTGATTGCAGTGACACACTGCTGGAGTAAATGTTATTGTGGAGAAACACTCATGACCGCCCGGATGCTGTGGAAAGAAAGAGAGAAAAGAATTGAGACTTTTTTCATATTAATAACTTTTCTGTGTTGCTGATGAGTCATAAAAGGTAAATCTACCATTTGCAGTTCTTCATCAGTTCAATGGCATCATTGGCTTGATCCAAAGTCATATTATGAGTGATGAACTCATCCAGTTTCAACTTCTTGTCCAGGTAGGCTTTAACCATCTTGGGGACACCATCCTTACTCTTAAATCCTGAATCACAAAATAAAAATAGGAATCATATCCAGAAGTTGTAAAGAAGGTAAAAGTGTAGCAAACATAAGCCATTAGTGATTCATTGGCCAGTGATTATGGTTATACTTGTCTCACCTCCAAACAGGGAGCCCTTCCACGTACGTCCAGAGATCAGGTGAACGGGTTGGATAGCTATGTCATGCAAGGTGGTCCATCCAACAATCACGCTGACACCCCAACCTTGTGCAGAAGACTCCAAAGCACTGCGCTAGATGGAGAAAGAGCACAGTCAGTGGATCTGTATCCACAGGAATACACTATCAAGGAGTTTCTTCAATACCTGCTGCTAGAAAAAACATGCATGCTTGGTTGACTAAAACTTAGGGATAAGCATGTTCTTCTATTCTCAGATCACACTAGAATACCATGACTTGCACATTCCCGACACATTCCACAGAGTAGTCCACTCCTCCGTTGGTCATCTCAGTCAGCACTTCACTGATGGGTTTATCGTGATCCTTGGGGTTCACAAAGTCAGTGGCTCCAAACACCTTGGCCTTCTCTGCTTTCTCTGGGTTGATGTCAACGGCAATAATCCTTTTGGCTCCTGCAGCCTTGCAGCCCATGACTGCAGCCAAACCCACAGCTCCCAGTCCAAACACAGCACACGTGGAGCCCGGCTCAACCTACAGGAAAGGAGACTTTAATCGCTTTGTGCTGGCCACAGTTGTACATACAAACACAATGGGTGGAAATATTCAGTGTCTCACAGTGAGTGAACGTTTCTGTTGAAAAGATTTTAGTTTTATGTCACAAAATTTGCCAAATTTATTCTGTTGGCTATTCCTGCTGTGGAATACCATTTCAGGAGACCAGGTCTGTCCTCCAACACAGAGTGTTTATACTTTGTTTTGGTAAATGGGCCACAGGAGCACTCAAAGTGCTTTATACAACACGTCTCATTCTCACACATACTTTCTACATTTAAGTGCTTTCTATCAAACATTCGGACACTCTGAACACATCAGTATCTTGCCCAAGGATACTTTGGCACACAGACTGGAGGAGCCAGGCATCAAACCACCAACCTTTCGATTAGTAGATGAGCTGCTACACCTCCTGAGCCACAGCCACCCCAACCCATGTTGACCCATAAGGTGAACAGCTGGGAAACTTTAGGATTTTAGGCCGTCTCTGGTGTGAAAAATACTATCCTATGTGGCACCAAAATGACACTCCTACATCACACAGCGAGAGAGGTTCAAAATTCTGAAAACATAAATTTAACACAACTATCTCTCAGCGTGACTGTAGCTATGGCCCATGTCTTCTAAACAACCAATAAGAATGCAGCATGAAAAGAAGCTGCACCAGCACGAGTGAAAAACAAATCAAACCCAAGACAGAGTGAGGTGCTACGTGCAAAAAAAAAAAAGAAAGAAAGAAAGAAGAAAATGTAGTTGAGTCGTAGCAGAAAGCAGAAGTTTGTACATTGTGGCCTCCAGCTTTTATAACTGCTGCAAACATGAAGTGACATAACGTGGATATAAACTGTGGAGGAATACCAGCTGTGCACCTTGTCCTTTTTTCAGTAGGTATTATCATTGTAAAGTTTACATGCATCATACCTGATGTCCTTTGCAAGTATATTAGAGCCGTGTCACACTGTGTGGCTTCCAAAGAACTAACAGTCATGGGAAAAAGTTTTCACAGGACTCTGTGTAGTCCAACCATGATTCAGCAGCGTGTAGAACCGCCTTTGCAGCAATAACTTTATCAGTCTCTCACATTGATGAGGAGGAATTTGGGCCCACTCTTCTTTACAGTGTTGCTTCAGTTTATCGAGGTTTGCAGGCATTCGTTCATCTACAGCTCTCTTGCGGTCCCGTCACTGTATTTCAGTCTGGTGGAGGTCTGGACTTTGACTGGGTCACTGCAACATCTTGATTCTTTTCTTTTTCAGTTTTGTAGATTTGCTATCGTGCTTGGGATCATTGTCCTGCTGCATGACCCAATATACACGACCCAGTTTTAGCTGTGGGACATTTGCTTCTATAATACTTTGGTATGCAGAGGAGTTCATGGTGGACGAATTACAGCTCTACTTTTCATATCAGCAGACAGTTTTCCAAGATGTCCGACTTACAGTAGGCCTGCAGCATAGCATCTGCCTGTGCATACAGAACAACAAACAGCAACATTCATCTTCTCTCCAGAGCATACCTCCACCTCTGCAGGCTTTCTTCCACCTGGTCCCTACTCTCACTACACATCACAAGGTCACCTCCAAACATCATAGTCCATAGATACACCTCATCTGTCAACCTGTCCATCACCACTGCAAACAAGAAGGAGCTCAGAGCCGATCTTTGATGTAACCTTTAACCCATCTGTCACTCCACCTGAGGTCTGTAGAACCTGAGATGGAGCTCTTGTTTTTTTTTTTGCAGTACCTGTACGCATTGCACGGTCTGACCTTGTGGCGATGCCCAATCCTGGGAAAATTGTGGCATTGTGTTAACACACACATGAATCCTCCAGACCAGAGAACTATCAAACCTGCTGCTTCTGCTCTTCCTATATTAGATTAAAGTGCCAGTACAGGACCTCCACAGACCAAATTAAAGGATAACTGCAAGGTTCACCTCCAAAAACAGGCTAAACTGTGTATGAACTTCTTAAAATCTCCTCAAAGAGAGAACAATCCCATTTTCAATTACCAACCAAATCTACAAACCTTAGCAGTATTAACAGCTGCTCCATATCCAGTGGAGATCCCACACCCAACAAGACAGACTTTGTCCAGAGGAGCAGCAGGGTCGATCTTAGCCACAGCCATCTGATGGACCACAGTGTACTCAGAGAAGGTGCTGGTTCCCATAAACTGCAGCACCCTCTTCCCCTTACAGGTAAACCTGGATTCCACTGCAGACATGGTTTCCTGATGAATCCTGGTCCTGAACAAGAGCATCTTGATGGTAAATAACAGATTTTTTTAATTATACAGATGAGTCTAATGGGTGTAACAGTATATGAACCAAACTGAAGACAAAATGAGTGTCAGGAAATGAGTGCTCACCATGCTACTGCACACTGGTTGGTCTTTGGATTCTTACATAAGTGGCATTCTTGACACTGGGAGAGGAAGATAGGAATCACCTTGTCTCCTGAAAGATAACAAAACCAAAATAAGCAAGAAAAAAAATCTCTCTTTTTTAGAAGCTTTGCAGATGTTATTAATGATCAGCGACGCCTTTGCTGTTGGTGTTCATCGGCTTAGTTTACTAACAGGTGAATATGACATTCTGTAGCATTGGTTAAGCTGGAATTGGTTAAACTGGATGAGAGGCCTGGACTGCACAACACAACTGCTGTTGTGTTGTGGCTCTGTGATAAACACATGAGACTGATGTTGATCTTCTTTTCTCACGCTTGGGGATTTCAAACGGACCTGGCTGAAATTCCGTGACTCCAGGCCCGACACTCTCAACAATGCCGGCTGCCTCGTGGCCGAGGACAGTTGGGAAGCCGTCCTTATTCATACCCTCAAAAAGGTGGTACAGGTCTGAGTGGCACACCGCTGTCGCCACGATCTGCACAAATGATATTAGAATGCAAACACTTCTCAAACATTTCAGTTAATGGTTCTTCCAAGCTGCACTGACCATGATGCTTTAATAAAAGTACATTTGCAGATTTTTTTTTTTAACAAAATAAATACACGTGCATGTGTGAATCTTGAAGGTGGACATCTCTTACCTTGATGCGAACCTCATTGGCCTGGGGCGGGGCTACCTCAATCTCCTCAATCACTACAGGCTTGTTGGGCTCCCAGGCAACTGCTGCCTTGCACTTGATGACCTGAAAGGCAGTGACAAAAACTTAGGTTCCCAAGTGTGACGTATGGCAAATATTACTGATGGCTGCCACTATTAGAACTCCACCAATTGAGTTTCCTAGAATGTGACACAACGCTACAAATACTTGCATTCATGTTTTCATTTTGTAATCTAAAGTGCATTTACGGGGACCTGGCAAGAGATAGGAGTTTTTTTTTAATTTCTTCATGAGAGACATAAAGGCTCACAAAGACTCACAACCACAACACTTCTTTGTGTTCACAGCTACATAAGCAAGTAAGGGAATTTAATGTACTTTTGTTATAAGCGAAATTGCACTCAGAAATATTTAAGTGTCAAGTCAACTGTTA
Organism: Archocentrus centrarchus; assembly: GCF_007364275.1. NCBI lineage: Eukaryota > Metazoa > Chordata > Actinopteri > Cichliformes > Cichlidae > Archocentrus > Archocentrus centrarchus. Next base: position 26,166,438 of record NC_044367.1, on the reverse strand, counting down.
AGCCTCATTTGCTCAAAAGTTTGTCAAGCAAATGAAAGGCTTTCACACTTCACCCACATGAGTGCCATAAAGACAAGAGAAAGACAGACAACACGCACAAGGACACACACATCAGTGGAGCATTAACAACGGTTCAAAGTCCACACATTCATTAACTGGCAAACATAAGATTTATTACTACAGTATTTTTCACAATTAAATCACTAAATAATTCTGCTGATTTGTTTGCCTTTAGTAGATATGCTCCTTTTTAATCCACAGCAATAAATATGATTTTGTGGGCCTAGTACGCATTAACTTTTCCTACACTGCCTTCACTGGAATAACTGCCAGAAAGTGGCTGCATATCTTCAAACTGTGTGCAGAGTCAAAACAGGATATGAGACATGTAACTGGGGCAAACAGACAGAGATACAGGGAAAGAGCAACTGCATGATTTAAAGTTAAGTAGCTGCTAAACTTTCAACAGGTTTTATTGCAGTAGGGAAAAAAAAAACAGCCTGGCATATATCTTGCACTTGCACATCTATGAAAAGCTACACAGTAAAGAAAAAAAAGGCACAATACAAGGGCAAACACAGCGTAATGAAGACACATCATGTACGCACATACTGCTAAAACAGCTTATATGTTGAATTACACTTACTTTTCCAGCTGTAGCCATGTTTGCTGTCAAGATAAACGTCCACAAGTTAATGAGAAGACAAGAGGGGGAGAGAGAACTGCAGCTGCACGACACGGGAGCGGGGAGGGGAAACCAAAGTACTGCACCCGAGGGTTACATAATACCAGTCAGAAGGTCAAAGGCTTTGACCTTGCAATCATTATTTCTTTAAGTTTCGACTTAACTGCACCAAGAGAGCGGATCCCTTGTAGCGTAAACAGTAAATGTTGGATGTAAATGGTTGTTTATATATGAAAGTCTTGAGCTTCTTCTTATTTTGCTTCCTGGGAGCCGGACTTTCTTGCAGTTTTTAAAAGTGCTCTTTAGCAACAGTTCTCCAGGCATTCAGAAAGGCTTTTAAAGTTTGCCTTATGACATTGGCTGCTTTTTCACTCATTTTCAGTCCAGTCTTTGGACCTGACCATTTTCAGAGGAATGTCTGTTTGTTTTAATCATTCAAGCATTAAAAAATGCACACAACTCAGTATTTTGTCTACACAGTCAACTTGGCTAAGAGCCAATTTAAATTAGCAGCCTGTCAAAAAAAATACAGAATTTGTTCCCATTTTTTAAAAATGCCAAATATAACACACTTTGACAGACATAAAATACTTTTTTTTAAACCAACAATGTGGTTCCCAAACAGCTATTAGCTGAAAATCTGGCATATCTTAGCATGATGTGCAGTGTGTCCATAAAACATTTGAGGAAACCGCATAAGTGGAGGACAAAAGAAGAAGTGGCAGGCTTAAAAAAAAAGATCTACAGCAGATGAACAGTGTCTGAAAGTCATGTCCTCAAGAAATAGGAAAAAAGTCCTACAGAAACCTGACACAGGACCTGAGAGATGCATCTGGCTCTTCAGTTCATCCATCTGCCGTTCACTGAAACCTCATCAGAAATGGTCTTGTGGAAGGACGGCTGTCAGGAAGCCATTCTTGAGGGAAACAGGGAGAAAGAAGAAGAACTGGACTGAAAATCAGCAGCAGCAGGTCTGATGGAGCGATGAATCTGTGTTCAAAATTTGAAAGTTTTGGTTCAAATTGTAATCACTTTGTATGGAGGAAGTCTGGAGAGAGGAACAACAGTGAATGCCTACAGCCTTCTGTAAAACACGGTGGAGGCTCTGTCATGGTTTTGGGGGCTGCATTTCAGCCAGTGGTGTTGGAGATCTCGTCAAAATTAATAGACTGATGATCAGATTTGGATCCACCATACAATAGCATCTGGAAAGCCATCTGATTGTCGATGGCTTCATTTTTCAGCATAGCACTGATCCCAAACACATACCTGTGCAGTAAAAGAATACCTGGATAGAAAAACACAAAATGGAACACCTCACCTCATCGAAGCTGTGTGGGATCGACTTGACAGAGAATGGAACAAAAGGCAGCCAAAGAAGAGCTTTGGCTGGAGAACTGTTCCTGAAGACTGAAAGAAATGAAGAGAAAGCTGCCTAAAAGAGTTCAGGCTGTGTTGAAGAATAAAGGTGGTCATACCAAATATTGACTTTCAAGCTCACTAGAACTGTACAAACTGTTTTTTTTTTTTTTTGGACCTGTCATGTCTGGCAGTTTTCGCAATCGGAATGATAATCCGAAGACATTATTGTACCAAGCATATTTGCTTTTACAAGATGTGCTCTATAATTATTTTCTATAGGCTATTCTTGTTAATTGTATTTATTTATTCTTGCCAGATCTGACAGGTAGGGAAAGAAGAAGAGAGAGATGGAAAGCAAAAAAAGGAAAAAAGAAAAAGGGAAAGAAAAAAAGGGGGGGGGGCAGGAAAAAAGATAAAAGCTACACATACATACACCTTCACATATATATTATGCATATACACACACACACATACAGTCTTGCTGTAGTTTGTAGTAATGCATATGTGTTCCTCTGTCATGGAACGTACTCAATAATGAGGGCAAGAAGCCGCAACCACCCTCCCACGGGATCCAGAGGCAGGCAGAGAAAGACCCAGGGGACCCGGGCCATCCACGGCCCACCAGGAGCACAGAAGACCTGAGACCACACATCCCAACGGCCACTGCGCGCACACCCCAGAGGAGGAAGACCCCAGACGGGGCCCCCACGGTCAACGGGCAAGAGCCCAGAGAGCCATAGGCAATAAGCAGCCCGCCCCTCCGGCAGGCCGGCCCCCCAAGCACGAGCCGAGAATGCAGCCCCGAGGCCCCAGGCACCCGGGAACCGCCCGACACCCAGCAGAACCCCCCCCCCGACGGCAAAGATGCCCGAGCCACCCCCAGGCCACAGCCGCCAAGGGAGCGGGCCAGAAGCCACGCCAAGACATCCGGCCATGCACCCCAGGACCCCCAGGTACCCACATCCCAGGGGCGGCAGTGACAATCCGTGGGGAGCAGCGGGGAGCGGTAGGCAAGGGTAACTCCTGCCCTCCGCAACCGTGTCCCACAGGGGCCAAGGCTCAACAAGCCACAGACCCAGGACCAGCTATCCACACGCACGCACATGTCATATATTCATACACACACATACATGCCAGTCACACACCCATGCTCATATACACGGACCATACATGGACTTTCAGTGTGGGCAAGCAGGCACCAGCACCGAGCCAGCGGCGCCCCAGAGAAGCAGCCAACCCAGCCCCGAACTACTAGCCAGTCCCTACCCCCGGCAGAGGGCATGAAACCCGAGCGTGGGAAGACCCGCCCACCCCCTCCTCCCACTCAAAATGGTTGGGGTGATATGTTAGGTGTATGTGGGTGCATGTATTGGGAGAAATGTGTATGACTGTGTGAAAGCTACAGTGCCATTAAAATTGGGGGGGCAGATGTAACATGCGCACTGGACAACAGCGCCCATCCACACCATCCCCCCAAGGCCCTCAATGTCTAAGATGTAGATAAAATTGAGGAGCAGGCAGCAGCGAACAAATAAGTGGAGCCACTTCAGCAACTCCACCCACTAGCCACGGTGTGATACACCTGCCCCCCAAGGCCCTATGTGTACTATGACGTGTTGTGAGCTGTACGGTGTAATTAAAAAGGGGGGGTGGGACATCATGCAATGCAGTGAGCAGAGTCAGGGAATTGGCCCCACTCGTTGCGGCACCCACCTGCCCCCACCCCCCCAAGACCCTACGTGTGTTTTGTGTTGTTAATTGAGTAGGAGGAGGGGAAGGGCCAGGATACATATGACCGGGAGTAGAGACTACCCCCGGAGGAAGAGAGCCAGCTGGCTCATTGGACACCCAAGTTTCCTACACCCAACCGCAGGGCAGGGAAGGCAGGTCCAGGGCCTGCAGTGGCCACACCCCCAGGGCACTGCCGTGCCCAAGGCCAGCACCCACCGCCCACACCGTAGACAGACACAAACATGCATACCTACACACACACATACACGCACACCTACCTACACATACACACACACCTACACCCACACCCACACACACCTACACACACACACACAAAAAGACGACAACAAACATCACACTCAAAAGACAACAGTTTATATTTGGAGATAGTGTTTGATCATTCTGAATCTGAGTCACCATTCTGAAAAAAATGGGTGCTAGCTCAAACCAAAATTCTTTATAAAACTCAGCTGGAAAATCATCTGGACCTGGAGCCTTATTATTTGGAAGGTGCTGTAGGGCGTCTTGGACTTCAGACATTGAGAGAGGTGAATCGAGAGCTGCAACCTGTTCATCATTTAGTTTTGGTAGATTTATACTGTTAAGAAATTCTTCAATAGCAGTATCAGATGGATCAATCTGTGATGAGTATAAAGCTCCATAAAAGTCTTTGAAACATTTATTTATTTGTTGTGGGTCATGAATAATGTTACCAGTTGTGTCTTTAATAGAAGGAATAGCTGGTTTTTTTTATTCAGTTTTAACTGGTTGGCCAGGAATTTTCCAGATTTGTTTCCATGTTCAAAATTTTCTAAATGCAGCCTTTGCAACAGAAATTGTGTCTTCTTATCAGTTATTTCATTTAATTCCAATTTTAGTTTTCTCAAGTTGTGAATTATATGTTCTTGTGGTGAAGCAGCATAGGCAGTATCTAAAGATTTGATTTTTTGTTCTAATTCTAACACGTGTTTTTTCTTTATTTTTCAAAAGATATTATTTTGCCCCGCATTACTGCCATTTCCTGCTTCCCAAAGAACTCGTGGTGATATTCCTGGCAGATCATTATTTTCTAGGTATATAGCCCACTCTTTTTTGAAATAATTAATGAAATCTTGTTCTTTAAGTAATGATGTATTAAATCTCCAGTTCCTAATTGGTGGTGTGACTCTTTTCTGTGTCAGAGACATAGACACAGGTGCATGATCACTGATAGTGATAGGATGAATCTGAGTGTCTGTGATATCCATCATCATGGAGCTGCTAACTAGAAAGTAATCTAAGCGGGAGTGAAACTTGTGTACTGGTGAGAAAAAACTATAATCCCTCAGAGTGGGGTGATGTGAACGCCAAGCATCGCAAAGACCAAAATCCTTCATGTACTGTTTAAGAATGTCTGCAGACTGCCAGTTCCTCTGACTCACTGCTGTACTGAGCCTGTGAATATCTGTATTAAGTACCAGGTTGAAGTCTCCTCCTATTATAAGTGTGGTGTCAGAGTGATCAGATAGTGAGGTGAAAAAGGTGTGAAAGAAGGAGGGGTCATCAACATTTGGTCCATATATCCTAGCAATACACAGGTCTGCATTCTGAATAGATAAATTAACTATTATAAATCTACCTTCTGGATCTCTGTTTTTGCCTTATATACAATGTTTCTGTGGCAGGACTGTCTCTTAATGAGCCTGCCATTCTTAACCACTCAGTGGTGGGAGTGACTGTATATAAACCGCGCCTCTACCTGTCTCCTCCTTACGGTCAGCTGATTGTCATTTCTGGTCCCAGTCTCCAGCAGACTAGCAGAGCTCCATGCTCCTGACACCCGTATAGGCTGCGTTAAGCAGATATCCTGCTATGGTGAACGTCAGCTGGCTGTTTGTATTGCGTTTCCTTCAGTGGATGCGTGAGCCTGTTTGGAAGTAGTGTCCCCTGGCTGCCTTACCTGGGGCGACAACTTTCTCAGCTCCCAGCTGACAGGAGCCGCTGCTGTCCTGTGCTGTCCTGCGCTGTCCTGTTTCGTCTTGTCCTGTTTTGCCCTGTTCTGTACGGCCCGGTGTCATTCTGTGCCGCCCTGTTTTCGCTGTTCCGTCAATGAGAGTTGGGCTGTTGCCGCTGTCTTCATCACTGCGTTCTGGTCCTGGGTCCCGCTGCCGCTTGGGTTGTGGCCACAGTGGGTCAGCTGGCAGACGGTAGCGGTATCACCTGCGGTGCTCGGCCTGGTGCCTAAAGCTTCAGCCATCTCTGGGGCTTAGTTTTAATGTGGTTTCATACCCAGTGTTTTAACAAGTGTGAGGCGTTCATTGCTTCATAATTTTGTTCATTTGTTTATTTATTTTTTTTGTTTAATTGTTGTCCTGCATTGATTGTTTTTATTTTATTTCAGCTGCTGGAGGCCGTGGGTGGTGGCAGTACTGGTGGCTTGGGTGGTGGTTTCCCCCTACCCCTTGTCTTCGTGTTTGCTGTGGTTTCCTAAGGATTGGAGTTTTCACTCACGGGTGTGGTCGTCACATGTCTGGGTGATTTTTAGTTTGCTTTAAAGTCTTTTGTTGTTTTGTTGTTTTGGGATTCCATCTCCCCTTGCACTGGTCTGTGCCCTATAGGCCCCCCAGCTATTGGTAAATGTTGTAGTTTTGTTTCATGGTTTTTGAATATTGAACCTCATCTCTTGTCTCCTTAGTGGACGAACTTGTGTGCTTTCAGTTAAATCCTCAAATTCCCTGGGTGAAATTCCCAGGGTGGCGTTGTCTGGCAATTCATTTATTAAATTCTGGTTCTGTTATCATTTATCTCCATACTACATTAACAATTACACCATACTCTCGCACCCTCCGCCGCCACATTTCCATTTATGTTTCAATAAATCACTGCACCTATTTCCCTTTTTGCTAGCAAAATATAAAGACAGGAGGCTCAAGATGTCCTATTACACCTGGTCACACATTGCTGTGTTCGACCTACGACCTGCTATTCTTGTTGTTCTGACCTAGAATCCTCTGTACCAGCTTCACATTGCAAGCAAACTGGTCAAAGTTCAGATTGTGGTGTTGTAATGAAGCAGTGGGCTCAAACTGCACACAGCAGTGTGTATGATATATAAGATTTTAATTAGCTATGTAGCAGCAGGTGCCAAATCAGAGGAAATGCACATAAATCTGTTTTTATCATATGTAGTTTTGTGGTTTAATATAATTTCATTTATATTAAATTTCTGTTTCTGCTGTTTCTTTGCAATCACCTCTCTTTTATCAAAACTTCTGCAAGAAAGTGGCAGAAGGGCTGCTTGGGGACAAATCCTGGAGTCCATCCTAGCAGAATAATTACAGCACTGCTTGCCAAGTTAAGCAAACACTGATATTATTAGGCTGGTCTGTATAAATCTCAGCTAGTATTAAACTGACATTAAAATAGCTTGACAGAGAAATTTTGGCAGACAATACTGTGTTCTTGAAACACAATAAAACCAGCAGAGGCAGCACAGATCTGTGCGGCACACTGATGTCACTGCAGTCTGCAACAAAGACAATCATCAGACAATGAAGTGTTGATGAGTATTCACTCTTTCACAGAAAACAGACCGTTTATTTTGCTCTACAAACACTTTGACACCCTAACTGACAAAAAAAAAAAATGCAATTATCCAGCACAACCAAAGAAAACGGGGGTGTCTGGTACTGGAGGGGTTCCTGAAGGTGCTGTGGTGACACGGGTCTTTCTGTAATAAAGCCATCCACTCCTTTTTAACCAGGATGGGTTTTAAGCCCTTCTTTGTATTTACCATAAAGACGGGAAGCCAATTTTAATTAGTTTTGACAAGAATTTAGTAGTTCCACCACAATGCCAACTGCAAACATGACCTGTCGTGCCACTGTGGAAAACAGTGAACAGTTATCACTTTGGCTGTGTAACACTGAGTGGCTGCCAATATCAACAATTTTACAAAAATGTCTGGATATTCAGTTTGCGAGGTCAAACTTGGACCGTCAATGTTTCTACTGAGGCAGAGGGGACAGAAGCCAAGAGCAGAAATCATTTTTAATTAATGCAGTAAAATAAAAAAAAAAGATAATTGGTCCTGTTCATGAGTGAGAGAAGGAGGCGATGGGAGATCGACAGATGGATTGGTGCAGTGTCTGCAGTGATGCAGATGCTGTACCAATCTGTGTTGGTGGAGAGAGAGTTGAGTCTAAGATGCTGATTTACCATTTGATCAATGTTCCCACTTTGACCTGTGGCCACAACTTGTGGGAAGTGACTCAAAGAATAAGATACAAACGATGGAAATGAGCTTCCTCTGAAGTGTCTGGGTTCTCCCTTAGATATCAGGTGAGGAGCTCAGAGTAAAGTCAGCGTAGCGGTTTGCAGCCAAGTGTGAAGCAGCAGGTATGACATGAGAACGGAGCATAAAAGCAAAGCTTTCTACATCCCTGACCTCACTTATGGTCAACTGCTTTGGGTAGTGACTGAAAGAATGAGATTGTGGCACAATCTCATTCTTTCAGTCAGCTGGACTCTTCCTTTGAGATAGGGTGAAGAGTGCAGTCATTTGAGAGGGGCTCTGAGTGGAGCTGCAGCTCTTCCACATCGAAAGGAGCCAGTTGAGGTGGTTCAGGTGTCTGACTACTAGGATACTGGATAAGCCGGAGCGGATGGTTGGGGAGAGAGATGTCTGGGTTTCTCTACTTAGGCAGCAGTCCCAGATAATCAGAAGGAAATGGATGGATGGATGGATGGATGGATGGATGGATGGATGGATGGATGAATGGATGGATGGATAGACTGATTTACTTACCTTACCACCTGTGGCCATTTCTGCAACCAAATGAGAAGGAAAGAACAAAAAATTAGAACACAGGCTTGAGCTTTAAATGCTGCGTGCAGAGAGAGTGTCACAAAAATGTTATGAGGGCTTGTGTATGTGTGTGTTTTAAAACACTATAAATACAAAAAATTTATATCAAAGTCTTGCAGGGTTAAATTTTTATTTTACCAACACTGCAGCGAGTCAATTTTACAATCTCAAAATCCAGCGCCATACACAGCTCATATTTATCACCTGCTTTAAATTTAAAAAATAAAAAAAAAAAAACAGAAACCATAAAAGTTCTCGTTTCCAGCTTAATTATGTTGGCTCTATGGGATGGGATTTTGTGTTTTCATCACCAAACTTAAAAAGGTTAAGTAACAAATCTCATGTGTTCTTCCCACAATTGGGACAAGCTTTTTTTCAGTATTTCTTCATAGACACATTTCTCACACTGGAGTCTCTGACAAATATAACTGGTTGGATACACCCGCAAAGATGCTTGTCAGGCATTGGGTGAGTGGCTCATTAACTGCCTGGGAAACTTAACTGTAATTGCTAATGTTAGGAATGTTTGATTGACTGGTAACTGCAAATTGGCAAAAAAACTTTCCAAAATATTTATTCCTACAATTCCAGCCCTGTGCTAAAATACACAGATCAGCACTGCCTTTTAATAGCTGTCACACTGAAGGTTAAAACAGAGACATTATAGTCTAGAAAGACTCACTATAATTGTGTTACAATAATACGTATCCCATCAACAGCTAAAGGAACAAATAAATGAATGAGGTTCTTTACTAGATTCCTACTTTAAAAGTAATAAAATAGACAGCACATTTGCATTAATTATAAACACCCAATAATGCTTCTTCATTTCATCAACAGGTTCTTCTGGGCTCAAAGCAACAGCACTTCATCCAACCACCTACAGAGCTGCAGTGCAATTCTGGAACCTGTTCAATATGTGCAAGTTTAAAATCAGCTAATTTAGGTTCAGGAGGGTTACCACCATTTAAATCAGCTGTGGAGATGCAGGTTAAACAGACAAGCTGAGTTAGAGCCCAAATCAGCTCCCAGTCAGAAGAAACCAATTCTATTCAAGGATGTAGAGCTGCTGCTATGAATGCAAAGCTTTCAAATAAATAAATAATTGGCTAACAAAAGACACTTGTTCAGTTAATTTGGTACAGACACAACCAATTCAGTTTTTCAATTCAATTTTATTTAGTACAGTATTTAGTATAGTACAGAGAAAACCCCAACAATCAGATGACCCCCAAGCACTTGGTGACAGTGGGAAGGAAAAACTCCCCTTTAACAGGAAGAACCTCCAGCAGAACCAGAGTAAATCCAGTCAAAGAACCTGGGGATGAAACTGTCATCATACATAGTTATTTTGCTCGAAATCTACATTATTTTTATGAGGAATGGCACAGTAGTGCCGTGGTTAGCACTGTTGTCTCACAGCAAGAAGGTCTTGGGTTTGAATCCACCGGATTTGTCATAGTCCCTGGCTGGTCTCTCTCTCCCTCTCTGGATCTTTTTCTATTCTGTTCTGTCTCACCCTATGACAGCTGAGATAGGTCAGTTTAGGCCAGTTTAAACATAGTTTTGTCACAGTGCGTGACCGGGCTATGTGGCTGTCTCAGGAGGTGAGGACCCAAATGCAGGACTTGGGAGACGGCAGGTAAGAATGAAAGGGAGTATTTATTGAGGTTGGATGTGAAGCGGCAAAATGAACCAAGGCAACAAAAGAGACTGACAAATAAACCTAAACTGGAAGTGAAACTAGAAACACTAGAGAGCAGAATACAGTCCTGGAAACAACAACGGTCCAACAAGAGGCAAGGGGAAGACTGAGAACATAAATACACGTCATGTCATCGAACGTACTCAATAATGAGGGCAAGTAGCCACAACCACCCTCCTCGGGATCCAGAGGCAAGCAGGGAAATACCCAGGGGACCCCGGTCATCCACGGCCCACCAGGAGCTCAGAAGAGCCGAGGCCACACATCCCGATGGCAACTGTGCGCACACCCCAGAGGAGGAAGGAGGGAGACCCCTCCCCAGCATTAGTAGGTGGTCATTTTGATTGTTGGGTTTTCTCTGTATTATTGTAGGGTCTTTATCTTACAATACAAAGCACTTTGAGCCGACTGTTGGTTGTTATTTGACAGTATATAAATAAAATGGAATTAAATTGAATTTATAATTGTGTGTGTGGTTAGCAAGATCACTGGAAGGCACAGTGAGAATGTACCTGTGATGATTTAAGTGATTTCTAACTTTTTTCTTTTGTCCTTTTTTATGTAAGTTTCATTTAGACTGTGGACTTCTGGATTGTAAGGTCACTAGACTGTTGTGAAATACTTAGATAACCCTGCAAGAGCTGTAAAGATAAATTGTAAATTTCCATTCAAGTCCCTGCCTACCTAAATGCTTATGCCTGCACTCTCTGGCAGCAGTATTTAAAGTCCACTTTCTCTTCTTTTACTCCTTCCTTCAATTTGGTTGCAGAAATGGCCACAGCTGGATAGGTAAGTCTGTCATTTATGGGAGCATTCATATGTGATTTGTGTTTAATGACTTTTGCTGATTTAAAAAAAAAAAGGACTAAGCATTAGAAAATGCTCAACACTTATTTCTCATCACTATAATCTTCTGCATAATGTGATATTAAGTTATCATAAGAGTTTCATCAAATATGAGAGTTTTTCTTTGTGCATATATGATTAAATCACTAGTTGCATGCAATATTCCAGATGCTACATGTTTATATGTGCAGGGTTTTAATTTGCATATATATATATATATATATATATATATATATATATATATTAAAGGCGAAGTTCATGTTTTTTGTATACAGGAAAACTGATATAAAATGTAAGACAAGTCCTTAACTTATTAAGCAGGTCTACCACTCCTTTGTTAATAAATTCCTTTATTGTGTATTTATAGAGGAGCTTCAAATCTCTCAACCTGTCCTGGTTAACTGGTCTGGAAACTGTGCTGTGAAATTTAACTTTCTGACACTGCCCTTTAGGTCATCAAGTGCAAGGCAGCAGTAGCCTGGGAGCCCAATAAACCTGTGGTGATTGAAGAAATTGAGGTAGCCCCACCCCAGGCCAATGAGGTCCGCATCAAGGTAAGAGGCATCCACGGTCAAGACTCTTGTATGCGTGTGACCTTATGTGCTTCCAGGTTTTAAACTCACTAGACTGTTGTGAAATACTCAGATAATCCTGCTGTCCAGTTAAATTTCCGAGTCCCCACCTACCTAAAGGCGTGTACCTGCCATCTCTGGCAGCAGTATTTAAAGTCCATTTCCTCTTCTTCCACTCTCTCCTTTCATTTTGATTGCAGAAATGGCCACAGCTGGAAAGGTGAGTGCATCATTTAATATGGGATCATTCATATGTGTAACGTCTTTTTGCAGTATGATAAGAAACTGTATTTAGTCTGACTTTTGGTCTCATCTGCTTTAGGGAAGCATTGATTGTCTGATTTTGACTGCACACAAACAATCAAGCATTGTTGATGTTGACAGCCATGAGAGGCTAATAAACCAATAAGATAAAGGCTGAAGTCAATGTTTTTGTATAGAGGAAAACAGATATAAAATGTAAGACAAGTCCTTAACTTATTAAGCAGGTCTGCCACTTCTTTATTAATAAATTCCTTTATTGTGTATTTATAGAGGAGCTTCAAATCTCTCAACCTGTCCTGGTTAACTGGTCTGGAAACTGTGCTGTGAAATTTAATTTTCTGACACTGCCCTTTAGGTCATCAAGTGCAAGGCAGCAGTAGCCTGGGAGCCCAATAAACCTGTGGTGATTGAAGAAATTGAGGTAGCCCCACCCCAGGCCAATGAGGTCCGCATTAAGGTAAGAGGCATCCACGGTCAAGACTCTTGTATGCGTGTGACCTTATGTGCTTCACAGTTTTCTCCAAATAAACTTCAGTGCTTCTTGGAAGGTCCATTAATTAAAACACTGGATATATTGGAGCTATTTGTGGGTTATTTTTGCTTTTTGGATTAAATAGTTGAGTTTATTTTTGCTATGGTTACGTTTATGGTTTATTTTTCTTTTGATAAATTTGGGTTTATGGCTTAATTTACTTAAGTAGGTCAAGTGGGAGGGGTCAGCAGGCAGCGGGTCATATGGTTTTTTTAGCAGGCGACAGAAAGGCTGCAGACCAAAGTCTGTAAATTTGCTGCGTAATGGAGAATAAACCGACCCAAATGCACTTTTGTATGGACATTGTGTTATTTTTGAGACTTGACCTGTGTAATCTCCAATCCTGAGGTGCCTCAGTGGCCATTTAATTTGTTGGGTTTTGGTGTGGACAAATGGCCACTACAGGATATCACAAAATAAAAAAAGCAATGTTCAAGTTTTGGTAGTCCTACTGAAATGATCATCTTTGCTGCAGATTGTGGCAACATCACTGTGCCATTCAGACCTCACCTACCTTGTGGAGAGTAAGGAGGAATTCTTTCCAGTCGTCCTCGGCCATGAGGCAGCTGGCATTGTAGAGAGTGTCGGGCCTGGAGTCACAGAATTCCAGCCAGGTTGGTTTGATAATGTTTAACACACAAAAATGCACTTATTTGCATTTTGTCTAGGAGAGAGAGTGACTCATCAGTTTGTCTAAAGTGTGTTTTTTTTCCATTTGTTTGGTTTTGTTTTTTGTTTTTTTAATTGAAATTCTCAGCAATAATAATAAAATGGTAATGGGAGTCAGTTAAATTTTTTTTTTAATTTTCTAAGACAGCCAGACCTTAATTTGCTCTTACACATGGTCAGAGGCACTTCTAAACTTGTTTGTGGAGTACAAGCAAATTCATGTAGGAAAATATCGATGAATCAATTGTGTGTGAAACTTTTGTACACATAGTTTATGCACTGATATGTGCGTATGCTCTGTTTGTAACTGAGGCCCATTGCTGTGTTTCAGGAGACACGGTGATTCCTCTTTTCCTCCCCCAGTGTCGAGAATGTCGTTTCTGTAAGAGTCCAAAGACCAACCAGTGTGAAGCGACATGGTGAGTCCTCGTTTTCTGCCATCCAGTCCATTTTTCTTCATTCATATGTTTTCCATATGCAATTACACATATTTTACCCTGTAAGTAAATTTGTACAAACGCTTTTGTACAAATTATTAAAAACATTTCAATTAGCGTGTTCAGTACTATTTCCCTGTGTAATTTCTCTTTATTACACACAACTTAATTTATGGACATCTGTGGTTTGATTTCTTTGGCTTCTTACAACATCTGGTGCAAGTTTCATGTCAAGAGCATCTTCACAAATATATTTACTAAGAAAGTTGGTTCAATACTTATTTTACCCAATGCATGACGTAGATTTATATGATAGTATTCCACATACTTTCATTCATGTTATATTTTTTATTAAACCCTTTAACAGAACCAGAGGAGGACAAAAATTAATTTAGATTTTTTACATCAAACATTGATCTTGTTTAGGAAAAGAGCTGGTCAGAGAGATCTAAAAGAATCCAGGTTTACCTGTAAAGGGAAGAAGCTGCGGCAGTTTATGGGAACCAGCACCTTCTCTGAGTACACTGTGCTCCATCAGATGGCTGTGGCTAAGATCGATCCTGCTGCTCCTCTGGATAAAGTCTGTCTTCTTGGCTGTGGGGTCTGCACCGGGTACGGAGCAGCTGTTAATACTGCCAAGGTGTGAAGGTTTGACAGTTGGTGAAGGTGTATGGTGGAATGCTGGAAGTTCCATTGAATTGGACATTTTGTAATAAAGACCTGTGAATTTGTTTTTTATTTAAATGAACAGTGTTGACCAAAGTCTCCTTTCCTGTAGGTTGAGCCGGGCTCCACCTGTGCTGTGTTTGGTCTGGGAGCTGTGGGTTTGGCTGCAGTCATGGGCTGCAAAGCTGCTGGAGCCAAAAGGATTATCGCCGTTGACATCAACCCAGAGAAAGCCGAGAAGGCCAAGGTGTTTGGAGCCACTGACTTTGTGAACCCCAAGGATCACACAAAACCCATCAGTGAAGTGCTGGTTGAGATGACCAGTGGAGGAGTGGACTACTCTCTGGAATGTATTGGGAATGTGGAATGCATGGTATGGACATTTAATCTGGTTTGTCAACATGATGGAGCGGTATCAACTGATGAACGTCTATTTTAGTCAAAGCCAACCAAACTTCCTTGTTCTTTTCCAGCAGTAGTTATTGAGGAAGCCCTTTGCTAACGTATCTTTGCATCTCTCTGGATACAGATCTGCTGACTCTGTGCTGTTTCTTCATCTAGCGCAGTGCTTTGGAGTCCTGTGTGCCAGCCTGGGGTGTCAGTGTGGTTGTCGGATGGACAGACCTGCATGACGTATCCACCCGACCTATTCAGCTCATCGCAGGACGTACATGGACCGGCTGCCTGTTTGGAGGTTAGACAAATACGAGCAGCTTATGTTCTCCTTATTAAGCTAATGTGTTGCTTCTTTACAGCTACTGTATAAGAAGCTCTGTTTGTTTTTTGGGGGGGCTCAGGGTTTAAGGGTAAGGATGCCGTCCCCGAGATGGTTAAAGCTTATCTGGACAAGAAGGTGAAGCTGGATGAGTTCATCACTCACAACATGACTCTGGACCAACTCAACGATGCCATCGAACTGATGAAGCACAGCAAATGGTAGACTTGCTCTCATATAGTTTCTGCACAATTTGTGAATCAACAACAACACACATGAATTATTATTAGCTCAACGTTTTGCTCAATTCTTTTCTCTTTTTTCCACAGTATCCGAGCAGTGATGAGAGTTTCTCCACAATAAGGCCACTGTACTGCTTTCAGTAACACTAAAATTATTGTAAACATTCATACAAACAGTGCAGATTTCTCAATAAAGGGAATCAACCAACGGTATTCAGTGAAATATGATGTGATGGTTCATGTAAGCAAATGCAAAAAATTTTAAAGAGCAAAATAAATGGTGTAAAAGTCTCTGGAGCTTGAAAAAGGCGACTGGACTTCTTTTTGTTTCTTGAAGACGTTTCACCTCTCATCCGAAAGGCTTCTTCAGTTCTCAACCAAATGGTGGAGAGACCGAGGTATTTAAACCCCTGTGGGCGTAGTCCCCTGGAGGTGGTTATGACCCTCTATTGATCATGTGCGTGAACACATGTGCCCAGGTGTGAACCACCTCCAGGGGACTACGCCCACAGGGGTTTAAATACCTGGGTCTCTCCACCATTTGGTTGAGAACTGAAGAAGCCTTTCGGATGAGAGGTGAAACGTCTTCAAGAAACAAAAAGAAGTCCAGTCGCCTTTTTCAAGCTCCAGAGACTACTATGACCTGGATGACTGAGAATCTACACAGACAAATGGTGTAAAAGAAGGGTCTGTGTCTTCTGCATTTGTTTACTCATGGTGTCTTCTGCTACACTATTTTGCCAAAAGTTTTCACACACCCACCCAAATCATTGAATTCATGTGTTCCAGTCACACAGGTATTCAAAACCAACATACCTGTGTGGGGGTGTTTTTCAGGCGTTGGGCTCGGGAACTTAGTTCCAGTGAAAGGAACTCTTATTGCTTCAGCATACCGAGACGTGGGACAATTTGATGCTCCCAACTTTTTGGAACAGTTTGGGGATGGCCCCTTCCTGTTCCAACACGACTGCACACCAGTGCACAAAGCAGCTCCATAAAGACATGGATGAGCCAGTTTGGTGTGGAAGAACTTGAGTGGACAAAAGACATGCTGTGGACGAAAATGCAGAGTGGTGTATAAACACACAATGGAAAGAGGTGGTGTAAAAGCAATAGAGAGGGAGTCTGTCTAGTCCAGCCTAGAAGTAATTAATGCATGGAGGACTATTTTTCAGGACCACACTGAGACAGGCTGTTTCTCATTTTAATGATATTGTGCAAATGCAAAAAACCAGTCCTACATATTTGTTTAATATGTGCACTGAAGGACATATCGTGGTCGAAAATGACTCCCAAGTTTGCTCACAGTGTTAGTGGAGGCCAAGATAATGCAATCCAGAATAAGTATCTGGTTAGATACCATGCTTCCAAGATTTGTAGAGCTGTCTATTAGATAAATATGATTCAAACCACTGCAGTGCAGTACCTTTAATACCTATGACACGCTCTAAATGTTATGGTCAGCAGAATCAAAGCTGCACTGAGGTCCAACAAGACAAGCACAGAGATGAGTCCACAGTCAGAGGCTGTAAGAAGACCATTTGTAACCTTCACTGATGCTGTTTCTGTACTGTTTTGAATTTTGTGGTGATCGAGTGAAGCAGTGAGGGCGTGAGAAGGAGACAGTCAGCCAGTCATACCTGTACAGTTTTGGTGTGGTGTCGGCAAAGAGTAACCGCTGAATTATAAATTAAAGGCAACTTTTGCTGGCAATCTCGGACGGACGCTGCCGTAAGACACAGTATCCAAACGCATGGCGTAAAACTAAAAGATTTTCCAAGATCTCACAAAAGTAACTCAGGATCTCGCATGTCCCTTGAGGGAATTCCGTAATTTTATAAATCTCATCTCTTCATTTGTTTAGAAAAAAAAAAAAAAACCTGCACTCTGACATAGATAATATGGTAAGTGATTAAACCAGCTTTTATGTGTACAAAGGTAGATGGTGATAACAGGGATCTGCTGACCAAAACAAACAGCACTAGTGTTTCATTGATTCATGGTTCTATCTTCAGTTGTTCAACATGTTATATGTAGCCATATGAGCAGAGTATTGACAAACTTCATAATTTTATTTCACCATTAATGATGTATACTCTGTAGTAAGTTGCTCTTGTAATAAAATGATCTGAACTTAAATCTGGGTTTTTCCAGACAGATGCATTCCTCTGAATTCCATACAATGTGTAGTTGTTTTATTATTCTGAAAGGTGTGTGCAGTCCCACACTGTATTACAAACAAAACAAATCTACAAATCTATGTACAAATGTATTGAGCCACCATTCCTAATCCAAGGCTGTAAGAAGCTCATTGGTGACCTTCACTAATGCTGTTTCTGTACTGTGATGAATTCTGAAACCTGACTGAAACTCTTCAAATAAACCGTTCCTCTGCAGATGATCAGTGAGCTGTTTGACAACTACTCTTTCAAGAATCTTTGAGAGAAAAGGAAGGTTGGAGATTGGCCGATAATCAGCTAAGACAGCTGGGTCAGTGATGGCTTTTTAAATACTGGTTTAATTCCTGCCACCTTAAAAGTCTGTGGCAGGAAGCCAGTTAATAAAGACAGATATTTAAGATTGAAGCATTAATTAATGATAGGACTTCTTTGAGCAGTCTTGTAGGGATGGGGTCTAATAGACACACTGATGGCCTTGGAGGAAGTAACTATAGAAGTTAAAGAAAGATCAAGAGTCTAAATAAATATTAGTATTAAAATTAGCTGAACATAAAGATAAAGTTATGTCTTTGAGATGGCTATGAATAATTTTTTTTCTAATAGTTTTATTCACAAATTTTATTTGTGAAGAAATCCATGAAGTCATCACTAGTTAAAGTTAAAGGAATACTCGGCTCTACAGAGCTCTGACTCTTTGTCAGCCTGGCTACAGTGCTGAAAAGAAACCTGGGGTTGTTCTTATTTTCTTCAATAAGTGATGAATAGTAAGATGTCCTAGCTTTATGGAGAGCTTTTTTATAGAGCAATAAATTATTTTTCCAGGTTAACTGAAGATCTTCTAAATTAGTGAGATGCCATTTCCTCTCCAGTTAATGGGTTATCTGCTTTAAGCTGCACATTTGTGAGTCACGGAGTCAAGACACAGTATCCAGAGTTGTATCGTACGCAGCCTGAAGAGAAGACATGGGCGCACACTCCTGTAAGCCCACAACCCACAAGAGGCATCGTAGGGTTGTGTGCAACGTGTGTCAGGCAGTGGCCAAGGGCTGAGGCCCTGGTGGACCAATCCCTGGCTATCGAGACTGGCTCTTGGGACATAGAATGTCACCCCTCTGGTGATGAAGGAGCCTAAGCTAGTGCGTGAGGTTGAGAGATATAGTCGGGCTCACCTCAATGCCTGGTCTGGGATCTGGAACCAGTCTCCTCGAGAGGTGCTGGACTCTGTTCTAGTCTGGAGTTGCCCTTGGTGAGAGGTGGCAAACAGGGGTTGGTATTTTTGTATCCCCTCAGCTTACTGCCTGTACGTCTGAGTTTTCACCAGTGGACAAGAGGGTTGCTTCCCTGTGCCTTAGGGTCAGGAAACAGGTTCTGACTGTTTTTTTTTGTGCTTATATGCCAAATGACAGTTCAGAGCACCCACCCTTCTTAGAGTTGCTGGGCAGGGTGTTCGAGGGTGCTCCATTCCATGATCCTACTGGGAGACTTCAACGCTCACATGGGCAATGACAGTGAGACCTGGAGGAGCGTGACTGGGAGGAATGGCCTGCCTGATCTGAACCCGAATGATGTCTTGTTATTGGACTTCTGTGCGTTCCACAGTTTGTCCATAACGACCACCATGTTCAAATATAAGGGTCTCCATAATGAGTGGCTGTATCTCAGGAGGTAGAGCTTCCTGGTCTCAACCCTGGATAGTCACACTGCAAAAACTGACAGTCTATCTAAGTCTAATAATCTTACATTGAGCCAAAAAGTATTTTTGATCTTGTTTTGAGAGTGATATACTAAGCAGGAGCTGAATGTGTAAGATTATAAAACTTGTTTTTAGAATATATTACTTTTATTTCTTACTTAGTTACTAAATCCTTAAACTAGTTACTTTACATGCATTTTAGGCTAAATTATATCACTGAGACACTGTTTGAGGTCACATTGTATATTTCACAACCATTTTTAGATGCGAAAGCTTATTTTAAGGCCTCTCAGTAATAAGTCGCTTAGGCTTTTGTTGGCCCATCATTAACACATTTATTTACAATATTTACAAAGCTGCAGTGTAACATTTTATGTAGTACGAATCCACAGCCACAACATAGGCAATAAATCACAGCACATCTTCCCCTGTTTCATTTCAACTTTTAAGTGCAATGACATCATCAAGGTTATATTTTGTCAGAACATACATACTGCATTTGAAACTGACTGGATAATATGATGTAGGATCAACTAGCTTTTCAGCATCTATAAACTCTGTTGCTTGGGCGAGATTAGGAACTACAATTTTATATGCTAAAAAATCTGTATTAAAGCCCACAGTCTCATAAAGCTGGTATTCAAAACAGTATAATGAACTGTCTACCACAAAAATGTTTTTAATAAGTCCAAAAACAGGAACTGTGTCACTCACACTGGTGATTATTAGAGACTTTTCACTTATGTACTTGTTCCCATTGAGAATAAGCCATTTTACTTTGACTCCATGTTGTATGCCACCTATCCCCAAAAAATCTCTTATCTTTGCTGCAATATACTCAGGATTTTTCACTTCAGAGACAGGACCCAATTCCTTCTCATGTACAAATATTGGATGCTCAGTGCCCAATTCATTTTGACAGCATTCAGAAAGCTGATTATGGTTCACAAGTGACTTACAGACATTTCTGAAGTTCAATTTAGATGCCCATTGTTTAAAAAAACAGTGCTTTGATTCGAATCTCATACACATGTGCCTTATCACAGGCCCCAGATGAAGAATCTGAGCAGGGAGATGCAACAGGTAATGTTGCTTAGGTATTATATTATTCTCAGGAAAAAGTTTCTTAAACTGTTTCAAATGCTGTTCAATCATATTCTTCAGTCTGAACACACTTTGTACAGATAAAATAGGGGCAAAGAGTATCTGAACAATCTTAATTAAGTCCAAAACAAACTGAACATATTCATTTTTCTCTATACTGTTGAGCAGAAAAGGCATGATCTTCAACAGTATCAGCATTTGCCCCGAGGACTGTTTCAGTTTATTGTCATTAGATGCCAAGGTAGTGACACTGATAGGGCAGGGTTTGTCACGTATGTCTATTGGTGACAAAGGAAAACTCTGCATGGCAGAATTGAACACATCCAACTCCATCTGTCCAGAGAGAACAAGGTGTTTTTGCACACACTTAATTTCCATGGGTGCAACACCCTCAAGAATGATGTGCATTATATCCTGTGGTGTTTGTTGAATGAGGTCAAAGGCTGGGAAATCAATCAGCTTGCTTCTTCTGTTTATACCATAGGTGGTTTTGAGAGATGATTTCAAGAAGTCTGTGCAAGCCTTTTCTATTTCACAGCACTGCTTAATATGTTTTTTCATTGTCCTTTTAGTAAAACTTAGTTCATTAAAATTAATTTGCATTTCATCAAAGGTACATTCACAATGCCTACACTTACTATATGCAAAACCAACTCCTTCCTTGAAACCAGCAAGCTCATGTTGGGCAAGTGTGTCACCACAGACCGAAACTACAGCACCAAATAAATCCATGCTACCACGCTGTGTTTGGATTTTGACACCATTATAGAGCAACTTTAAGTCTTCATTAATCCTTTGTAATACAAAATCAACACCACATTTGTCAATATCATCAGCTTTTGCTATAGCAAGGAGTCTGATTGCAGCAAGCTTTGACCTAAACTTGGGGTCTATGTTTCCTAAAGTATAATAAAACATGAATAATTTATTTACTGAAGCATGTGACCCAAGAGGATTGCATATCTCTATTTCATCAGCATACAAAATTATCTGTAAAGCAGAAGGTTCTTTTGAAAACAGTGGATGGGATTTATAAATGCTCCCATCAATAATGTCATACAAAAACCCATCTTTGTGGCAACTCTGAGGTGCGGTGTTGATCATGGCAAAAATCCTGGAATTGGACAACAACTGTTCAAGGCTCCTAATAAGGGGTATATAGTAAAAACTTCTGTTTTTGATGGCAATTACTCTTGACTGTCCTTTGTTAACTCTGCAAACCTTTTGAGACATAACTACCTCCTCTGGTATGACTGGGTTAAAAAGCCTCTGGATTGTGCTGTCCTGAATGTATGTGGAAGCCATCATGGAGAAAGGATCTTGAAAATTTTCCAGTTCTGCCAATACTGCCTCTTGTAGCTGCTCCATATTGTCTGAATGTCTTTGAAAGAGCGACTTCATGGTGTCCTTCATGGTACTGAGAAGAGCAGTTTGATACTGCTGGACTCCAGAGACAATACTGTTGACACCCCTCTGAAACAAAAACAACAAAGAAATATGAGCTATATACAGTTTGTTCAATATGAGACTAGCATTACACTTCTTAAGAACATTCTGAATAGGATTTCATACCAAAATGATCTCTGTCCAGTTCTTGCTCAGAATTCAAAAGTCAGAATTACACTTCTCTGGTGTGCAGACTTTCTTTTTGCTCTTGTTCCTGCACCCTTTTGACCTCTTTTCACACGTGCGTGTTCTCATTACTTAAAAACAACACTGTTCCCACTAAATGCAAATCTAAGTATTAACACTGTAATGCTTTTTTATATGTTTATGTTAAATATGTATCCATCTGGTGCTGGCCCGGCCCGTCTGTCAAATTTCAAAAAGTCAATGTGGCCCCAGAGCCAAAAAGTTTGTGTGTATCCTTGTCACAAAATATGACACTGTTGTAGCTCTGACAGTGGAATTATAAAATGGTCCATAGAATTAGAATTGTAAGTTTACATGCTTTCAAGACCTTTTCCCAGTCTTATTCAAGCACTTTTCAAACTCTATCAAGGACCAATTTTCAAGTCTTTATAAGCAAATTATGACTGTGGTAAAACGCATACTTAAATGCAGACACACATACATATATTCAATATATATTTTATTTCCCTAACACTTAGGTTTGTGCAATACCTGGGATAGGTGACATCTTTCCCGGACACTGATGGTAAATGCAGCTGCACATCTGACGAGATTTTCACTTGCTGTAGCAGCTCCTTCCTGTAGATATGTTGTGTTAATATACATTAAAAAAATAATATAAACACCTGAATGTTAACTGTTAAACATTTTCATTAGCAAACATTGCATCTTACCTGATTATCAGTATTTGGAGTCTGGAAATCCTCAAGCTCCGGACTTGACATTTCATTTGGAATGACAGGTATGTTGACCTCACTGTCGGTCCTTTGCATTCCTTGTGTTTTAGTGGCACAGTCAGAAAAAACTGGTATGTCAAAATGTTCACCTGCAGCATGTGATAAGTCAGATGATGCTGCTGTCATCCACTGGGTAGGAGGGTTCCCAGTCGCAAGATACAGAGCATGAGTGCGTCTGATATGGTAGTAAAAAGAGTTAAAGACTCTGTATTCCTCTGTACAACCATCTATTCCGCATATGACTCGGAAGTTTGGACTGCGGCTATGTGTTTTGTTAATATGGCTCAAGAGAGACTTCAATGTTAAGGCAACAAAAACAAAGCAAATCATACACCTCCAACAGGCCATGTTAAACCGCCAAAAAGAAAAAACAGGGCAGCTAGCTGAATGCAGACAGTCTATTCTTAGCCTAATGAAAATCTTCACTCACGGCAAAATCAAGTCATGCTAGCACTACAGCACACGTTCGTAAACCTCTATTAGAAATTTAAATGTAGCAGAAGAAAGTAGACAAAACGTTCAGTCTAAGAAGCAAGAGCAGAAACAAATACCTTACTGCTTCACATCACTTTTGAGCTGTTGTTGGCGGGCTCATACAGGCGCTGCAGGTCATTACCAAATATGGAGGGGGGTCGGTTACATCAAAACTCTCATTAAATCTAGTTTAAACTCTAGTTATTGTGATTCAGTAAGGGACCACAACAGGAGTAATAATTAAAATGTAATTTATAGTTATAATATCCCCCTATTATGACTGTTATTACTTTACAAGTTTTAGAAACATTATTATGGTCTGCACCTACTCCCCCCTGACTGCCCTCATGTGGTCACGTCTGTCCTGTAACCGTTTGAAGGGGAGCGAAGAAGCAGGCTTGGACTGCATGCTGCTGAGGTAAGGAGAACTTTTACAGCATTTGATTTAAAAATTTTGTACTACTGGGAAAACAGCAGCCTGGTCCAGCAATCAGTTTACCCATGGATGGACTATCAGTTCTCATAATACGTCCACAAGTTTTTTGCCACTGTAGCCTAAAAGCCAGCTAGCTAAGCTTGCTTAGCTAATATTAGCTAACAGGTTTGGTCCTGCAATTTACGTTACAATGCGTTTTTTTTTTTTTGTTTACCATGACTAACCAATGGTGTTAAAAGTTTGAATATAATTTTCCACATAAAATATGTACATGTTTGATGTAATTAGCAGGACATGCAGACAGACTTGGTACTAATGAACGTAGGAACAGCAGATGCAGATCAGAGGCAGGTGTGCATGTCTTAGCTGAGGGACCTATGCAGGCTGTGGAGGAAAATGCTGAGTTTAGTTTCTGCACTAGTTGAGGCTCCTGTCAATCACTCTGGGTCCACTGTATACAGAAGGAAAATACATGTGTTGTATTTGAAAAGTCCATAAGGTGTTGTACTGTTTGAATGGTCTGACATACTTTTGAGCATGATTTTTTGAGCCTTGGCTTAATGTCGTGTTTTTTTTCATGCCCTCAGATAAAGGCGCAATTAAAAGGAAGACACACGGAAATCATGGATGGACTAGATGATGTTACAGTATCAGTTCTAAATGGTATGTCAAGTTTAAGTGTCTTTAATAAAATAAAGTTGTCCATGCTGACATTGGTTTCAAATTTGAATTTTAACTATTTATGTAATCTCAAAACACCCAAATGTCAAAATTTTATTCTATTTATATTTATTTGTAGCTGGGAGATAAAACAGTAAGAGGACAATTTGGATTTTATTTGCCCTGTCAAGTTGAATACCATTAAATTTATAAGGTCCAAGTTTTTCAACTCTAAAAGGTTTATTACTATTTGACCTCTCTTTACAGCTGCCAACATAGATGAGGTTTTAATCCACACCCTCAGTCGTGATGATTTAAGAGATCTTTTTCCTGGTCCAGAAAACTTTCTCAGGAGGAAACAGTTGTGGGCTCATCTTCACAAAGAGGCAAGTTTTTGCTGCCTTTGATCTAAAAACGTGTAGTGCAGTTTTGTTTGTAACACCTACAACATTTATGTTTTGAATTATTTTCTTAGGAGGACTATTCCACCTTACCAGACAAAGCTGGCCCTGGTGAAGCAGGAACTAGGTCTTCACCTAAAGGAACACCTCCATCTCCCCAGACATCCACTCCTTTGGTAAAGAAAACCCCAGAGAAGACTCTACAGCTTCCCAGTCCTCCTGATGAGTGAGTGGTGGTGAGCTGGAACTAGCTCGGAAACACTATTTTGAGATGGCCTGCACTGGTAGAGAGGGAGAAGCTGCCATGTCCAAAGAGCTGAGATGCAGGCTGGTGAGAAACACTGTCACCAGCATGATTTCAATCTTGAGAGCAAGTCGACAAGGAGAGGAGTTACGATACCCGTCCAAGTACGATGTTACTGCCATGGCTAAGAAACTAGTGGAGTATTATCCCACGCTACAGGATAACGACTTACCTGCCAAATATGTATGTGATTAAATTTTTTTCACATTTATTTCAGACTTCTGAAATTATATACGTGATATTACGTTTCTTTTTTTCTTTCAACATCTTATTCACCATAGACGAGCATGTACAGTTATCTTCAGAAGAGGATCCTGAATATTAAGTCCCCTCGAAAGAGGCAGGGTCCCACACCAGAGAGGGGCCGTTCAAAAAAAAGGCGCCACATTGAGTTCTCACCAAGTGACCAGGGAGAAGATGATGATGCAGATTCAAGTGGCGGATCAACGATTCTTTTGCCACCAGTGAGCAGTTCTGATGGCGACAGTTCAGGTAATTGACAAATTCTAATTATGGCAATAATGATGGACGTGAAGGCTGGATGACTTTGATAGATTGGGATGTCTTGATATATTACACTTTAAATTTAAACTTGATTAGGTTTTGATCTGTTGTGACAGGATGTGATTTTTCAATATTCATGTATTTGACTTTCTGTAGAATAACCATCATAAATATATAACACACAATGTTAGGCTTGCTGGCTAAAACACATAGTATCATTTAGATTGATATGTTGGATCCAGTTACTGATTCTGTATTTTCCCCTTTAGTCAACATGGATAGTCTAGCAACACAGGCCAGGCATTACAAGACTCTGCAGGACCTGTATAAGAAGCCAAAACCCAACCGAGATGCTGTTTGCCAAATTCTTGACCTTGAGTTTCAATCAAGAAGAGCCTTCATTGACAGCGATGTTCTGAAAGAAGAAGATAGGCCAACAAAGATTCTAGAGGCATATCCATGTTTCAAGGAGCTTCACAATGTAAGTGACTTACTTTTCATCGTGGCTTTCTTATAAAGCAAGCACTGGTGCAGGTTTTAACATTTACTTGCACTATAGGTGATGGATGAGCTACGGCGGATCCTGGATAAGAACAACAACAAATTCATAACTGAAGTAAAGGCAAGATGGGAGGACTTCTGCTCCATGGTTCAGTTTTATGGTCTTTGGAAGAAGGTGTTAAAGCCACTGATGAACCAAAATAGAGGTTAGTCATTGTGCTATCTTTAATACATCATGTAGCTGTTTTCAGAGACATAAATATGTATAGGATTGTGTATGATAGTGCTGATTAAATAAAACTGGAACAACAGTACTGTTCATGGTGACACCTAATTTTCTGTGGTATCAAGATTAAGTTGCCAATCAAATTTAGATCATTTAGGATTGAACTAAACATTGATTTATTTTGTTCCAGTGGAATGCAACATCGCCCTGTTTAGGGCACTCCCCACACTCTTCCCCTCACCAACTGCGCCACCCAAGAAGCTGGGACATGCCAGTGAGGCATTGCTTCATGTCCTTCAGGTCAGAGTTTGTTCATATTGTTATCAGTTAATATATAGATACTTTATTGATCCCGAAGGAAAGTAGGCAATGTATGTCTGCAAGGGCTTTCACTGTACATTTTGGCAATTTATTTGGTCCTTTTTAAGCATCTCTGCTCCTAAAAATAATAGAATTTACATTTGAAAATTGATACTGAAATTTCTGCAGCACTATGTTGGTCAGAGGACAGCGTGGCCTGCCAAAATACAAATACAGACCAATGTCTACAGGAAACACTAATAAATTGATTAAAAATAACTAATTAAACTAAAATTCATTAAAATCATAAAAATTCACAAAACAAACTGGAAGTAATAACAGATTTAAAACATTACAGGTGCAGTATCTCTGTCATTTCCCAAAGTATGTGGAGAATGACTACTAACAGTGACTAAGACACAAGTTAATCTTGTCATAATTATTTCATTGGCAGGCATATTTGACATTTTCTGTAGGGCATTTTTCAAACTAAAGAAACAAAATGATATGAAGATGAGCTGTACCACCTGTATTCTATGATTGTGATCATTCATATATATATATATACATATATACATAATAGTGTCTCAGTAGTTTGACTGCTCAGCTAGTTTTTTAATGTCTCTCTTCTCTGTTTTGTCCTTTTTTCTTTAGCCAACAGAAGATCCAGCCATCTACCTTCAGAGGAGATCTCTCTTCAGCCCTGTTTTGCTCTTTGATGGGTCCCACTGTATTATGGCAATTGGAACCACACCCATCACCACATTTGCTGAAGAAGACCTCTGTCAAGGTTTGCTGTATCTGATGGCATACTACTACACCTTGCATCTCACATATCCAAAGTGTGTGGCAACCCTTCTGTCTGTCATTCAGACTGAAGTGTTAAAGGACAGTATCCATGAGCGAGACACCACAAGCTCATACAAAAAAGCCATGGCAGAGTGGAAGGCTTTTATTCAGGAGTAGAGTTGTACAGGTACACGACTTTCATGTCTGTGTTGGAAAGTTTTAACCTAACATAAGAGCTGTAAAAAGACATTTAAATTCTTCATTTTTGTTTATCTAATACAAACACATCTTCTGTTCTTCAAATGTTCTGCTTTATAATGTGAGTTTCAGTAGCTTTAAATGTTGATTAGAGTTAATTAACTTTACCAGTTTTTAGTTGTAATTGAAAGTTACTATTAGTTCAATGACACCATGTATAATGTATAGCATTACTTGCATTACAACCTCAACATTACCATTTCTGTGTGGGTTTGTTTTGCACATTCATGTGTGCAATGCTGTATACTATTGTTGCTATTTGGAGAAGCAATTTAAATAAAGGCTGTTGTATATTGTACTGTGTTTTTGGATTCATTTAGTGTAAATGCTTTCTTATTTTAAGACAGAATATGTAGAATTAGCAATTCTTGAATTCAGAAGAACAGCTGTTAGTTCCTCTTGTTTTAAGAGTTTTTCTCTCAAAGTGAGAAAGAAAAAAACACTGAAAGAAGCATTGGCAGGCTAGTTTTGAGTTTATTTGACTTGATAAAGCACTTGAAATGAGTGTTAAACAACTTGTTTTAAGTTATTTCTCACTTGTCTAAAGACTAGATATTTTGTCTTATTTCAAGAAATCTTATCAAGTGTAATTATCTCAATCCACTGGCAGAATATTTCACTTGATTATAGTCTGAATCTTTCCAAATTAAGTAGTTTTTTCCTTATATTTAGACAGGTAGTTTTTGCAGTGCACATCATAGGTGTATATGATCTCTCACCTTATAACAGTTGAGATAGGCCCGTTTAGGCCACTTTAAACATAGTTTAGTAGAGAAATCATGGAGATACACTATATTGCCAAAAGTATTCGCTCATCTACCTAAACACACATATGAACTTGATAACAGCCCATTCTTAATCCAGAAGGTTTAATATGATGTTGGCCCACTCTTGGCAATATTACAAGCTTCAACTCTTCTGGGGAGTCTTTCCACGGGTTTAGGAGTGTTTATGGGAATTTTTGACCATTCTTCCAAAAACACATTTGTGAGCTTAGACACTGATGTAAGATGAAAAAACCTGGCTTGTACTCTCCACTCTAATTCATCCCAAAGGTCTTCTATCAGGTTGAGGCCAGTCAAGTTCTTCCACAACAGAATAAATAAACACAGACCCATCTGTTACATCATTTATTTTACTGAACCATCACATCATATTTCACTGAATACCGTTGGTTGATTCCCTTTATTGAGAAATCTGCACTGTTTGTATGAATGTTTACAATAATTTTAGTGTTACTGAAAGCAGTACAGTGGCCTTATTGTGGAGAAACTCTCATCACTGCTCGGATACTGTGGAAAAAAGAGAAAAGAATTGAGCAAAACTTTGAACTAATAATAATTCATATGTGTTGTTGTTGATTCACAAATTGTGCAGAAACTATATGAGAGCAAGTCTACCATTTGCTGTGCTTCATCAGTTCGATGGCATCGTTGAGTTGGTCCAGAGTCATGTTGTGAGTGATGAACTCATCCAGCTTCACCTTCTTGTCCAGATAAGCTTTAACCATCTCGGGGACGGCATCCTTACTCTTAAACCCTGAGCCCCCCCAAAAAACAAACAGAGCTTCTTATACAGTAGCTGTAAAGAAGCAACACATTAGCTTAATAAGGAGAACATAAGCTGCTCGTATTTGTCTAACCTCCAAACAGGCAGCCGGTCCATGTACGTCCTGCGATGAGCTGAATAGGTCGGGTGGATACGTCATGCAGGTCTGTCCATCCGACAACCACACTGACACCCCAGGCTGGCACACAGGACTCCAAAGCACTGCGCTAGATGAAGAAACAGCACAGAGTCAGCAGATCTGTATCCAGAGAGATGCAAAGATACGTTAGCAAAGGGCTTCCTCAATAACTACTGCTGGAAAAGAACAAGGAAGTTTGGTTGGCTTTGACTAAAATAGACTTTCATCAGTTGATACCGCTCCATCATGTTGACAAACCAGATTAAATGTCCATACCATGCATTCCACATTCCCAATACATTCCAGAGAGTAGTCCACTCCTCCACTGGTCATCTCAACCAGCACTTCACTGATGGGTTTTGTGTGATCCTTGGGGTTCACGAAGTCAGTGGCTCCAAACACCTTGGCCTTCTCGGCTTTCTCTGGGTTGATGTCAACGGCGATAATCCTTTTGGCTCCAGCAGCTTTGCAGCCCATGACTGCAGCCAAACCCACAGCTCCCAGACCAAACACAGCACAGGTGGAGCCCGGCTCAACCTACAGGAAAGGAGACTTTGGTCAACACTGTTCATTTAAATAAAAAACAAATTCACAGGTCTTTATTACAAAATGTCCAATTCAATGGAACTTCCAGCATTCCACCATACACCTTCACCAACTGTCAAACCTTCACACCTTGGCAGTATTAACAGCTGCTCCGTACCCGGTGCAGACCCCACAGCCAAGAAGACAGACTTTATCCAGAGGAGCAGCAGGATCGATCTTAGCCACAGCCATCTGATGGAGCACAGTGTACTCAGAGAAGGTGCTGGTTCCCATAAACTGCCGCAGCTTCTTCCCTTTACAGGTAAACCTGGATTCTTTTAGATCTCTCTGACCAGCTCTTTTCCTAAACAAGATCAATGTTTGATGTAAAAAATCTAAATTAATTTTTGTCCTCCTCTGGTTCTGTTAAAGGGTTTAATAAAAATATAACATGAATGAAAGTATGTGGAATACTATCATATAAATCTACGTCATGCATTGGGTAAAATAAGTATTGAACCAACTTTCTTAGTAAATATATTTGTGAAGATGCTCTTGACATGAAACTTGCACCAGATGTTGTAAGAAGCCAAAGAAATCAAACCACAGATGTCCATAAATTAAGTTGTGTGTAATAAAGAGAAATTACACAGGGAAATAGTACTGAACACGCTAATTGAAATGTATTTAATTTACAAAAGCTTTTTTGCAAATTTACTTACAGGGTAAAATATGTGTAATTGCATGTAATTACTTACTTGCGGCCTTAGTCGCCGTAATTGGTGACATGTTCAATACTTATTTTATCTGTTGTATACGTTAAAGGGGGCTTTCTAATATGTGTAAAGGCATATGGAAAACATATGAATGAAGAAAAATGGACTGGACGGCAGAAAATGAGGACTCACCATGTCGCTTCACACTGGTTGGTCTTTGGACTCTTACAGAAGCGACATTCTCGACACTGGGGGAGGCAAAGAGGAATCACCGTGTCTCCTGAAACACAGCATTGGGCCTCAGTTACAAACAGAGCATACGCACATATCAGTGCATAAACTATGTGTACAAAAGTTTCACACACAAATGATTCATCGATATTTTCATACATGAATTTGCTTGTACTCCACAAACAAATTTAGAAGTGCCTCTGACCATGTGTAAGAGCAAATTAAGGTCTGGCTGTCTTAGAAAATTTAAAAAAAAATTTAACTGACTCCCATTACCATTTTATTATTATTGCTGAGAATTTCAATTAAAAAAACAAAAAACAAAAACAAACAAATGGAAAAAAAACTTTAGACAAACTGATGAGTCTCCTTCACTTACACAAAATGCAAATAAGTGCATTTTTGTATGTTAAACATTATCAAACCAACCTGGCTGGAATTCTGTGACTCCAGGCCCGACACTCTCTACAATGCCAGCTGCCTCATGGCCGAGGACGACTGGAAAGAATTCCTCCTTACTCTCCACAAGGTAGGTGAGGTCTGAATGGCACAGTGATGTTGCCACAATCTGCAGCAAAGATGATCATTTCAGTAGGACTACCAAAACTTGAACATTGCTTTTCTCAGTGATATCCAATGTTTTAATAAATGGACCTTCCAAGAAGCACTGAATGAGATTATTCAAGTTTATTTGGAGAAAACTGTGAAGCACATAAGGTCACACGCATACAAGAGTCTTGACCGTGGATGCCTCTTACCTTGATGCGGACCTCATTGGCCTGGGGTGGGGCTACCTCAATTTCTTCAATCACCACAGGTTTATCGGGCTCCCAGGCTACTGCTGCCTTGCACTTGATGACCTAAAGGGCAGTGTCAGAAAATTAAATTTCACAGCACAGTTTACAGACCAGTTAACCAGGACAGGTTGAGAGATTTGAAGCTCCTCTATAAATACACAATAAAGGAATTTATTAATAAAGAAGTGGCAGACCTGCTTAATAAGTTAAGGACTTGTCTTACATTTTATATCTGTTTTCCTCTATACAAAAACATTGACTTCAGCCTTTATCTTATTGGTTTATTAGCCTCTCATGGCTGTCAACATCAACAATGCTTGATTGTTTGTGTGCAGTCAAAATCAGACAATCAATGCTTCCCTAAAGCAGATGAGACCAAAAGTCAGACTAAATACAGTTTCTTATCATACTGCAAAAAGACGTTACACATATGAATGATCCCATATTAAATGATGCACTCACCTTTCCAGCTGTGGCCATTTCTGCAATCAAAATGAAAGGAGAGAGTGGAAGAAGAGGAAATGGACTTTAAATACTGCTGCCAGAGATGGCAGGTACACGCCTTTAGGTAGGTGGGGACTCGGAAATTTAACTGGACAGCAGGATTATCTGAGTATTTCACAACAGTCTAGTGAGTTTAAAACCTGGAAGTCCATAGTCCATATGAAACTTTCATGAACAAGGACAAAAGAAAGAAAAAAATATTTTTACTACAGTTAGAAATCACTTAACTGATCACAGGTGCATAAAGAGAGTGAAAAGAGGTGGGTGAAAGATAAATACTCTCCATCAGCCTAGACCTATTGGAGCATAACCAAGGGAGGGTTCAGGGTCACCTGATCCAACCCTAACTATAAGCTTTATCATAAAGGAAAGTTTTAAGCCTAATCTTAAAAATAGAGAGGGTGTCTGTGCAGTCCAGCCAAGAGGTCATAAATGCCTGTAGTAGTTCTTTAGCATCACTCTGAGACAAGATGTTTCTCATTTTATAAATATTGTGCAAATGCAACAAAGCAGTCCTACATATTTGTTTAATATGTGCATTGAAGGACATATCCTGATCAGCAATGAGGACAAGGTAATGCCATCCAGAGTAAGTATCTGGTTAGATACGTTTCCAAGGTTTGTAGGGCCGAATACAATAATAGTTTTATCTGAATTTAGATGCAGGAAGTTAGAGGTCATCCAGGTCTTTATGTCTTTAAGACATTCCTGCACTTTAACTAATTGATGTGTGTCATCCGGCTTCATTCAATTCAATTCAATTTTATTTATATAGCGCCAAATCACAACAAACTGTCGCCTCAAGGCGCTTTGTATTGTGGGTAAAGACCCTACAATAATACAGACCCTACAATAATACAGGGTCTGTATTATTGTAGGGTCTGTTATTGATTTGCAGATGATAACCATTATCATGGATAGATAATGATGGTTATCATCTGCAAATCAATGAAAATGTATGCGATGCTTTCTCATAATACTGCCAAAGGGAAGCATGTTTAGTGTAAATAGAAATGGTCCCAGCACAGAACCCTGTGGAACTCCATAATTAACCTTAGTGTGTGAAGAAAACTCTCCATTTACATGAACAAATGGGATTCTTTTAAAATAATGGTTTAATTACTGTTACCTCAAAAACCTGTGGTAGGTAGCCAATTAATAAAAATTAATCATATTTAAGATTGAAGCATTAATTAATGGTAGGATTTATTTGATCAGCCTTGTAGGAATAGGGTCTAATAGACACATTGAACGTTTGGAGGAAGTAACTATAGAAATTAACTCAAAGATAAAGAGTCTATGCAGAACAGCGGTGGGGACAGAGCATCTCCTTGGTAAATCCCACACTTGATGGTGACTTGTGCAATTGGCTTGAAGTTTTTCTCTAGTGTTGTTCTCCATATTCCCATTGAAATTCCTGATGAAGGCTCTTAAGGCCCTGTATACTGTAGTTCTAGGCATGCCAGGATCCATGTGTGAGGCACTGAGTCACAGGCTTGCTTGCAATCAATTCAGGTGGTGCACAGGTAGGCCAGTCTGGTCTTATGGACTTGAGTGACTGCTCCATTTTACATTAGCTGGTGTTTTGCTGCTCTGATATTTCTGCCCATTCGTTTCTGGTCCCCTCTCATGTATTGAGCCATGCACCTTTTCATCTTAGCTGCTATGATGCTTGATAGGAGCTGAGGCAAGTTATTGGCCAGTGGTTAGATGGGACTGGTCCCATAATTCTATCCTTCTGAGAATAGGACAAGCAGAAAATTGACCAGAAGGATAATTAAAATTTGTTTTACCAATATTCAGGACCAGAGGTATTTGCATTTTAATTCAGATCAACCTTAGGTTCCACTGAGTTCACCCTTTCCCCTGCTTGCTATAGCCCATCACAGAACCTATTTTTATTGTGTTCATGGAAAAGTGGTTAGCACTAAGTTACAAATGCCAGCACAATCCATCCAGTGACAGTTTCAGGTGAGGACAAACCTTGGCCCAGCTGAGAGTGGCACAAAAGCACGAGGGGGATCTCGTTTAAACATTCTCTGGTCAGAAACACAGAGGGTCAAAGGGTACAGGACAAACTCTGACATATCTAATATGGTAAGTGATTAAACCAGCTTTTATGTGTACAAAGGTAGATGATATCAAGGATCTGCTGACCAAAACACACACAGCACTAGTGTTTCACTGATTCATGGTTCTATCTTCAGTTGTTCAACTTGTTATATGCAGCTGTATGAGCAAAGTTCTGACAAACTTCATAATTTTACTTCATCAATAATGCATACTCTGTAGTAAGTTGCACTTGTAATAAAATGATCTGAACTTAAATCTGGGTTTTTCCAGACAGATGCATTCCTGTGAATTCCATACACTTACAACAAAAGAACCTACAAATTTGAAAGAAATATGTAGTTTTATTATGAAGGGTGTGTGCAGTATTACAAACAAAACAAATCTACACATGTATTGAGCCACACCTCTTAATCCAAATTCAGGTGTTTTAAGTGCAGTTGGCACATGTGTGTAAAATTGAGCATCTAGTTATGTCTGCTGTCACAAATATTTGTAAAAAAGATCGTTCTGAAGAGAGCACTGAATACAAGCAAATCAATTTGTAAAATTTCTTCCCTCCTAGATATTCCTGATTAACTAAATGAATTATTGCAAAGTGTTAGCGTTTAGGAACCACAACAACTCAGCCAAGACGAAGTGAACTTTAAGAGGCAGACCATGTAAAGTTAGAGTGGGGTACTGAGGTGCACAGCGCATACAGTAGAAGTCAGCAGTGCTCTGCTGACTTGATAACTGCAGAGTTCCAAAACTCCTGACATCAGCACAAAAACATAGCATTTGTTAAAGTAAAAAAAAAGTGAATGTAGCAACTGTTGACAATTTGTACAGCAAAACAAAAATACTGCACTGTAATATATTTTAACTGGGCTTCCCAACAAAAGCTTTTTCTTTGTTACTTCTTGTTTGTTCAGGGCCATTTGCACAACTGCACCACCTGACTTCAGCTGGATAAGATCCATCCTGGGGATCTGAAAAGGCACAGAGGTGCCAAAGGATCAAGGGCCACTGTATTTATTTACTATACCATTCATAACTAAGTGCTTGTTAAAAAAAAAAAAAAAAAAAAAAAAAAAAAAAAGCAGTTTTGGAAACTTTTTCCTGCAAATGAAAAGAATTTGCTAGAATACACAGTTTTAACCAGCTCACTGATTTTTTGTTAGCTGTTGCTCTGAGTGCCTGTTTTTAACCTCAGTCTGCAGCGTGGGCTCAAGGATAATTAATGAAACAGGCACTTTAGTTTTAATGGAGAGTCCAGCCAAGAAGCTAAAGCCAGACTACAGAATTACTAATCCTTATGTACAGCTACACAGCTGCTGTAATAGCTGAGCATCCAGATCAGCAGAAACACAGCCTGTCAGAATGTAGTCACTGGTATAACTGAAGAATGAAACTCCTGCATTTGAAGCCAGTCAGACTCTGGGGATAAGTTTCATATGTGGTCATGTTTAGAATTTTTAGTGGCCTTCACAGCAGCAAGCGCTTATATTTAAACACCTGACAGAAGGACTGGGACAAAACTGGAAGTCCATCCTAGCAGGATAGTGACCGCACTGCCTGCCATGTTAAGCAAATACTGATATTAGGCTGGTCTGTAAATTTAGGAATTATAGAACAGGCTAAACAGTTCAGTGGAGAATTCATGAATGTAGCAGAAGACATGACATGCAGCCCCCACACAAAAAACAAAACAAAAAACCAACAAAATTCTGACACTTCAGACCATTTATTTTGCTCTTTAAACTTTAGTTCTTATAGCAGTGCAGATTTAAACCATCACAATGACATCTCACTGGAAGTCTGCAGACTCCTTTTATTTTGTTAGCATGAGTGTTGAGCAGAAATCCGGTGTACTAAATTGCTGAATTGTTTTCAGGGGAGTTGTTGGAGAAACACTTGTGACCATCTAGATACTAAGAAAAGAGATCATTCATTTTTGTTGCCATTGAGTCAAAGTGGAGAAACTAAGAAAATCCACAGTTTGCTTTGGTTCACCTTATTCTGGACAGACGCTCAGAACCGCCCGGATGCTGTAAAATAAGCACAAAGACTTGCATCTACTAGGTCTTCATTTTTTGCATCTAGTTAGTAAGTTATGAACAGCGTGTGTGTGTGTGTGGTGGAGGGTACGTACCATTTGCCCTGCCTCAGCAGTTCAAAGGCCTCAGTGATTTGGTCAAAAGTCATGTTGTGGGTGATGAACTCATCCAGCTTCACCTTCTTTTCCAGGTAGGCTTTCACCATCTCAGGGACGGCATCCTTACTTTTAAACCCTGAAGTTTCAGGGGTTTAATTACTCAATTTCAGACTTAATAACTCATTAAATGAAGGAAAGCTGTTGCAGCCCACTTTAACCATCAATTACAGTCATTTTTCTCACCTCCAAACAGGCAGCCGGTCCATGTGCGGCCTGAGGTGAGCTGAAGAGGTCTGGTTGCTACATCATGCATGTCCGTCAATCCCACAATCACACTGACGCCCCAACCTTTCACACAGGACTCCAAAGCACTGCGCTGGAGGGAGAAACAGCACAGTCAGCAGATCTGTATCAGAAAGATACTCACTGAACACTAACACTTGATTTTTATCATTACAGAAATGGTTGCATTCAATTCACCATGTCAAACCAGATTAGATTAAATCTCTACCATGCATTCCACATCGCCAACACATTCCAGGGAGTAGTCAACACCCCCGCCAGTCATCTCAATCAGCACTTGGGTTATGGGCTTTGTGTGATCCTTGGGGTTCACAAACTCAGTGGCTCCAAACATCTTTGCCTTCTCAAACTTGTCTGGGTTGATGTCAACAACAATGATCCTTTTGGCTCCTGCAGCCTTGCAGCCCATGACTGCAGCCAAACCCACGGCTCCCAGACCAAACACAGCACATGTGGAGCCCGGCTCAACCTACAGGAAGGGATTTCGGTTAATATTGAACAGAAGTTTACAGATCTTTGCCACAAACTGTGCCAGTCTAGTGGCTATTCCAGCAGCCCACCCCCCACACACACACACCTTGGCAGTATTAATAGCTGCTCCGTACCCAGTGCAGACCCCACAGCCAAGAAGACAGACTTTATCCAGAGGAGCAGCAGGATCGATCTTAGCCACAGCCATCTGATGCGCCACAGTGTACTCAGAGAAGGTGCTGGTTCCCATGAACTGCCGCAGCTTCTTCCCTTTACAGGTAAACCTGGAGTTTGCAAGTGCCACATCTTTGGAAGCCATTCTGGTCCTGAACAAGAAGGGGGGGAGGAAAAAAAAAAAAAAAAAAAAAAAAAAGTTTGCCTTCCCTATCAGATTAAAGGATCCACTGAATATTTAAAAGTGACCTTAAAGTACACATAAGCACATCCCAAAACCAAACACTACAAAGGCAAATTCTGAAAGGATGCAGCAGAGGGAGATTCTGCTCACCAAATGACATCACACTGGTTTGTTTTTGGACTCTTACAGAAGCGACATTCTCCGCACTGAGGAATGTAGAGAGGAATCACCTTGTCTCCTGAAAGACAATTTTACACCAGTGCATTTACAAAAAAAAGTACAATTAAAAATGCAGGTTGGCTTAAGCCTCATTTGTGTAAAACTGAAATTTCCACATTCTGCTTCTCATTTGCTTTGGTGTTTTAGACAGTTGAGCAGCAGGGCTTTGGATGCTTTTGTCATCCTTAGCTGACCGATTATATGCTGAAGGGTGAAGTTGATTCAACACCTTGTGATGGACAACATTTGCTTGCATACGCAAAGAATTGAGTAAATCAACATTGAACATGATTTAGAGTGACCAAAACACCTGCTGGACAAAAGGCAGTCGAGGCTTTTCATATCATCAAGTCTGAGCATCATGCGATCAAACATAACCAGTGTCAATCTTCTGGACTCGCCGTTCACAGAATGAAGAGGTTCATTTCATTTGCAAAACATTTCAAACTGACCCGGCTGAAATTCTGTGACTTCAGGCCCGACACTCTCCACAAGGCCAGCTGCCTCATGGCCGAGGACGATTGGGAAGAATTCCTTGTCCACAACCTTCGAAATGCAGTACAGGTCTGAGTGGCACAGCGATGTCGCCACAATCTGTAACCAAGGCAATAATCATTGAATCCAATAAAGTCAGTGTTCCCAGTGCATCTTCCAGGAAAGTGCAACTAAATGAGGTGCGACTCACCTTGATGCGGACCTCACTGGCCTCAGGTGGGGCCACCTCTATCTCCTCAATCACCACAGGCTGCTGGGGCCCCCAGGCTACTACTGCCCTGCACTTGATGACCTAAAGGGGCAGTGGACACCGAGGGATGTCACAATATTCATGTGCTAATGCAAAAATTTGTAACGTGCATGATTACATCACATTTCCATATTTTACTTTAAAACTTCGATCAATTAAATGTACTTACATTACCAGCTGTGGTCATTTCTGCAACAAAAAAAAAAAAAAAAGGTAGAAGAATGCAGAGAAGGCAGTTACACTTAAAGGAGCAGGATAGTTATTGCACAGCAAATTGTCTGTTTTTTAAATTCAGAGAGTTTTAGTGAAAACAGGAGAATTAAACTTGGAGCCAATTACTGACGTAACAGTCTGAACAGGTTTGGTCCACAGTTCATTTCCTTATTCACAGAGTTGACATCAAAGCATATCAGAGTGCTTTAATCTACAAAACATGCAGTTTAATATTACTTTGTTACACTTAACACAAACACTCCTGCTTATCAATAAGCAGAAGAAAATGGACAGATGGACTTTAAGTCAGTGTGAGAACAGATTCACAGCCAGCTCAGGATAAAACTTTCTAACTCTGGACAGTGCTGCAGCTGTCAGGTTGTCCCCCTGCACTAAAACATTTACCACGTTATTAAAGTAAAAAAAACTGATTAAAATTAAACTGTATGATTTTTGGGTGTCAGCTGTAAAACAAAGGCTGAAGTCAACATTTTTGCCCCATTTAGCTTCAAACTTTAAAAATGTGAAGCTTCCCCCAAGTTACTGTTTACCCACGTTTACAATTTCCTCACATCTAAATTTAAGTGTTAACTGATTATAACTAAACGCTAAATTAAAATAATTCACTGCTCAGTAATTGGTCATGTTACAACTTGTAGATCGTTACTAAACTCGTGTAAAATTTGGTATGATTCAAGCTTCACTTGGTAATGAAAATTAATGTTGGGTAAATGATAACTGCGTTCACAGCGAGTCCACACTGCGCGGCACTTCGTTCACTCAGGGTGAACACACTCAGAGCGGACTGAACTCACTCTCAGCAGCCTTTCTGGGACCGCAAACCCAGGAGTTACACTCAGAGCTTATGGGCCTAGCTTGGGTTACCATGTTCAAACAGTGTCGCGCACGCAGCAGATTCTCCATTGCTCAGAGGAACTCCAGCAGTGCTGGAAGCATTTCAGAAACAGCGATGAAGGAGAGAACAGCTAAATGACTTCACGCAGGCATAGTTTTGCTTTTTCGGGGCAGAAGTGCGGAACAAGCGCACAAAGGTAATTACAAGGAGGAGATTACCGTGCACGTACCTGGAGGAATAGAGGCTCTGCTACAGGTGGGAACCAGCTGATGCTACAAGCGGCAGGGGCCTAATTAAGGGCTGATCAATATTCACTTAACAGCTGCGTTTTCCTTATAAGGAAAGTAGCTAATTAGGCATGCCTAAATGAGTTGACCTGGAACATTAAAATGGCTCAAAGTCCCCCCACATAATAATGATAATAATAATAATGATAATAATAAATGAGAGTTTATTCTCAGTTATGCTTACTATAAAATAAAGAAAAAATTATAAGAATTTGTAACTGTAATCCAGGTGTGTTTACAGCAGCCCCACAAACATTACCCAGGTCAGCGTTTCTAAGTGCACAGCAGGATGGCGGCTCAGTGCTTAACACAACTGGCTCTCAGTAACGTGACCCTGGGTTCAAACCTGAGCGGGACTCTTCTCTCTGTGCTTCCTTTAGGTTTCCTCCAGCACCTGCCTGTTGGGCACTTTTGCAAATTAAGTTCAGCCAAGCAAATGCACATTAGTGTATTCATGTAAAATAACTATCATTATTTGAAGTGAGAATACTATATACGTTTATCTTTAATCTATTTTATCTGAAATATTGCCCGAAGTAGTGGTTCATAGTTATGGTGAAAAATCACAAGTAGAGTAATTTTTACACTTTCTGCCAAGCTAAGCAGACATAACAAATATAATTAGACAGGTCTGTAAATCTGAACTGACTGGAAAACGTTTCCCGCACTAAACACAAAGTAATACTGAACTGAGGCACAGCCTCGGTGCAGACTTACAAAATAACAGGACACAACCAAACCTGAACAGAAGCGAGGAAACCAAACATCTGTTAAGATCATTTATTTTGCTGCACAAACACTCCTTGGCTTTTGCTCACATGAACACTGATGATAATTCTTATAACCACAATGTGCACATAATCTTCTGAATGGTGTTTTCTGTGCGCCACAAAGCGTTGTGCATAATTTGAAAGGTCTTTTTCGAGCATGGCTGCAGGTCGCTGAGGAACGCAGAGGTCTTATTGTGGAGAAACACTCAGAACTGTCCGGATGCTGTGAAACAAAACATAAAGCACAAATTACAACACTTGCATCTATTAGGTCTTCATTTGTGCATCTAGTTAGTGCCAGTGGAGAAAGGATGTACCATTTGCCGCGCTTCATCAGCTCAATGGCGTCATTGACCTGGTCCAAAGTCATGTTATGAGTGATGAACTCATCCAGCTTCACCTTCTTGTTCAGGTAGGCTTTCACCATCTCAGGGACGCCATCCTTACTTTTAAATCCTGAGCCCCAGAGAACAAACGTAAAATCAAATCAGCTGGTCTTACTGCAGATAAAGCCTTTTGGTCACTGTCACAGCACAGGTGGTGCTGGCCTTGGTGATTTGGACTGTCTCTCTACATATTCCCAGCAGAGCTGTTCACTCCACTGCTGGGCTCAAGTTAAATTGTCCTTCTCCAGTTCTCTTCTCATTTTTTGCAAGCTTGGTTGCTTTCAGGTGGCTGACTCTAAACTGCTAAACAGTTCACGACAAATATGGAAGTGCTTTAATGTGCCAAATACAGCCTGGAGCCTTTCCAAGTCCTATACTGAATTTGTTGATCTCAAGCTAAAACAAATTAGCAGCACATGGATTGAGAACAAAATCCCAAACAAACTGAAACCTGTGGCTGCAAAGGCACTTAGTTATATTTTGTGGGGGATGATCATACACGCCTCACCTCCAAACAAAGAGCCCTTCCATGTACGTCCAGCTATGAGCTGAATGGGTCGGGCAGCAAAGTCATGCAAGTCTGTCCAGCCAACGAGCACGCTGACACCCCAGCCTTTGATGCAAGACTCCAAGGCACTGCGCTAGATGATAAAGCCAGAAAAAGGTCAGTGGACTTGTAAACACAGGGATTCGGTTCTTGACTACTTTTACAAACCCATGCAGTCTTTATTCAAATGTTTCAGTCTGCCTCACCATGACCGTCACGTTCCCGACACATTCCAGGGCGAAGTCCACTCCTCCATTTGTCATCTCAGCCAATACCTCACTGATGGGCTTATTGTGATCCTTGGGGTTCACAAACTCAGTGGCTCCAAACACCTTGGCCTTCTCAAACTTGTCTGGGTTGATGTCAACTGCGATAATCCTTTTGGCTCCTGCAGCCTTGCAGCCCATGACTGCAGCCAATCCCACAGCTCCCAGACCAAACACGGCACAGGTGGAGCCCGGCTCAACCTACAGGAAAAGAGACTTTGGTCAGTTTGGACACTCTGGACTTCTTAACACTTCATACAGTAATAAACATCAGTCTGCACCAACTGTCAAACCTGCACACCTTGGCAGTATTAACAGCTGCTCCATACCCGGTGCAGACCCCACAGCCAAGAAGACAGACTTTATCCAGAGGAGCAGCAGGGTCGATCTTAGCCACAGCCATCTGGTTCATCACAGTGTACTCAGAGAAGGTGCTGGTTCCCATAAACTGCAGCACCTTCTTCCCCTTACAGGTAAACCTGGATTCTGCTAACGCCATCACATCATAACTATCAGCAGCCCTGAACAGAAAATATATAACATTGGCTCAAAGTATTTTTAAGTACTTCCTAGCAGTGAATTCCTATAAATATTAATGCATTAAATTCAGAGAAAGGAAGAAAAATATTAACATACCAGCCTTTTTCACACTGGTTGGTCTTAGGACTCTTACAGAAGCGACATTCCCGACACTGGGAGATGAAGAGAGGGATGACCTTGTCTCCTGAGATTCAAAGGTATGGCTGAGATTTCCACATCTTACACAGATAACTTAGTGAAGATGACCAGTCAGACAGACGAAAGCTTTAACTGACCTGGCTGAAATTCTGTG
Source organism: Archocentrus centrarchus (assembly GCF_007364275.1). Taxonomy (NCBI): domain Eukaryota; kingdom Metazoa; phylum Chordata; class Actinopteri; order Cichliformes; family Cichlidae; genus Archocentrus; species Archocentrus centrarchus. The sequence goes on along the minus strand of NC_044367.1, from coordinate 26,124,047 downwards.
ACGCCCGCACCAACACTCTCTACTATGCCGGCTCCCTCGTGTCCAAGCACTGCTGGGAATCCATCTTTGTGCATACCCTCAAACAGGTGGTACAGGTCGGTGTGGCACACTCCAGTCGCAACAATCTGCACGAGAGCACAGACGCTTGTTTCTTTTGGACACTTGAAAGAGTTGTGGTGGGTTTATTAGTGCAGTTTGCCAAGAATTTGAAAGAAACAGCAACACAAGAGCAGAACTGTTAAAACTGTCTTTTGCTCGTCTAATATAAGACGGACCAGAATGTCCAAAGAAATGCACCCAGTACTTTAAAGTTGAGGAAGCATTTCTGGGGGGTACGGTTTCCCCCTGGATGCTGCAAGTTCTTTATCTAAGTGTAGTGGCTAACATCTCTGTCCTGATCATTCACGGACTTTTAGGGATTAAATGCCGGAGCTACACCCTGCCAAACCTGGGAATGTGACACATGTTTAGTCTTTGTGTTAAAAAGTATCCAGTCATTCTTTATCATACTGTATGGATACTGTACTGCAATACCATCATGACTGATGGAAAAAATGTGAATACTGGTGTGAAGATGAAGCTGAAATTATTCAAAGACTCTAAAAGGGAACTAAAAGTCAGTTTTTAAAGCAGGCTGCAGAAAGTCTGGTTTCACTCTGACTGCAGTTCATGTTGAAATATGCTGACATGCCATTAAAGGATGCTGAGCAACATTTTGAAAGGTACTGAAAATTGGAAATTTGAACTTCAACATTCCTTTGCTGATGTCACATGTCCATAAGTAAACACAGTTTTATTTGTTTGATCCATATTTTTTTATCTGCACTTTGACCTCGTTGAGGTCACAGCTGAAGAATTAGATTTAAATTACAAATTTGATATTAAGTAGGAATTCAGCATCATCTAATGATTAAAGTTGGGTAAATGTTGGCGATGACTGAGCGGACCGCGCTGATTAAAACATGTTTCCCCCTCCTGTTCTTTAATGTCATGCATCCATATTCCACAGTCCCCTGGATTAAAATGAAGACTCTGCTCTTTATTTAGTCAAGTTTTATCTTTTGGACTTTGTGCTTTGCTGATTTTTTTTTTTTTTACCTTTGCTACATTACCTAATTTTTGTGTGTCATCCTCACCATGACAAACAGTATCAGTGTGTTTAGTTAGTGTCTCACTTCTGCAGATTGCTTTCATTCACCAACATAATTGCGCTGGATGTGAATGTGTGTCTTGATTGTGGACGTTTCTCACCTTGATCCGGACCTCATTGACCTGGGGTGGGGCTACCTCAATCTCCTCGATCACCATAGGCTTGTTGGGCTCCCAGGCCACCGCTGCCTTACACTTGATGACCTAAGGCAGCAGCACGCAATGTCACATTTTTGGGTGCTGCTGAACTACACAGGGATGGGTTTCAGAGAGCTGTGTCACAAGCACCCACTTAAGTAGAGTATCAAATGCATTAATGTCAATCTGGCACAAATGTTAATTTTCAGCTGCTACAAGCAAGACCTCACATAGAGGAGCCACTGCTAAACAGTGTTTTATTTTAGTATTTCAGATAAGATTTCTCCTGCAGAAAGGGCAACATGATGCGACAAGCAACGGTCTAAAGTCCATGTGTTGCTTATTAAATGTAGTAAATTTAGGCTTTGGAAACTGAATACCACAAAATAAACCATTCAGTAAATCACATGTTGTTACACTTCATAAACAAAGGGTTTTTTTTTGTTAATTGTGTTTAGTTCCTGCAGTGAATTCTTGGGCATCCACTATAATTTTTTTGGCCTTTTGCAGCTTCATCCTTGCCAAAATTTATAGCTGCACAAAACCATCTGGATGGCTTCAAACTGCATTCCAAGCCAAAACAGGACATGCAATATTTCACAGACCTTTTATTACAGTTTTATAGCTGTCAAAGTAACAACTCCAAGCTGTGTAGAGTGCAGTAAACATGCGTAAAGATATATACATTAACAACATCACTGAAACAGTTATTAACATGGCATCCAACTGCATTTAGAGAAACATACAGCAAAATACATTCAAAACTTCAAAATCTTGAAATAAAATATATGAATGTGAGGCTTGTTACAAAGTTTTCTGACCAAAAAAACAAAACAAACAAACAACAAAAAAATGAATTGAAATATTAAAGCTACACAGGAGCCCTCATGTGTTAAATTATGTACCTACCTTACCAGCGGTGGACATATCTGCAGCAAAGACTGAGTCACAAAGTGAGAGAGATGTTGAGAAGGACACGAGCTGCAGGACTGGAGAAGGAGAAACTCTGGACTTGCTGCTGAAATACTACAGCTGGAAAATGGCTTATGCAACCACCAGATGGGCAGGGACTTTCCAAAGATTAAAAACTGAAGAACAGTTTGTTTTTTTTTCCCAGTCCTTAAACTCATATGGGGAACAGATACGGAGGCTGCTGTGTTTGCACAAACCCAGAGCCAATATGGATGATAGTAAATCGTGGAAAAATACTATTTTTATACTGAAATATGTTCCTGATAATACAGTCATTAAACTACCTCAGCTTACAGACCTTCTTTAAGTTCTAAACCTATAGTGGATGGAGGGGTTGGGTGGGTGGGGGGAGTGTATAAAAAAGTGCAGAAAAAAATATTAGTTAGTGATTTACTATTTAGATTTCCTTCAGCCACCTTTAATCCAGGTCATTTCCACATTTCAGATTCTGTATTTCTGCATCTGCATTATTTTACGTGGGAGGTCAAACCATCTGTGCTGAATGACATTAAAACCTTCCTCTTTGTCAACATATAGACACAAAAATACAAATATACATGTAGAAATGCAAAAGTAGCCCAAATAAAAGGTCTTTTTCCATTGCCATGTGTTTATTTCATCATTTATCTATTAAATTAAATATTTCTCTATTTACTTCTTAATACTTGTCACTGCCATAAAAACTTGAGGGGGGGTTGTTTAAGGCAACTGGGTGACCCAGAAGTTCAGCCCACAGGCCTCATGTTTACTGTATGGAAATTATAACTCAAATTTGATATGAATTCTTAGACAGCTGCACAATCATAGGTTAGCAGCGGTAAGATGGCACATTAGGCATGCAAAGTTTTGGATGTGCGTACAGTGTGAACTGGATTTTAGTGACAGTGATTTATTATTCCACTCTTTAGTCTTAGATAAAGGTCAAAATGCAGGTCTTTGAGAGTACTCCCATCATAAACTTTACAAATATTAACTATCCTTCCAAAAACCTTGAAAGAAAGCTTATTAACTCTGAAGTTAATACGACTAAAGGTTAGCAGCAGTAAGAGGACATACCATGTTGGCTCATCTCTAATTGGCTCCAGTTCACCTCACTCACAGTAAATTCACCAGGCAATCACTCGTCCCTGTTCTCACACGGACTTGTACAAAGGAGCTGGTGTGTTGAAGATAAATATCTGACAGAATTGGACAGAATGTCTGGAAAAGTTCAGGACTGCAGTGCACATGGGAAAACAGCCCTCAAGTTGAAAGTATCCTAATGGTCGTGGAGCAATCACCTCACAAATAGTTGGCAGTTTAAAAAGATGCAGTTATGATAAACTTAAACTGCCTTTAAAAATTATTCAGAACCCAGTTAACCTGACAGCATTATGAGTGCATGGAACAGTGTTTTACAATAGTTTCTCTTTGCACCGTTGTAAACAGGATCCTTTGTATACACCTGGTTACTCAGCCTGCCTGAATTTAGGTAGCTGCTCTGCATTGTGTAGGCACATGGCACTGAAGATAGCAGTGGAGGACTTAAATCCTTAAACTTAGTTTCAGCCGTTTCAGAAAGCCTTCTACTGTAATGACATTTATTCCTCACTGCTGTGTGTTCATTATTGTAAATTTAAATATTAAGAAATGATCAGACAAAAGAGGGTTTTCAATGTTCAGGTTCTATTCCATATGTCAGAACAAGATTCAGTGTCCAATACAGTACTGTGCAAAAGTCTTGAGCCACCCACCACTTCTTTATATGTGGCAAGGAAAATGGAGAATAGGTGCACATATTTATTGAAATGTACAAACACTCATGGAAATACAGTAAATCAGGCAAAAACAGAGTCTGTATAATTCTAATGAAAGCTGATATTTGGTACGACCACCTTTAGTCAACACAGCCTGAGCTCTGAAGGCAAGCTTTCATTTAATTTCTTTAAATCTAGTTCTCCTGGCTTCTTGAAGATGTTGGCTGCCTTTATAATGATCCCACTCTGCTTCATTAATGTTCAGGTCCAGGCTCTGACTCCAAGTCCACCATTTCTTCTGCACTGCACACCATGCTGAAATATAACAGGCTTTGGGCATATCTCTTTGACAACCAACATGGTACTGAAAATATACCATTTTAAGCCTCTCAAACTGTGTTACCTTTGGCATTTTTCTTTGTAAAATCAACTAAATGGGAATGGGTCAAGTGCCTTAAACAACCAAACAACAAAAACATGTTCTGAAAATGGTACAAGGACTGGACTAAAATGTGTGAAAAAGGCTCAAGACTTTTGCACAGCATTGTCTCTCATGACATGTACTGCATTATTAAGTGTCTTAAAAACTGAAGTCAATTCCAAATATTTTTTACATCATTTTATTCATCTACTCATGTAACTGACAAGGGTGAAACTTTACATTTTAATATTTTGCTGATATGTTGAAATAGTACATTTTCTATGATCAAATGCATGGAAATTAGTCAACATAGATATCACACACAGTGCTAATTAAACAGTTGAGTCCTGCTGAAAACAAAGTAGTTCATGAGGTCAGTTAAGACTTTCAAAGCTGAACAAACCAAGTTACGACACTATACCCAGAATTCTTAGAAAATCATTTTAAAGGCACTACTGTATATCAGAAAATAATGATCTCTGATGTGTGGTAAGTTACACACAGTCACATGTCCCAGCTCACTCTATGATAAACAAAATATTCCAAAACAACTCATTTTTAATGAAACAATATAAACTGTAGAAAAGAGCCGAGCCATCGTCCATAATAGCATTTCATGCAGTTTCGCGCAAACAACAGAATGAAGGTTATTCTGCTTTTATGCATCATTTTCTTAACAAAATGGATTTAACGGTTGAAAGCAGATATCAGAGAGGACTGCTGAGATCGACCAGTAAACTGAAGGGAAATGAATTTAATCCATCTTCAAAAGCCCCTCATTAAAATGTCAGGCTCTAAAATCGTCACATAATGTTAAAATAAGTTCTAAATATTTGCTTTGAGTATAACGTTATGACTTTCCTCTGCACAAACTTAAAAATACATAAAGATACATTCTGCATTTGTAGGAATAATATTGCAACCAAGCTTTCAGCTCGTGGACAATCATCTGAAATCCGTGGTTCCCATTTTACTACAGAAAGGAAGCCAAATTCATTTACATAAGATATATTATGCAAGTATCTCCCACTACATGGTAACAGATCAGCAAAGATGAATAATAATATAAAAATCAGCTCTCTAGAGCCCAGACAGATATGAAGACAGAATGAAGTAGATTTAAAAATAAAAAAGAAAACCAGTGTTTAAGCTTTGAGCAGGATGAGCTCTGGTGCAGAGCAGCTTCTGGGATGAATTCTTACTGTGCATGCATTAGTATGAAGAACGAGCGGTTACACAGTACTCGTCAGTGTGCATACATGCAAGCGGTAGTGTATGCATGTGGGGTTTTCTTCTTTATTAACAGCTGCCTTCACTAAGGAGTGCTGCTGCCTGAAAGCTCAGTAGCACAATAAAAGGCCAAGACAGGTGTGTATGTGGAGGAGGCAGGAAAACAGCCCCCCCCCCCCAATCCAAAGAAACTGATTAACGTCATCACTGACTCGCTAGTCACAGCACAAAAAAAAAAGCACTTTGTTTTTCAAGGCAATGAAAGAATTATGGGACAGAAAGCAGTAAGATGAGAAGTTACCAGGAGCTGGATCCCAGATCACCTGTGCTAATTTAGATGCTCTTCTGTTTGCCCTTCCTGAAGTGACGTAAAGACAGAATAAACACAAAAACCAAGAAGAAGTCGGGCTTTCTTACAAACAGAAACAAGTAACAGTTAAAAAAGAAAAAAATCTGGCCTTGTGTTTCTGGGAGTCAAGTTTAAAATTGAGCTTTGATCATCTATTAGAGTTGAAGTGGCACAAATGGACACTAAGTTGCACGAGTGAGTATGACGCATAACAGCTGTGGGGGAAAGAGGCGGACCCTGTGTAACATATGTTTATGTGTAACATGTTTTAGGGATAAAATTCCCCATTCAAGTTTTCATTTACATTATGTTCCTTTTATTTCAATAGCAGCAAATCAACCATGAGTTTAAATCTCATATGGCTTATCCTTTATGGAAAGTGGCATTTTTATTTGTCAAAGTAAAACTTTTTGTTGGTTTTGCAACAGAAACCAGATTATTGTGAAAGTGATATTCACTGAAACTGGACCTTTTATAATTTTATGTATTTTTCACATACCAAGTAGTTACAGTGGTGGATGTTCATATTAATCTAGGTCAGTGTATGCAAACATAATCCCTGTTTGCCAAAACCTCAGGCTCTAAAGAGGTTCTTCTACTCCTGGAGATAATATCATTTACAGAAAACATCTTTAATATAATCATCACAACTCTGGCTGTGAGCATAGAAGCCCCGCCCACATCCTGTTTGGGAGGTGATACCAAGTTGGTTTCAACAAGGGGGTGCTAAAATGGCTCATTTTCTAACCGTGGATGTACTGAGGGGCGGCACCGAGGCCCAGACTCACATAAAAAAGCTGCTCTAGTAGAGTCCAGCAATAGAAACACAGATCTGCAGGTAAGCAGAGCAGGTCCTCCTTAAGGTATTAGATTTTAGTTTACTCCAGCAGCAGACATTTATCTTCAATGGCCTTAAATAAAAGAAAACTTTTGGCATTTTGGGAAATGTGCACATTTGCTTTGTTGCTTAAATTCAGATGAGAAGATGCTACTTTTATATCTGCAGGAAAAATATGAAGTCAAAGTTAGCAGGCACTAAGCTTAGCTTTAAGACTCAAAGCTGACTTTGTCCATCAGCTCACATCTTCTAATTAAATGCAGTAATTAACACATTGTGCTTGGTTAACTGGTAAAAGAAACAACTCTGAAGCAGGCTCCAGCTTTGTATTGTGCAATAAAGTGATTTATTAATGGAAAGCTGCCAGGTAATCTAAACTTTTCATTTCCTGTATAGAGCTAATGATGGAAAGAAAAAATAAATGCAGTTCAGCCTAAAGTGTTTGGGTCAAGTCAGGTTCAAGATGCAGGTATGACATCTGCACGTTCCTTGAAAAGACCAGAAGACGAAGGGGAAAAGTGGCTTTAAAGGTAAAATCGTGTTTGCAAACTAACAGGCTGCTGATGTTGAAAACTGGCGACAAATTAGGTCCTGTGCAAATACTGCAGCATCCAGTGCTTTCTGCTTATGGCTGTAACCACTGATGGTCTAATTTTACCTCATTACATTTTCAATTTATGTAAGAACCATGGCATTAAAAAAAAAAAAAAAAAAAAATGCTGGATGTGTAATCTGAAAGCTTAACAAAGACCAATACCACAAAAACTACAGACATAACCAAACAAAACAAAAAAAACTTAGTGATTAAAAAAATACACAGGAAGAAACAGAGGTGCTATTTTCACTGTGTTCACAACCTCTGTGTGTGTTCCTAAGGCAAAGTAAAATCTTTTTTTTAAGTGTTTTCCTGTTGTCGGAGGGGTGGGGTGGGGTGAGGGTACATGGTGGCAATATGGTGGCAAGGGGCACATACGCACATGTCGGTCCTTAAGGAAGACTCGTGATCCATCTTGACCCACCCGTTTGGCATTTTGTGGGGTTGTTCTGGTTCGCGCCACGTTAGCAGCAGAGTGATTCATCAGTCATCAATGTCCTCATACACATCATCATCAAAAGGCCGCGCAGAAGACGGCTGCATTCGGTGACGGGAGTACTTGAGCTGAAGGAGGTCTCCAACCTCGCTGATGACGTTCAGCGCCTGGGGAGACATTTATACAATGAAAGAAAAAAAAAAAGCTGTCAACCTGAAGGCCAATATGTGGATTGAGGACGTTTAAAGATGCACAGACACCAAATTGCAAAACTCGGGCCGAAGCGGAAAAGATCTCCGGTTTACGCTTCTCCATTTTTCACTCCGATTACCTGGGTGTTCGAGCAAAGACCGTGATGAGTTCATACAGACACGTCTTCCAAACAGCAGCAAATCTTCATTCTGTCTAAAGCTCTTCAACCAAGGAGGAGACATTCAGTCTTTGGAGTGCTAAGGCGCTAAAGCTGTTACACTCTAACAGCTTGAACAGTAACTACACAATGTAGGGCTGAGTACATGCTGCTGCAATAAACGTTTACATTTTTAATGCATTTTTGCTTCATTGCATCGTCACGTTTCTTTCATCGGTTTTAACTTTAATGCTGCGTCAGCAGATTTCTGCTCACTCGAGGGCGGCGCAGCCAGCTGTAGAATAAACCAATATTGTTAGCTTAGTAACATGTTAATGAATTTACTGGCATAGATTTTGAGCCCTGGAACATGAATCAACATTTGCCTTTTTAGCTTGGTTTTTAAAAAAAAATAAAAAATTTCTTCAGGGCTTCAGGAGCCTCTTCTCAACATATGCCCCACATGTGTAGGTTGTTAGTGAAGCAACACATTCATTCTGTTTATGGTAAAGCCTTGTGAGATACTAGATGGGCGTCGGATCACATCGGTTCTTTGGATTTGTTCATTGCCAGCCTGCCCTGAGATACTCAACTGCAGTGAAGTCTTGAGTATCTTCTGTGTCCTTTCTACCAAATATTAAGTTGGTTCATCGCCCTAAAAAAAAAAAAAAAAAAAAAAAAAAAAAATCACATCCCCCACAAAATGTAGGTCCTACCTAACCCTGGATGTGGAAATACACCTCTAGAGTAATCTACCTCAGAGTTTCTAGGTTTGAAGCAAAAGATGGACATAGTGCTAATCCAGTCTGAAAAAGTACCTTAGACCTAGTTGCTAGTTTCAAGTCATACTGGACACAACATGATAGTAAATTATGGTCCCCCTATTGTTACAGTTACACTGTGGAAAACAGTGATGGGAGACCAAAGTTAATGCAACCACAGTCAGTTACTGATAAACAGCAATAAGACTGAGTCAGTCTGCTATCAGTTTGCGAGTGAACTTTTATAGAGGAATACAACCAGAATACAGAATTGAGTCGAGTCCCCTATTACAGAAGAGACTCATTGCAGATGAGTTGCGCTTATGAGTGCAAACTGACTCAGACTGATTGAAATGTGTTGGCAATTTGTCAGCGTTTACAGATTTACAAACCTGACAGTCTGTCAGAGTGAATCTGCCTGCAGTCAGTCTGACTTGGGCCAAGATCTGTTTGGAGACAGGTTGCCTCCCACCAGAGAAACTGTGCAATCACCTTGCAATCAAAAGCGGTCACCAAGAGGCTGAAAGTGTTGCACGCTCAACCAGGCAGCCAGCAACTTTTCCTAGTTGCGAGGACATTAAAGCCAAAAGGCAGGGTCACCAGCATATGACTGATCTCTGTCCAGTGTTAGCACACCACTATCACAACTGGACAAACGCTCAGCTTGAGGCTTTGCAGCAGCACTTCAGTAACCAGTGCGGGGCACCTAATGCCAGTGTTTTTAACGTTTTGAGCCATCATCCGCCCAAAGTAGCTCCGCCAGCTTCAATACTATGTGGATCATTCTGTTACTGTCTCCACATCTTCAGATACACTAGTTATAACATGACATTTGTTTAAGGCTGAGATATTATTGTGGTCAGTAGAATGAAATAACGAGGGCAATAAAAGGATTTAGGTTGAGATGTACGTGTGGGTGTGCGAGAACGAAGAGATAATACTGCAAAAGCTCAACGGTGGATAAAAGAAACGCACAAACCAACATGACACTTCAAAGTACGTGAGAATGATACAGAGAGGAAGGCTAACGGAGACAGATTTTAACACCATGACAGATAAAAGCACTACGTTACAATACTCCCACTCCTTGTCTTCAGCTTATTTTGTTCAATTTTTTGAAGTGCACCGAGGATAATAGGAGTCGATAACATAACCCTGGATATACAGAACTTCCTGGAGACACAGTTTGTATCCGAGCCAACTGAGCCACACAAATTAGGACAGGAAGCGCAGGAGAAAGCGCAACCTTTGTGTGAGCTGATTTACATTACTGTCAAAATAAGAAAAAAAGAGAAGATAAAGGAGCATCTAAGACGGTGGCCCGTAGTGAAGAGCAAGCAGGTCTGCAGTGAGCTCATTTCAGTGTAGCAGAAGAGCCCTCGCTGAGAAGAGTGGGCGGTTTTAGATGCGTTGCCAACAGTAATCAAAGCTGAACTGTCTGCACTTACACAGACCAGCACAAAGAGTAATGTGGAGGTCTAAACTGAAAACACTGGGAAGACACAGTACATTAACCTGCAGAGTGATACGGCTGACACTTTGGATTTTTTTTATATGGAGTCATTTCTGTAAAACCTTTCCTGACACTCTGTTAATCCCACCGAGGCGGCCTCGTCCTTTGATGGATCTCTGCTAAAGAGATGTCAGACACCGAGCTGGAAGGGCTTCAACGTGTTGTAAGTTAGTCCAAAGGAATCTGCAAAGGTAGACATTTGAGGTCAAAAGAGATCATATGAGTGTCCTTGACATTGCAGAGAGTTTTGGCCCCCTTTAGCCTGCCCCACTTCACTTAATGTCACCTTGATCACTTGGCTTAGTTTCAACTCAAACACCCTGGATCAGGAATACCTAAAACTTTAAAAGAGTATAACTAAACAAATCAGCCGCAGCCAGAAGCAGTCAGTACCACTCAGATAAGCCTGCCGGTGTTCGACTACTAGTAATTGCACCGTTCTCTTCCTGCTGAACTCCTGCTGGCAAATCCAGCTAACAAGCTGCATGCTGGAAAAACTTTGACAAAAACTTGATCTGTGCACAAGTCTAGTAATTAGCCGTAACCCCTGTGGAAGCACACTTAGCAAAAGCACCAGTGAGCTTAGTTCAGAGAGGCTTTGACTAACAGTCCCGACTAATTAGAGGAATTCTAACAACTCGGGGAATGTTTTTCCCTGAAATGTAATGGCTTCGGCCAGACCTTTCGCCTGTGTGGGCAGCGAGAAGTGGATATGCAAGACCGGTCAACATCAATACATGTGCAGCTGAAGGTGCTGCAGTCCTTTTTAAAGAAACAATTGACAGTTTTTGCATACCGACTACAAAGTAGTAAGTGTGCAGGAGCTGGAGAGTATTACTTCCACTTAATTACCATGTTTGAGACATCCAAACAGAGCAGAACAGTTTTTATAGTGGCCATTTTTTTTAAAAACAGGGTTTAATAGCACACAGTGGTCTGTGATCGCTTTTTTGGGTCTTAAAGAAGAAAAAAAAAAAAGATCCTGTTGAGAGAAATCATTGTCAGTTTTAACAAAAAGGTCTAAACAGGGTATTACCATGGAAAAAATGATTTGTCTAAAATGTGTTAAATTAGATGCTTTTAATTCTTGTTCAGGGAACTATCAGAATATTTCAACACTAAAGAGTTCTCGACACACGTCAAGATATTTTTAAGCACCCGTTTACCTGGTCGAGCATGTTTCTCGAGTGGGCGGCAGAGATGCAGAAGCGTGCCCGCGACTCGATGATGGGCGTGGCGGGGAAGCCCACGACCACCACGCCGATGTTCCTCTTCAGCATCTCCCTGCCAAACGCTCTGATGGTGCAGACACGGCAAAAGTGATCAGAGGGGTTTAATAAAAAGAATGAAAAAAGCGTGCTTGCAGAAACGAGACCGAGAGAGAGGAAAAAAAATGCTTCACAGCCTACTTTGGCCCCACAGTGTTTCTGCTTGATTTTTACTAAAGGACAGAGCATTAATGACAGCTGCACAGGTAAAGTCTTTACACTGATGCTACAGGAGGCATGTTCATAGAATAAGCATAGAACAACCAACCAAAACATTAAAACTTCTTTCTAATGATGATAATTCGCCTGTTGGGTACGGGCAGGCCCGCTGGGGGTGTGCTGTCAGTGAACTTGGCTTATTCTGCTCTGTCTCATGTATGTATTAGATTTGGTTTCTGCAGAGTTTAACACCTCAGGCTCTTTGCTGTGTTCCTGAGCAGTTCTGTGATGTAGCACCGGGGGGTTGTTGAAAGGAGGTTGTTGAAACTTGTCACCTTAACATTTCAGCCAAAATACTAACATCCAGTATCAGATGATATAATTCAATCACGCTGAACAGCAATGAGAGCAAAGATGGAAGCTCACCCTATCTTGGCGGGCATGTAGAGCATCATGGGTATGACGGGAGAGTCGTTGTTGCCATAGATGATGAAGCCCATTTCTCGAAGCCTCTTGCGGAAATAGACCGCGTTCTCTGCCAGCTGCTGCACGCGCTCACGGCCTAGGGATGATGATGAGATTTGGAAACATGAAAGCTGATAGGAAATGTGATGCCAGTTAATCACACATCTATCTATATTTAACGATCATCTAGGATTTGGGTTTTTTTTTTTTTGCAGTGCGCTGACTGCTGTTTGTTTTGCCACTTCAGTGTGTTTGACACACAAGTCATCACATGGTGATGTGTTAATGAACAATATGTGGATATTTATAGAGCTGCGTGGTATACCCATCATTTCTGCTTAGTGTATTTTGCTGCTCATGCTTACTGTATACTGCAAACTCATTAACGAAGCCTGGTGTCAGGTACTGCGTTATCATTTAAATGTTTTTGTTTTTATTGATGTTCTGGATGGAGTCTCTAACTGAAGAGCTCATTTTTTGGTCTAGGTTTAGTTTAGCAGCATCTTGAATAGGAAGATGGGTGAGGTTAGGTTTTAACAATCCTAGCAGCCAAGACAGAACTGAAGCAAAGGAAGCAATTTCAAGCCATAGAAATTAAACCATATCGATTTACAATCATAAAGGATTTCTTCATTTGTTTAAATCCAGTAAAAATTATGAAATAAAAAAAAAATCACAGTACTTTTTATTATAACTCAGACATCCTTTACTCTTATTTTTGTAAAGCAGCTGATCTAAGAAAACACTTGCTGATCGATCCAGTCCTACAATTGGTAACTGTGCGCTGACCCCTGGTGGTTCATGATAAAAATTACAGCAACTAATTCTGACAAAGTCAGCAGAAGCTGACAGCATGTCAACATAATCTTAAATGCAATGCAAGAAAACAGCTAAGAATCCACACATTTATGCACTACTTACAGAACAGCCTCAAGCCTGCCTGAACCTGACCACTTACTCTGCAAGACCTGATTCTTAATCCAGGAACATTGTGCAGTTTGACGTTGCTGCAGAATCTCACTCTTTGTTTTCAGCTATCAGCGCAGTTCCGTCCTGTTATAAAATAAACGTGATTGATGGGCAGGACTTGTATTTGCAGCTGGGATGTGCAGACAGCAATAGTCTTTGCTTATGCACTCACTCAGGATCGAATGCGGTCATACACTCTGAATCTTGGTCAGGTATGAGTGTAGTATGTGTGAAAATGGACAGTGAGATTTGGCTCAAGAGCAAAATTAATGATCCTTTAAGAGCAAAAATGAAACTGAGATCTGGACTTTGGACTTACCTATTGTTGTGCCATCCTCTCCCATAATGCACTTCATAGAAGTGATGATTTGCTCCACCACAGGAGGAGACATGGAGGTGGCATAGACCGCACTGTGGGAATGGGAGCGCAGGTATTCAATGAGCTCCTAAACCCAGCAGATACACAGAAGACAAACAGATATGCATGAACAGCTGCAGTCACTCGACGGTCTCTTGACACATTGCTTGTTTATCACCTCTCCTTCATGAATGTGCGACAGTGAGGGCTTTTTTTGGAAATGCCACAGTTGCATTAAAACCTCAACAGTTTGCAAAGCTAAATTCAGTTCTTGCTTTGTGCTTCTTAAACTGCAGTTGGTCACTGTTTTTCTTACATTTACATTACAGGATATGGAGGTACTTATCACACTGCATCCTGTTACCTGATGACACATTCCTCAGTGATTCTTTCTCTCTTTTTTTGTTTCAGTTCAGTTAAGACGCAGTTCTAAGATGCGTCTGACTTCATGATTTAGACAGAACGTCTCATCTTGACAATCATCTTGATAAGCAAGCCTTCCACTTTGATACGCTTTGATAGGAATCCAACACACATTCACACTGCTGGGATGATAGGCATCACTTTAGAGATTCTATGCATCAATGCATACTTGAAAACTATGAGTGAGCTTGAACTGATCTTATCCTAAAAAATATTACCCCCACCTTCAAAAACAAACAAAATGGATACAAGCCTCACCCTTTTTCCTGCGATGTATCCACCTGCAGCGCCAAAACTTTTGGTGAAAGTGCCCATCATGACATCCACATCACATGGGTCAAGGCCAAAGTAATCCACCACGCCTCTTCCTCTTGGACCCAGGGCCCCTATGCTGTGGGCCTCATCTAAGTAAAGGTAGGCCTGGTAGCGCTTCTTTAGGGCGATCACTTCTGGCAGGCGCACTATGCTGCCCTCCATGCTGCACAGAGAAAAGAGGCAGAGAGTTGAAGGCGTTACAGCATTACATGTCCTGAGTTGCTCTGGCTCATTTTGTCCCCAGCAGCCCAGAAAATTCAGCCTCTGCTCAAGAAACGATCTATCAGACAGCTGTCAACAAAGAATAAACAGCTGAGCTGAATTTATCTTCAACTCAAACAAAATATATAAAGAAATGCTTGAACCTTGCAAACCCAGTGAGACAGAATAGGGTGAGCTTACCAAGAACTGACTCAGCTCTGTCAGCCAACCACACATTCTCAGAACGGCTGATACCATCAGACACAACCAAAAGTTCTGAAAGGTTCCGTTTGTCATGTGTGATATTTTGTACAGGAAATCAAAGCGGTACCTGTAAATGCCTTCGACCACTATAAGGATCTTCTTCCATGGTCTGTGAGTCCTGGGCTGGCCATGCACTATGGCTTCTCTCAACAGTTTTTCAAGGCTCTGCATATCTGACCCAAACAAACAAACCGAAAAGTTTTTTGTTTTTTTATATCAAGAATTTTTATATCTTTGTTGAACAGTGATTCTATTGATTTAAGTGGTCTTAGCCTGTTAGCGCCAGTTCAACTAGTAATTGACCCTCTATTTTAGGGAAAATTCATTTTTCCTCCTCTTAAAACACGTGTTCATGAAAATCATGATTCCTTTTTACTGAAGCCAAAAAGACAAGCTACATTTAATTGTGACTGAACCAAATTAGCAGCAGAAACAAAAAGGCAGCTGAGATGTTCAATACGTCAGCGGATGTTAGCCACTGGCTAAGAGCCGTCAGCAAGTTTGTAGATGCTAATTGCACAGACATAACTAATCAACACAGAGCACAAAGCTCAACATTATCTGATAAAGGCTGACTCTGATGGAATAATGTAAGAACTACTGTACAGAGTAATGTGACAGCATATACTCAACATGCGCATTTTAGTACGCAAGTTTAGAATGATAGTTTTCTACATTTGACACAATTTTTTTTGTGTTACACGTACAGAAATGATTACGAAAAGAACATACTACAAATATAATGTTTCAAAACTTGATTTATATTAGAAAAAGCATATTATCAGCATGAAAAAATTCCATTTAAGTAAGCTACAACAAACTGACAGCTTTCAAAATAAGGAGCTCAAGAGTGGCAGTAAAATGTATTTTATCATTAATTTAATTATTTACGCCTGTCTTCCTTTCTATGGGATTTAAAAATGTCTAACAAAAAAAAAAGATTTTTTTCTCATGCACTGCCATTTTAAAATAAGTAAACAATATATCAAACAATAAAAGTAACAACAAGAGACCTGTTGGCCTACAGAGCTGCGCTGCCAAAGGTCAAAGTAAAAAAAAGAAAATTGGGAAAAAAAAAATGTAAAAAGATTGAAAATTAAAAAAAAAAAAAAAGTCTGAAGCATTTTGTAGCGCTTTTCACACTGAATAGGAATAAGGGAGAGTGGGGATTGAAGGTAAATATCAATGTACAGTATTTCTCAAATTTAAAAAATTCATTTAAAAAAAAAATCAATCAAAAAATTCAAAAATTGAAAATTTGCCTCCCCTGCTTTGTAGAGCCCTACTCAAAGAGCATCTGCACCAAGTTTTAGAAGATTTCAAACATAGATGACTGAGGAGTGAATTTAGCTAAAAACTGATGGGCACCGAACAGTCTGTTGTCGACAGCAGAGCTTAAAACTACTGAATGTAGCACCCGGGCTCTCAGGAGCTCAAAACAAGAGACAAAGCAGAATAAGCTGCTTGGCATTGGCAGAGAAGGTCATGGGTGCAACTGTTTGTTACCACAAAGCTCTGAGGCTCAATCCACAAATGCATTTTCCTTACAGATGTGGCTTTCTAACCATTTAACCATTTCTAACTATTTAAGACTTATTACCAAGAAGAATGGTTAAAACAAACAAAAAAAATAAATAATTAAATGGAGATAAACGATAAATCACTAAAACAGACAATGCAGAAAGGATTTGATTGATAAATAGAGGCAGGAGGCAGACTGATAGGAACCAATATGTGACTCACTGTTGTGTTTAAAGACTCTGATGGTGGACCCAGAGAGTCTGGCTCCCAGGACCAGAGAGGCATGGTTCAGCTCATCACTCAGGATTAGGCACCCCTGCAGAAGATGAATTATTATAAATAATTCATACATATGATTTCTTTTTGTCCATCTGTAAACGTGTAACGTGCACAAGCCTGCTTCTGTTTGGCATTGTTTTTATTGGCTGGTGAGTTCTGTGAGAGTGGACAATCATTTTTTTTTAACATTTACACAGAATGATGTGTAAATCTGTGTGAGAGAATTACAGAGAATGCTGCTTGTTTTGTATGACTGCACTGTTTGTTAGCACACAGCTCTGAGGCTGAACCTAGACCTTTAAACAGCAGTAACGGTAAGTAACAGTGACTCTTTGGACCCTTGTGGTTTTACCTTGCCAACAAGTGCTGGTATATTCATTGAGTTGGTTGCAAATCCCATCCCGAACGCCATGGCTGACTCCACACCCAGGAAGCTAGCCACCAGTTTCTCCATCTCCTCGTGTGTGTCTAGGTTACCTGAGGTGCAGAAACATAGTAGCTCACAATAAATAGGTATTACTGAGTACCCTGAGGTTCTAAAGCTGACATAGATTTCTTAGTATTACATTTAACTGCTTCTCCTCCAAAAGTATACCATAAAAGATGGATAAAATAAGCATCAAGACTAGAAACAGGGGGAAACAGCAAGCTGGGTTCTGTTCAAGTTAAACACGGTGGATCCACCACCCAAAGTCAAGGTTACATTTCACAGTTTTAAAGACAGATACCCTCCAAGTATTATTAATTTTCCTTTGCGTCTACTCTCCACCCAGTTTAATAATATTCATCTGGAGTGTTTTTGCATAATCATGCTGATCACATTCTGTTCTCGCCAATACCGTTAACGATCTTGTTCGTCCAATTCATGCAACATCAAAGTGTAAAGATATCAAGTTCTTCCTCAAGTCTGGTAAAGTTGCCAAAACTTTAACACATTCAATTCAGTTTTGTTTATATAATGCTAAGGTGCTTTATATTGTAAGGTACATAATTGTTGTATCCCATTCCTACAAAAGCACTGAGTGAAAATGGAAACATGAAGCGAAAGCTTTGATAGTTTGAGTGTTTTGCTCTGTTTGTTCAAAGCCTGTCTTTCAACCACAAGCTCAAATTGAATGGACAATTATGAGTGTGGCATGGTGTTACAGTTGACTCAAACGCTGCACGCAGATCATACTAGTTACCACAGCTTTACTAAACGAACTGGTCTATGACACTGTGTTTACCCAGGTGCAATCAGCTGCACGCATTCTTGATGCTAAACTCAGCAGTGATAGCAAAGGTAGCGGGTGTGTCTGTGCTTTGCCATGTGTTTGTACCAATCTCCTGCCTCGTGCTTGCAACTCCAACACCATACTTCACGGTGACCTCAGCCGCGGAGTCAGCACACGGACCTGTGTTCTCAGCGAAGCCGAGGTAATTATATGAACCCAAGTTAATCACATCCTGCGCTACCCGACCTGTGTATCTGCAAGAGAGAGTGAGAGGAGAAGATAAACAGGCACGGGAATCAATGAGAAGAAACTAATGAGTTGGAAAACAGATTGGTATAATTAATAGTAATGATTGGTAGAGGTAATTAAGAACTAGACTGAAAGATTGGCTAGCATCAATGTGCTCTTTGCTTTTCTCCCAAATCCCACCCCAGTTTCTCACTTGTGTGATGTCTGACTTCACAAACATCACTGATCCTCCACAGATGACAAAGGCAAGGTTGGACTTATAAGATGAACTCTTATATGACTGTTCATACTGGGGTTATCACTGTCACAAGATTTAGCATGTAACAGAAGAATAAAAAAAAGTATCTGTTCACACTGTCAGTCAGGAAACTGTTTGGAATCCACTGGGGTTATCAGAGGTTAAACATGAGCACGATTTGCATTTCAAATCTCGATAAATTTAACCTGCACCGCTGAGAATAGATTTACACTAGAACTCTGCATTTGAATGAAGTTAAGCCTGCAGCTGTACAGCAAGCAAGATTAAAGAAAGAGACAAAATAACTACATAAACAGTAATGTGCAAAAGTCTTTTTTTGAACCTACCTATCCCAGTGTATCTCTTTCTGTTTTCCTGCTAAAGGCAGCGCCGGTAAAATGGCTGCATGACCTCAGACACCTGTCTCCCCTGTTTGTTTCTGTTGTTTGTGTTCTGGAATGCAAATTTCATTATATATTTACATATAATGACAAATAAAGTCTTCTAAAGTCTAAAGTCTTGAGCCATTATTAATTTCTTCATATTTTACCTCTAAGGGGGCAGACGTTCTTGTAATTGTTTTTAAAAGTGGTCTTGAGGAATAGTTCTCCAGGGCTCCTGAAGGTCTTCCAAAAGGTTTTTGGACACTGGCTGCTTTTTCACTCATTTTCAGTCCAGTACTTTTAAATGACCATTTTCAGAGAAATGTTTTTTTTTTCCTGTTAAGCCACTTAACACTGATAAATGAATCCTTCAAGCATAAAAATGCACCTAATTCAAGGGATGAACCAGTGTTGTGTCTATATGTAACAGACCCTGCCCTCTGGAGGTTGTTGCAGATGTCACTACCAGCTGTTTTAGGGTCTTTCTTTATGGCACTTACAGTGTTTCTGTCATCAGCTGCTGTTGTTTTCCTCTGTCTACCTGTTCAGCATTGTTACTTTGTACACCAGTGAACACTTTCTTCTTCAGCACATTCCAAACTGTCTTACTGGCTATGGCCAATGTTTGTGCAACGGCTCCGACTGATTTTCCATCTTCTCTCAGCCTCACAGTTGCTTGTTTTTCACTCACAGACAGCTCTCTGCTTTTCATGTTGGTCACTCCAATTACTATAAATGCACAGTCTGCACAGGCAAAGCCCAAATCTGAAACTGAGCGTAGACATTCAGCGCTATTTATAATTTGAATAATCAATGTAACAGGACACACCTGGGCAACAAAACACACCTGTCAGTCACATGTTCCAATACTTAATACAAAAGGTGCCAAAGATCCAGATGTAAATACCTGGAAATAAAAGCTGAGATGCTGATCTTTTGTCTCACTTTAAAAAAGCGAGTTGATATTAATATTTCTAAGATTAAATTAAAAATGTAATCCAACTTTCCCTCTTCACCCTGGCTGTTCAGATGCTTTTAACCAAAGCCTGCTTAAGCATCAGACTACAAACAAAAGGCTTCTGGTACCAATACTCATGCAGTTATCCGTTCATAGAAATGACCATACTAAAAAGCACAGGTACAACAGGTGAAGCCTGTACCTCCTCTATATAATATAATGCAGCCTATAAGCTGTAACAAATGTGTTTAAGAGGCACTGATTTAGAGGTTTTTGCAGTTTTATTAGGAACTTAATAAATGCACTTTATTAGGAACACCTCTACACCTGCTAATTCACCAAGCAGGTAATCATGTGGCAGCAGTCCAAACTTTAAACTGGATTTTCAGCACAACAGTCTTCAGTGTTATATAAAACTAACCAACATCCAGTGAGCAGCACCTTTTTTCAGTCAGTGCCGATCAAACAGAAATGCAACAGAAATCTAACTGCAGTGGGCTCAGGCTCTGTTAGAAGAGGATGGGTCAAGAGGAAAGGCAGCCTGGATTTATGACTCTTTAATTCTGCTTCTGATTAATGCACCAAGGCAAACAGCAAAATTCATATCATACAAGGAGTGCAGCACACTTCAGACTTTCCCTAGAACACATTGGCATTCAGTCTGGAGCAGCCAGGTATCGAGTCTCCAACCTTCCAATTAGTAGATGACCTGCTACCTCCTGAGCCACAGCCACCCCAAATTGCAGAAGCAATAAGAAGATGTTGCCTGATATGAGCCCGGCTGATTCATCAGTTTAGCATTATTGTAAATTAGCCTAATGTTGTATTTAACGATGGGAGGTGAACGTCAGTATGTTGCAACTTGAGGACCGCTCAGTCCAGAGGTGTGGAATCTGTCTCATTTAACCTTGTAATGTTACCAATTACACCGCCCTTTGTGTGAAGTGTGATGTTGGAAACAGCTGTAAGGCCTGCTTCTTCTTACTGTTGTGTTCCTGAATACCTCAAGGTTAACTTAAGCAGAAAAATATTTGCACTCTTCAATAAAAGTCGCATCTCTCTCACTCAAAAGTCCAGTTGTAGTCGTGGGAGGCTCGTTCCATCAGATCCATCTTGGGTCCTGGGACGCTGCATATGGGCCTGTTCCAGTTGTCTCTTATCCGCATGTAAAGGTTTCTGGTGTAAAAGTTCTCAAAGTCCTGGTAGAGCGGCACAAAATCCTGCACATGGATGAACAGGGAGAAACATACCGGGGAGGAAGTAGAAAATGGCAAATTAACCAAGTGGAACGGCATGTAGGAGTTTTATCCTAAATCACTGGTGTTTACTTTTACAATTTCAAGATCTTAACTTCGAGGAACTGTGCATGTTCATGTTCCTTGAAAATATCATGAGGGAAGAATGTAATCTCTTCCAGTTTAGCCTTTATTACAACATTTGAAACGACACACACGGTCAAGGGAGCTGATTTTCCTTGTTTCTTGGAGGAAAACATCCATGCCGGTATCCTCGGGGTTATTTAATGGCTTCCCCATGTCTAGCTCACTGGCTTCCTTTCCTTATCATAACTAAATACTTGGAACAATGGGCTTCACTATCAAATATTACATAACATGCCGAAAACAATGTGACAAAGGATACATTCTAAGTGTGTTCCACCTCTAACAAAAATGCACACTGAACCATTTTAGAATAAGGAGAATATTTGTATGTAAACGGTCCAAAGCGATCCTTATTAAAATGTTTGCGATATGACCGCCTATATTACAGATTCTAGTGTGTGGAACGGGTGTTTGTGGTGTGCAAGTATCACTTCTTTTTTTTTTTTAAGTTTGATTAATGAAACAACAAACGCTGTTTTTCCTTCTGTTATCACCACTGTTTCCACATGAACACGGCAACCGTTTGGTCACCAGGCAACATGTAATTAGAGCTCAGTCTCCCAGATAAGTCCCATTCGACACCTGAAATGTGAGCTGAATCCCTGCCAAAAGCAAACAACACTACGACTAAAGTGTATCTAAGTTTCTGTCATTATCAGGAAACTATCAGAGATTACTTAGTGTAAACTACCAGTGCGACCACAGACCACAGTGAAAGATTTTGCTGGATTACTTTTGTGTGTATTCAAATGTATTGCTGTTTGCATTTTGCCTGTTTTACATAAAAGACTGTGTCTTTGGCGCCTCTTACCTTTTGATCCTCTTTCTCTCGGGCGATGTGGCACCTTTCGATCTTCCAGTGACGGAGGAAGTCGCGGATGTAGCCGAAGATGGTGAGGATGCCGTAGCCCATGTATGTGAGGACTGCCACCAGCATGGGCGTCTCTTCGAAAGACTCGATGAAGGGCCGGCAGTACAGCCTGCCATCGTGGGGCTATGCAAAATGTAAATCAGAGAATGTGAAGCATTACATTAGATAAAATAATATCTGATATGCAAACTGGGAATCGCAGTGTAACTTACAATACTCTGTACGTGATAACAATGCCGTCACGAGACAACAATTCTGCGATATGAGACACACTGCAAGGAGATTATTCATGTCATATTACGATATGTATTTCTGAAGAGGAAAGAAACAGCCCCAGAGTAAATAAGTTAAATGAGTCTTGGCCCAATTATTCACTTTTTAAAATAAAATATACAAGCTTGGCACCAGCATATTGGTAATCATATTTCAAGTTGCAGCAGTGCAACATTTGCAGTATCAATATTTTTGCCCAACTCCTAATCACTTACTAGCTCATAAAAAGATTACATGGTTTACATTTGGTCATACAAATAATACAGTGTAACGGCAACTGACTAAGGACTTTGTAGAGTAAAAATAACTATTATAACTGATATTAAAAACCACTTTAATACAAATATTGTGGTTAAAAGCAGATTTCAGCGCACACCGTCACATAAGGACCACTGAAAAACTTTGCTTATGTGTGATGCTGACACATGCCAACTGTGCATTTTTAAAAAATAACAACTTTAAAAGTAATTGAGAGCAGGTGTTAGGAGGTGAGTCAGCGTGAGAAAGATCCTCAAATGCTTCGGTTTTCAAGTGGAGTTCATGCAGGCAAAGCACAGGTACCGTATGCAGAACATGCAATTAGAAAAAAAGAGGGAAAAAAAAACAGCTTTAGAGCTGTAAGATCAGTCTGTGTTTATTTAATGTGGTAACGCTAAGACATCAGTTTGATTTTGTTACAGTGGCAATACCTGCACTTAAGTTAAAGCCAGGTTTAAATGACACTATTTTCACTTAAAGATATTTAAAATGCAGAAAACAGCAGCGAGTCTGCAAATATTTCATGTGCATTCTGCGAGCACATGGAGCACTGGGTTTTTGTAATCTATACAAAACCAAGTACTCGATTTAATACCTGCAATTTGCTTCAATTAGATGTGTTACTTTTCAGCATTAATTATTATTCAAAGAAAGGCTGCTTCACTTGAACAAGTCTTGAATCCGTAGTGATATAATTGCGAGTATGATTGCGCTGTTTAATGATTTCTGTCAGTGGTGTAGCAGGTTGCTCTCATTAAATGTTTATGTATTCCACATTGAGGGAACACCTCTTTTCTGCACGGTTGTGTGCCGTGATCTGAGCTTGGTGCCGCCGCTCTGTGTTTCAAAGTCACAAAAATCAAACAAATTCTCAGCAGCTCTGACAGGAAGGAATCCTGTTTCTGTTTGATGGGAAGCCCTGAGTGAAGCTGACACCCCACCCACGTGAAAAATTCCAGCAAACAGACTGAGCGGTTAGTGCTTCGTTTGTGCCGTTAAAACTAGCGTTTGTGCTGCTTTCTTCTTCCTTTTTTTTAGTTTATTGATGGTGGGCAAGGAAATTGGTGCATTACCGCCATCGAAGCGGGGTGGCTGTAGCTCAGTAGGTAGAGCAGGTCACCTACTGAGCAGAAGGTCAGTGGTTTGATTCCTGGCTACTCCTGGCTACATGCCAATGTATCCTTGGGCAAGACACTTAACCCCAAGTTGCTCTCCGATGCAACCGTCGGAGTGTGAATGTTAGATAATAAAAGCACTTAGCTTAGTTAATATTGGAAGTGCTTGTATGAATGGGTATGCAAATGTAAAAAACGTGTTGTATAAGCACTTTGAGTGCTCGGACTGAGTAGAAAAGCGCTATATAAGAACTAGTCCATTTACCATTGACTGGTATGGAGTGTGGACCAGAACGTCGCTCAAGGGTTATGTGTTAATTTTAGGATAACAAAATACTGTCTGATAAATTTTCATCCAAATATATCAACTAAATCTAGCTTTACCGTATTTTTCGGGCTATAAGGTGCACTTAAAATCCTTAAATTTCCTCAAAAATCGGCAGTGCTCCTTATAATCCGGTGCACCTTATGTATGAATTCTTGTTATGCTTACTGACCTTGAAACAATTTTATGTGGTACACTGCGCTCAAAAATCTGTCGAAACGTTTGGTACGACTTTGGTAAGGGAAGTTTAATAAATATCGACATTTTCCAGAGCGTACAGGGGGGGGGGGGGGGGGGGGGGGGGGGGGGGGGGGGGGGGCACACACCCAGCGTACGGTTTTCAAATAGTTGAGCCGTCTGACCGCCGATGGCCGAGGAATCCACACCACTGCGCCATTGCCTGGTCTGCAGCGATATTTCCTCCGGTCTGGCAGATCAGTTCAAAGGCCTCATTGAATTCTCTAAAATAGTCCATCATCGATTCACAAAATGACTCCACTGACGATATTAGACAGAAACAAGCTGTGAGGTGCAGCAGGTGTGGAAAGCAGCCAAAGCCGCCGGAGATAAATTCAACAGGAAGTGGAAGCATTGTTCCAAAAATAGAAACCATACAGTAAACGCAGAAAATGATGAATTTTATTCTACATGTTCCTGGCCTATTTTCATCTATGCTGGCTCGTATCTTTGTGCGTAATATGAAAATAGACCCGTTCATTGACATTGCGCCTTATAATGCAGTGCACCTTATGGTCCAAAAAATATGGTACTTTAATTCTTCTGTGCTGCTTACCGGTCAGTGTTATGTTTTACTGTCAGGCGATCACATATCTTCACCTAATTAGAAGAATCACCTGCTGCAGGCTGTAATTACTGTTTTGGTTATGCGTCGGTTGTGTTTCAGCACTTTGTCACCAATTCATTCAGTGTGAATTTGTCGGATGTTGTCAACGCAGGAAAGGACATTCGGTAAGTGTTGTTTCTCTTCGCTCTGCAAATAGTTGTACAAATACCTGAGGCCTTTCCTGCTTTTTAATGAGGAATATATAACTATTATTTACTATATTTTTACACACGTTTTGAAAAAACGTGGTGGTGGTGGTGTGACATTAAAAAAAAAATTTTTAATAACTCGAAAACGAAAGCAGCACAAAGGCTAGTTTTAGCGGCACAAACCAGCACAAACGAAGCACTAACCGCTCAATCTATTTGCTGGAATTTTTCACGTGGGTGGGGTGTCAGCTTCACTAGCCTATCTCTCAGCCATCAAACAGTTTTCTTGCTGATGGATTTCTTCATGTTATGAGTCTTGACTGATTTCGTGAGTCACTCCTGAATTATTTCACAATCAGGCTTTTTTTGTACGGACTCATCTTTCATGGTTTAGTTCGCTGCTCGATGCTGTGATACTTTGTATCTTTTTAACTCCACTCTGCACACAAGGGCATGCTTTTGTATTTTTCTAGGGTGGAAAACTCGGAACAGTTTTGTTTATTCTGAATGATGTTTATCCTGTTTATATGGATAAACTGGCATAAATTTGATACATACATTGAGGGAGATTTACCTAATGATAATCTGAGGGCCAAACAAAGTGAGCAGAAATGTACAAAGTGAGCAGAAATGTAACAAAGTAACAAAGTGAGCAGAAATGAGGAAGTGGAACTGCAATGTTTGACAAGTCTGCTGATCTTGGTGAAATTAATCAGTTACTACTTTGATAATTAAAGGATATTTTTCTTTTTTTTGAAATGCACAGATATATCCTGACTGATATTAGCCTGCTGGTAGCTTAATAATGGCACTGGCTGATATTTTGTGCTGTATTATGTTGTGTCAAATCAGCTTTTTTTCTAGTTAAGTATCCAAAGATAATGAGATACAGAGCTTTTTTTAATATATAATGAAGACTTATTTATTTCCCCGATAGAAGAGGGAATCAATAACAAAAGCATAGTAAAGAAACAGGATAAAAAATATTGGCATCAACATTGCAACTGGGCAAATTGTTATTTTAAACATTATTCACCCAAAATTTCACAACAGGTGCATCCCTACAGTACTTTAAAGGAAGGGAAAAAAATCAGGCATTTAATTTGCTGGTTTTCAGCTTGCTGAATTTGGTTCTGTGTCACATCTGAAGCTCATCTGCAGCAGTCAGTTTGGGAGATTAAAAGAGCATTTCTTTCTTCATCATTTGACTTTCTATAGCAAAACTGACTGAAAAATATTGGATTGCTTAAAAAAAAAAAAAAAAAAAAAAAAGAAGTAACAGCTGAAGCATATTGCGCAGGATTGTTTCACAGTGACCAATCATGGCCATATGTATTTATGCAACTCTAACCCATGAAAATATTCACATCATTTCCCAATTAAGGCTTTAAAGTGGAGTAAACTTCCACGTCATTGAGCATATAAATATACTTTACCTCTTCCTTTGTCTTATTTGAGGGAAAAAAAGGTGGTTTAACTTCAGTTATTAGAGTCTGAGCTTTGTGTAGTGACCCATTTACAGCTACACTGTAGAAGGAAGAGAAGACCACACTATTATGTTCTGGTTTAGCTGTGCACTGAGTTTACAGGAAGGTAAACAGAGAGAGGGAGATTTGACTGCCAAATAAGGTAGGAGAAGGTTGTGTTGATGTAAACCTGAGCACTCAGAACCTGCTTTCAAATGTTTTTTTTTCTTTTCTACATCTTGATAAGTAATCTAATAGACAGAGAAACCAAACAGGCAATGTGCAATTTCTCTTCCCCGTCATGCCTGTCCCTACACTGATTGCTATTAGGCACTGCATGTGACCGGTCATGCCTTTCCCTCAAATACCTTGCAGAATAACAACGCTGACATCTGCATGAACCCTGATCAGCTGAGGTCCAGTCACCAGGCTCTCAGTTTCTTAGCCTAAAAGCCAGTGTGGCAGAAACTCCCTGTGCTATTTGTACTAAATTATCTAGTGATGAGAATAACGAGATAACAAACAGCACTGGGGCTCAATTATTTTACTTAAGAACTACAAACTGGAGATAACAGGGATTACTTTCCTCTCAATATATACTAATCAATATTAATCTGACTCAAATAATAAGGGGGGGGGGGGGGGGGGGGGGTGTCTCTGTATTACTAGTGCCAGTGTGTGAAGCAGCACCTAATCAGTCAGAGGAGACCCATTAATTGGACCAGCTCAGAAGATGCACCCAAGGGTGGAAATTTCATTAGCCTATTTGCAAAGAGCTGTTTTGCAGGCATGCACTCGGTCTCAGTGGA
Source organism: Archocentrus centrarchus (assembly GCF_007364275.1). Classification (NCBI taxonomy): domain Eukaryota; kingdom Metazoa; phylum Chordata; class Actinopteri; order Cichliformes; family Cichlidae; genus Archocentrus; species Archocentrus centrarchus. The sequence continues at coordinate 26,096,804 of NC_044367.1, read as the reverse complement.
CAGCTTGAAGTGAACAGGTGCACTGCTTCAGTGTCTCCCTCATCACTAACTCATCACACTTTCAGTCTGGATTGCAGAAGGAAGCCAACCACTTCATGTGACAGACTTTCCAGACTTTTGCTGCCACACATGCCGCAAAGTCAGAGAAAAGTGCAAAACGTGCGGCCAACACACATGATGAACTGAGCCAAAGAAGGAGATTTATAGTTAAACCTAAAACAGAAAGGAACAGCCATCAGCCTGCAAACTTACTGCTACTTAGTGCTTTTAACATGGTGTCAAATCGCGTGGTTATTCCAGCCCCTGTTCGAGCCTCTGATCGAAGTCCGACTTGGAGAGGAAGCGGAGATTAATCTTAAATTCGGCATACTTATATCAGACTGTACAGGACAAGAAATGCTGCAGCATGCCTCCTCCAAAGCCGAGGGGAGAGCAGCACGGACCCATTCACAAAGTTTAGACTTTAATTAAGAATAATAATAATCAGCTTGGTGCAAATATTATAACTGCGGATTAAAGAGCTGCTCGCACTCAGTGAGAAAAATTTGCCTTCGCACTTCGACGACTCACACAACCGGATAAATCAGCTCAAACTTTTAAACGGGACTTTTTAAAATGGAGTTCGGCGTTTACTTCGTACAGGAGCCGAAAAAACATCAGAGCTCGATGACAGCATCCTGTCAGACTCCCTGTCAGCAGCGGGACTCGGTCAGCTGCCTTCCTGTCATACCCTCATACCACAGGACTTTGTAATAATAACAGGAATGACAGCATCCTTCGGTTTTCCCGGTTCCGCACGGTTGATGCCACCCCAGCTTCACAAACCCATCCGCCTCATCCCATCCCGGGCCTCACCTCCTCTTCGTCGGTGTGGCAGCGGTTCTTGGGCGGCCGCTCATAGCAGCGGTGGTGGAGGCTCTTCGCCAGCCCGTTTCTGTCCAGCTTCAGCCCGTTCTTCACGCGCTGACACGCGTCCCCGTCGGCTGCTTTGGTCTCGGGGCTTTCGGTCATTGCTGGGCAGGAACAGTGGAGCCGTGCCAGTAACTTGCATGTAGGAACACGGAGCCTGCCCGCGGTGCAAAGCGGTGACAGTATCCGAGCAGGGAACGCTACACGCGCGCGCGCACACACTGCAAACTCCCTGACACGCTCACATCCACGTACCACAAACACACGCACAACCCACTCTCTGTGTAACCTGCAAATCCCGAACACCGGAAAACAACGCCCCGTAAACCAACGTAAACCAAAGCTTGGCTACAGGGGGCGGGGCCACGATGTGTAAAGATGGGCGTGGCTTAATCTATGTAAATTTGATTACATTTTTGTAATTTATATAGGATTTACGACAGATATATAATATAAATTACCAAAACTCCACAAAAAAAAAAAAATCATGACGTTAAAGAGGATTTAAGGGAATTATATATGTTACAAAAAAAACTATTTCAAAATTAACTCCACAAAATACACGAGGGTACAAGTAGCTACACACGCGTCTGAACTACTTCCAAAATGGGGGGGAAAAAAAAATAGAAGTTTTATTAAAACCCTAACAGAAGTAAACAAGCTAATGCTGTCATTTTATTCAGTAGACAGAAAGAGAGCAGGGAGACTGCACCCTTTATTTTTGCTGTAGACAGAACATTTGGGTTTGACATAAAAAAAAACATCAATATGAGACAAAATATCAACACCTCAGCTTTCATTTCCAGGTATTTACATCTGGATCTGATCCACAGTTCAGAAAACAGCACATTTTGTCTGAACTCATTTTTCTGTATTAGAACAAATAAACTTAAAATAAATACTTAATATTTAGTTGCATATACTTTGCTTGCAACAACTGCTTCGAGCCTGTGACCCACGTCACTCCGTTCTGTCTCCTCTTTAGCAGGAAACAGGTATCTTCCTGCCCCAGTTGAACTGCTTTGTAGTTTTGGGTCATTATCTTGCTGCATGATGAAAGATCTTCCAATCAGTTTGGCTGCATTTTTCTTGAAACTGACAGACAAAATGTTTCTGTAACCTTGGGGTGGCTGTAGCTCAGGTGGTACAGCAGGTCACCCACTAATCGGAAGGCTGGCAGTTTAATTCCTGGCTGCTCCGGGCTGCATGCCAAAGTATCCTTGGGCAAGATACTGAGCCCCAAGTTGCTCTCCGACGCAAGTGTTGGAGTATGAATGTGTGTGTGAATGTTAGACATTAAGCGCTTAGCTTAGTTACATATGGAAGTGCTTGTGTGAATGCAAATGTGTTGTATAAGCGCTTTGAGTGCTCAGTCAGAGTAGAAAAGCACTATGTATAAGAACTAGTCCATTTACCTTTCTGAGGTCATCGTACTGCTGACATCATGTGTGACATCATCAATAAAGGTTAATGAGCTCCTCCCAGAAGAAGCCATGCAAGCCCAAGCCATGACATCACCTGCAATGTGTCTCACAGATGAGCTCGTATGTTTGGGATCAGGAGCAGATCCTTTCTCCAATCACCTTGGTAACGGTTCATCTTTGTCTCATCAGTCTGTGAAACTTTGTCTCAGAGTTTCTGAGACTCGTCTCTGAACTTCTTGGCAGATTCCAGCCTGGCCTTCCTGTTCGTCTTGTTAATCAGTGGTTTACATGTTCTGGTGAAGCCTCTGTGTTTTTGTTCATGAAATCTTCTGTGAACGGTATATTGTGATACCTTCACTCCTGCCCTCTGGAGGTTGTTGCTGATGTCACAAACAGCTGTTTTAGGGTCTTCCTTTACAGCACTTACAATGTTTCTGTCATCAGCTGCTGTTGTTTTCCTCGGTCTGCCTGTTCCACATCTGTTACTTCGTACACCGGTGAACACTTTCTTCTTCAGGACATTCCAAACGGTTGTACTGGCTATGGCTAATGTTTGTGAAATGGCTCTGATTGATTTTCCATCTTCTTCATTTTCCAACTGCTCAAAAAAAAAATGGGTGGATTCAGACAAAAGGTGCTATCTTCTGTGTATCTGATCCATAAATAAAAGCTGAGATTTTGATTTTTGTCTCATACTCATCTTTTAATGTCAAACCCAAATGTTTTCAGCCTACAGCAAAAATAACAGGGTTGGCCTCATTGTTCCAATGCTTTTGCAGGGGTGTGAATGAGGATGACATGCACCAAATCGCATACTCTGCCAGATGAGCTACCCCTTAATAGCTCCAAAATGTCAGCTACAAACGCAATTCATAAATTAGAAGTTAACAGTATATGTCCTACCTGCACTCTAAGTCAAATACATGAATTAATTATTATGGCAGCACAAGCGGACATTAATTTATTATGAAAAGATGTCACATACTTTAAAAGATAAAACAATATTTTTAATATTTGAAGGAGGGGAAAAAGAGAAAGAAGCACATTTATCATTTGAAACCATTCCCCCCTTCCTTCACATATCACAGTACCTGTAGGCCTACCTGTCACACACAAATGACAAAGGGGAAAATCTGAAAACACTTCCAGAACACCTGGGTTCATGTTTAACAGCGTAGCTTCAGGCATGTATTCTGTTTGTCAGCACAGGAGGAAACACAATTTAAAGCAAAATCTCCATCGAGTGAGCTGCTTAATATTCCTCTGCAGCCCCCTGACATATTAAACACGGCTGCATATTCTAGAGCGACCCTTAATGAACTTGATAAATGATATGCAAAGATCTGTTTGTGTGTTGTATCAGGTATCTGACTAATTAAGGAGCAGTAGCTTGTGCCGTGTGTGTGCAAATGTAAACATAAACGTGCTTGGAAGTCTAATAAAACCACCAGCTTAATATTAAAGAAGACGTACTGCAGGTTTCTGGACTCCCCTCTTCTCTCTGCCTGGTTAAAGGCGTTTAGAATAACAGCCTTAAGCTTAAACATGAAACCACCTTTCTGAATACGACCGTCGTCCTTTACCTTTGACACTGCGGTCATTTCTGCGGAAAATACAGTTCAGCTACGCCCTCTTGTGGCGCAAAGTTAGAATGGCAGCAAACGACAACAGGTATATAAACGGAAAGACTGAAGACGTGACCTCCATATCAAGGGACAGTAAAAAAAACTATCAATCGAAATGTTGGTAGACAGACTTCTAATTATTTCTAAGGTTTTGGTCTCTTTTCATTAATGATTTTGCTGGGAAAAGGATGAGGTCATGGTTTAATGCGTGCCTAATTGCACACTGACTGAATACCCAGACAATATAATAATCATAATTTGATATATTTAATTTATTTTGAAATCTGCCTGCTCTTGATGAGTTTGTTGCTGTGTCATTATGTGCGTTTGCACTGTGCATTGCCGCTGACTGATGACTACAAGGGAACGACATATGGCTTTAATTAAACGGCCATTATTGTCACTAATGACCTAATGTTTTCTGTCTCAGTTGTTTGTCTCTCCAATAATTTCATTTGGACAAACACGGTGCCAAGGCCCTGACACCGGTATCCCATTTAGTCTGTCACGCTGCCGTCCATTACTGCAGGCATAACTCAGCAACAGAAACAGCTGTTGGAGAAAAAGTGCATTATGGTGAATATCTGGCCTAATCTGTCATTTCAACCATGTTTTTGTTCTCCCTGCCTTAGAGGACACGATGAGGGATCCTGTCACACTCTTTTATTACTTCCTTGTCATGAGTGAAGTTCTTGCAGCAAGCAACAAACCCCGCAGGAGCGTTTCCTTCCCAGGTAAGACGTCTCATTAACATGCATTGATGACATTTTGAAGGACAGCATAACAGCACTGTGACCTAAATGAAGAGCAAACTGTTTCATATACTATGCATTAGATATATAATTGTATATATATTGTGATCCCAAAAAGCATTTGGACTCTTTAGCTAGACTGAAAATGTAGAATATATTCAATTCAATTTTATTTTATTTATATAGCGCCAAATCACAACTAACAGTCGTCTCAAGGTGCTTTATATTGTGGGTAAAGACCCCACAATAATTACAGAGAAAACCCATCAATCAAAACAACCCTCCTATGAGCAGCACTTGGTGACAGTGTGAAGGAAAAACTCCCTTTAACAGGAAGAAACCTCCAGCAGAACCAGGCTCAGGGAGGGGGGGTCATCTGCTGTGAGGGGGGAGAGACAGGACAAAAGACACGCTGTGGAGGAGAGCCAGAGATTAATTTTAAGTTATATTTAGTTTTTCATGTTTTAGCTATAGTTTCCTAAACCTTTGGTACTTTAGCACTAGAGGAGCTCGCCCAGAGGGATGGAAAACAATTTCAATAGAAGATATGAACACATTTTTTTTTTAATGTAACTGGAAAAGGCAAATAATATGATTCACATCATTTCATACTCTAACCATTTATAATCTCTGGTACCCTATATGGATAGGGCCGCTGGCATCTTGGTAAAGAGCACTCCTGTCCCATTTTGAATATTTCTTTTGTTCTGTTGACTGTTATTCATTTCCTGCTTTGCTCTGGTAGTCACTTATATCCCGAGTTTCACTTCCTCTCCTTGCTTACTGTCATCGATTGTCTTTACCTGTGTCTCATTACCCTCCTGTGTCCTATTCCCTGATTACCCGTTTGTGTTTAAACAATGCTGTCTTCCCCTCAGTCCTTAATGTCTCATTTAAACCCAGGATAGAATTAAGCAAAGTTTATAGGTAAATAAAAAATACTTTTTGTTCTGAAACAATTTTCCCCATACATTGTGATGTATGGATTTTTTTTCTTAAATGAAGTGTACAAAATCACCACTCAAGAACAAATTAAAACTTTTTTTTAGGTAGTGTTCAGAATGGAATAAAAATATCCCTTCATTCGCTAATTTTCTGGATTTTTCTTAAATAAACAAGCTGTACAAAATTCTCACTCCACAGTGTTATAAAACACTTAAGGCAAATCCCCCCCCCCAAGTAAAATGTTATGTGTCACATGATGGTATAACCCAAAACACTGTGGGGAGGGGAGGAGCAAAGTGTGCCTGCTCTGTGCTGTGACAGCACTTAAACATACAGTCAGCTCGCATCTTTGATGAAACTGCAGCACTGCATACAGGAGAGAAACTGAAGCTGAAGTATCGATCTCATTACACTGGTATTGATCGATAACAATACCAACGTTGGTATCGATATTTGGATCGATCCGCCCACCACTACTGGTGACGTCACGTTCTGTACAGGTACAGGACGGTGCAGGACGTGCTCTAAAAATTTTAAACACTTCATTCTTAAATCCAGCTTCACAGATGAGTTGTAGAGCAGGGCTCCATGATCTAAATTAGCATTTATACATGTAGGTTTTCATGTTTGTTGAGGTGAGTTTCTGGAACAATACACGGAGCAGCTTGATTTTTTTAAAGAAAATATGAGTTGTGCTGAATGTCATATTTTGTGAATTGAACACCAGTTTTAAGATTTTATGAAAACATCTTATGAAACTAATGAAAGTTTGCACATAGTTTACCTCTCTACATATATTTGGGGTCACTTTCGACAAAGCCTAGATTATGTTACAATACACGAGTATGAGCCAATGCAGTATGTGTTGAAAACTAAATAAGCTTTGCAGTAGAGCACATCAAGGTGAACAGTATCAAAATGCATGGATTTGAATGGTAACCTCCAGCTGCTTGTCCACTTGTCTGCCCTAGACGTGGATTTGAAACAGTTCAGAGAGCCTGGTTTTGACAGCTTGAGCTCTTTGATGGTAAGAGACGACATCGGTCAGCTTGTCCTTGGAACCAGAGGGAAAGTGCTCGCCCTCAGCTTGGACGACATCACCAAACAGACCAGCGAGGTAAGAGCTTTGTTTGTCTGAGTGGACTGCTGTGCTCTGACTATCTCAGAATGGCACACCCCATTTAAATGTGAAGAAATTATTCTGCATGTTTCGACGTGCTCAACTAAGAAGTTTTTCAACTGCAGTATAAACATTAAGGATTATTGGTGATTTCTAATTATTTTATCTTCCAGGATGAATGGGCTGCCAGCTCTGCAGATAAAGACCTCTGTCAGATGAAGGGCAAGAGTGTTGAGGTATAGTAGTAAGTGAACAGTGAATATCATCAGCTGTGAGTGCAAGTTTTTACTCCTGAACACAATTTACAGTTTGGTGCTTAAATTCGGGCAGCAGGGCGGTGTGGTGGTTAGCACTGTTGCATCTCAGCAAGAAGATCTGGGTGACCCTGAACAGCATAAGAGGATGGATGTAATTGAATTCTTCATTTGTGTATGTTCTTCCAACAGGAATGCGATAACTTTATCAGGATCCTGCACACAATGGAGGATGGTAAAATGCTCGTATGTGGGACAAACGCTTTCAACCCTATGTGTGACTGTTTGGTAAGTAACATCACTTTCCAAGTTTGCAAGTGATTGAAAGAGTTAAAATATGTAAAGTAAACAAATGCATAAGATTCAGAGTTAGATGAAAACTAGGACAGAACGCAGATACAGTATATGTGTGACACTGTTTTATATTGTTCAGAATGTATTTTATTGCTGTACATGTTCAGCAGTTAATATTAAGCTTTAGGTGCTGACTCATCACATCTCTGTTAAATGGCTTTATAGATAAGCTTAGCTCAGCTGTTTGCACCATGACTGTAAACAGTCATTAAGCAGTCATATTGTTTACAGTGAATAAATATTGTAATTTTTTGAAACAAAGTGTTAGTTGGTGATCTTTAGATGTGCTGGGGGCAGTTTTTTTTTTTTTTTTTTTAGAACTGAGGACAGAATGAGGCCTTTTAACCCTGTTAAAGTTCACACTAATCTAACTATTTTAGACAGTGGTATAAATTTTTTTTTTCTCATCTACCTCTTGGCGTGAAATGAATAAGCACCATGACAGTAACAGCGTATTTTATTTTTGGTAAGAAAAAAAAAAAAAAAGTTTGTTTAGCACATGGCTAAAACACAATATAACAAAACCCTAAACGGGCTGCAACCATGTGGATCAGAACACAGCACTGATGGATGATATGATCCCCTAAAACACGAATACCTCTTTTAACAGACTTTAACAAATGGAAGTCTCTCCTTGGATAGAGAGACGCAGGCAGGCAGGGGGAAAGTTCCTTTTGATCCCTACCAACGTTTCGCTACCCTCATAGATGGTGAGTAGCTGCACAGCTGTTTGCAGATTCTTAACTGTTTCTCGTTTGTACCACCGACCCTCCTTTTGAGGAGTGCCAGTCTGACGTAAGATGAAATTCAGAATAACTGAAGCTATTTCCTCTCCACTCTAAAGGTGATACTTTATACTCTGCCGCTTCAACAAACTTTCTGGGCACAGAAATGGTGTTCCAGAGACATGGACTGAACCCTGTCAAGACTGAGATAAAACGCTCCTGGTTAAATGGTAAGCTGATCTGTGTGAACATGTAACCTAATTATCCACATCACCATAAGGCGTCAGACTCCTGAGACAGATCTTCATATCTCAGCTCGTAAACTCTTAACCCTTCGATCTCATATTGTGAATGATTTATCTCAGATCCCACCATGATTTCCTTAAGCCTTGTGCAAGCGAGCAAAAATAGCAGCAAGGGTGAAGATGACAACGTGTTCTTGTTCTTCCATGAAAATGCTGTGGAGGAACTTCACGGCAACATCCTCGTGTCGAGGATTGCTCGGGTGTGCAAGGTATGTGCTAAACTCACTTCATAAGGAAGCTTCAAATATCTGCACCGAGTTCATGTGCAGTAAATGTGATTGTAAGTTGGCTTAAAGATTTTTGTGTGTTTGGTTTTAGAGTGACCTGGGGGGCAAAAGGACCCTGCAGCAGAAGTGGACTTCTTTCCTGAAAGCCAGACTGGACTGTCCATTTGGAGATGTTGGCTCATCGTCTTTGGTCCAGGATGTTTTTCTCCTCCCAGACAAAAATGACTGGAGGGACAGCGTCTTCTACGCCACGTTCATCTCCAACTCGTAAGCTGCACGAACTCATATTACAGCATCAATATTTTCTGCACGTATTTACAGGTATGCATGACAAAGTGCCGCTGCACTAAAAAGTGTTTAGCAAAATGTATTAACAACTTACACATAATGTCAGGCAAGCGTGGGGGCCAGTCAATGGTATCAATTCCTTCATCCTTCAGAAACTGCCTGCATACTCTTGCCACAACGCTGAGCATTATCATGTACCAGGAGGAACTCGGGACCCACTGCTCCAGCATAGGGTCTGACAATGAGTCCAAGGATTTAATCCTGATACCTAATGGCATTCAGGGTGCCGTTCCCTAGCCTGTAGAGGTCCGTGCATCCCTCCATGGATATGCTTTCCCAGACAATCACTGACCAATCACCCAACCGGTCGTGCTGAATAATGTTATAGGAGGACGTTCTCCAGCACGACGTTCTCCACGGTTTCTTCAGAGCCTTTTGCGTCTATCACATGTGATCAGGGTGAACCTGCTCTCACCTGTGAAAATCACAGGGTACCAGTGGTAGACCTGCCACTTCTGGTATTCTATGGGAAATACCAGTCGGGCTCCACAGTGCCAGACAGTGAGCACAGGGCTCACTAGAGGATGTCAGGCCCTCAGGCCACCCTCGTGAAGTCTGTTTCTGATGTTCACACCAGTGGCTGCTGGAGGTCATTTTGCAGCTCTGCAGTGCTCATCCTGTTCGTCCTTGCACAAAGGAGCAGATACTGGTCCTGTTGATGGGTTAAGGACCTTCTACGACCCTGTCCAGCTCTCCTGGTGTAACTATCTCCATTTTCTTGAGACTTTGCTGGGAGACACACTTGTACAAGCGCTGAAGGGTCCAGGCATCGCCTCATTCTACCAGTAGTGACACTGACCCTAACGAAAGGCAAAACTAGTGCAAAACCAGTCAGTAATGATAAAGAGGGAAAAATGTCAGTGGCCAGTCCTGTTCAGTGTAAATCCATTCCTGTTTTGAGGGTTGTCTCATTGTTAATTTCATTAACACCAAAACAGCTGAAGCTGATTAACAACCCCCTCTCCTCCTTATCTATTTAACAGGAGCCATGGTCACTGATACCCCTGTTACCAGCGTTTAACAGCCTTTAACACTGAGCGTATCACCGCTAAAACGTCTGATCAAGCTAACTTTGCATTACCGTAATTATGCAACAGTTTGTTCTATCAGAAAATTTCAATAATTTCAGAAAGCTGAGAAATTGTGCTTCACATCCAAAATGGGTTTATTACAGAAGTCTGTGAATGGCGGGACATTTGAAATGCGTTAATACGGTGTTAAAGAGTTAAGTGACATGATCAATATCCCAGAAGTTTAACTGACTTGGTGCTATACACTGATTAAAAAGTTTTCCTGTAATTGTTTTGCACAGTGACTATAAACTAGGTCAAAGCAAACTAATTTAATCAAAATTTTGCCACTGACCATGTAGGATCAAATCATGAGGCTTGACCAGGCAGAATAAAAGTGAACAAACAATCAGAAGATCAATACATCAATCCTTTTTTTTTTTGACCAAGATATAGACAATAATTTTTAACAGATACCAGAAGCTGGCTGATAGTGATCTCAGAGGTCTAGTGTCTCACTTTGTAGGAAAGGAAACAAGTCAGTTGTTTGCCAGTGGGCTGACATACCTGCACTTCATAGTGGATCATGGAAAAAGTGCTTCTTAGTGATGAATCGAGGTTAGAGAGGGTGCATGTAAGGAGAAGAAGAGGAGACAGAATGACACCACAGTGGAACTACAATCACACCTCCAGAACTTCAAAGAACATTTCTGGCACACTTGAAGGCCAAACATTCCTCACATTAAGAGTCCTCTTTGGAGCATTTTTCCGATTCTGCTGGGATAATGTGGTTTATATTATGGGCCCACATATTGTAGCTCTAATGCATTCTATCATTATAACAAAAGGTGACATATAAATAAAGTTATTCTAAAATCCATTTACTATTTAATGAGATTAATCTTTTTTTTTTTTTTTATTGAAATGCTATTATTGTAAACTGAAATAAAATGTTTTGTATTAAGTTGCACACAACTTAATACAAAACAGAGGTATCTACATAAGCAGTGTCAGGCCTTTGGATGCTTTTATAAATCATATATACTGTAGGAATTTTCCGTATCTGTGGCAGGGAGCCCTCCAGTGCTTGCAGTCAGTCTGCTGTCTGTGCGTACAAGCTGTCAGACATCAGCCAGGTGTTTAGTGGGAGGTTTTTGACTGAGATGGATACTGGGAACTGGGACATATACACAGGAGAGGAGCCGTCCCCTCACCCTGGTTCAGTAAGTATCAAGCCAAGAGTCTATATGTTAACAGATTTTGCTGTTTTTCTTTTAAATTAAAAAAAAAGCATAATCTGATTACACTGCTATCATTGCTTTCTGTCTTGTACTCAGTGCATTGATGATGAAATGCGGGCCAGTGGTGTGATGAGCTCTCTGAACCTCTCAGACACGACTCTGCTGTTCATGAAGAACCACCCTCTGATGGAGGGGGTGGTTACACCGATCACTGGCAAGCCTCTGCTTTTCCAGCCACTGACACAATTTTCCAAAATTGTTGTGGACCAAGTCACGTCACTGGATGGACAACAGCACCAGATTATGCTCATCGGCACAGGTAGACATTCATTTATGCCAGTATTACAAGTCACAGAAGCTACACTGACAGATGAGGCTCCATGATGGATTAATTCCCCTCTCCTGTAGATTCTGGTTGGCTGCAGAAGGCAGTGAAGTTTGAAGGTGAGGACGGGCGCGTCATTGAGGAGCTGCAGCTGTTTCGAGATGCTCAGCCTGTCGATTTCCTGCAGCTCTCCTCCAAAACAGTAAGGTTCACTAAACTTGTCCAGATGCAAATCTAAGCTGGATACAATATCTTCATCTGTCTTACTAATCTCTGAGCAGCTGTAGTTTAAATATCCTTGTAGAGAGATGGTTGTAAACTCAGGTTTTTTTCTGTAGGGCCATCTGTACAGTGGCACCAGTAATGCAGCTGTTCAGATTGATGTCAGGGACTGCCGCTACACATCGTGTGACGACTGCCTTCTTGCCAGAGATCCATACTGTGGCTGGGATCAGAGCAGACACCAGTGTGCATCTGTTTTTGGTGCATCAAACTCATCTATGTAAGTCAAGTTACTTACCCTTTTTAAAAGTGAGAGTGCTAAGCTTTAGTGTGACCGAAGATTTGCTCTTCTTCAAGGATTCAGAGTCTCAGCGATGGAGACATCAGGATGTGCCTACCCTCTGAGTGTAAGTACAGGCTGACAAAAATAGATCGCACATATTAATCATTTACTGTATCACTGTATCAAAATCTACAGTGTTTTACATCAACAGCATGGGGATATAAAATGCTTTGTGTTTGTTTGATCTGTTTCTCAGCAAAAAAGAAACCCGTCATTGTCTACTTCACCGTCGACACAGCTCAGCTCCTCTCGTGTTCCCCTGAGACCAACCTCCCCATCAGCTGGCGCTTTTTTGACAATGTCCTTCATCCTGGTCCACACTACATTATAGTGAGCCAGGGTCTCATCATCAGACCTTCCTATTCTGATGCTGGACTTTACAGCTGTGAGACAGTAGAAGCAGTGAAGGGCAGAGTGCACAGAAAAACCATTGTCCAGTACCTTGTTCAAGTCCAGGACACTCACGCCATAATCAGGAACGTGAAGGTTGCGTTGATCACCGTGGCTGTTGTTGCCGGCTTGCTCATATTTTCCACAGTTAGAGCTGTCGTGATTGGACGGCTAAAGGTGAAAAAAAGGAAAACAATCAAGTGAGGCCTGTTTGTCATTATGAACACAGCAAATTATAGATGTATGGAGGAAGGCCGGCATCACACTGGGAAGGATGCTAGCACAGAAGGAACCATCAGAAGAGAAAATGAATGCAAAAAAAAAAACAAATAAAAAAGGTCCGAATACTTAGACTGCAGTGAAAATACACTTGACTTGACCTTATGCAAATAAATAAATAAATAAATATATAAAAATAAAATAAGTTCTTTTTCAAAGACTATGCACAAAAAATGTATCTCATAAAAAATAATATGCTTTGTACCAGTTCTAGCTACCAACTAGTTTCTATTTGCAGACCCTGGCAGGTGCATACAGTATTAAGTAATGTATATAAAATTTAAATACCTATCAAAAATACAACATACAAGTAGATCAAGTAAGCATACTTAACCTAAAAGCCCTCCAGTCCCTCTCTCACACACACACACACACACACACACACACACACACACACACACACACACACACACACACACACACACACAACTATATTGCCGCAACCCAGTCAATAACCTGATAATCCCATCATGATATGAGCATAGTGTAAAAATCAGGATAATAAAAGTGGAAAAACAAAAAGAGTTGCTGGATTTGAATAACGATGGCATGACTGATTTTTTTTGGTGACATCTAAAGATGACAGTCAAAAAGATCACACAGAGGTTGTTTCAGGAACTCCACACTCACCCCTGCAGCTGACGTAAATCTGTGCTCATCTGCTCTGAGCAGGGTTATTAAAGTTAACGAAAACGAACGAAATAACGAAAACTGAAACTGAAAAAACATCGTCGTTAACTGAAATGAATAAAAGCTATAATTAAAAGGAAAAAAAAACGATAACTAACTAAAACTGAATTGTGAGTTTACAAAACTAACTGAAATGAGAGATAAACTGACTTTCATTTTCTTGTTTGTCATTTTTGCCTTGTGGATTGATATGAAATAATTTTTTCCGCTCTCCCAGTTTAAGCTGGGAGCACCATCGCGCAACTGTGCGCGTGTGCGCGTGCTCACCGCGCTGGTCCTCAAAGTAATGAATTTCTTTGACTACGATGGCCCAGATAGAAGCGAGAGTTTTGTTGTGGATGATGAAAACTGTGCGGAACACTTCAGTCAGGAAAAACCACCAACATCAACGTCCAGCTGAGAAGCGCAAAGGCAGCTACACAAACCGCTCTGATCCTACAGGTAACCTGGCGCACCTCTGGAGAAACATGACAATTTGTGGGGTCCACGCAGCCCACAACGTTGTGATTAACCTGTTCAGTCCTTGTGCGTTTCCGGTGTTGTACCAACACCCGGCTACTTTATCAGTGAGAGAATAACAATCAGGAGTAATAATCAAAGCATCAATATAATGTCAGCAAATTCCTGGAGGGAGACTGCTGAAACTAATGGACGTGAGGGAATGAAAAAAGTTAAAAAAACAGGGACAAATGTGTTTGCAGCCAAAAAAACCGAGCACAAAGAGCGAGGACCAAAAGAAGTCGCAGCCGGCATCGCAAGGTATTTAACACACACACACAATCCAGCTACACAAGCGTTGATGTGGACATGAGGTCAGCCACTTCCGAAGGCTACAGAGGCCGCAAAGACCCTGCAAGTCTAAATAGAGCATCTAACCAGGCTAGCTCCAAAAGAGAAGCAGCTTCAGGTGGTGAGAACATCAGGATGCAGCTGGATTTGAGCTTTGACTCCTTCAAAGAGTTTTGTCCAACACCTCATGTAGGTGTTGTTAATCTGCTGCACTGACGCTGAACTTTATTGTAGAGTTTATTGAAGAATTTGAGTTTTGGAGTTCGTATTTTTCTTTGTTTCTCTCTGTTGATGTTCATGTGTGTCCTTAATATTACACACATTTAGCATGTAGTGCTGCTGTCCTCTGAACAGTTAGTTGTTGAACATATTTCTTTAAAGCAGGGCTCTTCAACTCCAAGCCTTGAGAGCACCTGTCCTGCAGGTTGTAGATGTGTCTCTGCTTCAACACACCTGAGTCAAACATAGAAGTCATTAGCAGGACTCTGGAGCACTTGACTGCATACTGAGGAGGTAATTCAGCCATTTGATTCAGGTGTGTTGGCTCAGGGACACATCTAAAACCTGCAGGACAGGGGCTCTCGAGGCCTGGAGCTGAAGAGCCCTGCTTTAAAGGGTATCTTTTGTCAAGTTTTCATTACACAATAGTCACTTTTGCACCTTGAGTCTTGCACCTGATTAAGTATGAAAATACTAAAACTAAGCATGAAACCAAAACCAAAAACTAATAAAAATGAGCAAAACCGCTCTGAAAACGAACTAAAACTAAACTATAAAATCCAAAACTATTATAACCCTGGTTCAGAGCACAGGGGCACAAATCTTCTTAATCATCAACGTGCAGTATTGTGAACCTTTTTAAAGGTAAACATGAACATGTGAGTATACTGTACGCTCACCAGCCACTTCATTAGGCACGCACTGTTGTACTGTACTGTGTTGGACCTGCTTTTACCTTCAAAACTGCCTTAATGCATCATGGCAGAGATTAAACAGAGATTTTGGTCCATGTTGCCATGATAGTATCACACAGTTGCTGCAGATTTCCTGGCTACAAATTCATGAAAAAAAAATCATACATTCACCACATCCCAAAGATGCTCAGCTGGCCTGAGATCTGCTGACTGTGGAGTCCGTTTGAGTACAGTGAACTCACTGTCATGTTCAAGAAACCAGTTTGAGATGAGTTGGGTACAGTGTGGTCATAAAGGCGTGGACATGGTCAGCAACAATAACCGTGGCAGGATGTGGTGTTTAACTGATGCTGAAGTGGTGCTAAGGGGCCAAAAGTGTGCCAAGAAAATATCTGTTGATACAAGGCAGGATGGAGCCATGCTTTAATGTCGTTTACACCAATTTCTGGCTCTGACATCCAAATGTTGCAGCAGAAATTGAGCCTGTCTGACACAAACAACCAGGCCCCGTTCAGAGTCCCTTATATCACCCTCCATAATCATTCTGATGCTCACTTTGAACTTCAGCAGGTTGTCTTGACCGTGTTTACAGTTGAACAGGTGTAACTAACAAAATGGCCGATGGGGGTAGGTGAGAATAAAATTAAGTGATACTGTTGTTGAGTTCATATTCATTAGGTCATTATGAAGTTCTTTCTTTGGTTTAGTTACATTAGTTGATATGAGAAAGCACAGCCTTGATGCTTTCTCAGTGAGTGTTTTTCTAATATGTCTAAAATTTGCTATGTTTTTTCCCCCCACGTGATGACCCATGGGCTCTCGCTCTGCTTGGTTTTTGTGCTGTTCTGCAGGAGTAATTAGCTGCAAAAGCTCCCTCCTTCCTGCAGTCTCTGACTCTGACACCAGCTTCCAGATTTGACCAGCTCAGCATTAGCATGCTTTCTTGGATTTCATTTTGCTTTTCACATACTTTGCATGTACTCATCCATGCATACATTACAATACTGATCTGACAACAAACACGAGTTCTCTTCATTTCCCTTCTAAGCCACCACCTGGTCGTGTCTCCATTCCTTGTAACAGTCTGAGCCAGGCTGTGACACATTTAAATCTATGGTGCTGTATGCATGCCTATCTGCACTGCCATTTGAACCTATGGGACTTTAGTGTTAGCAATATATAGCAGAAGAACACACACAGCAGTTTCAGTATAACACTCATCCAACACAGGCCTCGCTGCATATGCACACACCCATTAACTAATGTGTCACAGCCAAAATTGTAACAGCTAAAGCACAGCAGCCACAATCACAGTGACAGCTATATATCATCCAGTAGCTGCAGTAATAATCATGACTACTGCAGACAGTGAGAGAGCTGGATGAACCACCTGCCATTATTTCTAAATGCAGTGCTACAGACAGAGCAGACAAAGCTGAGGGTGCACTGAATTATGCTGTGCTAGCAACCAATGCGGCCCAGTGCTTAGTGCATGATGCCATCATACAGCTCGGCCAATCTTTGCAGGTGAGAGGAAATGTATTTAAAATGTATTTAAGTAATCCAGAAAAGCATCCCTCTCATCACCCTTAAGGAACTCTGTAAAAAGTAGTGAAATATGCGAATAGCTTCCATTGTGCATAAAAAGAAAATGGACTTTATGTTGGAGTGAGAGGAATGTGTTTTGGTCAGTAAAGCTTTTAAAATAAACACATACAAACACATTCAAAGATCCCAAAGCTGTCAAATAGAAAGATGTTTTCAAGTTTTTAATGGAAAAGCCATTTTTGAATGTTTATCATCTATATTGGAGACCTTAAATATCTTAAAGCATGACTGCGGGGACACATACTGAGGAACGTAGGTTTGGATACTTGTTTCACTCACTAATCCGCTTTTTCTTATTCTAAGATCACTTCTGCAATGGCAAGCAGCAAAATTCATGGTTGATATTTAACGTTAAATCCTTCGTGTAGTAAGACCGTGATCATTGTTTCAGTTAAGCTGTCTTTAAACTTTGATTCTAATGAGTGTTGAATGGGGTCTCCACTGTTTGTGTGGACAGGAACAGTGAAAAGACTTAACTAGCAACTAGTAACTGTCCTGTAGTTCATGTTTAGGGTTGTTGTTAATATCAGTGTTGTAAGACTGCGGTGTATGGGCCACAGGAATGCAACAAAAACTAAGAGATGTTTTTTTTTACTCTTTAAATAATCTGTGCAACACATGGCCCCTTCATAATGACATTTTTTTTGAGTTTTATATTTGGATTATTTAAATTTGCTGAACTGAATAATGTGCATTTAACTCTGCAGTGTGCTATATTAAATTCACGTGACTTCATTGTATATTGCACACTCAAATAAATTAATATAATTCCTCCTTCTAAACTTTAGGCTGGCATAAGGCTAATATATTCTTGCAGAGGCAATGATCAGCATTGAATATGGAAACATTTTTCATATAAAAAGTTTGAAAGAATGAATCAAATACTTAAATATCCATCTAGGCCTGTCGTACAGAAGTGTGTCAGAAAATGTGTCCGTTCATTTAACACTGCCTTGCTCACAGCTTGCATGTAATCAAGGCAACTGAGTGATCATTAATTGCAAAACACACTACACAACATTATGCCTAATATACTGTATCAACAGCTCCACAGTCAGCAATTAAACACACACAGACAGCAATGGTCCAAATATCAGGTAAAATATAATTCAATCCTATTGAGTATTTAAACATCCATGCCAATAAATTCCCATTGCATCGAACTGAACATATACACAGGAATTAGTAACTTTTTGATCGTGGAGCCCATCCACTTTTTCTTCATAGCAGTGGACTGCGACAAAGCCATGCCATAAAATGTCCCAAAAATACGTTTGCAGGCAGAGCAAGAGTCCCAAAGGTGTTCTATCAGGCTGAGGTCAGGACTCAAGTTCTTCCACACCAAACTGGCTCATCCATGTCTTTATGGAGCTGCTTTGTGCACTGGTGTGCAGTCATGTTGGAACAGGAAGGGGCCATCCCCAAACTGTTCCCACAGAGTTGGGAGCATCAAACTGTCCCAAATGTCTTGGTGTGCTGAAGCATTAAGAGTTCCTTTCACTGGAACTAAGGGGCCGAGCCCAAAAAACACCCCCACACCATAACCCCCCCTCCACCAAACTTTACACAATGCAGTCAGACAGGTACCGTTCCCCTGGCAACCACCAAACCCAGACTCCCCCATCAGAGTGGCAGATGGAGACGTGTGATTCATCCCTCCAGAGAACACGTCTCCACTGCTCTAGAATCCAGTGGCGGCGTGCTTTACACCACTGCCATCGAAATCCATTCCATGAAGCTCTCTACACACTGTTCTTGAGCTGATCTGAAGGCCACAGGAAGTTTAGAGGTCGTATTTAGTACCGACTGGACTTGTTGCGCAGGTGGCATCCTATCACGGTACCACACTGAAATTATGTCTGTAGAAGCAGTCTGCATGCCTTGGTGCTTAATTTTGTACACATGTGGCCATGGAAGTGATTGGAACACCTGAATTCAGTGATTTGGATGAGCGAGTGAATACTTTTGGCAATATAATGTATGTGTCACAACATTGTCCTTGTATGATCAGCATGTCTTAAGGAGAGCCCACCCACCACAGCGCATCAATGTAAAATCAGCTGTCTGGGGTTAGACAACAGGAAGCAGTTGAGGACAATGTACCAGATCTCAGTGCTTCATTAATCCTGCTGTAAGCTGTTCAAATCCATGCTTCTCACTAGACGGCAGCATGGGATGTATGCGGCGAAGCTGTGTGTTTTTTATCTGCAGTCGCTGAGGAAAAAGTGGGAGGAAAAAGAAACAACATGAGTTTTTTTTAAAGTGGCCTTGAACTGAGCTCTGTGGTGATGGTGTAATTAGTTCTCAAGAGAATGAAAAGTGCTCTCTGAATGTCTGCTGGTTCTCCCGTTTCTGTCTCTCTTTTTACTCTCCTTCCCATGTGCCTCTGTCATTCTCTCCCCAATGTCTATCCTCAGTACCTTTTTCTTTTCCCTCCTCGTCTCTTTTCCCGTGCCCCTTGTAGTCTTTCTCCCCCTGGCTGGAAGGCAGGAATGTGACTGGAATAGATACTCTTTCCTTTGGGAGCGTTTTGTGAAAAGTCAACTCTCATGTCTGAGGAAGTGAATACAAATATGTTGAAATCTGGAGAAGAGAGAGCAGGGATTGTTGTTTGTAATTAGACTGAACCGACTGACTTGAGCTAAAAAAATGTAAAGAGGATGAAATGCCATTGCACACACATGCAGGACATCCACATTTAGGGATTGCATTGGCTTGTGTGTTTATTCCACCCTGTTGGCTCAGAGGCTGGAAATCAGGATTCAGTTATACAGGTGTTGAAAGCAGATAGCATCACAGAAATATTAGCAGAGAACCTGCTGCTAATACTCACCATCTGGAGGTCCGGTGTCCGGTGTTATACCTTGAAAAACACAGCTGAAGATTAAAGGCTTCTTGCTGACAACCAGTGTAGCATCGATTAGTCATGAGTGAAAGCAGATAAGCACCGTATATATCAGCAGAAGTTCGACTGATAACATTTCCACAGTCAGAGACAGTGGCCTGTAAACCACACTCCCACTCTGAGGTACTCACATACTTATTTCAAGCTGTAGTCAACACATAAAATGAAGACATAATCATCCTACTTAATATTGTAGGTAAACTGCACATCTGGAACTATACTCATCAGTTTTATATGGTAGTATCATGCTCTGCCACAAGATGGTAGTCATGGATAGCTGTTACTTCCAGTTAAGGGGTAAACCCGAGGGTTTGGAAAGCATTTAAAACCTGCCACTATTATTTTTTAAAAAGGTGTATAGTTTAACAACTAACTCTATGGAATCAGGTCAAAGAGCTTCAGTTGCCTGTATTTATTCCCCAATGTCTTTTCTTCTTTAGGGAAACAAGGGAGTCTTTTTTAGATTATTAAATACACAATCATTTGATTACAGTTTTGAAAACTGCTCTAAGATCACAACTTAAAAACAAAGCTGTAAAATGATGTGATGTACAGTATATTAAACACTATAAAGAATTCTTTATTTTCGGTGTGACATTTTCCATCCAGGAGAAAGCTCTGCACCTCTGTTATAGGAGTGACACCCTCCTAGCCTCCTACTCTCTGCATGTTGCTTTCTTGATCTCATATCTGAGTGTCTCCAGGATTGCTGCTGCAGTGGCATATACCAGTTCACTGGTTTCTGTGATGCTGGCTGTAGGGGATGGTGAGTAGAACTGTGATATCGTCTACAGGCATCCCTTGTGACGGGACTTTGTCACTGAGCCTGCATTCAGGAGTGTGTGTGTGTTTGTGTTTAGTTTGGCTGCAGTCTTCATCCTCAGCTCACTAGTGTTTCCACTGTGCTTTGAGCCTCTTAGTCTCCAGCCTTGATAGTGGCTTCCTTTTTTGCTGGTGCTACACCACTGAGGTCCCAGCAGTTTCTTGGATGTTGGTCTTCAGCTCATCCACAGATTTGCTGTTTCAAAGGTGGTGCCGTCCAGCTACTGTGGATCTACCAAACTAAGTGGGCACTTTTTTAGGTGGTGATCAGATAGAAGGGCAAAAGTAACTCCAATAACCACTTGTTACAACCACGGTATGCAGAAGAGCATCTCTGAACACAGAACCTTGGTGAGCCTTGACGCAGATGGGCTACAGCAGCAGAACACCACACCAAATGGATGCTACAACTAGCACGGGTTCATTAAAACTGGACAACAAAAGAGTGGAAAAACATTGGCTGGCCTGGCGAGCCTTGATTTCTGCTGCAGCATTCAGATGTTTAGAGTTTGTCATAAACAATGTGATCCTTCTTTTTTATCAGTGGTTCAAACTGCTGGTGGTGGTGGTGGTTTAAGGGGGTGGGGGATATTTTCTTGGCACACTTTGGGGGGGCGAGGGCATCCTAGCTGTCATAGGGCAGTGCAGGTCGCCAGCCTGTTCCTGTTGTATATTTCTAGCACAACTCAGCTCTTTGCAATCATCTGCTAACACAAAGCTAGTGAAGAACCCAGAACGATGTCAAAGCTGAGTGTGTGCTGACTCCAGCCCAGCAGCCAGAGCTTGATCTTCAACAGGTAACAGAAGCAGTGACGAGCAGTGAGACTTGTAGCACCGTATCCTTCATTTCTACCTTAAATGTTTCTAAAGTAGAATCAGTGTGATGATCACCTTGGGACAGTTTTCAAATTAGCTTTTTGTCAATTTTGTGTTTATATGTAAACACTAAAAGATCATATGTATGCTGTCATTAGGATAGGGATTTGTGTCCACAGTGTGTGGGATGATAGCTTCAGGTTTATAATGTTAACTCATAATTAAGTGACAGTGCATTTGAAGTCATATTACAGAGTAATGTGAACTTAATGTAACAAGTGGTGTAACCAATTCTACTTTTTCCAGGGAAAAAAATGACGTAATTTACTGAATTACTTTAAAGAAAAGTAACAAGTAATGTGTAATACATTACTTATTTCAAGTAACAATAGTTTGCTTTCCTCACAACTTGGGACCTTTTATTTCCTGTAACAACGAGTGAACACTGAGCAAACACACTGAACAACCCGTTCTGATACAAGCTGCTCACTCCAGCAGTTTGCTTTCCTTTTATTGACTTTCCTCCACAAAATGAAGCAAATGAATAAATCCATGTATTTCTGCAAGTCAGTGAGATTTTTGAATTACTCTTATTTTGAAAATTTTAGTTCCTGTTCCTTCGTCCTGTGTAAGAAGAATTTTTGTCTTAGAGCGTCGTTTAAAAAAAGCCGACAGCTACCTCAGAGAAATAAGCCAAAGCAGCTCCACCTGGTTCGCCTAATTTGAGGTACGTTGTCGCAGAGCTGTTGATAATATTTGTGTTTGTAATATTACAGACTGAATTTAAACAGCTGCTCTCTTGCAGCTGAGATGTGTGTTCCTCATGTATCCATCAGCGATTTAATATGATCCTTCATATGGCAAATTATTTGAACTAAACAAGAATCTGCAAAGAAATTGTGCTCAAGGTCTTTAAAATGTTAGTCACAAGTGAAACACACAAACAAACAAGCTAATGACTGCAGAGAAAAGCATTTTCATGCTGCCTCTCATCCTCTGTTCATTTGATGACTTTCTGCTTTTCTCCTGCTTTCTCTTTAGCCATGTGCTCCTCTTCCTCCTGTTCCTTCTTTTCCTCATCCTGCATGTCCCTCTGAAGACCCTTAACTTGCCAATTAAGGTGGGTCCATAATGTCTGTTTTCTATCATTGATAGATTACAGTGATGCCTTTAAATTAATTTTAATGGTCCACCCATTCAGCTGCAAAATGAAGACATGCAAGTGTGAAGACATTTACTATGCCTAGTTGTCTCTGTCTTTCTCTGGTTCATTTTTAGCCCACCATAGGCCCCCGTATGAAACATGTTATATTAATTATAACCTGGTGGGCCCCATAGGCAGCTCAGCACAGCCTCTGCATAGTAAAAACCCCACAATGGCTCTTCCTATAGGTTTTACCCCAGGCATGTCCCTGGATGATAAACCCAGGCTTCCCTCAGAATGACCCTTTTGGACATTAAATCAGTTTTATCCAGCTGTGTTGTAGGCGGCCTCTGAGTGACCCCTTTGAGCTATTAATGTTATGGTCAGTAATCAGACAAGGCAAGTCCTAGACATAGGTTTTATGTGCTTCTTGGGACCTGGGATGGTCACTATGGATGTTAAACATTCATATCCTGTATGTCCAATGCCAGCATTTTTCTGATCACTGTAAAGGTAAAAGGCCTGGAATTTGATTCAGGTTTGGCCTAATTGGTCAGGTTTTAATGTCAACGCTGGTACCAGAGATCCCAGCACGTGAATTAAATACAAAGCATGTCCCATGGCTGCTTTATATTTCTACATACAGTACTTATTTGTTACATTCGTTACTCCTTACATTACTTTTGTGTTACCTCTGAGATCCCTGAGACACATTGTCAAATAATTACCAGCTAACAGTTTGAACCTTAGGCCACATACCCACACAATGACACAAATCCTTATCCTAATGAGGCCATACACAGGAGCTTTCTTCTAGTGTTTAAGTATTTAAAAAAAGCCAGGAGCAAAAGTGGTGAAAACCAGCCAATTAAAGAGCACAGAAAAATGTGCCCACAGTGATTCTGCTGTAAAAACAGGTAGCTGTACAGAGGCTGCTTTGGAACAAGCTTGACTGCTCATCCCTGCTTTTGGTGCATTCTGAAAATTTAACTTTTGTTGCTTGACTGGGGGTGAAATACACTCAGGTTGACATCATTCTACATTTGCTGGTCTTTGCTATTAACTTTGCATTAGCCTGAAAGCTTTGAAAGATCTGATATGGTGTTGGCAGCACTGTCCTGGGCACAGCTGAACTTTACTCTCACTTTGTGTTCATATTATGGCTGTCACGATATTAGAATACCCATGAAAATACATAGGCATAATATTTTTTTTAAATAAAAATTTGAACAAAACTGGTTCATGGAACTGTGTTCAGCTACAGCCCTGTTTACTTCCTGTGCTTATGGAGACTAGGCACCATATTTTTGTTGCTGTAGGCTGCCACTGTTTGTCTAGTTGCTGGTAGACGTGACAGAGGAGTATTTTATTTTTATTATTATTAGCCATAGACAAATGTATAGAGACAAAAAACTTTCATTTTACCAGGCTGTAAATATGTTTCTGCCATAAATTTGGTTATTCAAACATGAGTCTATGGGTATTGACTCACCAATGGTCTGGAGCTACATTTTCTTACATATGGTCCCAATCAGGCCACCATTAGCTTGTAATTTCCAAGAGCGCCCTTGTGGGAATGTCATGCTAGCCGAGTTGTCTCCCTTCACTTTGCCAATTGAGGGAGAGGAAATGTGAGGGAAGTGGCAGTGACAGTGATAGGGAGAAAAATAGAAGAGCAGAAAAGAGCAGGGGGTCTGAAACCTAGAAGGAGAAATGTGATGAAAAGGGAGGAAAAAAAATAAGAGAGGCCAGCACGCAATCAAACATCTACCTGCACTCCTCCTTAGGGAAGCTGTTTGTGTCCTCGAAACAAGCTGAAAAACTGAAAAACAGTTTTAAAAAATGGGTTGACCATGCACAGCCTGAAGTATCCCAAGTCCAAATTAATTTTTGAAGAGGTTGAAAAGCCTTTTTACTTTGTTTTATAACACTGTGCAAACCTCTTGTACCACACCTCATTCTTAGGTTCCTAAGCCACTTAACACTGATGCATGGATCATTCAAGCATAAAAAGGCACTTAAGGAATGAAGCAGTGTTATTTATACACATAACAGACAAGAATCTACAAAAAAGCTGAAGATAACACAGATTGACAGGCATTGTATTTTTGCACCAACAAAGTGATCCCCAAAGAGCGATTTGACAAAAACTTAAAAAATGTTAAAATATTGAAGAAACTGGATAAGTGGAGGAAAAACAAAGCAGCGTCAGGCCTAAAGAACTATCTGCAGCAGATGAACAGTATCTGAAGGGCATGTCCTCGGGGGTGGTCGGTCAGCAAAGCAATTTCAGAACCACATGACGCTGTCCAAGGTGCTGAACCCAGTTTGGACCAGCTGAAATTATTTTGCAGTAGTATTAAATTCTCAGTTATTGACTGTTTAATATTCATCAATTTTTTTAATTGTTGTTATTAATTTCCTTTCTCTCTCATTTACTTGATAACTTTTGCCAAATAGAGCTTTTTTTTCCCCTTTAAATGTGGTCTGTCTCAGTGGCTGTGGTCACAGTTGGCTTTCAGTCCCGTGCTGTGCCCTTTGCACTATAAACACCTTCAGTGGTCGTTTGGAGTCCATGCTTCTATGGGTCAGGATTGGTTTGGCAGCACAAGATGGCATTTCTTGTATTTCATTGTATTTTTGGCCTGGCTTCTACCTAGCAGAACACCACTTAATTGCAATTAAGGGAAATCATATCATTGCTTGTAATGCTTTATTAGATAGTCCTGACTCCTGTTCAGAGGAGGTATTCAAAGTGAATACCCTTCACTTTGTTTTAATGTGAGAATATGTCTGTAAACCAATAAAAATGCCACAAATTTGCTGGGTTTTTTTTTTGTTGTTTTTTTTTTCTCCACAGCATTGTGTTGAAAAAAAACGTCATTGTCCTCATCAGAGCTTTGAGTTCAGCTTCATCTTCAGGTTTACAGGGTTTATCTTCCATTACCAATTAGGCTGGTTTAATCTATGAAAATCCCCACAACCAGGTAGGGGTGAGGAGACTAGCAGCAGGTTGAAGTCTTTGATTTGAGGATAAGATGTTCTGTAATATTTAGTCTATAGATTGGCCAAGTGTCAGCACACTTTTGGCCATCTACTGACCATTTATAAAATTAAATGAAGGTTTACAATAATTTCTGCTAAGGCTGCACTGAAACCATTGTTACAATTTCAATGTTGTGCATTTTAATTTCATTTTTCTTTCTTTGCCTCATCCTTCTCTTCATCCTCATCTCCTCTCTTTGATTACATTGCTGTCTCTGGCTGTGCCACATTCTTCTTGTTCATTTCAAAAAGAGACACGTCCATGACTTTAATCCTGCATTTACAGCCTTTATTTTCTTTCACTTTAATCAAGGGCTCTCTCATAGCTGCCTCCTTTTTAAGTGACGCTCTTAATTCTCCAGAGAAGAATGTGTGCTCACCTTCCTCCGACAGGAGGCTGTAGGTCAACAGTTGCAACAACAACACCCCAAAAATGGTCAAGGCTATGTTTTTATGTAAAGAACATGCCAGCATAGGGAGACTTTATTATGGCATTTGGTCTTGGTCCTGCCTTTTGAAGGTGCTCATTACAGCCCTTGTTACTGGCTGCACATCTAAAAGCACTTTTTCATGAATGAGCTGCCACTAGTTGTACTTTAATAAGGGTCAGTACATCCAAATTGCAGTGATATTTAGCCATGTGCATAGTTGTAGTTTATAAAATATACATGTGTATGTGGGTGGGGACTGCTCATCCCACGCTCTTCACAAAAGGACAAAAGCCACAGTGCATTGTCATCCAGTGTGAGAAAATGCCACCAGAAGGCAATCCCTAAAGGTACTTTCGTCTGCTCCCTCATTTCCCAAAGACACCATAGTGGACTGATCTGGACATTTGCTTTGGCAAACTTTTTATGCCTTACTTGTTGCAGCCCTCCCATTTATCTGGGCTTGGTACCAGCACATAGAGTACACTAGTTTGGGAGCCCCTGAGGCTCAGTTTTTGTTTCCTCTGTCTCCCTCGGCACAGCTCCACATGCTTGATTTGGCAGTTTTACGCCAGCTGCCCTTCCTGACACAACCCCAAAAAGGATTTGTTTCTCCCACTAGCAGTGAACCAGCAAACACTTGCCATATCTTCAGTTTAGTCCCATTGATGAAAGTGAGCCAGCTAACACGTGTGGCTTAGAAAACCTCAGAGAACATGTGGACATTTGTAGAAAGTTATGGTGAAATATCTGCAGTTTTCTAATTTTATTTAATTGTTTTAAATACTGCAGAACCCCGCTGCTGCTCAAAACATTTTTTTTTCCCCACCAAAACCAAGTTGCATAACAAACCACATATCTTGTGTACAGTTACACATACACAACTATAAAGGTTTCTCACAGAGGAATGATACAGGCTGTATCCGCTGTATAGACTTTTATTGTACTTCCACACCATAAACAATATAACGTCACGCACTGATTTCTGAAGTCCTGTTTTGAAGCTTCCAGACGATCGTTTTCGCTATCGCCACGTTGCTGATTTGAAACAGGAAATTAAGCAGGGATACAGTGCTAAACCACACGCTCACTGGCTTACTACTTGTCCATCACAAGTCATTAGCCAATGAGCGTACTCTAGATATTCCTCCTTTCTAAAACAAAGTATGACCAAAATTTACAAAATGAACTTCATTTTTTTATTCAGTGTGACATAAAATGAGCTTCTGAGCCTATAAACTTGTCAAGAAAGTCTTTCCACAGGTCAAGTCAGAGAGCTGTTTTCCCATAGACCACAAGTCTTTTTGCAACCACACCTATAGCCCCCTGGTGGTGTTAGAAAGTGCAGGTTTAAGGCACTTAGATTAATCTTTTATACTGTTCCACACTAGGTATCTGTTTCTCACTTGAGTACGACTGACCCATTCTCAAACTCCCCCATGGGCAGGTGTGTTCTGTGATTACAGATCTCAAAGTTATAATGCATCATCACAGGTTATTTTACATTCACACAAATAAAGTGGAGCAGAAAATGGATTCACATGAAAGAACAAGTGTTCATAAACAGTACATATCAGTCTAAATTTTCTTGACTCATTGATGCAGGAACAGTAAACATTTTGTAAGAAAGCTGTCAGATTGTTTTATGTCAGAATGCACCAGGTTAACACACACACACACACACATATTCTCTAACAAAGTTCTTCACTTATATGTTGCCTGCATATCACTTCTGCTGGAAAACTGGTGAAGTAAAGAAAGAAAGGACCCATAAATGGTGACATTGCTTTCTTGCTCATTCAAAGGTTAAGAGTTTGTGCAGCAGACGGAGCTAAAAGCAAACAGTTGGCCCTGCTTTTTGCCTGAGAAAATACTGCGATAAAGAGCCATATTGCGCTTTTTCACTTAATGATCAATATGAATCTATATAGCGGCCTGGCTGGCTTTCCCACACTAACAGTAGGCTTATGGTTGTGATTGTGATGATGATGTTAGCTGTATCATAGAATGTGAACATGTTTTAAATATTTAAGGCCTGTAAAAATCCAGGTGGTACAAACGGCTCAATAAAAAGAATCCACTTGACATCCTGCAGATTAAACTTTAATAGGTGTGAGTATAGAAAGAGATGTGGCGAGTGTGTACAGCACACACTCACGGCTCTGTGTGTGTGTGTGTGTTTGTGAATCTATTGGACACTCTGTGTGTTAAACTTTCATGGCCGCTTGGTTTGAGCTGGTTCTTTCTCTCGCAGCATGTAAATTACATGCACCACTGTACATATATGTGTGAACGGGTGCGTTGAAGTGCATAAGACAGAGTGGGCGAGGGTGAGCGTGCGTGGAGTCCGTTTGTTAAAAATCCATATGGAAGTCTGTGCGTGTATGTGTGAGTGTGTGTGAACCCCAGTGCATGGCTGATTGTGTGTTGTGTGCTATGAATATTTGATGTGGTGCTCAGTATTCATGAGAGAGAAAGACAGAGAGAAGCAAAGAAACAGGAGGAGATAGAGGGGGTAAAGGAAATGGGGATGAAGGGAGATTTAAACCAAATCACAACAATATATGTTTACTATGACCATAAAACTGTTGTCCTTTAATGTGGTTATAGCTTTGGCTGCTTATGTTCCAGCATTGTAAAGTACAGTAACTACAAGACACTTATATATATATATATATATATATATATATATCTTCAAAAATATATATTTATTTATTTTTTCTTCAACCGGCCATGTCACTCAGTAAATTCAGCTGGATGTCTGCAATAGATGGATTCTAACTTAACGTTTTGTATATGAACTTGGATTAACGCTCGTGTTTGTGCAGGTTATTGTAACTGAAGAAAATTGGATATGCCTCAAATAAATGGTGACTCAGCACAATCTGCTTAATGGGTCATTCACAGAAATAAAAGTGGTGGCTTGTGACTTTAAATGCATCTAAATCCACTAGACTTCTTTGTACTAGATGGTACCAGATGCTCAAAATGGACCTTTGGGGGAGGAGGGTGACAGGTCTGTACATAGTTAAGACAAAGAGTCACTGTTACCTTACTAAGCAACAGTCTATGCATTTTCTTATGCATTTGTTGTTTCTGGCTATTTGCATTTTAATATCCTTGAGTAAATAAAACTGCCTTTAAAAACTCTCGCTCTTTTTTTGCATGCAGGAAAGTATTTTGGTAAAATAAACAAAATGAAATGAGCTTGAGCATGATCTCTCAAATTTTAACCTTTTAATTTTTTTTTCCTAAAAATAAAAAAACATTATTAAAGGGCACCTATTATGGTAATCTTCCAACTCTGTATTTTTATTCTTTGACTTTAATACAGTAGCTGTGGATGATTAACAGTGCAATATAATGTTTAGGGCTCAACCCCCTGTCAACCATCGGTCACTAGAGAAACGTGTATTCCATGAATTTCATGGCAAGTGTTTGCTGGAGGTTGCAAAGAAGGTGCTGCACCAAAAACCTCCTTGTGATTGTTTTGGCCTCAGCAGATTGTCGTGGTCACTAATAGTTTGCATTGAAGATGTTGACTTGTCTGCAAACACTTGCCAACTGCTCGCCACGCAGTGGTGAAATGCAAACCGGAAACAGAGGATGTTTGCTTTCAAAGTAAAAGTTGCTCTTTTTGAAGTCTGTTGGGTGCAGCGCTAAAACTTACCTTTACTTTGAAGGCAAACATTCTCAGTTTCCAGTTTGGATTTCACTTCCTTGTGGCGAGCAGTTGGAGAAACCTTGTTTGGAGAGAAGTTGATCTTCCAGTGCAAACTATGGGTGACCTGCTAGCGACCAAAGCTATTACAAAGAGGTTTACATGCAGCACCTCTTTGCAATCATCTTTGCTTAGCAACTACCAGCAACCTCCAGCAGCCACTCACCAACCGATCAGGGAGTACTCATTCACAACAAAGGAGTTCTCCAGGGCTCCATATTAGGATCGCTCCTCTTCTCTGTCTACATATATAACCTTTGTGATAAGTTATCAAATGCTGCATTCCTTTTTTATGCAGATGACACAATTATCTTCTGTTTATCTCCTTGAGTACTACAAACCGTTGAGTTACTGCAGTCTGCCTTTGATGTTGTTCAGTCCCATTTAACTCAACTTACGTTAATGTGTTATTCTCAAATTGCAAAGAGTTACACTTCCTAAGATCAAAACATTCAAGGGGCTGAAATTAAAATGGTTACATCGTAATATTTAGGATTCATTATAGATCAAAATGACACTGAAGACCTTGTCTTCAAGCTGAAACTTAAATTAAGATTTTTCTTTTAGGAGTAAATCTTGTTTCTCTCTCCAAATAAGGAAACATTGGATCGTCTCAACTTTTTTTTACTTCTTTTTTTAACCTTTATTGGATTACCTGCACCAGCCCAGTACCCAAAGAGGTTGGATACTGCCTGTCATTGTGCTTTATGTTTTTTTCCTGGCTCTAGAAATCATGTACATCACTGTTCATGCTGCTGCTAAGCAGCCTTCTCTGTATATCTGCAGACTTTCCCACTGGTTGGTTTTTATCTAGAAATATCTGCTTGGACTGGTTCCACCTTATCTGTGTGTCTGTATGTGTTAAAAAAAAAAACAAAAAACACACAACCAGTATGGCCTGCGCTCTCACAATATTACATAAATGTTTGTACTCACAGTCAGAACAGAATTATGAATGAAGGCATTTAAATATACTGCCCGTTTTCCCTGAAATAATCTACAGAAGGAGCCGAAATTGTCAGAACTGTTTACGCTGGGGGAGTTTGAGTCCATTTTACAGGAGTGAGTTCTTTTGGTCAGTGTGACAGCTTTTAATGTCGCTCCTGTAATGCCTGCGTTCACTTGGCTGTACTGAATATCAGTTGTATTTGTTTCCTTATGTGTTATATTGTTCTGTGCTGTATTTGTTGTATCTTCTGTTGCCCTCTTGGCCCATTTTTCTCTTGAAAAAGAGATTTTAATCTCAATGAGACTTTTTACCTGGACAAATGAAGAATAATAAAAAACAAATCCCAGTGGGTGCAGTTCATCCTTTGTGCAGAACAAGCTGTTTTAGCTCCCCTTCAGTTTAGGCCACCCTCACTTTAAACACACCGTGACCATGGGGATTCTGTGCTCATAGATAGATGTGTGCCTGAAGTGATTAACTGACATCATACTGTCAGAAACAGTCACTGCTTAGTCAAATCAGTCTGAATCACAATTATTTCTTGTATATAGGCTGACCATATTATTGGCCATGATTAATATGAGCATCCACCATTACAAAAGCATAATGGGTCCCCTTTAATAAAACCTCAAAAGCACAACAGAGTAAAGTAACATGAGTAGAAATTAAATAATACAACAAAATGGTCAACAGATGTTATTTTTCTCACAGCCTTCGCGGTGTTTCTGCAGCTCTCCTCTGCCTGTTTTTTTCCTGATCTTTCATTATATCAGGTCTAATCCTGTGTGCTACTGTGGCACGCACAAAAATACCATTATGTTTGTGTTTATTA
Organism: Archocentrus centrarchus; assembly: GCF_007364275.1. Taxonomy (NCBI): domain Eukaryota; kingdom Metazoa; phylum Chordata; class Actinopteri; order Cichliformes; family Cichlidae; genus Archocentrus; species Archocentrus centrarchus. Next base: position 26,065,343 of record NC_044367.1, on the reverse strand, counting down.
CTGGGATTGTTTATATATTGTCATTTTAAGCTTTACATTTATTTTACTTTTGCAAGCAAAATATTTCAGTATTAAGAAAAAGTGCCAAAAGTACTGGTTTATTTTTTTTATGAAGGAAATGGAGAGGAACCAGCTAAGCAGAGCCAACGTGCTCTGAGGTGTTGCACCTGTGTTTCCTAAGGTGCGGGGCCCCGCCCTCTCCTCAGAGGAAATCTGGGATGAGACGTGAGTGTATCATGTCTTCTTTCCTCTGACAGGTTCACCTGTGTTTTTCAGGGATTCTGAAACAGCATCATTTGTTACTGTGGCACAGCAAGTACTGGGACCTGTAACACGATGTATGAGGCAACCTGTGATAATTATTGAATGGCTCACACGATCTGTTTACAGAAATAAAAACATGAGTAGTAAAACGCTCCCAGTTCTCCCATTTACTTATTTAGTCACAGATTTTCTGAGCTGACAGCACTGTATCACACACACACACACACACACACCTCGCTCCTGTGGAATAAACACACAGTTTCAGGTCCAACTTATCGTCTCTTCAACCAAAATAATGAGCTTAGCAACAAAACAAAACAGACGCAGCACTTGAATGTGTTTCCTATTACTTCCCAGGCATCCGCTTCATCATCATAGCAGGTTACTTTTTATAAGGTAAATGTACTGGTACTCCAAGTTTCTTCTGCACTGAACACTCAAAGCATGAAGCGGTATCAGCACTTTCATGTGAAAACTAAGTACCACCTGTGGAAATGGCTGACTTTTTCCAACATATTTGATGATTCTCTTTGAAACAGTCTGTTAATAAAGGCGTTAATGTCATGAAATGGCAAGCAAGGCAGAGGACCCCAATGCAAGACACCCAAAAATAAAATTTAAACTCAGCTTTATTTCTGAGAGGTAAAAAGGAGGCAGGACTGGTCAGGAGTCTGCAGCGCAAATTAAACGTTGATAACTTAACTTGCCTAGACATGAACTACAGCAAGAAACATAAATCCAGAGCAGGGAGCACACAACAGGAGTGGATGACGACACTGACGAGCACAAGGACACGATGAGGAACAAGGCGAAAACACAGACAATAAATACACAGAGAGACAATCAGGAAACAAGTAACAGGTGGGGATCACAGCTGAGCATGATTACTGAGACGAGACAAGGGAAGCAAAAGAGAACACAACACAGAGACAAGAAGACTATCAAAATAAAACAGGAAGTAACACGAACACGATACCCATGCACACTTGACACACAGAGGGAACCTAAACGTGACAGAATGGAAACGCAATACAAGACACCAGGAAAAGAAACTAAACACGAGACGAGGGACTGGACTGTACACACATGAAACATGGGAACTAGAATTCAAAACATGATCATCATGCCAACACCAACTGCTTTAAAGAGGATTCATGTGAGCGTTCTGAAAAAGATGTACAGATTATTTTGAGTACATTTTAAATAATTCTACAATCATCTACAAGTGGTGCATGTTTAGAGTGCCAATTTATCCAATAGCGGCCTCTCCCCGTAGATTTGGATCTACAATAAATTTGATCCAAAAAAGAAAAGAAAAGAAAAAATCTCCAAGCAACCCAAAATTTGATCACAGGACCTGCGGGTAACTCTTGCAACTGCCCGATCTGCAGAGGAGCTTTTGCTGTTTGCAAAGAAAATCTGACCTAAACTATAGTTTTCCAATGAAACACAGTTAACAAGTAGCATAAGCCAATCAAAGTTGTTTGACCACAATGACAGCGGGCATGCAGACTAAAGACGGCAAGCGCCCGCAATCCTCAGGGAGTGTGCAGCCTTCAGTCTTTGATGCATCTATAAATACTGCATAATATCAAAGCGTGCTTGAAGATAATGAGAGGCCATCTGTCTGAAGTTGACCTTTCAACACGATAATGAGCACACATACGAGTAAATCCATCATGGAGTGGCTCAAAAAGAATACATAGTCGGGTCTGGAACATTTGAAACAGGCAATCTTACGCAAGAAGACCCTCAAACATCTAGCAAGTGAAGGAATTTTGCAAGATTGATTAGGCATAAAAATTACAGCAAACCAGTGCCAGAGACTGACAATTACACAAAACACCAAAACACAAGAAGTAAGAAGCAGCATTAGTTTCCACAGAAGAAGATACATCACTCAAAATTTTTGTTGAATAAGAGATTGAAACTGCTAATTTTCCTTTTGTTGAAGTATATTTGTAGATTTGGAAAGTATTTATTTATTTTACAACAGTAAATACTCAAGTAAATAAAAAAAATACTTCAGGATTACTTAACATCCCCTAGGAGTCTACAGTCATGCTTGCGGCTCTGCGGGAGGGTCCCTGTGCATAGTTCTATAAAATGTTCAGACTGAGAACATGATGATAATCCAGGTCAGAAACAACAGAGGAACCCAAAGCGAATCTTCCGGGGAACCGGAATGTGATGTGACAGTCAAGACAACAAGCACCACATGCAGCGGCAGGATACTTTGTTCAAATACTGCTTACAAGTTTGTATAGAGTAGTAACATGTTCACCATACTTTGCCTGCTTTATGAGCTGTGTGGTGTTACAGATCCTCGAGACGGCATCTGACCTGTACAGAAAATTAACATATTGAGACTGACTAGCGCACACACACACACACACACACACACACACACACACACACACTGAAATCAGTAGCTGGATTGGATTTTACTCACTCAAACATTTAAGAGCCTCTTAGAGTCCTGTTTTAATGTAAGTGCAGTAACTGTCGTGCTGCCATTAGTGCTGCTGTCCGGTTTCATTATGCAAACAAGAAAGAAGATTCACGATCACTGCAGCAAGCAAAGTTTCTGAGAGAACAAGCCTCGCTAGGCTTTTGTACAGCTGTGCTTTCTGGAACTAAAGATAGAATTATATTACATTATATTAATGTACTATGTTGCATGGGGGGGCTTAAAGGGGAGCACAGGTTTATTCTATTACATTTTTTTAAAGCTTTAAATACTTATTTTTTTTTTATCTACAGATAAATTAAGTTATATTCTTATGTATTGATTTGGTGCAGATTTTTATGCTGGATCCAGCACTCCAGTTTATCCGGGTGTGGGATTGGCATTAGGGGCACACTGACCTGAGGCTGGGTTTGTGTGTCCTCCTGGAGTTCTTGCTGCATAACTGAATGAACAAATTGTTTTAAACATAAAAAAGGAACAACTGGAATTTTAATAGTACATATTGTGACTGTGCTATTACAATAATTAAATAAGCATAGCTACAACAACAAATACTAATTGACTATAAATGAGGATAAACTGGTATTAAGTAAAAACATGAGAAAAATATAATTAAATACATTTTTACCAAGCACGTGAAGAATTATACAAATGCCGGCAAAATAACAGTGCACTGAAACAAGAATAAATGTTTTAATTTCAGTGTTGTGGAGATCGGTGGTCATTACCACAAGCTTAAACCCAACTGGTCGAATCACTTGATAGAAAGTGGACCTCATCACCCTGAGCAGCAGCAGCCTGTGCATCATCTCGCTCATTAATAACCAAAAACATCTTTTGGCACAAAAATATTGACCTCATTACACGCTAAAGTCATTCACAAACTTTTGCCAACAAGCTAATTTACCAAGCCTGCAGTCACGCAACAATTTGTAGCTAAAATCCAGGGCTTCATTATGGCTCATAGATTTTTGGTGCACTCCTCCTGACTATTAGACTGCAGGTCTCCTTTTTCTGCAGTGCCCCTGATGTTGATGAGCTGTGGGTGAGAGGTTTCTGCTTTAGGAGACACACTTAACTTAAGTGGGTCTTGACACATTTTAGCCAAATTCAAGGGGCGATTAGCCCCTTTGGAGTGTCCCGCTGCCCTTGTTTCTGTGGCTTCTTCTCCCCAGAGAGTGCATCGCAGGACAGGAGTGACGACTGCCACAGTGCCAGAAAGCAAAAAGAACTTTGGGAGATATTTCTATCCTTAAAAGACAGCATTGCACTTGCAGTAGTGCCTGCTACATTTTTAATGATGCCAGTGCATGTATGTTTTTGCCATTCTTGTGTCATTGCTTGAGGTGAGGTTAATGTGATGTTGCCGTAAAGCAGAGGAATGATTAAGGAGTCCATGTAGATGCGAACAGCACTGGATCTGATTCTCTGATACTTAGAGTATCAGTGCAGCCTGATGAGAGAAATGTATTTGAAGCCAAGGGTGCAAAGATTTACATTAACTGCTAACTCTGAATATATTAATGTGAATTTTTAACCTGGGACTTATTTTTTAAATGGAAAAATGCTATAGATATATTTAAGCAATGCACTTTTTAAAGATAGACTCAATATAAAAACAATATGATGTGTAGATCACCAGTGCAGGGAGGCGAAAGATGCAGTGGGAATGTTGAACAGTGCAGAAGGAAAAGAAGCAGATACAGAGCATGGGGGTAAACGTGGCCTTGTCTAAATATCATCCATTTAACACTCTGGTACATGCTGTGGCTTTGCTGGTTATTTCCTGCCCTGTCACACAGAAACGTTGTTACGAAGCTCTGCTTCGTGTGAACTTCCAGGGTAAACACACCATGATTACAAAGGCTGGAATTTGGATTCCGATGCTGTTTACGTCTTTATTCAATTAACTGATTTTGACCTGAAATCAATCTGGCAGGTTCCTGGATCTCGGCACCCTGACGTGCAAGTGTGGTTTTGTAGCAGCACCAATCAGACTCAACAACAAATGGCTGGCTTTTACACCCTATAATTCCCCCACGCCCCCATAGACACACACATGCACACACACACATGCACGCAGAGTAAACCAAAAGCTGAAGTGAAGTTGCCAACCTTGTCTATGTAGGCAAAGAAAATGGACATTTAATTGTAGAGCAATGAAGTCTGAGAGCTTAATGGGACTTTTATAGCTTTGTGTTACACAATCACTCTCCCTCTCTACCCCCCCCCCCCCCCCCCCTTCTTCTCTCAGTTTTTATTCTCTTTTTATTCAGCAGCTACAAAGATGTGAGCTCATTCTCATCCTGCAGCTAAAAATTGCTTTCCCCCACTTTTTTCTCGCTCAACCTCCATATTTCTGTTTCTTTGCTTCTGAGATCCAATCTGCTAAGATCAAGGGCCAAATTTGGCAATAAAAGCAGCAGTTTCATCTCTTTGCTTGTTGGCTTTGGTTTTATGTTTGCCTGATCTCTGCGATCTTGATGTTGTGCTGCCTGCGAACGCAGAAAGCACAATTTATTTTTTCTAATTAGGCTTGTAGAAAAAAAGCTAATTGTTTAAGACGTGAGTAAAAATCTTTTTTCTTTACAAAACATTAAAAAGAAATGGAGTGTTTTGTGTTTACTGACTGAGTGAACTTAATCACCAATAAGTTTTAGAACCTCATTGGGGTTATACACTTGGAACAATATTGATGTAAGATGCATTTACGTGTGTCTTTCATCGGTTTTTGTTTTTTTTTACAACAGTTGTGCAAAATTTGTCACTTGTGTCATTTTTTTTCACTCCATTTTTTTAAATATTACCACAGATTTGTTGTTTTGACTCAGTGTGGGCAATTAGTAGGTTAACATGCTGAAGCATTTAGCAGTTCAAGAGCCAGATATAGCAATAATAATAATGAACTTTATTTGTAGAACACTTTACAAAACTCCTGTTACAAAGGGCTTCACAGAAGCAACAAACTAAAAGTAAGAATTTGCAGAAATATACTTAAAAATGTACTAATGTAATAAATGCTGCAGAAACTAGGAATTGTAGGAAATAAAAGAAATCAGGAAAGGTTTTGTATAAAAGTATGGTCCTATTAAAAGGGAGTTTTTCTTTCTCACTATCGCCAAGTGTTTGCTCATAGGGGGGTCGTTTTGACTGTTGGCTTTTCTCTGTAATTATTGTAGGGTCTTTACCATATAATATATTGCGCCTTCAGGGGACTGTTTTTGGCGCTATATAAGTGCATAATCATATTTACAGTGGCCGCTTTAGGACAAAGAACTGTCTGCCATTCGTCTGTAGTGAGTGTAGACTGCCACAGTGTTAATACGCCAAGTTTCCAGGTCTATTTACTTTGGAGGAGGCTGTAAAGCTTTCTGAAAGGAGTCCTATAGGACTCGATGAGCCAATGAAGCTCACTTCTGTCTGATGACAGTGATACTGAGGTGAGTTGTTGAGAATTTCCTGAACATTTCTGTCAGTAAGCGCTGCTGTTTTTGCCGCTGTTAGCTGCTGTTAGCCGGCAGTAGTGAAATAGTCTTTGAAGTGCATCTGACATTGTTGGATTCGGACACTTAGCAAATAAACTCTCATGTGAGAATGTAATCAAACTGTTTATCAGAGGAAAAGTATGAATTTTTAATGTTAGCATATAGCCAGCTGTGGCTTGTTGTTAGCTGTCTGGAGACGGGAAGCATGTCGCATGTCTAATCTACTGACAACAAGTAATTGTGACAATATTGGGAATAAATCAGCATGTTTATGCATGTTTTTGTGTAATTTAGAGCCCTGACTTCAGTTCAGCAGATGAAGCTTGAGGTGAGGAGGAAGAGAGTTTTGAGTTGTGTCTTTTTTCAGCCTTTCCTGGGTTGTTTCCTTATATTTATATTCCCAGGCTTTGGTTGGGTTCTGTTCTTGGTTATAGCTGGTTTGTATTCGATCCCTCGTTTTAGTTGTCATGCTTCCCTCATGTTCCCTGTGCCTCATCATATATAGTTTGGAAGACCTACTGGTGATCTTTTAAAAGTAACATAAGTTGTACTAGGTATGTGGCCAGTCGCTTTCTCTCTAACACACACACACACACAGACACACACACACACACACACACACACACACACACACACACACACACACACACACACACACATACACACACACACACACACACACACACACACATTGAAGCCACAGAAACATTCACCCTGGAGAACTCACAAGTCCGCATAGGCCAGGGGTCGGATTGACCTCCGATAACTCCTGAGTCCGTGAGTGGAATCACAAGTTGGGAACGCAGGACTTAATATGGTTTATAACAGGGATCCTCAAATCCAGGCCTCAAGGTCCGGTGTCCCTGATCCAACACACCTGAATCAAATGGCTGAATTACCTCCTCGGTATGCAGTCAAGTTCTCCAGAGTCCTGCTAATGACTTCTATATTTGACTGAGGTGTGTTGAAGCAGAGACATCTAAAAGGTGCAGGACACCGGACCTCGAGGCCTGGATTTGAGGATCCCTGGTTTATATGGAACTTTTGGTCGCACTCCATCTCTGTATCTCATTTTCAATGACTCATAACTGTCACGGTCTTGGGTCATAGTCGCAGGATTTTTGATATCTTAGACTTATTAAATATATTCTGTTTGATTGGAAGGGGTCGCTATTATAGTTGAGTCTTGTTCATCCTCAGAGTTTATTTTCAGCTCAATTTTATTTTTATAGCGCCAAATCACAACAGTCACTTCAAAGCGCATTATATTGTTAGGTAAAGACCCTCCAATAATTTTCTTTTTTTTTTCATTAGCCTTTGTGATTCCTTAGTTTGATTGTTCAGTATTTTCTTGTATTCTGTGCTCTGAGCTCTCATTAGTTTTTGCATCTTGATTAGTTTGGTTTTAATAAGCTCTGGTTCCCCTCTTATGTCAATATTTAATTCAGGACCCGGCTTTTGTCTGCAGGGGTCAAACTGTTTTTCACACAAACACACACAGTCGGAAGTGGTTTCTCCAAGTGGCAGAATTTAAACGCTGCACAGTGAAATGTTTTATCCTCTGGACTGCTCCATCACACATAATGACAGCACCCCTCCCCCTCCTTACACCCTCGCTCTCCAAGATTAGAGTTGACTGAAATGAGAATCCCCTGGAAATCCAATCTAGCCACCCTCATTCCATTCCAGCAAATCTTGACTGTCCATTAATGTGCACCTGTGTGGCAGACAGAGAAATCAAGTGAATCATTCACAGAGGAATACGCTCCCTGTGACTCCAGCTGCTTCAAAGCGAGACACTTTCAGATGGCGCTGTATCCTGTCAGGTTGTTAAAGAGTTTCTTTTTTAATATTTCAAACAAATATTGAATTTTACCACCACAAATCTCACATGTTAAACAGAAGAAAGTGTACAAAGAGCCATCAGGAGCACATTGATTGTGCAGTGAAAGAAATGCTTCACTAGGGTTGGAGGATGTGCTTAATACACTTAAAACACTAGATTGTTCATTGCATTTGATGCTGCGAGCCTCTGCAACACAGCAGAAGGTTTTATGTTTAAAATGAGGAAAATTATGGCTACAAAAAAAAAAAATATACCTGTAATCGGTAATTTGCCAGCATCATGAAAAGATTGCATTTCACTTGATCTCAGCGACTCAGTTTGGTAGTGATAGTATTCTAGGGTTAAGACGTGACTCAGATTAGCCTTCCCATGCAGCCGACACGTCCCCGCTCTCAAAGGCTACATGAATGCCCAAAGAAAAGAAAAAGAGATTAAATTCCAGTTGATTAGATTGATAGAGTGCTGAGAGGTTATAGCTCCAGAAGTCACATTTAATTAGAAGCACACAGGTCAGCAAATACATGAGACTGCTGAGTTATTACCAAACGACAGAAAAGGAGGAGGCCAGAGGAGAAAAAAGGAAGAAGACTTGGTCAGGTGAGAGTCATTCCGAAGCCTTTCCTTCGTTTAGGCGGATACAAAGTGTCCTCCTTGTTGCTGGCAGCTCTTGGGTTACCAGTGAAAAAAAGAAGTAATAGAATTTCTTCTATTTTTTTTTTTTGGTTTGTTAAATCCATTTGTTGTGAGTAGCAGTCAGTCCATTCTGATCCTTATTCGTACATTGTGTAATTAAAGTTTCAATCTGTTCACATGCCTGTACAATTTATGGTCAGCAAATGCCCAAAAGTAATTAAATATAGTGCCACTTTTGTAAAGATTGTACTTCATTTATTTATTTTTTATCTGCGACAACTTTGGTAACTAAGTGAAAACATTTCTGGATTTCTAAGGATGAGGAGGCAACAAATTCATACTTTTAAAACATTTCAGTAACCATTTTATTGACTAAAAAATGTACAAAACTGCATATCACTATAAAATTACATAAAATGCAGATTCTGAAGGATATTTGTTCATGTGACCAATCAGGTCTGATGCTGCATGCAGGTACAGTCCATGTGGAGAGCAAAAGATTTGCCAAAATTCACACTCGTAAACAATAACCAGCCCACAAGATCAGAAATATTGGCCTGGTCATCTTTTGCCTTTGTCTCCAAGCTAAATATCAGTATTCTTCAAATGCATTTAATGCATTTATGTACTTTAAAAAGTGGTCCAGAAGTAATCAGATTGAGGGATCAATATCTACTGTGAGTGCTCTTTATCCTATTAAATGCATTTACTGCATTAACCTTAGTTTTAATTTATATTTTAAAGTGGCCACCTACACATAAAACATACCTATACACAGAAGTTAAATTATATCATACTCTGTATTCAGCATCCACTCTTACTGCTCCTGCTTCACAACAGAAGTGTTTAGATGGTTAAAAAAAAAGGATACTTTATTGTGACGTCACAGAGGATGCAACGTATTGTATCAAAAGTTTAGTTGTGGTGATCTACAATAAAGAATTATTGACTGATTTCATTCTTTCCAAAACATGGGCACAGGAGCGTGCATCCTCTGTAAAGGCTTATTTCTCATTTCTTAACAGTGTGATCCTGATGCGCACCAGAAATGTGAGGGCTCTGCCTTTGCTCATTTTCCACCTGTCCAGCAATTTTCAGACAGACAGCGCTAATGGCACTTAGCTCTGCTAAAGAAAAAGTAATCCACATTTTTTTTTGGCTGCACTCTAAATTTAGAATTCCTCACAAAAGCAGTAGAATTCCAGGATCTGTTGTATAAAACGGCACTTATTGTGTGTGGCTAAATCAACCAGGAATAAAAGTGTGAATAATGCATGAATAAAAGAGTGATAAAGTAGTCATCATTCTTTCACCTAACAAACAGACTGGCAGTTGATATCCACTGACAGTGACGCAAGTGACAGCAAGCTGGAAGCTCACAGACGCTCATTCTTTAATGTCGACTATTTGATGTCTTTCTTTTACAACAAGAACTAAAAGAGGAGATTGTGTACGTGCAACTAAAATCTAAAAAAAACAGACTCCATGTACAGAAGCAGGGAAATTTTAATGTGCACAATTCAGTTTGTGTATTTGTGTGTAATTCCATGTAGAGCCATGGAATCAAAGTAGAAAGAGATTTAAAGGGCTTGTATAACATGTGGTATACAGTAAGCCAGCAACTGGTATAGAATTTCTTTGAGGATTATTGAGTTTCTGTTGGTGTGTGTGGGCGCATATGCCTGTGTGTGTACATTATGATTGTGCTGCATTTAGAGAGCCACTCTGTTATGTAGACAGGATTATTTACATTAAATGCTTGATGATTTAAATAAGTAGTATGAAGACTATATTTTGCATGTTTTGCATGCGTGTTTTCCTAGTTCCATCCATCCATCCATCCAGTCTCTTAATCGCTTATCCATTTAAGAACAGTTGGGGGTTGGAGCCTATCAAGAGGCAGGTCCAACGAACCTGCATGTCTTTGGACTGTGGCAGGAAGCTAGAGTACCTGGAGAGAACCCACGCAGGCACAGGGAGAACATGCAAACTCCACACAGATAGGCTCCAGGCACCGGTGGGTCAAACCATTGGTTTCAATGACTTTTTGATTAAAAAAAAAATGTGCTCAGTTTTATGTGTCTTATATGAATTTCTCTCCTCAAGTTCATAGATGACATGATGATTACAAAGATTCAGGATCTTTAAAAGTGTAACCAGTGTGGAAGTTCCTTAAAGCTGCATTCTCTCTCATAGCCAGCAGGGGGAGACTCCTTAGCTTGCAAAGAGAAGTCAGTATGCATCAAAATTTATAGAAAAACAACCCTTCTGCTCTCTGTAGCTTTGACTTCACTACACATTCATGATGGCATTATAGTCCTCATTGCATGTTTTAACTCTTTCTGAATTCATTATGTGCATTTTGCATGCATATGTGCATTTAAAGGTTAAAAAGGAGAATAAAGCAGGGTATGAATGGTGCACACATGGCCTAAATGCTCAGCTGGAGGCTTCATTAAATAGAGTGGGACATCCCAGTGCCTGTGCTCTTCTCTTCTATATAGTCTCTGCTTGTTCTAACATGCTCAAAGTCTCACTGTTTTCAGTCTGTTGCCACAAGTAAATATAAAGGGCTCAGTTCACCCAAATTATAACACAAGTTTTTCTTAGCCACCACATCTAGAGTTCAAATTGTCCCAAAGGTGTAATCTGTCCAGCTGGTCATGGGGTCTATTTCCTTCAATTAGCATTCTAACTTTTGCTCATTGGCCATTGGTGAAGGTATGAACACAGATTAACAGTGCATTGACAAATTTACCTTTATGCTCAGCACCTACCAACACAGCAGCTGCACCAGTCCAAACCTGCAACCTAAGTACAGTTCAGTATTTGCTGGAACCTCACTCCAATCTTTCCTTTCCTCATTTTATCTTTCCTTTTGCTGTCAAGTGTACCTCATCTACCATGTAATTTGTGCTTTAATGATGATCAAAAATAAATAGTGGTAGATGAAGTTGCTTGACTCACAGGGTGTTCTGTGTATGCTTCAAACTTCACTCATATCATTTACCTACATTATGTTATTATATAAGTATGAAAATTAGCCTGTCAAAAAATTTGCTGACTCCATATTTGCCCATCTAGTACAGTACATGTAAAGCACAAATTCCCTGAATAGTGCTGTACTCATAACTTTGACTTGACTTAATTAGATCTCACTGATGTGTAAACAAAAGGAGGGGAGACGGAGACCATCTGTAGTGGATGTGGACTGCCATTTCCTGTCCCCAAACTCTTTTAAATATAGTGCGAGAGTTTTCAGCCAGATTGCGACACATTTTGCTCTAAAGCTGACTTTTAATGCAAAGTGTAAATGTAATTCAGCTACAGCCAATCCAGAGAACAACCTGGAAATATGCTAACTGTGTTTTTGGCAGCTGTTTATTTCCCTCTTCATTATAAAGATAAAAACTGTCAAAAATAGAATTTCAGGCTCCTGTAGTTAAGTGAGTCACAGCCAATGCCCTTGATTAACATTAACACTACATTTTAATGAGCTGTTAAACTGCGCTATTAGGACAGGCTTTCTCACCAATGGAGAACGAGACCTGATTGAAGCCATTTTATCAAGGTTAAACAAGCTCTGTGTGTGTGCGCGCATGTGTGTGTGTGTGTGTGTGTGTGTGTGTGTGTGTGTGTGTGTGTGTGTGTGTGTGTGTGTGTGTGTGTGTGTATCTGTGATTTATTTATTTATTTAGTTTTGGATAGCCACACAAAGATACTCTTTTTGTGCCATACTAATAAAAACCTTATAATTAAATATTAAATAATTAACAGGATCCAAACAGGAATATGCTGGATGTTGTTAAAGTAACTGTCTTTTTAATTGGCTAAATCCACACCAGCAGTCTTTTGAACGTTAAATTCATGTTTATTAAACATTCTCTGTTTTGGTTATTTAGAGTCTTCAGTCTATTCAATTCAGTTTCATTTATATAGCACCAAATCATGACAAATAGCCATCTCATGGCACATTATCTTGTAAGGTACAGACCCTACAATAATTTCAGAGAAAACGACCCCCTATGAACAGCACTTGGTGACAGTGGGAAGGGAAAAAACTCCCTTTTAACAGGAAGAAACCTCCAGCAGATCCAGGCTCAGGGAGGGGCGGCCATCTGCTGTGAGGGGGCTGAGGGGAGAGAGACAGGACAAAAGACATGCTGTGGAAGCGAGACAGAGATTAATAATAATTAATGATTAAATGCAGAGTGGAGTATAAACAGAGTAAAAAGAGGTGAATGAAAAAGAAACACTTAGTGCATCATGGGAACCCCCCAGCAGCCTATGCTATAGCAGCATAACTAAGGGTTCAGGGTCACCTGATCCAGCCCTAACTATAAGCTTGATCATAAAGGACAGTTTTAAGCCTAATCTTAAAAATAGAGAGGGTGTCTGTCTCCCGAATCCAAGCTGGAAGCTGGTTCCACAGAAGAGGGGCCTGAAAGCTGAAGGCTCTGCCTCCCATTCTACTCTTAAGTATCCTAGGAACCACAAGTAAGCCAGCAGTCTGAGAGAGAAGTGCTCTGTTGGGATGATATGGGACTATGAGGTCTTTGAGATAAGATGGTGCCTGATTATTCAAGACCTTGTATGTGAGGAGAAGGATTTTAAATTCTATTCTAGATTTAACAGGGAGCCAATGAAGAGAAGCCAATATGGGAGAAATCTGCTCTCTCTTTCTAGTCCCTGTCAGTACTCTAGCTGCAGCATTTTGGATCAGCTGAAGGCTTTTCAGGGAGCTTTTAGGCCTGATAATAATAAATTGCAATAATCCAGCCTAGAAGTAATAAATGCACGAATTAGCTTCTCAGCATCACTCTGAGACTGGATGTTGTGCAAATGCAAAAAAAGCAGTCCTACATATTTGTTTAATATGTGCACTGCAAGAAATGTTCTGGTCAAAAATGACTCCAAGATTTCTCACAGTGTTACTGGAGGCCAACGTAATACCATCCAGAGTAAGTATCTGGTTAGACACCATGTTTCTAAGATTTGCTGGGCCGAGTACAAGAACTTCAGTTTTATCCGAATTTAGAAGCAGGAAATTAGAGGTCATCCAGGCCTTTATGTCTTTAAGTCATACAGTCTAGAGTCCAGGTTTTCTTTACTGTTTTCTTTGGCCTCTATCTATTATTTCTAGTTTTCTCTAATTATCTCTAATTTCTATAATAATATGTTATCTCTAATTTAAGTTCTCTCTCTAGTTGATTCCTGGAATCTTTAGGGGTTTTCTAGTTCTTTTTATTATTATCTTTAACTTGTATCAGATCTTTTGGATTCTTTTGGTCTTCTTACTTTCTATTCTGTTTTTTTTTTAGTGTTCAGAGTTGTGATTCTTTGTCTTAGTTTAGTTAAGCTTCCCCAGTATCCTCTTTCTTCTTTCTTGTCAAGCATTCGCCTCTGCGTTAGGTGTTTCTCTATCATGTTACTTCCTGTTTTATTTTGATAGTTGTTTGTATTTTGTGCCTTGCTTTTGGATTACTTCCTCATCATTATCAGATCTTGTGTAGTTCCCCAGGTGCCTCCCCCCTGTCCTCATTACCTTCTGTGTGTATAGTTGTAGTCTCCCCTTTGTCCTGTGTGTTCTCATTGGTCTGTAGTCTGCTTGTTTGTGCCTCTGCAGCTCAGGAAGATTTTGAACTCCTTTATGAATTCTCTGTTTGGATTTTTATGAACTCTTTTCCACTTTTTCCACCTAAATGAAGCTTGTTGGGTTTTTTATAGTTTTGCTTATTAAATTCTGCTGCAAGCATAAGATAATTTGCCCTGTCACATGAACTGTGGTCAACCCAATGTAGAGGTACACAAATGTCCCTAAAAGAGCTATTACACACTACCTTGCACTAATCTGAACCCTAACCCTCCCATACACACCACTGCCAATGTAAAAATGTCATTTCAGAACTTTTAACTAAATCCTTTGATTCTACAAGATATATTTGTGCTACTTTAACTGCTTATGCTCCCAGTCTGTGCAATGCAACCAGGAAAGAGGGAGGAGCGCAGTCTTAGCTGATGAGCTTTTTAACTTATGAACAGCTGACTCCTATCTTCCTTCCTGTGGCAAGGACGGGTTTTTAAAATATAAAATAATTGTAACTGATTTTGAAGATAATCCATATTATGGTTTTATAGTCTATAATTCCCTTGCACCTGCTGCACACTGAGTCACTAAACTTGAAAGCCGCATGAGTAATCAGGAATAATGCAACATCAAAAGCCATTTCAGTGGACCTTTAGGCAAATGATAGCCACACCTGGCTACTTTGTAAAAACCCCTTAAATGATTCTTTATGCTGAGCTGAATTAATGTGCAGTAGCTTATGTCCCTTTAGCAATTTTCTATAATGTTACCTAGATTTTTTTTTTAGGGCTCACAGCAGCTATTAAAAAACAAACAAACAAACAAAAAAACATATTTATACTTTAACTGTATCTACGTTAGCCTCAAAGCTAGCCAGTGCTCGGCTTGCCAGTGGAGGGCCGCTGATGGCCAATTAACAAAGTCTAAAACTCAGTTGGCCTATGACATGACAAATGGTGCATTCAACCTCCTCTAAAATCTAACCTCGAGCTTAATGGCTAAGAGCTGACATTACATTTCAAGACAGCCGGCTAGAGCTGGTTTTATACAAAGCATCAATCAACCAACTAAACTAGAAAGAGTGTGCATGCTGACTCAAATATAAGACATACTGTGTACATATCTTTGTCATAAGATTACAGAATAAAAAGGATAAAGTAGCACGCAGTGAAAATTTAATTTCCTCATTTCTCTGAAGTTCTAACTTTGTAGTCAGATCAAAGTTATGAAGAGTTGTTCGCTGTTGCTGAAGGAGAGAAGAGCTTGATGACGACGTGTAAGTGTTGTTTATGTCAGAGAACATAAGTTGCAGATTTGTCTTTGTAGTGGGAAATTAGATAAAAACATGGCTCAACCAATAGAAGAAAAGAGAATCAAAGCTTGAGATTGAACAGGGATGCTCTGCCTTCCTGCTAACTGGTGATGATGGCTGTATTATAACAGTGTAATTTACTTGTGGCGCATACTGAGATATGTGCTTCCAACATCTTATTTCCATCTGTCTCAATTATTACCTTTTTCTCACTTGTTCCTTCTCTTAATTTAAAGTTGGCCTTACAAAACTTCTCTGGATGTGGAGAAATTAAAATTACCAGGAAATGTGATGGAAGGGAGAGAGAGCATCGCTTCTGATCTGTTTCCAGTGTCAACTTTTCCCTCTGTTCTTCAGACGAGCCCACCTATCCCTCTCTTTTTAAAAGTCGGTCATCAAGCAGCTTAAAAGGAGATTTTGAACCTTTGATGTGAGGAAACAAAAGGCTGACTTTGTTCTGCCGAGAACCTTTCATGTCCCTGAAATTAACTAGATGTCGAAAGTGAGAGATGGAGAGAAGGCGGAAAGAAAGAGATGGTGTGAGAAGAAAGACTGAGATGAAGGAGACAAGTCTGCCAGGTTCATCATTTGCCAAGTTTATATGATTGTTGCTTCTCGGCTTCTTCACCAAAGTTTTTGAACTTGTACATACAAATCGGTACTTTAGGTGACAATGGCAAAAAAAAAAAAAAATCCCTGTATGTGTTCTCATTTCTAAATTTGGATCACCTCTAATATGTTTGCTTGTTTGTTTTTGCACCAGCAGTTCAAACCCCTCTACTTCCTGTTTTTAATTATTTATGATGAAGACGAGCAGCAGCAGAAAAGTTTGTAATTTTATTTCATTGTTGGTTACTTTTCTCTCTGCGACTGCCTGTTTTCATCTGCACATTATTGTCAACTTAGGCACAATCTGTCTCAGAGTGGTGCTGAAAATGATGCCGTGCATTGTTGTTTTATTCCTAAAGTGACTGTTGTAATTACTTAGTTCCTTGATAAGCTCCCTGAAAAGCTTTCAGCTGGCCCAAAATGCTGCAGTGAGAGCGATGACAGGGACTAGAAAGAGAGAGCACAGTTCTCTCGTAATAGCTTCTCTTCATTGTCTCGTTCTGGATTTAACAGAATTAATTCAGTTCTCACATTCAGTTCTCCTGAATGAGCAGGCCTCGTCACATCTTAAAAAGCTCATGGTACCGTACGTAGGTTATAAAACATGCACACCCGTTATCCTAATGTGCCTTCTATCTGAAGGCCACCAGATGGCAATAGCTGTAGTTGTAAAACAGCTTAATACCTACGTCTCTGGTACCATATTAGCCCAATAGTGCCCTTTGTTCTCAGAGTACAGGCTCACTTGTGGTTCCTTGAATTTTTTTATAGGATAGGGGGCAGTATTCAGGAATCAGGCCCCTCTCCTGTGGAACTAGCTCCTAGGTCGGGTTCAGTGGACAGACACCCTCTTTACTCCACCTCTCGCCTTATGGCAGCTAGGATAATCTCTAGCCTATGCTCCTGTGTTTATTGGGGATTTTCAGATTTCTCTAATATTGCAGTCTTTTCCTTGGATGATGGTTGTTATGACTATATAAAGAGAGCTGAATTTAGCTGATGTTTTTTTTTAAATAGACAGTATATAATCATGCGGTATATTTCCCAGCTGTGTTCAGGAACTGTTTTCCACAGTATCAGATGTGGCTGATGCATTAGTACCATTTGATTGTTTCAGTATCCTGATGTAACAGCCTTATGTAGAACTCATTGTCCTTGAGGTTTGTGTTATTTTGAATTCTTAGTCAATACATTTGTTTTGATTGTGTTTGTTGAATTTGGATTCCTGTTTTGATTTATCATTCTGGAAGAACACAAGTTTGATTTCTGGTGATGCCATTATTATTAAATCTTTGATTCCTGTTTTACTTATGGTGATTCTAGTTATGAGTTTCATTTTTGCATCCAGTGTTTTGGCTCAGGTCTTGATTTTTATTAACGGGACCTTTAATTCCCTCAATCTTTCTCTGTCTTGTCTCTGTGTCCACAGCAGGGGTCTGTGGTAACAATAAAACAGGCCACGGCTGTGAAGACTTGGCTTTAGCACAAGGTGTGCGCTCTACCTCAAAATGAAGTGTTTTCCCTTAAAGCACCTTTTATTAGATCTGAGCTGCTGGTAAGTCATCAGCAAGAAACTGTAAAATGTATTTTATGAACTGTCCTGATTTAATTAAAAATATCTCTCTGAAAATGTGACAAAATGAAAGATAACTGCCAAACATGTTTATGAACACACCCTGTATTGCACCGCTTTTCCATCTTAACGACCCCTAAGGAGACATTTTTAGCTCAATGCAAGAACATGAGTGTTGTGTGTGACGTTTCCTATTTTCTTTCTATAATTGACATTTTCTTACATTAGCAGTGAAATTATTTTATTTATTGCCTCACTGATTAATTGTTTCAATGAATGAGACAAAGTGATAGGTGCAATAGGTGTCCAGAAATATTAAAATAAAAATGATGTTTGTGAGCATCTTCCCATTTTCCGCCTCTCCTTTTTCCTAATCTGTCTCTCCGGCTGCTTCATGAGCAACACAACATAATGACTTCACAAGTGATTCAAGTCAGAATCATATTTGAACATGTCCTCCCATGTAACCAAACACACACTTCTATAATTGCATGCCATTTACGTGACATTTCTGTAATTGCATTGTGCAACATGTTTGCCTCACTGTTCCTCCATCGGACACATCGTATACACACACACACACACACACACACACACACACACACACACACACACACACACACACACACACACACACACACACACGCGCGCGCGTGTGCACTCTGACATCAAGACAAATGAGTGTGTGTTGTGTGTGTGCAGGGATGTAATGTAATGACATTGACACAAGGACAGACCAAGTAGATGATTTATCACAGATGCTTCTATTTCTGTCTTAATGTTCATTTCACAGTTAATTTGCCTCACAAATCAGAAAACCACGAAAGAAAATGAACGGGGATTTGCAGCATCCCAGTGAAGTGAAATACATACACAGCACCTTTCAAGGCCAGAAATAAGGATAAAATGAAGAACTAAAAAAAAAAAGATTGGAAATGTCACTTAAAATGCCTGTAATTGAAGTGTCTTATAGAATATTTTAGTGTCTTCAAAGATGAACGTTACTGTCCCTCTTGCACAAAAATTGCTTCCTTGCTCATGTTTTTATGATTGATGCCAGTGTCCCCTTTGTAATATCAATGACAGGTTTGATGTCAAGCTGATGTGTGATACGTATAATTTTTCCATTAAAAAAGTGAAAAGCAGTGTAGCATTTAAAAATACGAAGGAGGCTTCAGGCTATGACAAATGGATGAGATTTTTATCATTGCTATCAGTCATTAAAAATGACACATGGGCTGACCCATCGTTGCAAAGATGAATTTATGTTAGAATACCTGTACCATTGGTGACTGGCTAATTAAACATGTTAAATGTGACTGTGCTAAATTGCTAGCTTTATTTAATAGCTTGTTTTATCTAAAAGAGACTTGATGCCCAAGGGGGGCATAAAAAAATAAAATTATAAATATATAATTTGTAGTCTGATGTCCTGTCCTGTATATCTGACATTCGTCACTTTATTAACCAGGACGTGTTTATTAATCGTGGCTCATGAGTTGCGGTGTTTGGTGTGCTGTGTAATTGTTTGCATGTTAACAACTATAGGAGCACACTTCCTGCCACTGCATTCACTTTAGCAGCCTTTGTCATCATTTTTGTAGTCCATTAAGGTTGTTCGGGGTGTTCCTCATGCTCAGGTCCTCTACCAGAGGACTGGGAGTTTGAGGGTTCTGCTCAGTATCTTAGCTGTTCCTAGGACTGCAGTCTTCTAGATAGAAACCTCTAATGTTGCTCCTGGAATCTGCTGGAGCCACTCTTCCAGTATGAGGGTTGCAGCTCCTAATGCTCCCATTACCACTGGGACCACTTTGGACTTGACTGTTCGTTCAGCCACGGGTACGTCTGCATTTCTTTTTTTTTTTTTGTGCTCTTATTTTCTGATGTTGCTGTCAGCTGGGATTGCCACATCTATCATAACTGCGGTCTTCTGCTCCTTGTCTGATTGGTTGGCCAGCAGCAGCTTGTCTGGAACTCGAAATCCGACAGGACATGAGCCCCGCTGTTCTCTACCACCTTAGGTGGTGTCTCCCATCAGGACTTGGAGACTTCTAGTCCAAAGGCACAGGTGTTCCTGCACACTATCCCAGCCACTTGGTTGTTCCCAACAGTGTACGCATCTTACATCCTGCTGCTATGTTTTGGATCATCTCCAGGGCACATTTGCAGAGTCTGGAACTTGGGTCTCGTTGGGTTAGGGTTATGCTGATGTAGACTCTGGGTCTGGTGCTTAGGGCCTGTTCTTGTGCTGCCCTTTAAGCCGGCCTTTTCTAGCCACTGGTAGGTTTTCTTGATGTCAGCCACTTCCTCTGTCTGTCGGTGGTACATCCCATGCAGGGCTTGGTTGTCCATGACAGTTCCTGTTCCTCAACACTGTCTTCAGCTCTAGATTATGTACAGTATATGTGATTGTGTGTATTTTCAATTGTGCCCTGTTTCAAACAGGACATTAGCCTTCTGCATTGAGTTTGGATTTATCCATGATTAGGCATAATTTGTTTTTTGCTTTATTAATAAGGTCCCGACCCAGCATTTCAGTTGGGTTGAGGTGTGGACTTTGACTGAGCTGTTGCAACACATCGATTCTTTTCTTGTTCAGCTAATCTGTTGCAGATCTGCTGCTATGCTCGGGATCATTGACTTGTTGTGTAACCCAGTTTTGGCCAAACTTTAGCTGCCAGACAGCCTCACATCTGAGTCAAGAATAAATAATTACATGGTAGAATATGTCATATGTTGTTCAACTATATTTATCTAATTTTAAGGCCCTGAAGACTGGATAATTTTTATAATGTCCTGATATGTAAAAGCTTATTACTTAAAGCGAGTGTACTTTTTTAATATAATTATAGAGCTATACAGAGGCATGAGCTGACCTTTATCCCAACCCATAGGGCTGGAAGTTTTAGAAAACAAATACGTTTGAACAAATTACAGCTGACATGTTATTTGTTTGAATAACTGGAACAGAAACCATATTGTGCATCGAATTAAGGATTAAACAATGTTCCTTTCACGTTGCTCATGATGTATTTCTTCATCTAAAATTGTTGATTCCAAAATTCCTCCTCCTCAGATAGTTTGATGTCATGATTATTTGTTCGTCACGGCTCGTTAGTTTTCATTTTTTGCTCGGTGATGACAGTGACACCGAAAAGGCTTCAGAGCATGCAGAAGGTGAGATTATAGAGTAGGATCGTCTCTCCTGGGAGTATAAGTCACAGACTGTTCAACAACAGTGTGGAGATTTTTTTTTTTCCAGGGTATCTAATTAACACTCAACAACATTTTTCTTAAATAGAATAATGAATCGTCCCAGTCACTGCCTGAGTCTGAAGACTAAGCTCACTCTCTCTGTCTCAGACCTATAGTCATGTTGAAGTTTTGTCCGGTTGAAGATGTGTCCATATGAAGACATATGAGGTTCCTCCCCTGGAACTTTAAGTGGCTGTTTCTGTATCGGGTCATAGATGATAAATCATCTCTGCTCTGGCTCTGTGTGACAAGGCCAGTGCAGAGAGCAGCATGGCGAAGTACTCTGTTAGCTTGATTACTGATGCCGCAAAGCCTGCAACAGTGTTATGCTTGATAAAAAGACATGTTCGTTCTGCCCAGAAAATAACTGCATGTCTGTGACAGCGATGCATGAAAATGAAAAGTGCCCTCATCAGGAAGGTGGACAAAAATCAGACTGAGGTAAAATATTCCATGTGTGGATACGCCTGGTATCATTTTAATAAAATGCCACATACTGCAGCAAGGAGCTGTTTGCACCGTTCAGACTAAATATACATGTCAGCAATTAAAGCTGCCACTTATATCAGTTCTAAACCATAAATCACTGTCAAAAGTTTATTTTCATTACCAAGGACAGCTAAAGTAAAGAAACCATGATCGACGTGATTTATGGTTTTTATTGTGCACCAGTGTTTTTATGCATTTACTTATTTAGAATAAACTTAAAACCTTTGATCTGCTTTTATGTACTGTAATGATACTTTGTCATTAAATAATTTAAACAACAGTTTTAGGGGGAAAAAAAATTTACTCTTCCTACTTTATGCCATAGTACAGAGTGAAAGCTATCAGCTTGTCATATTCCTCTCAGCGATAGTTCTTTTTTTTTTTGCTTACACTAATGTATCAAAGTTAGTCATAAGGAGCATCTGGTATCATTGTATCACATTTAAGGTTTCTCCTGATGAACCACCGTGCCAGCCTGGTCTCACAGCAAAATGTGAAATAGTCATGAAAAAGCGATCCATTTGTTCATGAACACCGTGTCCTCCTTTGTTTTGAGGGTTTTTGGCTTACAGTCAACACCCTGCTGGGTGCCTCTCTCAGCTGTCCAAGACCAGGAAAGCAGAGCTTTGAAAACTGTTGCATTTTAACTATAACAGCTATAACTGTGTAACCCTAACTCAGCAGTTTCTAATGATAATTAATAATAAAGCTAAAATTACTGTGGTCTTTGTTGTAAAGTGACAAAAGTATTCACATCATTTCCAACCCCTCCAATCTTTAAATGTGGACTTTTTTCATCCCGTCAAAGTGTAAGGTGTACCACTTCATTAGGTACACCTGTTCCACTGCTCGTTATCCATCCTGCCTTGTATCAGTGGTTCAGGCTGGTGGTGGTTGAGTAATGGTGTGGGGACATATATACACACTTTCTGATGAAGATGGCTACCTGAGATTTGTCACATGGCATTTTATCCAGCAGGTTAATACAGATGTCAGTGAGTTCACTGCACTCAAATGCTCCCCCATGATCACCAGATCTTAAGCCAAATGAGCCTCTTTGGGATGTAGTGAAAAGGGAGATTTGCATCATTGATGTGCAGCTAACAAATCTGCAGCAATTGTGTGATACTACCCAACAGTACATACAAGAGGACATCAGGTTCAGGGACACAAAAATGTGTGAAAGATTTGTGTCTAGAAACACAAACCAATAGAGTTGAAGTTGTGACTATTTCACAGACTGCTGCGAGACTCTGCTGGGCATGCACAGAAGAAAATGCAGGTGATTAGACTAGCTAGCAGTTTCCCCAGATGTCCATGACTCCTTATTTCCCAGAATCTCCACAACAGAGGAAGTGCTTTCCACAGAAGCGAACTATTTGTGGCTGTAAGGCAGGAAGTTGTGCATATCTGTATGTGTGCTGCATTCCCCTAAAGGGGGAAAAACACTACTCCTAACACTACTGCTAGCCAGAGAACATAACTACTCACTAGCAGCTCAACATACAACTGAGGCTCACCACAGCACTGAACTCCTGACTCCTGTCCTCAGCTCTCAGTGCTGATCACTGAGTAGAGTCAGCTGTGCTCCGTCTCCACAGGAGAAAAGAGGTGGCAGCTGAGTTAGGAAAAGCAGGACACACCCACACAGAAAACCACAGTAGGCCTGTTAGGGCTGTAACAACGCGCCCGCACAAAAGGAGGCACATTCATGCTTTCTTTAAGGATTGATAAATAACACCATATGAAAGCCGCTCCTCTGCAGATATCTGTAGACTCACTTTATGATAAATAAACCAGCGGGTTTCTCATCTCTTCAGCGCCAACATTTTCGAGAGCAGTTGGTGACTGCGGTCTTTGCCCTGCTCTGCAGCCACAGTGGGCCAGGCCCAATGGCACATGAAGTGCAGTAGCTCTCCACCTGCTGCGGGTTCTGGTTGGAGGGAACCTGCTGTGAATAGAACAAGAACAACTGTCAGCAGTTGCATACAAAATAAACTTGGAGTCTGCCTGATGGTGGGCTGAGAGGCTCCAGAGAGCCACAACAGCAACAGATCAGCCTGCAGGTATAGAAACATAAGAGGGCCAGGGCCAGTTATCCACTAATGAATCAACTGCTGAAGGTGTCATTGAGGTGGAAAGAAAAAAACTGCTAAAATGAGTCACAAAATATGCTTGGATGGGCCTCTGTGTGTGAAATGCTGGGAGGCGAGGGTGCAAAGAATGGCACATTGATGTGTCACATTAACCACATCAATGAGAAACGCAGCAGGTTGAAAAACACCAGGATTCTCCTTTAATCATAAATTACTGAAGATTGATTCTGATAAAAACATGTTGATATCTAATGACACACAAATTAACGCTCAAGACTTGATAAAGAAACCAACACTCTGATGCCACTGCCGATTTTTGTTAACAGACACATGTTCTTAGAGAACCTTGAGAATGTAACTGATGGATTTTATCTAGTTTTTCATGAGCAAATGGAATAAGTTTAAAATACTGAATAATGAGGAACACAATGAACACAGGAAATGTGCTCTGCTTGGGTTAGGGCACTGCTGCGGAAAGAAATGAGATAAATCTGTGTGAGTTACATAAATTTATCCTTGAGCTGAAGAGTTCATTAATCAAAGGAAGCAGACTCTTGTAGGAGTTAAAGCACAGTGGAGGAGGTGGGGGCTGTACTTTCTTTTTTTTCTCCCTTTGTTTCCTTCCTTCATTTCTTTCTCCTTTCAAAAAGGATAAAATAAATCAAGGTGCACCAGAGTCCTCTCAATGCAGATCAGACAATAAAAAATAAATATGTAAACAAATAAACCAGGAAGGATAATGTGGTTACATGTCATGAATGTTACACCACATCTTATGTGATGAGCATTATTTTTTCCTTAAAAAAAATCTCAGTTTTCCATAAATCCCTTCTCGGAACGATTCCCGCACTGCTGGTTTTTCTACAATCAGTCAGTTTGAAACGCTGCTACTTCAGTGGATACAAAATCATAATTTAGCTTGTTACCATTACATTAATCCCAATATTATATTGTTGACCAGGGATGAGCCTTTCATTGGTAAGCGGAACAAATCATTTTTATATTACACACTTCAGTTTTTTCAGCTTTAACATGCACAACTTTCAATCACGCGTATCTAAAAACCTGCATTATGATTGTATTGTTTTCATACAAAAAAAATGCTGCTTTATACTGATTTACTGTATGAGTAAATCAGTAAAAAAAAAAAAAAAATCATTTTTATTAACATAGACATGACACTAATTTACTGCTTGTGTTCTTTGGTATTTTATTTGTGTCAAACGTCACACGTGAAAAAAACATAATCGAGCAAATAATTTTATTTGTCAGTTACAGCCGTCACATTAGGCTCCGCCCAAACTGTCAAAAGTCAGGTGATGTGAGCAAGCAGGTGTGAGGCATGACTATCTGAAATGAAATTATTTGCTCGGTTTCTTTGCACGCTTGACTTTCGACATAAATTTTATTCCAGTGTTCACATTAGCTTGAAAGCTGCAGAGAGTGTTACCTAGTGTTAGCAACTTGTAAGAATAGATTTAATTAATCCATTTAATGGTCCATTTGCTCTTTCAGCAGCATACAAATTGTTGTTGAAATTATTGTTGTCTAATTTTCCCTCTCTAAGGTTCAGTCTCTGAACAGGACCTCTATTCACACCCTATTTTGCACACATGTGTAAGTAGGACCCGGGGCGAGAACCAGCCCGCTGAATGCATATATCTCAATCCAGCCTCCGAAGCTAACCCTCTGCCTCAAATCCATAAAAGCTGTAGCTTCAGCAGTGTTTTCTTAAATAAACAAGTAACTCATACTAAATATACTTTGTGACAATAAATAACGGTGTCAGCTGTCATTTGGATGTCCTCAAACGCCCCTCTCTCTTGACATTTACACTGACGGTCTTCATCCTGTTTGGAAGCCTCAGAGAGCTAACAGCGTAGCTGCGCGTGAACCAGCTCTCAGATAGACCCAGCAAACACGCTGCCTTGGGGTCCATGTGGGGGCGCTGTGGGCAGACCCACGTGGCCCACGTTACTCTAGTTACTCTTAGTACAGGAAAGTAACCTTTGTGTACATGTTGTAATAACTTTGGTCCCACAGGGTAGACACTGTTAATACACATCATGCTGCATTAACTGTACCGCTAACACCAACTAATCACTACACAGAAAAAATAATGCAGACACATTAAGGACTGAATGCAAAGCTCAAGTTCAGGATTTTAGCAATCAATACTGGATCACCACTAATTGGAAAGTCAACATTATTATTTTCTTTGATTTAAAATTCTCATTTCACATCTTTAAAAACAAACAGCTTTTAGTTATTGAGCCACAGACTTCCACTTGTATTCGCTCCCTTTGCTGACTCTGTTCTACATGTTCCTGTTTCAGGAAGGATAAAAGCAGATAATTGAAAATGAGCATTCTGAACGAGTAATTTGAAGCTTCAGCCACACAGAAAAGAGAAACTAGAGTCAGGATGGGCTGATTTCCAAGTGAATTCACTTCCTGTTTAGAGCTGCAGCTTAATCTAGCACATCAATCACTGGCCCACAAACCCTAAAGTCTTATCTGGTGAAGTTTTTGGTGGTAAACATCTCTACACAGCACAGCTGTATTTAAGTACATGTGACAGGCATATAATCAGTTTTCAGGTTCTAGAGGTAAGCTGTGTGCACAGCCTTTTCTGTGCCATGAAATACCAGCTTTGCACTGAGTTAGTCAGCATGTGATGCCAGTTTTCCAACTTTAAGACTTAAGATACAAAACCTCAAAGCCAAGTCACTTTAAACTTATGAAACCGGAGAGTTTTAAATCCTTCAGGGATTCTCTTGAGACTTCCTGGTACTCAACCTGAATTTTGATAATCCTCATTATTATGCACAACAGGACCACCTCCATTCCCCTTTTTGCACAGTGTGCCATTTTGACAGTATCCCGGTCTGTTCTGCGTGCACATTAATGATTTTAGGTTTGAGGATTTCTGGAGCTCAGACAGGATAACAGTCCCAAGAACAATCCAATTCTGGATCAGAAACAGCCGATTTTAGTCAATAAACAGCTGTAGACACACGACGGGTCAATAATAATTTGAGTTTACTGGATTTACTCAGCTAATCACAGGCAACATGGGTGCACAGCACCTTTGACTCATACCGTCTCCTAACAAAGAAATGATTTGAACAGATTTAGAGTGAAAGTTACTGTTATTGGATATGAGATCATCCATGTCTCGATATCAGCTAGGTTCTCTTTTTTTTTTCAGTCCAGTTTCCACAATGCTGGTAAAAAAATTTAAATGAGCTAATTTTAGATGTGCGGTTAGTGAAGGATACGGGAAATCAGCAGTGTGATGTTGACAGTTCGTTTCAGAAACACTGCCGTCTTCCTCTCAGTGTAATAAGAACTGCACCCCGGAGGCATGCTCTGGCACTGAAGGATAAAACAAACTAAACTTTTCTGTCACTTACTTTCCCTAAATTAGGAAATGTGTACCTTCAGGGCTCAAGCTGGTAAGCTGTGAAGGTACAGTAGAGGTAAAAGAAGTTATTATACAGTGACAGAAACCTACAGTAGGTGAGTTGTTCTAAAAGCACAGAGGGGTACCTGATGTAATTACATTTTTAAATAAAACAGTTTTGCCAAAGAAGAATTGGGGAGAAAGAAATGTGTTCTCGCTCTAGTTGGAGAGTCTCAGAGCACATCGAGCATAATAATCCCTAATCAGCAAGCTGCAATGTGACATGTCATTGTCTCGGTAAAGGGCAGTAGTACAAGATTTATATCAGCCAACATGCACAACATATGGAGCTTAATAATGTCTAAATTTCATTAAGCTTCAGTTGAGGCATGCTTTTTTTTCTTTTTGCTTGTATATGCTCACTCTACCAGTAAAATATGCTCGACTTACCATTCCAATGGGACAAGTTCATACCCCCAATAGTGCAGTTAATCCACTATCCTGCAGACAGAAGTAAACAAACAGCCACCACTGTGTACACAACTTCTGATTACTAGAGTTCTACACCAGGAATAAGATAATTCTCGGTACAGTGTTTGTCTATTTGTGTTGGTGTTTGGTTAGGCAGAGCAAAGGATTATGGGTATGCAACCTACACAGATGTGCTTATGTGCAGTCCTCCAAAACACCAGCGTCCAGAGTGACAGTATGGGCTGGTAAAACACTGACAGCCGGTTTCCCAGTCATGGATTAAGCATGGTTCTAGACTAAAAGGAAAAAGTCAATGAAGACCACAATAGGAAAAAGTATTTATTAGACAAAATCCCTGTACAGGAAACTGGGCCTGAAAGGTGTGAACAGGAAGCGAAGCAACAGTGGACATCACCACAGAGGGGAAGAAGTGCAACAACAACAACAACAACAACAACAACAACAACAACAATCATCACTGACTGAAGAAGCAGCAGTGGACAAGTTTCATAGTTATACTAAGTGTAAATAGTTAAAGAATGACTGACTTCTGTTCAGCTCCTTCACTTTCGGGGTCCTGCTAGTGCTCATGCTTTCACACTGTCAGATCAGGGAGCTCGAACACAAGTTATTGTTCATTAGGAACAGCTGCTTTCCATAAATTAAGCCATCCTTCCATCTTCCCACGGTCTCACTGGTCATTTGCAGATTCAGAAAGCTGGACCAGTGACAGGTGCAACTCACGGTAAATGAAAACTGGCTTTGCGGCGCCGCGTTCCATGCTGAGCTCAACCATCTCGAAAAAACACCCACTGCTCAGTTCATTTCATGATGAATTCATTTGCTGATAATTAAACATTCAATCAGTTATTTATCGAGTCTTAGTGAAATGTTGACAGTTGGAGAAGTTAAAATATCCATGAAAACTTTCCACATGCTGAACTGTCAGTTTAATTCACCCTATTTGTGACAAACAGTAGAAAAAATAAAAGATAACTTTCATTAGACTTGACAAGAAAGGCCAATCCTCATAATTAAGAAATAAAAACTGGGAAAGTCATAGGATGTTTTTCTTCACTGTAAATTTTTGAAGCCTTAGAGAAGAATCTAAACAGATCCTATTAAATATCAAAAATATAAGTTAGAAAGTCTATAAATTCTATACTAAAACTATAATTCATACTCATTGGTGGTATCATGATTTGTGCTAAACTATGTTACTTTCCATGTAAACTAATACTGGAAAAAACACATCCAGACCCCCCCCCCCCCTGAAATAAGACCTTAAATAGTATTTTGCGTGACTCACAGGGACGTTTTGTCCCTGTGAGTCACGCAAAATACTATTTAAGATGCTTCATAGTTCTGTGGAGATTATATTTTTTTCAGAGACATGGTAACTGTTGTTTTTTTAAGCACCAACACACTTTTTTCTCTTCTTAAAATAATCACACTCTTTCCTTAATAACCTTTAATTGACTAAACCCAGTTTTCTTACACATTACTTTTCCTCTTGCTCGAT
Source organism: Archocentrus centrarchus (assembly GCF_007364275.1). Classification (NCBI taxonomy): domain Eukaryota; kingdom Metazoa; phylum Chordata; class Actinopteri; order Cichliformes; family Cichlidae; genus Archocentrus; species Archocentrus centrarchus. Next base: position 26,036,326 of record NC_044367.1, on the reverse strand, counting down.
CGACGCTCGTCTTTTTCTTTTCTTTAAAAAAAAACAAAAAAAAAACAGGTCGCTTCAGCTTTTGCTGAAGTGCTGCCTTTGTGCTTCATCTCAATGGAAAAAGAAAAAGGAAAAAAATAAAGTTTTTTACTGAATGCAACAAGCTTTCTCAAGGGGCGTATTTTTAGCATCTTACCGAGTCTGTATTCATCCATTACTGCTGCCATGTATTGACAATCAGTCAGTTGTTGGTAACATCACAGTGCAGCACTTACATGTTGTGTAGAGGAGGATGAAGAATCTTGCAACTCATGGCAGTGACAGAGTTTATAGCATAAATAAATGTATTTAAAATGTGGTGTCAAAGGTCAGTTTGAGGGGGAACGCCTGAAGTAAAACCTCTTAAACCTCCACGAGTTTATAAACTGTCACCAAGCTCAGACAAGTCTTTGTTTTATTATGAAATGCTCTAAATAGCACAGTTAGATGGCACTTCTTTGCATTATTTTACAGTTTCTTTTTTAAATTTCAGGTTTAAACTGGAACATGCTGGCACAATCCTTCCATTGTTGCTAGTGCTGAATGACATCTTCTTTCATTTTTTTACATGGAGTGTGCCTCAACCCCAAAGGTAGTGGTTTCCTTCTTTAATATTCACATCCAAAAGTTAGAATGACAGCAAAGTTGCGCCTTTGCCACAGCAGTGCTCTGATGTGCCCTTAGCTCATGAACTTTCTGTCTTCTTCACTTCCTGCTCTTTATTCTCTGATAAGTGTTAACCACATGGCTGCAGGTTGTGAATTAATGAGCAGGGGTAAAAATACAAAAAGAGGGAGAGGAAAAAGAGGGGAAAAAATGAGGGCAATGTAAAGGCAAAGGGTGTAAGTCAAGTCTTTATGATGCACTTAGAGGGGTGCAGACAAAACAGCAACAACCTTGGAGCTGGAGAGCTTACATGGGTGCTACAGAAAACCTATGAGAGAAATATGGTGACTATTATGGCCCACAGATACCTGCAGCTGAATAAAATATACTGACCAGCAGGGTGCAGGTTTCAGTCAGCAGTGGCAAATAGTCTATGTTGCTGCCTCGAGCCCTACAAACATACTTTATGTCCACACACAGGCTGAAATACTGAACAAACAAAACATGCCATCAAAAAATTAATACCTCCTTTTGCAGGCTGCATATTTGTTGTGTCTCTGACTTAATTACAATTATCTACTTGTTCCTCCAATATATAGTTGTATTCCTGAAGTTAAGTACAGGAACTTTCTCATTTGGGAACCAATAGATCAACAATGTGCATTTTAGTAGGAAAGACAGGGGCGAAGGTCAAACACATCCATCTCTTGATCAGAAGACTGAAATTTGAGTCTATTATTTACCTGTGGTTTCAGTCACTGTTCATTTTTGTTGTCATTTGTGGTTTGGGTCGGTTCAGTCACGCAAACTGCTTTATGGTTTGGAAAAGACGAGTTGTTCTGGGTTCAAATAAACCCTTCAAAACATTAACTTCATGTTAGAAAGTTCCACTGTCTTGATTTCAAGGGTGCAGAGTCCTGCCCCATCTAAAGATGGTGACACCAGTATACGCAGATGTTCAAGAGGCTGTTAAATGTCACGTAATACATAAATTTATATTGTAATATCAACGTGCACAGGTGACACATTTGGTTGTTTTATGATGACAGTCTTGATTTAAGTGCCACCTACTGTATGTTTGACCATAGGAAACAAATTTGATTTAACAGCAACATCTGTGGTTTTGGAAACAATTTCTTTTATTGTTAGGATTTAAGGAATTACAAATCCTGTTTTCCCGGCTATTTTCATACAAAGTTTCAAACTTTTCTTTTTTTTTTTCTATAACTAAAATTCCTCAATTGACTTGAAAAGCTCTAATCCGACATACTGTAGAGGAAAAAAAGAAATCAGAACAGTCATGAGGTAGTGTGCGCATTAATTCTGTCTGTGGTACACTTATAGATGTACAGAAACACACACACACACACACACACACACACACACACACACACACACACACACACACACACACACACACACACACACACACACACACACACACACAGTTTCCATTATCTCTCCCTACCAGCTGTTAGATAGCCCACCTACTGGTTAGGTTGCTGTGGGCATCAACAGCATTTCAGTGGCCTGCAGTGTTTTAGATAGTCCCTACTGGACACTGTACTAGCACTTTAAACGACCCTCTGTGTGTACCAAAGTGTGCGAATGTGTGTCCTCTTTATCTCCTTCACTTTGATTCCTCCACTTCCATGAAGCTTCTCTGTCAGAGGATAATTTCTGACACGAGGAGTAAAACCTTTCATTTCAAGCACTTACATATGAAGATGGTCTCGATCTAATGCTACAAATGTAAACTGCACGCACTTGCTTTAGCTGCCAGCTGGAAAAGTTAATTTAAGCTTAGTTGGAAAAGGAGACAGTAGTGATGTTACGACTGAATAAGTTAATTACATTTTTCCTGAAATGTCACATACTTTACAATGAATTATTTAACTTCTGTCATAGGAGATACAAAAAAAAAAAAAAAAAAAAAAAAAAAAAATATATATATATATATATATATATTAATAAAAACTAGAAAAATCCAAGGAGTCAGATCAATGTGAAGAAACATGGGAAATTAGTCTAATTTACTAATTATACTTTCCACATCTGAGAGTCTGCTCAGGCCCGCTTGGGTCAGAGTGACATAAATTTCATCATCATCATGAGTGTGAGCGTCCACGTCTGCGTGCCTGCCAGGTTTTTGTCACCATGCCGACCTTTCACCAGAGACTTTCCATTACAATGCACCAGCTGTACATGCGCTCCAGGTAGCGGACGGCAAGCAAGCTTCAAAGAGGTGTAACAAGGACGAATACTCTGCCATCGTGTCTTCAGCTGTCCATGTTCGTGACTGCAACAGGGTATAATCAATGAGTTAGCGTGATATGTATTACCTCAACATGTACACATGCATAGCTTTATTTATGCAAAGCACAAAGAGCTGCCTTGGGTCTCACACAAGTCTAGTAACCAGTTAGTGACCTATTGGTTGCTACTGGTTGCTCGGGAAAAATGTGTATTCCCTGACTACAACCCAGCTACTACAAGCTGCAGTGAAACTGTGAAAGATGTGATGCAATCCTATAAATAGAGACTTCAAAGTAGAAGTTGTGCCTTTTGAAATATATTGGTTGGTAAGGCACAACTTTTATTCTGAAGGTGAACCTTCTCTATTTCTGGTCTTGCAGTTTCACAGTTTCACTACTGCTCAGTGAGTAGTTTGCATGTCTTTGCCAGCAAGTCGGCATCTTTAATGCAAACTATGGCAATCTGCTCTTGATCAAAGCAGTCAGGAGGTTTCAGAAGCTCTGGTGATATAATCTCACACAATGTAATTGTGTCTAACCAAGCATGGGCAAACATTAGGACTCACAAAAAACATCCCCTTGTAAGTGGGATCAAAACAGGGAGACACAAAAACACAAATAAAAAAAATGCACATGCAATAGTGGGGAGTGTAATACAGAACAAGAACTTGGCCTATAAAGTGCAGTTAGATTATGGCTTATGCTTTCAGGGTCTTTGAATACAACAGTTAGGCTGTACTTCGGTCTCTCTGCTCTCCTGTTGTATTCAACAGAGGCTGAACAGCCCAAAATCCTTCCTTCCTTCCTTCCTTCCTTCCTTCCTTCCTTCCTTCCTTCCTTCCTTCCTTCCTTCCTTCCTTCCTTCCTCTAACAAAACATGAACATGGAAGCACTACAAAGGAGAGACAAAAGAAAAGAACTACAACATACAGCACATGGGTTTGTCCCCATTACTTCTGCTTCTTTGCACTGAGCCAGCTGCTCAAACAGACGAGCATTTTGACATTTTCAGATGTCAGGGCAGCTCGTTTCTTCTGAATAACATGCCCAGACAGTGAAAATAACCTCTCACACGGATGTGGCAGGTGTTCCTAAGTACTTGGGTGCAAGGTAAGCTTTTTCACTGTGTGCTCCTTCGTGGACCACCACTGCCAGGGACAGTCCTCTACATCAATAGTTGGCTCTGTCCTGTATCGATCCACACATTTCTCAATACAGTCCTCCTTTTCGTCAGATGAAGACTCCGGGGCAAGCTGAGAGCTGATCTTTTCTCACATGGCTCAGATGTGGCCTGTTGTTCAGTTCTCTGCCTCTCACTCTCCCGCAACAAAGCACTGATCAAGCGCCACACCTCTACCCTGTCAGGTCTGCTCAGAAACTTGAGGTCCTTAAACATTGGATGCAGTGCTATTGCAACCCTGAGCCATGTGATGGTTTTTCCTTGCATTTCTCCATTTCTGTTGTGAAGGTCTCCTTGAATTTAACCATGCAAGCTGGGTCATCCTCAGAGACCTCCATCACTCCCTGGGAGCACCACTGAGCAGGAAACAAATGTCTCTCCTCCCGGAAGTTTAGTTATGTCCCAAATAGAATAGTAATGGAAAAAAGGCATTGCAGCTAATAACTTGTTACATTCACTCACCTGAGGATGAGTGACTTCTCACACACACACACACACACACACACACACGCACACACACACACACACACACACACACACACACACACACACACACACACACACACACACACACACACACACACACACACACACAGTCCCAATTTCACTGGGAAACAAACTATTATATAGTATTAATAAATCATCTGCAGTGCTCCAGCACTGTTTCCAGCTTCTTCAGTTTATCCAGCTCAGCTGTTGCTGGCATTGCGATATTGGTTGCATGCATCAGCTGTGTGCTTGGCCAGCAGGTGGTAGTTGAGGCTCGCCATGCTGCGGTGGCAACTCAGTTCACATCAACAGTAAATACAAATAACTTTGGTCTTGCCAGGAGAACCATTTGGCAGAGCTTTGAAGCTGAACTTGTCATTCTTACCATCCACAACGTAACTGTCGTGTCTCTTCCTGACATTCTAAACCACGAGGGTGGGTCAGAGGTCAAAGACCGTGCACGTGTTAATCGCACATTAAAAAAAAGGAATTTGCAGTAACTAGTTACATCAGATAATTTGGGTTAGGATGTGCATTTTCCACAACAACCAGACGTGAAGCAGCAGCTTCTGCTTCTGGCCAGCTGCGTCCTATTTTTTCAACCCTGTTTTGGTCTGCACCACCTACTGATGATAAAACCCCTCCACTACAGTCACTATGATGCTGCCTTTTGTGAGATGTTTCTTTGCTGCATAGTGCTGGGAACGTATGTCCGAGCAGCTTTCTGATTTTGGAAAATGTGTCGATGATACTGGAAAGGCTGAATTTAGAAATTAAAATTGCTAGTTATTAAACCAAAAAAAGTGAAATAAAATATGCTGAAACATAAAGCCACATGCAAAAGGTGACTGATAATTAGAGTGGGCTTTTCACTGCTAACAGCTGATTTCTTATTATTGAATATCTAGTGTACTTAAAAACACATTGTTTATTAAATCTGATCATTATATTGACAGTAGGGTACCACATTCACCTCTTTGGGTTGCATTTGTTTGGATCTTACATGCCTCAGCGGTCCAGCATAGCATTTTCTGCTTGATTTGTGGTATTTGCTGCAGTAGTAATGGTTATTTCCCCACATCTGGAAATGATACAATCTTCACTGCAATCTTGAGTATGATTACAGTCATATTTTATGCTTTTACAAATAATGTAGGCACTGGTGGACAGTAACGGAGTACATTTACCGTATTTTCCGGAGTATAAGTCGCACTTTTTTTCATAGTTTGGCTGGGGGTGCGACCTATACTCCGGAGCGACGTATAGTCCGAAAAATACGGTACTTGTATCACGAGTATCAATACTTTTACTTAAGTAATAGAGTTGAATACTTTGTCCACCACTGAATGTAGGGCACCATGGAGTCTAATCCATTCATCCAGGATCCAAGAAGCTCCTGGACACAATGAGCATTTCTGAGCCCTGGATTAACCAAGCAAGTGTAAACGTGGCCGAGGCGCTCAGAGGCTTCAGTGTAATCTCAGGCAAAGATATTTGTCGAATATGGCAGTGGTGTCCTAAAATCCTTAATTGGTGTGTTTACAATCTGGATACAGTTAAGATGCGTCATGTGTGCTTAAAGAAACCGAGCATAAGTGAAAATAGCATGGGAGGTGGCAGCTCTCTGTTTACATTCAATATATTCATATGACATGTCATCTGTCGATCATCACATCTGCAATAACAGAGCACCTTCAGATGCAAACCAAGGTGGTCTCCTTTCATTCTTTGGTCTTTGTTCAATCATAAAATATCTGAACATATTTGGTACTGTTTTTGTTACTGTTACTTTATAGCACACCAAAGCTCCATTCAGACGAGAAGAAATGCATTATTCATTACAAGGATCAATAAGAGGAAAGGCAATTCTGCATCATATTTTGTAGTTTTGATGTCTTAAGTATTATTCTGTGGACTTGCTCTAAGGTGTTCTATACTAGCTTTGTATTCCACTGTCCTTGTCTGCTCCAAGCTTTTCTATTCCACCTCATTCAGTTTATTGGAGAAGCAGAGAGAAATGAGAGTGTCAGCCTAAGTGCTCCTTCGTCATCATAGCCCTTTTAGAAAATTTTACATTGCTGTTTTTAGATAAGGCTGAGAAGGATGGATTCTTGTTTTTCATACAAATGTAATACATTTTCTTAAAAAAAAAGAAGAAAAGTCTCCCTGAGTGTATCCAGAAAGCCTTAACAGTGACAAAGTGTGAGGTAGAGATGGAACATAAAAACACAAGAAAATGAGTTTGTAATGTAAATTGCAGCGTGACACATCACAAGACAAAAGTACACTGTTATTTAACATAAAAAAAAGACTCTGTTGCTCTGTCTGGGACACAGAATTCATGCCACAGTGGTGTTAAAAATGATACAATATAAATAAAATATTATAGATAGTTAAGACTGAAAATAGACAGGCATTCAGCAAATATTTATACCAGTCTGTGTTCACCATATTGCACCAGTCCTGCCATCAATAATTAAAAACTATGCTTTAATGGCTGGTGGGGTATAAATAGTTTTTTAGTCTTTGTCCTTGATTTTTACTATCCTGTATCATTTGCCTGATGGCAGCAATGCAAGCAGATTATGATTTGGGTGTGATGAGTCACACAAACATGTTTTGGGCTTTCCTGAGACAGTGGGTGCTGTGAAGATCCTTCAGAGAGGGGAAAGGGCACAAGAAAGACGTGATTTCCTGGGCAAGCCTGGAGCGCTTTCCTCTGTGAAACTGTGCAGCTAAAAAAAAACCACACAGTGATAGGTCAGTAGGCTTTTTATTGAGCAGCGATAGGACACCAGCAGTTTTGAGGAGATCTTGTTTTTGTTGAGCACTCTCAGGAAATAAAATCTCTGCTGGGCCTTCCCCAGCTCAGCTGTGTTCACACCCCAGGTCAGGTCCTCCATGACATGGACTCCTAAGAAGCAGAAGTCTGAAAACCTCTCCACACAGTCCCTGGAAGGGCTGCAGTTGTGGGTATACAGGATATAGATCGGGGGACTCAGCCCATAGCCCTGGTGGGTGCAAGTGCTGAGGCTGAGGGCAGTGGAAATGTGGGGGCCCACCCTAACCCTCTGTCAGAAAGTCTTTTATCCACAGGCAGGCAGAGTATGGAAGTCTCATGTCCAACAGTTTAGATACCACTCTGTGAGGGAGGATGGTGTTAAAACTAGAACTAAAGTCAGTGAACAGCAGCCATGAATAACTCCCGTTTCTCCAGATGTGACCACGCAGCATGGAGCACTACAGCCATGGTTTCCTCAGTAGAACAGTTGTGCATCAAAAGTGAGAAAAGTGAATGACACGCACAATATATGTAGCCAAAATACTTTGTTTGTCTGCTTTAACATGCATACAAACTTGAGTGACATCCCATTCTTAATCCATTGGCCCATCCTTTGCAGCTATCACAGCTTCAACTTTTCTTGGAAGGCTTTCCACAAGGTTTAGGATTGTCTTTATGGGAATTTATGACCATTTTTGCAATCGTGAGGTCTGACAAGATGGCTCGGCTCCCAGTCTCTGCTCTAAACCATCCCAAAGGTGTTCTATCAGGCTGAGGTCAGGACTCTGTGCAGGCCAGTCGAGTTCTTCCACACCAAACTATCTCATCCATGTCTTTATGGAGCTGCTTTGTGCACTGGTGTGCAGTCATGTTGGAGCAGGAAGGGGCCATCCCCAAACTGTTCCCACAGAGTTGGGAGCATGAAATTGTCCGAAATGTCTTGGTCTGCTGAAGCATTAAATGTTCCTTTCACTGGAACTAAAGGGCCGAGCCCAACTCCTGAACCAGAGAGCACGTCTCCACTGCTCTAGAGTCCAGTGGCAGCGTGCTTTACACCACTGCATCTGATGCATTGAATTGTTTTTGGTGATGTAAGACTTGGATGCAGCTGCTTGGCCATGGAAATCATTCCATGAAGCTCTCTAAGCACTGATCTTGAGCTAATCTGAAGGTCACATGAAGTTTGGAGGTCTGTAGCGACTGACTCTGTAGAAAGTTGGTGATCTCTGTGCATTATGACCCTCAGCATCCGCTGACCCCACTCTGATTTTATGTGGCCTACAGCTTCATGGCTGAGTTGCTGTCATTTCCAGTCACTTACACTGTTATAATCCCACTAACAGGTGGCTGTAGAATATTTAATAGTGAGGAAATTTCAGGCAGAGGGATTATGATCGAGGACTTCAGGCATGGTGGGACTGTGGTCTGTGACAGGGACTGATTGAAAATCTTGGTAAGGACCCCTGCCGGCTACTCTCCATGCAGTTCTTCAACACACGTCTAGGGATGCCACCGGGTCTGGCTGCCTTCCTTGGGTTGACAGCCTGCAGTGAGCACCCCATGTCATGTGCCTCCAACTGTGTGGAGTTGTTAATGTTAAGGGCTGCTGTGTATGGGATACCTGCCTCTGGTGACTCTGCCTCAAAACAGGCAAAGAAGTGAATTAATGATGAGCAATAGAGATGAGCAATTCCTGAGAGGAGTATATGCAGGGCTTAATAGCAGGGACAAGTGGTCAGACTGAGGCAGGTGTGGTTGTTACCTAGCCCTGCAGCCCAACTTGATGCTAGAATAGACACTTTGGGGAGCACCACTTTTAAGTCCATGTGATTAAAGTCCCCGGCTACAATACACACTGCATCAGGATACCTGCTATGCTGGTTGCTAATGCTACTGTAAATGTTTGAGTGTGCCACGTAGCATTCAGTGGAATGTACTGGCAGTAATCATGACTGCAGTAAACTCCCTGGGAAGATAGATGGTTCTGCATTTAACAGTCACATACTCCAAGTCAGTGGAGTGTGTTGGTGCACCAGTTGGTATTAATGTACATCCACAGCTCCCCCTCCTCTGCTCTTACCAGAGTCACTGGTCCTGTCATTATGTTGAGCTGTGTAAACTGCTCATTCATCCTGCAGAGTACAGGCTGAATGAATGAAGTCAGGTTTCTGTTATCAACAGGATGCAACTCTCCGTGATCATGTTGTTTGTTACTATCAGAAGCCTTAAATTACCCATTTTATATTAACTAGGGATCTGACATCAATAAGAAAAAGTCTGGGAAGTGGTGGTTTGTGTGGATGCTTCCGCAGCCTTGCTAGCAAGCTTTTATTTTCTCTCTCGATGCTGCCTTCTTCGCCCACCTGCTGGGGTGGTAATCCACGGAGAGCTGGGGATCCTTGCTATGTCTGTCGGAATATCGTGAGGGTGAAGAAATTCCACCAGAACACGGCGCTCACTCCAAACTCCAATGTTTATGAGGTTGTAGCGCTTTCACCTTATTTACTTTGTTTATACTCCACTCTGCATTTAATCATTAATTGATATTAATCTCTGGCTCTCTTCCACAGCATGTCTTTCTCTCCCCTCAGCCCAACCGGTTGCGGCAGATGACTGCCCCTCCCTGAGCCTGGTTCTGCTGGAGGTTTCTTCCTGTTAAAAGGGAGTTTTTCCTTTCCACTGTCGCCAAGTGCTGCTCATAGGGGGTCGTTTGGACTGTTGGGTTTTCTCTGTATTATTGTAGGGTCTTTACCCACAATACAAAGCGCCTTGAGGCGACAGTTTGTTGTGATTTGGCGCTATATAAATAAAATTGAATTGAAAAATTGAATGTCTGTGTAGGTTCCCAGTCATCCAGGTCATGGTAGTCTCAAGAGTTTAAAAAAAAAAATGGACGTCTTTAAGTTTTTAAAGATGTTTCACCTCTTATCCAAGGAGCTTCTTCAGTTCTAAAACCAAAAGGTGGAGAGTCCCAGGTATTTAAACCCTAGTAGGAGCTGTCCTCTCAGAGGTGCTCTTTGACCCACTATTAATCATCTGCATCATCACATGAGCCAAGGTGCACAAAAAAAGGCCTGGGTCTTGTGATGATGTACACGAATAATAGTGGGTCACACACGCACACAAACAGCCATACCGAGCACCGAAAGAGAAAGCTCTGTGCTTCTGTGTGTGCCGCCATAGTGTTGAGACAGGAAGAGAACACGCCTGTCAAATCATCTGATGGTAACTGGACTTACTCATTGTAAATCTGAATGTGTTCATTCAAATTTTATAAAGTTTTTCCTGTCCTTGAGTCTTTTGCACGAACCACGACAGGTTGATGGTTCAAACTATTGTCAGTGTAGATTTACTGTAGGAGGGAGTGACAGAGGTGAACTGATTGATCCACTTTTTATTAATGAGCATAGACAACACAGGCTTTTAAAGCCTGCAGAATGTCAAATATTCTCTACCCTGCATGCTTGGCACAACCACTTGAGACTCTTATAACCTTGCCGAACTGGTTTTAACATTTCTTAATTAAATTTTTTTTTTTTTTGTGATTGCATTTTAAATATCCTTCATCATTACAGTCCCATTTTAAATGGTTGCTTTTACTGATTCTCCTAGCCTCACCTCACTCGACCCTCTGCTGAGTCAAAGTGAAAGCCACATTGTCATTGTCCTATTTTTTTTTTTTACTTTCTGCAATTTAAATTTGGATAGGAAAAGGGTTGGAGAAAATGAGACGGGAAACCGTAAGAGCCTTCAGGTATTTTTACACAGCTCTGGCATTAAAGAAAATACCAAAGCTTGGAAGGCATACTGCAATAGGTGTGTGTGTGTGTGTGTGTACTTGTATGTCTTACCTTTGTGAGGACCATTTTAAGTTTTTGACCTTGAAAAAAAGCAATTTTCCCTCACTTTCTGACATACCTTGAAATGACTGAGGTTTTGACTTCGTTTCAGGGTTCAGGTTAGGTTTATGGCTGGACAGTTATTGGTGATGGTTTGTGTTAGGTAACAGGATAGGTAACGCAATAAACCAATAATAGTGGTTACAAAGAATAAGGACAAAAGAAATACAAATGTGTGTCAGTCAAGTTACGGCCAGGTGCTGCTCCAGGGAGAGTTGATCCTGCCAGTCGAGCCATAGCCGACAGACAGGTAGTAAAAAATTGAGAGACCTGAAACTGACCTATACCTCAGAGCAAACCTGCAGGTGTGCTGTCTGTGTCCATCTTCATTTTCTCCCCCCTAATTCTGCTTCCTTTTTTTTTTTTGTCCATCTCAGTTTGACAGATACACCGAATCTATCGCACTAACCAGAGAGCAGACGCGCTGACTAACAAACAAGTCCACCTTTGCACAGCTCCTGTCTGGATTCTTTTCATGTACATGCATGGCGCTAACTTTGGAGGATTTTTCTCATCTTCCTTTGCTTGTCAAGACATTTAATCCTCCCTGCAGCAGCAGTCACAGGAGCTGAGCTGAGTTTCTATATTGTTAGTGGAGCTCTGAAAACAAAAGCATGCTTTCAGCTCAGCACACACTGTATCTACATTATTATTTTAAAACGCAGCTTCTTCAAAAGAAGGTACAAAATGATACAGTCAGTGAAATGTGTGTGACTGTTGTTTAAATCAGCCAGTAACGCTGTGCTGGCAGCAGGTCCTCCAACTAAAGAATCCTATTAGTATTTGGGTATGAAACAGCCAATTTACTGTAAAGTGTTCCTGAAATTACATGCAAGAGTGTTTCCACAGAAAAAGAGGTTCAAAAATCTGGCAGGTGAAATGGTTCAGTGACAAAAAAATTAATTAGGAAAGGTTCACATTTTCGGTTTAATTCCACCATTTGTTGAATGTTTAAGACATGTTTGGATGTCCTATTCTCCAGGTTCCACCTCACCTACGTATAGGTACAGTAACAGCAGCAGCACCCATTCACCACCACTTATTAACCTTAGGTTGCACCAACAGCTTCTGCAAATGATCTATGGAGGGACACAGGCCACCGTTCAGAACCAATCAAATTTCACTGAAGTTGAAAATATACGTTTTTTCTTCCCAACCAACAATGAGATGGGTATGTAAGCATTGTGATGGCATCACTGCAAAAGCCAAGCAGACAAAGATGGTCGTAGTTGTGGGGACAAAGAAGAAGAAGAAGGAAAAAAATCCTGACAGCTAAGAAAACCTTTAGCACTGGTCAAATCAACAATCTTGTGCGTTCTTAGAAAGAAGGTCAGCAACACTTAAAGGTCTGGAAGACCAGAGAAGACAACCGAGGCACAATCATCCACTTCAGTTAGGAAAAACTGCTTCATCTAGCCAAGTCAAGAACACTCCAGAGGAGGTACACTAGGCATGTCATTGTCAAAGACTACAATCAAGAGACTTCATGAATGGAAATGCAGAGGGTTTACAGCAAGGAGTAAACCACCGGTTACACTCAAGAATAGGAAGGCCAGATAGCAATTTTAAAAAATAAGAAAAGCAAACTGCAAAAGCAACCTAAGAGTATTTCAAGGCAAAAAAAAAAGGGGGGGGGGGGGGGGGGGGGGGGGGGGGGGTTTCTTTTGACTGCAAAGCATTTTTATCCAAGTATAGGAATAGGAAACTATTTATAAAAATGTCTTTAATTTCTAAACAATACTTTTGTTAAACCCTTTAAACTAAAGCTGAACATCTGCACTTCAATCAATCACATCTGGAGTCTATCCCAGCTGTCACAGGGCGAGAGGCAGGATACACCAATTCTGTCCTCTAAGGAGTCTGGTGATCACTTTCAGAGGTCTTCATGGCTCGATGCCTCCCTGTATTTGTGAACTCCTAGGTCTCTGAGGTCAGCTGATTAACACTTGGGGGCACCTCGTTCCAGGTTAAGGAGAAAAGGAGGGTGTGCTTTCGACGTTAAGACCCACCTGTGCAGGCTTGCTTTTATTTTGTTTTATGCATTTATACTATTTTCATTGTTGTATCTTATTTTATATTTTAAAGCACCTTAAAACTATTGTTCTTGTAAATATTATATAAATATTTACTTACAAATGACCTATTCTCTGGTGTTTATATGCAACTCAGAAGACAGCACCGGGTAGTTGCTGAGTGAAATTTGGTCTAATATTACATTTCAGTCAATATTATTGCAAAAAGATTTTTTCTCACTTTTTGCAAAGCCAGCTGAACCCTCTTGATCCAAGCTTTTGCTATAATAAAGTGTTCTGATTTGTCGCTTCATTGTATAATTTAGCAAATCTAATGTTCATGTCGCTAATGTTTGGCAATTGATTATGGAGGAAAATCTAGTCAACGAATTTTAATGCTTCAGCTAAAGTTGAAGCTGAATTTTATTTAATGTTTTAAGTGAACTAAAACTGAAATATCATTGTTGATAAATGTCAGTATATAGTACCTTTTGAAAAATGTAATTCATAGGACCGCCTCAGTCTTCTTTGGTCTTAAAGCAGTAAGTGGTGACGCCCAGCTGGCTGACAGCATCTATTCAGATACTTTTGAAGTTAATGCATAACCTTTGATGCCGTTCTGCCAGCTGGATCATGATTCTGTCTACTCACAAAGTATTTTCTCTCAAGCAAATAAATATTCCACCTTCTCAAACATGTTGCTTATTATTCAGATGGAAAATCACGGTGAATTTTATGCTTGACTCTTTCACACAAACATTAGACTTTGTGTTGTGCTGTTGCTTCTTTGGGATGGACAGCAGTTTTTCATTGCTTCCTGTCTCCTTGTGGTACATGCAGCTGTGGAGAATTTCATGGTCTCAACAGCAGCTGTGCAAGACAACACAACAAAATCACCATGGCACTTTAAAATTAACAGCATAGCTTGGTGTGCATAATAACAAATAAGCAATCAGAGCCTTGGGAGAAAATTGCACAGTAAAGATTTTGAGGTGTAGGTGAAAATCTTGTGATGCATATTTGAAGCTTTGAGATGGAAGGATTTGCAGTTTCCACAGGTGAAAGCAGAAACCACTCAAAATACAGCAACAAACTGGATCCAGGTAATCTATATTCTGGCTGTTGAATGTATAAGGGGTTAATGTGAATAGCAAACTGTTAATAGTGAACAAAAGCTTAATAATTAGATTGAAGTAGCAGCCAAAGCTGGAAAGGTTAAGTTTCTGAAGAAGTTACAGTTAGATTTAAAATTTGTGCAGTGAACAAAGCAACAAAACACCAAATCAGCATAATGCATTGAAAAGGTCTGATGTGGACAAGGTCAGCTGTTTCTGCGTGTCCCATTTGAGCCTTACTGCAGAAATGAAGACAGTGCTGGGATAAAGAAATTTTGGGAAACCAAGATAACTTCCCTTGGAAATCAAAACCTTCCATGAGCTCAGAGCCAGCAGATAGTATCGGGACACCAGAGAAATCTGTTCAGAAGTGGAATTTTTTAAAAGACATGGAGCTGAAAAGCAGTTCTTCTTAAAGAGCAACAAAGCTTAAGGACTTACCTGATATAAAAATCTAGTTAGGGCTGGATCCGGTGACCCTGAACCACCCTGTAGTTATGCTGCTATAGGCTCAGGCTACAGAGGGAATTATTATTACTACTTTGTGCCTTTAACTTCATGTTTTCCTTTTCCTCTTTGTCCTCTCCAGTGCTGCTTATTCCTGATCAGCAGTTATCGGCCCCAGCAACCTGCAGAGTGTTTGTTACATTGTTTCTTCTTTCAGCGTGTTCTTCTTTTCCTTTCTTTCTTGTCACCCAAAGTGGTTGCAGTAGATGGCTGTCCCTCCTTTAGCCTGTTTCTCTTTGAGGTTTCTTCCTCATAAAAGGGATGTTTACTTTCCTTAAGGTCTTTAACATACAATAAAAAGTGCCCTGAGCTGACTGTTGTTGTGAATTGGTGTTATATAACTCAACTAAAGTGAACTTAGAAAGATAACAGGTACTCTGGACCCTACATGTTTGGAATTGCATTAAAGCAATATGAGTCTGGGTTTTGGTCAGAATAAGCGGCACAAAGTCTAAACACTGAGCCAGAGTCATGAAGAATTATTTTCAGCATTAAGAAGAGCAAACACGCTGCTCTTCTGTCGTGCCTTACAATGCCCTGACCGAGTTGCATATCTAGCATATGCAGAAAAGCTGGCAAAGGAATTGGAAAAAGCCTTATCTGGTATGGCATATGAACAAACAGTAGTATAAAAATGCTCCCTGTGAAAGAACCAACATTACAGCTCGTATCTGCTTTAATGTGTGCACATCTCTCTTTTGTTTCATCTCAAGTATTTCCACAATAAATGAAACTATATTTCATACTTTTCATCTCCTGAAAGCTTTCTGCACCAGAATGGTAAGATTATTTAAGCACTGAAGTCTTTTTGACCCTCATTTTATGTCCTACAATTTCTGGATTCTACACCAAACACAAGAAAAATCACAAAAAGTTTCTGTGTTGGAAAGTCAACTGTGTGAGTGAATGTTTCCAACTTTCCTACTTTTTTGTGCTTCTGACAATTCACACACCCAACATGGAAAATTTATACAATGTCAAAGAATAATATTTCTATGCTTTGGTTTTGGCTTTGTTTTGGAGCCAGAAATAAAATAATAATAAAAAAATAAAATAAAATAAATACAATAACAGCAGGGAGAGATCAGTCACACTCACACCCCTACAGCGACAGCACAGATGGATGCTGAGGTGGTGGGCGAGAAGTTCACAGGTAGGAGCAGCTGAGTCAGAACTCACAACTTTATTTTACACTTTCTGGCTTCACATTATCCTCAGTTTAATTAACAGCACACAGACAGCTGTGTATCACTTTCAGTTTTTATATTTGAATCATTTTCTCAGCATCTAAGAAGACTAAAAATACATATTTATTCACCCTCAAGTTGTTTGCCAAGATTGCCTATGCATGTCCTCGTGACCGATTCGTGTCCTCCTAAACTCTAAAAATAATACATAAATCATACTTCACCTTCCTCCCTTCTTCCAAACCTCCCATCTTCTTTTTGTCCTCCTCACCTAAATCCCAGCCTGGCTTCCACTTTGACTCTAAAGCCTTTGTCTCACAGCCAAATCCAGCCTGTCAATAATACTCGGCTTTATACACACACATACAAAACCCTGTTCTGTGACTGATAATGTGGGGGCATATTGCCTTGCCTCCTACATCAGAGTGGTATCCTGGTCAGGTCGGCTGAGGTGGCGGTAAGAGCAAACTGATTTATGAAGAGAAGTAACTCCTGTTTTCTGTGAAAGTGGGTAAATTCATGATTTTGTGTGCACTAATGTTTCAGAGCTGACAACTATTATCAATTATGCACTTGTTTGTACTGAATAGCAGGTTTCCAGCAACACAATATTTACCATATGAGGTCTAACTGTGATTGTGGACACCGCCTTGCATAATTTAGTTGGATAACTAAGCAGTGACGTGACAGCATCACACAGTTGCTGCAGATTTGTCTGCACATCCATGATGTGACTATCCTGTTCCACCACAGCCCATATGGTGCCCTGTTGGATTGGGATGTGGTGACTGTGGAGGCCATTTGGGTGCTGTAAACTGTCATGTTCAAGAAACCAGTTTGAAATGATCTGAACTTTGTGACATGGTGTGTCCTGTTCTAAGCAGCCAGAAGATGGACACACTGGTCATAAAGAGATGGACGTGGTCAGCTACTATGTAAAAGGAGGCTGTGGCATTAAAATGATGCTAATGATGCCATTACACCATAACAAGCTGGTAAAAGGCAGGATGGATCCATGCTTTCATGTTGTTCACGCTAAATTCTGACCCTACTCTCCAAATGCTGCAGCAGAAATAGAGACTGATCCAGCCAGGCAACATTTTTCCAATCTTCTGTTGTCAAATTTTGGACAATAGAATATACTGCTGCCTCTGGTATCAACAAGGCACTTTTGGCCAGAGGTCTGTGCTCAGCTGTAGATCAGCAGACCAGCCCATCCTGGCACCGACAACCATGCCACCTTCAAAGTCACTTAAATCACCTTTCTTCCCTGTTCTGATGCTCACTTTGAACTTCAGCAGGTCGTCTTGTCTGCGTCTACATGCCTAAATGCACCGAGTTGCTGCCATCTGATTAGCTAATTAGAGATTTGCATTAATGAGCAGTTGAACATGTTGCTTCCTGTCTTTGTCTGTTTCCTTCTTGTGTGATTGTCTTCACTAGTTTCACCTGGTTCTTTGTTTGCCTTTCTGCTATTCACGTGTAATTATAGTCATGTATAGACATCCACAGTTTTACATGGAACATGTTTGCAGTGGAAATGAGCTTTCTCCAAAGGGTGGTCACGCTCCTTAGAAATAGAGTGAGGGGTACAGTCATTCAAGGGGGGCTCAGAGGGCAGCTGCTACTCCTCCACATTAAAAGGAACCAGTTGAGGTCTTTCGGGCATCTGACTAGAATGTCTCCTGGGTGCCTCCTTGGCAAGGGGTTCTGGGATTACCCCTGGGGTAGGGTATGCTGGAGAGATTATATCTCTTGGCTGGTCTGGGAATGCCTTGTTGTTCCCCCAGATGAGCTGGAGGAGGTGGCTGGGGAGAGGGAGGTCTGGGTTTCTCTGCTTAGGCTGCTGCCCCTGTGCCCAGCCTCAGATAAGTGGAAGAAGATGGATGGATGGGTGGATGGATGGATGGGTGGATGGATGGATGGATGGGTGGATCTATGGATGGATGGGTGGATGGATGGATGGATGGATGGATGGATGGATAGATGGGTGGATGGATGGATGGATGGATGGGTGGATGGATGGATGGATGGATGGATGGATGGGTGGATGGATGGATGGGTGGGTGGATCTATGGATGGATGGGTGGATGGATGGATGGATGGATGGATAGATGGGTGGATGGATGGGTGGATGGATGGATGGGTGGGTGGATCTATGGATGGATGTCTCTTGGTGTTTAACCTCCTAAGCCCCTGCGTCCACATATGGGGACATTATATTTTGGCTCTGCTCCACCTTATACATCAACACAATAGTGTTTCATACTTTGTTGAGCCATGTTGACTTTGTTGTGTTATACTATAAAATAAACCCACTGTCCCCATCTGAGGGCGTTTTTCTTCTACAGAAGTAACAATCATGTAACCAAATACAACTTCCTGTTCCAAAAGGAAGCTTAGTTTATATGCAGGTTCATCTAATCACAAATATCTCAGGAGGATAATGTTCCTCAGTGCATAAACATTACCCCAACCCCAGATTTGACATTTAAGAATACATAGCCTATTAATATCACTAAAATCACTAAATGTTTTAAAACTACAGATTTTGACATATTAGTCAAGCAGAGGAGAGTACAGCAGGTTCTACCTCGAGGCTCTTATCATCACACTTGAGCCTGTGCTTTAGTGGAGTATACATATCAAACAAATTTTCAAACAGTAAGCCTGCGGCTTTTGTGGCCCCTGGAGTCCTGAGGCCCTGGGCATACTGCCAACTTTGCCAGGTTGATAATCCTGCCTTGCATGGCGCTCCCCACCACACACCTCCTCATTAAGTCAAAACAGCACCTCTGAGCAGTGCATCTTCTTCACTATATGTGTCTTAAACCTGAATGTAAAGTTTTAATAATGTTAAAACAGGCCCCCAGACCGTTGCAGGGACAACAAATTAAAAACAGCAAAAATGAACATTTTTACGGCCTGTGATACTGAACATTGGTTTGTTCTAGCTGATACCAATAATATTAATGTTACAAAATTGGTGCAAACTCACCCATTTTAATTGTGTTAAAGCTTATGCAAGGATATCCAAGAAGTCTAATCTAATTAGGAGATATGTGATGCAACATGCAGTCTATGGATGCTCGCTAGCATCAGAAGATGACCGAGTACTCTTCCTTCTTGTTCAAATCTGGCTCGACAAAAAGAAAATTAAAAAAAGTGAAATGTGGAGCAACCACAGAAACAGCAGCAATGCCGTCAACTGAAAACCAGCTGAGACCATCAGTGGAGAGTCTATAAATAATAAGTTGGACTCAAGGTGAGGCACCTAGATTTTGGTCCAAAACATGGTCTCCTGGCTTATGCCTTATGTTCCAGGAAATCTGATTTCTTTGTCACTGTTGTCTTACCTGAATAATTTATAGATCCTGTGTAACTCTCACAAGGCGTTGCACAGTCTGAACAGACTCACACACAGTGCAGTGGCTACATTCCCAAAGGAGCTTTAAAGTTTTCTAAATGCTTGTTCCTAATATTTCATTAAAGACTGAATTTTAATGTGATCATTTATATCATTTATATTGTATTATAAATAAATTATATATACACATATACATATTGTAAAGTATTTTAATTCTTCACAAAAAAATGTGTAAATGCCCTGAAAAGAATAACAAATAGAATAATTAAGACTCCAAATGTGGGCTAATTAAGACACAATATGGCATCCCCAAAGAGCAGACTAAAAATTTATTTTTTTTTTTTTTAAGAAAACAATGAATTTAAATGAATTTATTACTTTAAACTAAATGTTGAACTTTGAGGGTTATGAATATAGCATCAGATGCAACTTAAGAAAGCAGGAAGTAGAAAAAGCAGAGAAAAATTAGTGCTCGTGTGCAGCGACCACTTCCACCATAGATACAAGATTCTGTTACAGAGAAAAAATGACAGACAAATCTTACTGGAAGGGGTAATAAATTATTCATCTACTTATGTAGTCTCTTTCTCGCAAACGCACACACAAACGGGGGTGGAGGGTCTGTGCTCAGACACAACTGTGGTTGAGACAAACAGCGTCCCAGGTGAAATAAGCTGAGTGCCCGATGACGACATGTCTGAAGCTTCCTTTTTATTTAGTCACAATTTTACACCAAAGGAACACATTAACGATACAATAAAAATGTCACTTTGACATTTTTATATAAAACTGTTC
Organism: Archocentrus centrarchus; assembly: GCF_007364275.1. NCBI lineage: Eukaryota > Metazoa > Chordata > Actinopteri > Cichliformes > Cichlidae > Archocentrus > Archocentrus centrarchus. The sequence goes on along the minus strand of NC_044367.1, from coordinate 26,016,114 downwards.
ACAAAAATGGCTTCCATATTGTGCTGTCAGTCAAAAAGAGTGATTCATAAAAAAAGAAACATTTTCAGTTTTTCTTGTTTGTTTCTTACATGCACTCTTCACTTGAAGTGACACCTAAAAAGGTTTCAAACGTCTTCATATTTTTTTTAAAGACAAGTTGATGCATAAAGTTGTGAAGAGCAATCCGCCTAAAAGTAGCAATACAACTAATAAATTCAGACAGAACTAAAGTTATTGTATTTAACTCTAGAAAACTGTAAGTCCTAACAAGGTATTTACTCTGGGTGGGATTACCATAGCCTCCAGTTCTTCTTCACTGAAGTCATGTTTAATATACTCTTTTATTCTGACAGTTGAAACATTTAAGGGATGCCAAAAAAAAAAACAACAACAAAAAACCAAGTTCATACATTTTTTACTTTCAGACTCAACTATTGTAATTTCCCAGTCTCAGGCTCCCCCAAAATAAGCTTTGAGTTGATCTAAAACATTGTGGTGAGACTCTTAACCTTGACTGGAATGAAAAAGCAAATTTCTCCCATATGAGCTGCTCGTCCTCCTTGCTGTCAATCCAGAATTAAATTTAGGCACACAGTCCTGACTGATTGGGGTCCATCATGTCTTAAAGCCTTGATAGGACCACATTATCCCAACAGAGAAGTTTGTTCTCAGAGTGCCAGCTTACTTTTGGTTCCTTCGAGTTTCCAAAAGTAAAATGGGGAGGCATTTACTTTTGGTTATGTTGCTATAGGCTTCTCCTGGGGATTGTGGAGGTAGTCACCCTGTCTGCTTTAAAGAGTTGAAACTTCCCTTTATTTTATAAACCTTGCACATGAATTGACCCTGAACCAATACTTAGTTATTTTGCTATATGCATCTCCTTAACGTCCCCTTGGGTCTTAAATTGTGGTCAAGGTCATATTGGTTCATTATGAGGGCTTTTCCATTTTCACAAGAATCACTTCTCCTCCCACCGTATTGGTCAGATCTTTACTAAAATTTGATTAATTTGTCTTGGGTTGTTTATCAGCCCTCTTACCTTCTCAGTGGCTTAAATTTCTCATTAGTTTGTACAATACAGCCAAGCAGTGACAGCAGAACTTACAGTTTTCCCTCTGTACATCAAACATTACAATAACATGTGAATTGTGAGCTGGATGAGCTATTACATCATTGCTGCACTAATGTTGCTCGAGACTTCGGGTGTTCAAATGTGAAATCGATTACGGTAACTTCACTAAGTAGTCGTTCAACTTATTTTATCAGTTTTCCTTTCGCATGATTGAGCAGAAGTGAAACACAATCATGTGCTTTAATTTGACCTCATAAATTATTGAAACTGATTCTGTCACTTGATTGCACTGTGGCTGGGGACTATAAACCGTGCCAATGTCAAACACATCCACCACACATGAACTCGCTCCACTGCATAAACAAGCACACCCTCTTTGCAGGTAAATACCCGCTGAAAGTGTTTCAGTTCCAGCTTACAGCTCAGGCTTGGTAGGAAAATTCTGTGGAAAGATTACATGGTTCTATGATTTGTGACAAATTCTCTGACCCGCGTGTGCATAAAACCCATTTCAAAGCCACTGGATGGACTCCAAAATGCATGGTGGTCAAGTTAAAGCCAACACTGTTCTGTTTAGATACTGAAAGCCAGCAGAGATGATGTAAATATACTGTCAAATACCATCTGCACACTCTTTTTCTTCTCTTCTGTTGTTCTCCTGTGTACAGAAAAAAAAAGTGCTGTGCTTTATTATCTCTGTAGTGAACACGCTGAGGTATCACTCAGCAGTGCAGGCAATTTTTTCCAAAACATCTTTAGAGTCAGGTGCTGGTTTATATGTGCACAGGCTTTCAGACACACCGCAGCAAGGAAAAAAGGAAAGCAGGGCAGGAAAACAAAGACTGTTAAAAATCTACAATGTGTTAGCTCAAATGCACCGAAACTAGATGATTTTATAAAATATTAATACACCAACATATCCCGCATAACTTTGTAATGGTTTGCATGTCATGCTGTATTAATTATTTTGAAGAGGTCACTCTGAACTCTGAGACACTTTAAGGATATATTTCATCCATCCATCCTCTTCTGCTTATCCTGTTCAGGGATGAGGGGGGTGCTGGAGTCTATCCCAGCTGTCACAGGGCAAGAGGCAGGTACACCTGTACAGGCTGGCGACCTGTACAGGTACACCTGTACAGGTCGCCAGCCTGTCGCAGGGCTATCTCTTTTTAAAGAGATAATTTAACATTCATTCTTCTTTCATAGCACTTACTCTATTAATTTTCTAGTATTACCAATGATGCTAAAAACAAAATGTCAAGATGGTCTATATATTGAGAGAACATATTCAAAATAATAAATTATTACTTGGTCGCTTTATGAGAAATTTACACAAGTCCCAAAGACCGGCACTCAGCTCCAACAAATGGTCCTCTGGGGTCTTTTGAGTAAAGCAATGTGAAATGAACTTAGTTTTGATAGCAGAATAAAATTGGCACATTCTCACATTTTCCCCACATCTTTCTTAAAGTAGCATAACTTATCTGTTATTTTATGGTAATTGTTCTGCCTGCAGAGAGTGTTTCAAAAGTCGCACACACGGAAAGTAGAAAGAAAGTGATCTACAAAAGATCTCCGGGTTCTCGTGTCCTGAAAGACTCTTTACACCATCACAGGGCTTTTGTAATAGTGTGCACGTTTAACGGTCTCTGCTGAAGAGCTGCGCTTCAGCTGCACCTGTATCAGGCTGTCATCGCAATCTTTGTGTCTGCCTGCGCTTTGCAATGCGGTGACAAAAAATGGATGGCCTTTATTGCTGTGGTTTCCCTTCATGTCATAGCAAACCCGGCTGATGAAGCTGCCAGCGGTGTTTCTTCAAGGATATCTCAGGAGGTTCATGGAGACATACGTTTAACTCACATTTTTAGTCTGCTGGATCAGTAATTAATTCACACCAGTCCACAGGAGGAAGGATTATGCAGAGAAGGTGTTAGAATGATAGTTACAGTGAAATTTTAAAGTGTGTGTGAGAGAGGCTGATTTGATATGAATGCACACACTAACCTCATGCCCTGATCTTCTCATTTCAGTGCTGGTTATCCACAGGTGTAAAGTTATATCTTTTTCATATCCCACTGTGCCACTGACATTATATTATCACTGATTTTTATAGGCACCACCCAGATTACAGTTGACATAAAAACATAAACTCTTAAAGAATAATGCTCATCATTTCCTCTTAACATATTCACAAAAGTTACACGGATCTTTTACGGGGACACTGTAATTTAAAGATAACATATCTTGAATTTTTATTTTGTCTACTCACCACCACCTCCAAAAAAATTGATGTGACTGAATTTTACAGCAGAAGCAGACGAGGCCAGAGAGCCAGAGAGCAATAACCTACAATTAACATCAGATTATCATTAGAAAACTGTCACATTTCATCTTAACTTGCAGATAATCCAAAAAGTTTGAATGCGTGCTCTGTTTGTTGTTGGGTTCTAGCTGCTCTACCTTCAGCTTTCCACATGTGCAGAGACATCCTAGAACTGAGCTCTGACCCATCTGCATCAATCTGAATTGCTGCAGATGAAAATGACAGTCTTACAATGAGAATAATCTTAAAATGTACTCAGCAGTCAAAATTTAGACACATTTCTGGCTTCGACTATTTTACCTACTGTGCACAAAAGACCAGGTTCCCTTGGAACCGTATCCCTTCCACTGAAGTCTCAAAGTTGTATAGTACCAGTGCTTGCTTCTGTTCTGTCATGTGTGATGACCTGTTCAGGGTGTACCCCCGCCTTTAGCCCTGTGGACGCTGGGATAGGCTCCAGCACCCCACGCGACCCTGAATTGGATAAACAAGAAGATGGATGGATGGACATTATTCTAAAACAAATATTTCAGCTTTAGATTGTGACACATGAAGTGGATATTAAATTGATTTAGTTGGTCAGAATTTTAACACAACTTAAATATATTTTTCAGCCTTGAGATTTTCATGGAGCCATCTTCTGTACTTAGGAAGTTACAAGGGCTCAAAATGCTGGACAGAATAAGATGTAGGAAACATTATCAGGCGATGCTGAGATAAAGTCACATTTTGCACAAATTGGCTCCAGTGTATGCTGTCAATAAAGCAAATGGAAGCTAATTTGATGTTATTATTTAACAGTATAAATACATTTTATAAATGTACACACATGATGTCAAACTGTAACTACCAATAAGCTGTGTTTTTATAGATCAGCAAAAGTGGCGAATCTCATCCAGTAAAACTGTTTTTGATTGCAGGCTTTAAATAAAGTAGGTCTCATTTGTATTCTATGACACCATGAGGTCACTAATTTAAACCAGGACGTCCATATTCTGATCAAAAAGTATCAGGTAAAAAAGTCGGTCTATTCCAGTGGGACAGAACAATCAACATCAATCATTTCTATCTAGAAAATTTCAGCTTGTGCCCATCTGTTATTAAAATAAATTCACCTACCTTAATTACAGTTAATTAAAGAACAGTGATAGTTGTGAATTCTTTCCCTTTTGCTTTTTGAAATCTACATGCCAATGAAACAAAAGCTTCATTGAGACTGGAGAAGGACTTGATCTTGAGCTCCAATCACAGCCGTGCTCTGAAGTTCCAAACTTTTACAACAGCAGTGGATTTGCTTTTGTATTATTGACAGCTTCTTTATGTTTTTCAAAGGAACAGCAGACGTGACAATGCCGAAAAGCAAACGTTGACATTTAACTGAGTGCATTTATCATAATGTTTGAACAAAGCGAGAATCTTACTTGTTGGTGTGAAGACTGAACTGAGAGTGATGGAGACAATTTTGGAAGGCCTTGGGTGTTTTTGATGTGCAACAGCTTCAACGCGTCTGTTTCTGTGGAGGCACTCCCATTCTGTCAGGAAGGATGCATCAAACCCGTCAGATCACATCTGAAAGGAACGTTGACTTTAACAAAGAAAGTGTTACTCAGTCGGGCTTGTATTGTATCGGTCTTGTATTTCTTCACACAGGATGGATAACAATCCTCGCAAGGATAGCAAGAAATGCAAGTAGCACACAATGAAGGAAATGTGTTCTTACGGTTTCACATTATTTGCACACACTTAAAGCATTTAGTACAGTATGTACTGTGCACGCTGCACCTCCTAAGAGCACCACTATGAGGGGAAAAAGCTGCAGTTTGCTTTGGCTACATTAACTGGGTGACGGCACTGTTTCGCAGCTTCAACCTTGACACCGCTCACATTCACCCTTTGATGAGTGATGTGCGGATTTCTAAGCAAACTGCAGGAGTGAAGCATACCCTCGAGCACCAAGTGGGGAGACACAGCGGAACCTGAACATCAAAATCCACAGCATTAAATTTTTAATTAATGAGATATTTCAAAATGACAAATCTTCACCTCATGATGGTGCTGTAGGAAAAGTCAGTGAAATGCCACCATTACATCATCTGAGTATTATCATTTGTTCAGACTTTTGAGCCCACTGTATCATAGATGTTGAGATATTTCACGAGATAAGTGATACATTTGCAGCTGGTGTTATTACATTAATAGTTATTAGATCACAGTAGTCATAAGGATTTATCTTGTGACCAAAATGAATATCTATATAATATCTCAGCATGATCCATCCTGGAGCTATAAAGATGTTTCAGTCTGAATCAAAGTGGCTGACACTGTCATACATACAGTGCTGTATGTATGACTAGTAGTATGCAGGTATGACTAATAGGTAACTAGTAACATAAAGATACAATTTACAATAGGTTCTTTGTCTTTTATGTGTAAACAACACTTGTTCATCCATTGAGTTAACTTTCTTTTTTATGCTTTAATCATTCAGAGGTCAGTGTTAAGTTACTTGACAAAAAACACCCATCTGAAAATGTCAGGTGCAAGGACTGGACTGAAAATGAGTGAAAAAGTAGCCAATGTCCAAAGAAAAAAAACTTGGGGAAGACATTCAGAAAACCTGGAAAAACTGTTGCTGAAAACCACTTTTTTAAAAAACAACAAGAAAGCTTGAATCCTTGGAAGCAAAATATAGACTTTTGCACAGCCCTGTGGTTAAATACCGCTGTCATTTGCACTACCTAAATAATGCTTAACTAATGCATTTGTAACATGCTGGACAGACCCTGATTAAAAGTCTTTTAAATTCAAATCAAAGTAACAAATAGAGCTGAAGGACACTGAGGGGTGCACTATATGAATATACTGTGGACACTAAGCTACTCTCAGTACTGTGCAGCACCATAACGTCACCTGTTAGGTTACAGTGTTGCTGGGCACGCAGCCTAAATTAGGTGCATGACAGACATACCGCTCTCATAGCCATGCTGCAGACTTCACACCTGCATATCCCAGACACTGAATCATAGATGCAATCTCCTCTTCCAGAAATGAAATTATGCTGGACTTGTTTTAATGACTCTAATTTTCTAATTTTCCATTTACACAAATGAGCACTTGCTGCAGTGTAGCATGTGGGAACTTCTAATCCTCTGTACCTCTAATCCAGATATAACTGGTTATACATGTACGAAATTCTGGTTTTACAAATATTGATAACCTCTCTTTTTATGACCCTGCAAAGTATTTGTCTTAAAAGGCAAAAAGCAGCATAAGAAATGCACTTTGTAGTTTTGATAGGAGATAATTAATGTTACTGGCACTGCTGAAAAGTGTTGATCAAAAAAAGAAAAAAAAAAAAAAGAGTTTTTCACAGTTGGCACTGTAATAGTTCTGAGGGGAAATTAACTCTGCAGGATGCACGGCTTGTAAATGCTAGTGTTAAATCAAGTCTGATAATTAAATGAAGAGAGACAATGTGGCTCCTGTGATTTGAAGAACTGAAGCATCATGTAAAATTAGTCATAAAACATGTGTAACTAAAGGATATTTGTGTACAGGTTCCAGTTTAACCTCAACTCTAAGATAATAAACAAATGCTTGTGTTTATAAAACCAAACAAAAAAAAAAAACCATACTGATTGTAGACATGCTGGAGTTTGGAAGTGCTTGGATTAATGAAGCAAAACACAGTTATGTATCAGTTTTAAGTGGCTTGTTAATTTGATTTTAGGGCGTCCACAAAAGAAAAGGTTAAATTCCTCTGTGGTGGGCAAAAAACCTCAGTGACAGTTACAGGTGAGCAGTCTCATGCTGTTCACTCAGCTCTTTAACATTCAGCTCTCCAACCAATTCAGTCAGCCAAGCGGCAGGTGCATTCAGACTTCTGCCGGCTTCAGTTTACAGGCTGCTGCTCGTCTCTGCTTTGCATGTCGGATTCATTCAGTGCAGCTCCATCTGAGTCCTTAGTTCTTTCTAGGCTACTTTCCAGTTTCCTAAACATGTCCTTTAAGGAATCTTTCACAACGGATTCTGCAGTTTAGTTTGGTCAGCTGCTGTGATATGTGAATGTTGCAAAATTTATGGGTTTGAGTGTGCTGTTAAGGATAGGGACAGCAAAGAGTAAGATGCTGATTGATGCATATAACTGATTATATTGTTACAGCAGTTGAAAAAAAATTAAACACAATATACATGACAAGTATCTTAAATAGTATGGTATTCTGGGATAGGTTAAGGTTACTGCTCTGAACTCAATGGAGGGGGCCAAGAGGGGGCTGTGGACAGGCACGGTATTCCAGAGGGAAACTGAAAAAAAAAAAAAAATGTTGCTGGTGGCTCAAGGGGGGGAGATTTGAAGCAGAGGGTGAATCTATAGGGAAACAAACATGATTGAAATCTTAAGGAGAATTTAGCTAGTAAATCCCAGACAGCCTGAACAAGCTAGCTAGTAGCAGAACCAGTGAAGACTGGATGGATGCACCGGGCAAGACATTTATGATTCAGTGCAGGCGTGCAAACCATTGACCCAGGTGAGACCAATAAAGTTGGACCAGTTGGACCAAAGGTGGTGTGAGACGGTGGTGGCCTTCCCTCTTTCTACCTGCCTGATTATCTTTCTCTGAACTTGGACCAAGAAATGTCCTTGTTTCCCTCTTCCCCTCAGTGGACCTGTGTGACCTCCACCTGGAAATCCTCCCAGTCCCCAGAGGTTCTCAGTGACTCCCAGGCTACTCAGTTACTAACTCTAGCTTCAAAATAAAATCTGTAAATAGTTATTCTCTCATGTCATCATTGGTTCTGCCTTTGAGTCAGTAACTAGTGGCCTATCAGCCTTGAAAGTTTCCTTCGATCTGCGTACAAAGTCAAATTTTTTTCAGTGGTTCCAAATTCCTCTGATCCTCACGTGCAGGGTAGCGTGTTGTGGTGGATTTGGTGGCCTTTGGCTTTTCATGTCATTCCACGCACAGTTTATCCAGAGCAGTTGCAATGGTTAGTCACTTATTTTGCACAGTTTAGTGATCAACTTAAAATTTGCCTGTTCCCAATTTCACTTTCTATGCAGATGAAATAAATGAATGCAGTTTTTCAGTGCCAAACTGGAAAATCCATGAATGAGGCATCCAGATGTTTGGAGGTTCAAACATCTGGATGAACATCTCCAAACCAACACTGTTTTCATTACCCTTACCTACCACTGCCACTCAGCAGTGAGATGGCACAGATTAAAACCTGCCAAATATTACACGACCCTCCTTAGAGTGCTGAGTTGGCAGCAACAAACTGTTCAAAAACAGTTGCATCATTTATTTAAAATGATCACATTTTGTGGACTTAGGTGCCATATTTCAAAGAGTTCCTGCTTCTGTGGTACCAGGTAAGTTCAGCTTTGGTTGTATTTGCATTATTTAATATTTTTTCTGTTTTGTAAATAAGGAAATTTTGGTTAGAAAATTACTGTTTTTTTTTTGTGGTGCTGTAGGTATGTTCATGCATGGGTGCTGCTTATAAACATCATTATAATATAATGTTATGCATGCATGTGTCTGTGTCGGCACACTGCAGTATTTGTTGTGGGAAATTAACGGTTTTGCTCTTGTATTCATCATATTTTTGGTGATTTCGTGCCGAGGTAGTGATTGGGTGAGTGAGTGATTGGTGGTAATTGAGTCAACACTGACATGTTTTTGTGCCACTTCAAATCAGACTGTAAACTCATGAGTAACACCTGAGTGTAAGTCACTGACTCAGTTTTGTAGTGAGGTCAGCTACTAATATTTGTTTATATGATGTTATATAAGGCGAGACTCTCTGAACCTTTTGTGGTCAAAGAAAAGCCGCGTATGTGTGTTTCTCTCACTGAGGATTATAATGGATCTTCATCATCCCTTTGAAAAGTCTTAGCATCTCAGAATTTCCATATTTACATGTTACACATTTACACATTAATGATGTTGAATTTTGTACATTGTGTAATTTTAGTGGTTTTGGACAAAACAGAATTTCTGGACCTACCTTTGATTTATTTACTCTTTGGTGAGACAAAAATGTAATAAAGTGTGATGAAACATGGTGATTTTTAATCCCTCTGTTTTTATGTTTTTCCTTTTTTCCACAAGCATTTAATTGGTTTAAATAATAAACATTTAAGCCTCTGACCTAAATCTTAATTAAAAGAACTAATAAAACAGATTTAGTGTGAAGTATTTGTGTGCATGGACCTCATGCTGTGCTACTGTAGTGCTCAGCATGCTACCAGTGACAAATCAGCTGTACACATCCCTCTAAATCACTGACAGCAAAAGGTGGTTCTGTATTGTGAAAAGTAGTCTATTGGGAGCTTATGAATCATTATCCATGCTCCTATAAATGTCTGTATGCAAGATGCTTCTTGTAGGTGTTTCACTGGTTAAGCAAATGTAATCTCGTCTTCCTGTTAAGCCAATTGGTTCCAGAAGGATCGTTTTATTCTCTATAGGCAAGTTTGATCTCGGGGTCATGTTGTTGTGCGATACAGTGAATTCTCCCGGGAAAACTGAAAGTCAGGGCCCTCAGGCTGAATCTGTCACAGTGAACTGATGTGAATCGAATATTTTAATTACTTTCGTGCTACTTTCTTTGGTCAGACTGCAGCTATTAAAGAAAACAATCGGGCCAGGTATGTTGAAGAGGTTCAGTTTAATGTAACAGATTAGTGCAAATTTGCTTTTGCACTAATTGTGCACTTTGTGAAGTTTTTTTTTTTAATTCAATATCTCTATTTTGAACTGCAGATTTAATTTGGAGATCAATGGACACACATTTTTATCCAACACATTGCATTTGTAAGCAACTATTAGTTTTAGGTTTATTTGTGGATATTTGGTTTGTTGATTTTGTTATAGTTACAGTGCTTGTCTCAGGTATAGTAGCTAGTCCTCCTTTGTTTTCACTTCCTGTTTTATTTGGGTAATTCTGGGGTTTTTTTGCATCTCATTTTGTCCACTTTTGTTTCCTCCTGTGAGTCCCTGATTGTTTTCACCTTGACTTGTTTCTCCCTCTGTGTTGTGTACAAATTAGCCTTGTGTGAGTGCGTGAGAGTGAGTGTGAGCATCCAAACTTACAGACTTTGAAGTGCACTCTGTCAAAGACCTTGAGGGCTCGGGGCTGTCCTGTGCCAAATTGTAAAGTGCATGAAGGCTCTTTGGCTGACATCTTGAGCCCTTTATGTAGACCTTCCATGCCTGAGGGAGTTACCCACGCTTTATAGCATTGTGATGTTAAATACAAAGTTACTGAAGGACAAAAACATCAGGAGAAAAACTTAATTAAGACTAATTCTGACAAAACAGAATTAATTTTTTAATAACTGCTTAACCCTGGCAGGTAGTCCCTAAGTGCGTTGGCAGATTGCTTGCATTCCTCCAGAAAAGCCTACAGCATGCAGTGATAATTTTAATGTATGGGTTGAATGCTGTTTGGTTGAAAGGCTGGTTTAACAGAAAGAGAGAATATTCAGAAAGTAAATATTCAAAGCACTGAAGTGGAAAATGTTCACTGTCTTTCTCCATCTGTCTGACAGATTGTGTGTTTCCCACCCCTTTTCTTCCTGATTTGTGTCCTGATTTGACCTTTTTATATTTTTATATATATATATATATATATATATATATATATATATATATATATATATATATATATATATATATATATATATATATATATATATATATATATTATATAGACCAAGAAAGCAGCCAGCGAGCCCAATTAGTCTATCAGTACTTTTATTAACTAGTTAACACTAATACAAATTTCCCCTTAAAATCCCTTAAAAATCAGTTATGTGGGTATTATGAGAGCATAACACATAAAAAGCCCTGATAGAGAGTTATAGGAACAAACCGGTGCAGATGCCCCACTATCCAGACAAGAGAAAAACACTTTCACCTCAAAGCATCATGAAAACTTGTCTCATGGACTCTGCTGGACTGGATCTTATGCCACATGTCAGAGGCTCCTTTGCACAGGTATGAATACAGGTGTGTGAGCACAGAAAGCCACAGAGAACCAGTGGCAAATCTCCGCTTTAGTTTCAAATTTCAGTTCCCATAACTGTGAGTGGGTCATCTTTGAGCAGCACATACTATAAATGTGTAGGCAGGAGTAAAAAAAAATAAAAATTTCAAAGTACATTTCATGAGTGCATGAATCATTCAAATACATTTTAAGAGCAGACTAAGAAAGGAAAAATGAAAAAAGAAAGCAAGCTCCAGTCTGATGGGAATCCAAATGAAACATTTAACAAAGCATTTCAAAAAACTTCCATAACAAGACCTCCAGTGACCCCATCGCACCATTGTTAATGCCGCGTTCTTTCATATGGGAATAACTGCCAAAACGAGAGTTAAAAGCATTAAAACAAAAGTTTTGACGTTTCCTGTTGACTGCTAATGAGGACAGTCCGTCTTTACTCATGCATATGTAGGATATAATGCATTTAAAATATTACTAAAACATAATAAAAACTAAATGCATGCCCACCATTCATATGTGCATCACACTCTAATAGAAGAATTAATATTCCATTTAATTAAAATTGTTATACACAAACACTGAGTACAGGCAAAATCGTGTTAAAAACTACTAAGTCAAATCTGTCAGAGCATCCGTTCTTAAACTCCTGTTCTCAAGGGTTAATTCACCTCTTACAAGCTGACCTCCATATTCGCTTTTCAAGTGAAAAGGCTACATCTACTGTACTACTAAACGGGATGCATGCATCACAGTTTCAAAGCTCCCGTGAAATTGAATCCATCTAAGACAGGACGATTATCTTCACAAGCCACAGTCGCACAAGAAATGAGCTTCAGCTGTTCAGTGTGAGATCTAAATGAGGCGGGGGCACAGCTGTAAGTTTCACTTGGAAGCATTTAGATACCATTTTCTTTTTGTAAAATAATACATTTTCTCCTGCCGTTCAGCTCAGGAGCACGTTCTGCTTGTCTGCTCTGCTTTGTCAGCTGACTCTGCCGCTTTGTTTAATGCAACAGCTGTGAATGACTGCGCCGTGCTGTTTAACAGCTACCTCCTGGTCCGGTATATTTGACTAAACTTAGCACAAAAAATAAGGAAATGTGTTTGGTCGATTATTTCTTTGTTTTAATAATGTTTCTTGACAACAAATCTTATACCATTGGAAAGCCTGTTTATTTGTAAGGAAAATACATCTGAGTTAAATATGTGGGTTGCAGCCAACATGTAATAAAGCTTCTCTGTCAATGCCAAACAGCTTATTCTGCTACTGACTCGTGTTTGGTGTAATTTATTGCATTGGATGATTGAAGTCTAAAAAAACTTAGATCCTGAAGACGTGGGGGAACTTTATGTTCAGCAGCGGGTCCAGATTCTGCCTTTGGCAGCTGCATTGTAGGATCAAATTGTAGAGAAGATGCAGAGAATGCTATGCTGATTGTTGCACCGATAGAGTGAGAACTTTTGGTGGCGGTAGTGTGATGGAAGATAGGATTCTGCAACCAGTGGCAATCCCATATCTCCACACTCTGGGACTGAACTCTATCTTCCAAGATGACAGTGGGGTTTATCAGAATTACAACAAAGAAATAATCAAACGTGTTAGGCTTGGATAATGCTTTCAAATGCTATACTGACCAAAAATTCACAGGAGTCCATTTACATTTACTGGAATGGAAGACTGTGCCACTAATTCCCTACGTATGATGGCATTATCATAGAATTCAAATATATTTGAAATGCTATCACAGAAAAATCTCCAGTCATAAACCATTTAAAACACAAGAGTTGATTTCATGAAAATTTGGAAAAAAAATGATTTAATTTCCAGGACATACTGTATTTCATGTGTCATTAAACTGTTTACTTCACATCTACTGTTCTGTAGACCATTTACCAAACAGGCGTTTGCTCTACAGTCCACTGAGTTTTCAACCAGCAACTGTCCAGCTGAGCGACAGGAAATTTTATGTCCTCTGTTGGCTTGTTTGATCAGGAAAAATAGCCTAAAATTGCAATATATACAGCATATCTATATTCATAAACAAGTGATGGTTACAGACTCAAACTTCTGCACATGTTTAGAGACACCTACACTGAAGAGCTTCTCTGCTTAATTTGGATTAAGCCATCCACCCATTTTCTAATGCTTCTCTGGACACAGGTTATAGGGGCAGCTGTCCAAGTAGGTGTGCCCTGATCTCCCTCACATCGGTCCCCGCCTCCAGCTCTTCTAGTTGGATACTGAAGTGTACTCAAGCCACCCGAGAGACATTCTGTCCAGCATGTCCTTGTTCTGCCTCAACCATCAGTACCCACAGGTACACAAATCAACAGCTTTGCCTTCACACTCATCTTTGGTTTTTTATCAGGCTTTAGTTAGTTCTCTGTTTTTGGATACAACTTGATTTTTTTTTATTTAAAACATCAGGGTGACAGTAGCACAAAGGTCCCTCCTTTGAAAGCTGAAAATTTCCCATGACTTCAATTAGTAAGCAATCACCACCTGGAATTTCAAATTTAACCATGAACAATGAAGGGGGGGGGGGGGGGGGGGGGGGGGGGGGGGGGGGGGGGGGGGCAGATTTTTACACTTTGACATTTATTCACTGAACTTCTTTCCCTTCCTCCTGTATTAACTATTGAGCTCTCTTCTTTGTGAACGCCAGGTTGCAGAGCTCGTCTCCTGCTGTTTCCGAGTTGCTTGCTACCTCTCATGCATGTTAAATGACAAAGGAAAATGATGCAGGGCAAGGAGGATGGCAGGAAGGATGAAGTAAAAAGCAAAAAAAAAAAAAAAAAAAGTCTTGAGAAAGCACACTTTCTGCTTTGTTTCATCTTGTTTCCTTCACATGTGATATGTCATGTATTATTGTTCCCACACTGCAGTGACAGCGCCTTTGATGACTAAAAGACTTCTAACTGCATTGCATGTCATCTGCATATGAGCAATCATGCACAGACAGAGTGCGCTACACGTTACATGACAATGAACATTGTATTAAATCATTTATTCATAACACTGAGTTCAACTCCAGTTTGTTGGGTGAACAAGAACAGAGAGAGAGAGAGAGCTGGACTCCATGGGGTGCCGTTTCCCTGACAGCAATTAACCAAACTGAGCTCTCGTTAGAGTTACTGTAAAAACTGTCAGAGGTCATTGGGAAGAGGAAAAAACTGTGACCAAAATATTTTGATACTCTTATGGGAGGATTTTTTTTTAAAGGTATTATTTATGTATCTACACTGTGTGCAGAGAAATGATACAAGAAAAGACTGAACCCCTGAATCCTGATACTGAGCAGTTCTGTTATGCAGACTGCTGCATGATTGCCCCTCACAGGGTATGATCACTGCAAATCAATACAAAGTGAGTGAGATCCTTTATCCTACATTGAACTGTTTCTATCCATAGGACATGCAAGGACACTGAGCGGTAAATACTGTAGTGTTCACTGTAACCAGATTTGAACCCAGTTAAATACTTTTGAAACAATGTGTTAGAGCTCTTCTCTACCATCAGACCACTAAATGAGGATTATCTTTGGATATAAGGTGCTCCATGCCTCCAGCAGTGTTCCAAAAACTCGGGCAAACATGTTCCGGTGGAACAATTGCGCAGCATCCCACTAATGCACTACATGTTAGAATCTCATTTAATCTGTCCTCTGCTAAAATGCAGTTGTTATTCACATAACAAGCACGATGCTTGTGGTTACTGATGAGAGAAGCTGAAAGCTGAGGAGGAGTTCTACTCTTCCGGCAAAGTTTGTATGTAGTGCTGTTGTTGTACTAGATTCACTGCCCTGTAAGAAAGGAAATTAAATTCTGGTTCACCGGTGTTTTGGCAGTTTCTCCCTCTTCCTCCCCCTCATCACTGCAGTTGTTCCAAACTTTAAAGGTTACCATCTAGCAAGCAAGACTAGAGGGAAAGCACAGCAGCATCTTGAACCTCTAAAAAGAAATTAAATTCAAAATTTGTAGGTGCATCGTTAAACAACCATCAAATACTGTTGAAACTGTCAAATTACATGGAGATGAGAGAGGCCAGTTATTGGGCAATGTCATGAATTTCACATCATGCTTTTATTGTTTATCATATTGCATTTACATGCTAAACAAAATTAGACTTAAAAGACATGATTTGAACAGAAATATGTAGAAATATGACTGTGGAAGGTTCTTAACCCATCAGCAGGACCAGTACCTGCTCCTTTATGCACTGTCAGAGCCCTGCAAAATGACCTCCAGAAGGCCACTGGTGTGAACATCTGACCAAACAGTCAGAAACAGACTTGGCGCCGTGTGTTTTTCACAGAGCACATGTGACAGATGTGAAAGGGTCTGGAGAAGCCACGGAGAACGTGATGATGCCTGTAACATCGTTCAGCATGACTGGTTTGGTGGTGGGTCAGTGATGATCTGTGGAGGCATATCCATGGAGGGATGCACAGCCCTCTGCAGGCTAGGGAACAACACTGACTAACTGGGATTAGATATTGGGGATGAAATCCTTGGATCCACTGTCAAACCCTACGCTGGTGCAGTGGGTCTTGGGTTCCTCTTGGTGCACCTGCCTATGTGGCAGTTCCTGGAGGATGAAGCCTGACATAAATTCAATAGAACACATCTGGGACATTATGTTTTGGTTCATCTGACGCTGCCAGGTCACACTCAGCCTGTACAGGAGCTCAGTGATGCACCGGTCGAGATCTGGGAGGAGCTCCCACAGGACACCATCCGTGGTCTCATTAGAAGCATGTCCCAATGTTGTCAGGCATGAATACAAGCACATACAAAGCCATACAAACCACTGAGTACCATTTTGCAATGAAATTCCAGCTAAATGAACTAGCCTGCTGCATAACTTTTTTCCCTATCAGCATCAATATCAGCATGATTTTTTCCCTGTTGAGATCTGTTTTCTGTTAAAGTGTTCCTTTAACTATTTTGAGCAGTGTACATAGTGTTACGCATGTTATACATTAGTTTGTTAACTACCAGTGACAAAATACTTGGTAGTGGTAGGAGATGTTAAACAGTACATAGATTATTATGAAGGCATCACATAAATGAACATGAATATGTAAGTTTATGTATGTGATACTTGCGAGTACAAAAAATATGAGTTCTGATTTATGACACTCTGATAACTGTCAAATATCTGTTATTAATTCCTTTAGCATAAAAAAACGTAATATATTTCAAAGCAGATTATTGCTTCAGCTCCATCACTACACTTTCAGATCAAATAAACAGCTAAAATATATAAGTAATGAATATTTATCAGGTGTTCCCTGTTTGCCAGTGAGATGGAACAGAGAGGGATATCAGTACATCCTTTACATAAATCTTTATAAAAGAAAAAAAAATAGATATGTTCAATGGATGTAATGCAATGGCTTCAAAGAGTTTCTTTCCCACTTCTTTCTATAGGCCTGACAAGCTTCTTCTTTATGAATTTGCTGTCATGATGAAGGTGACACATTGATGCTCATCATGTTTATGAACAAATATAGCTGGATGATGTTTATGTTTACACTGCTTTTGTATTTCATTTGATTTGTGATGACTAAGAAAAGGCAGAGGACATGACTCTCCCAGAAAAAAAAAAAAGATCCTGTGCTTCTGTCAGTTTACTGAAGTAGAAATGAGACATAATGTGTAGATATGCACACATTTTTACATCTTTTTGGTAACTTTTTTTTTTAATCAGTTATTAAGATTTACAAAGTGAAAATATACAGTTCATACACTGTCTCTACTGGCATAACTTTATAGTGATTATCTTTGGGTAGATCTTAATATCTTAACATCTTTATTGTTGTGTTGGGGTTTTTAGAGTGAGACCTCTGGGCCCTGTTTTCATGCAGACACACTGCTTTGTGCCAGTAAAGCAGAATTTTCTTGATGAGCAGTGATAGTTTCAAAATGCTGAACAGCTTGTGCCTTTTTGGTGGGTGGCTGATTTGACCCTGACAAATCTGTTGGATGTGAAGTGCTCTGTTGGTTGCACACTGATGGCACAGGGACAAAAACATCTTACCTACACAATCTCAAGATCCTGGGACTGTTACCTCTGGATCAGCTGTGTGTTTCACTAAGAAAACTGGCTTTGTTTCCATGTGGTAAGCCATTGAGGACCATGCAGTGATCACACCAGAGGCAACTGGTTATGTCTTGTGTATTAGAGAAAGCATGTGGCAGCCCACACTCTTCACAGGCCTGTGACACTTAAAAGCGACAAGGACATATCAAAAAGGAGCAGGTCTTTTCAAATTATTAAAATAGAAAGGTAAATAGAGTGAATGTTGTGGTGGGGAAAAAAATCCATCAACTGCAACTAGTTGGGGGTGAGTGGAGAGGGAAGAAAATAAAAATGAGAGTCAAGAAAGACCAAGGATGAAATACAATCTATGGGAAAGCATAGAATAGTTGAGGATATGCAGTAGTGGGACATAAATG
The DNA here is from genome assembly GCF_007364275.1 of Archocentrus centrarchus. Lineage (NCBI taxonomy): Eukaryota > Metazoa > Chordata > Actinopteri > Cichliformes > Cichlidae > Archocentrus > Archocentrus centrarchus. Next base: position 25,998,241 of record NC_044367.1, on the reverse strand, counting down.
AATCAGCAGTGAAAGCAGAGGAGTGGAGGAGAAATGCTGAGTACATTAAGGGGAGTTTCCCTGCAGCCCTACCATAACTTAAGGATGATTCAGGGTCACCTAATTAAGGTTTAACTATAAGGTAGAAGGAGAATTTTAAGCCTAATTTTTTAAAAAAAGAAAGAGAGGGTGTCTGTCTCTTGAACCCTAACTGGTTCTGCAGGAGAGGAGCCTGATACCTGAAGACTCTGCCTCCCATTCTAAGTTTGGAAACTCAACCACCTTTAATCTACATCCCTACCATGCCTTCAGAGTGGCCGACCCCTCAGATCAGAGAATCAGTTGTCGTCCCACATGCTTTTGTGAGTGTGAAGTACTCTGTTGGGCTGACATGATACCATGAGGTCTTTCCACCAAGACACCCAGCTTAGATGGGGTCTGACAGTTCAGGACTTTGGACATGAGAACAGTTTTAAATTCAAATCCAAATTTAATAAGGAGGCATTAAGAAGAAGCTAATATGGGAGAAATATTTTATCTAAGAAATCCTAAGAGCTCCTCAAAATGTCAAGGAAGGTCAAGGTGTGGCAGTCAGAGTAGGACCGGGAAGCAGGACTTAAACTCAAAAAATGTTTTTTCTTGCAAAATTACAAAACAAGGCTGGAATGAAGTCAGAGATACAGAAACTCAGAGATAAACAGGAACCCACAGAACAAGAGCACCACATCATGAAGGGAAAAGGCAACAAAGAACTGAGGAAAACTGAGGCCTTAAATACACACACAACGTAATTAGGGAGAGTGGAGACAGCTGGGGAGAATGCTAACTAATGACAAGGGAAGCAAAACTTAAACAATGCACACGAGAGAAGGGCGAAACAGGAAGTAATGTCTAACTTGACACAGAACACAGAAGGGTGGGAAAACAATTTAGGGGAATTAACTATAAATGATAACAATAATTATAAATAAAAAAACAGAACCTGAGAATAACACCATGGAAAAACAATTGGACAATTAAGTCTAGAATATGAAAATCTAGACAACAAGAATATGTAACGGTTTTTCTCTAATGCTGTGGAGCAAGCAGGCCCTTACCATCAGAAATGCTGCTTCAGTTTTAGAAGCCACGTCTGCCAGCTCTAATATTTTATTGTTGAGTGGACTGTAAATTATGAAGAATTTATCCTGAACCCAACTTTTATTTACAGTCAGTATATAGTTCCCCATCAGCAAATCTTTATAAAGTTGAAAAAAAAATATATATATATATATATATAATATATATAATTTTTCCAATTCCACTATAGCACATAAAAGCAAAATATATGATAGTGAACAAAACAGAAACAAGCATGGAAAGTAACAACCGATTCTGCTGATTTACCATCAATCATTTATATGGCAGGTAGGAAGAGTCCCTATGCATTGCCCCCACTTGTACACCCACACATGCACAAAAACACACATGCACCACCGTTTTGTGATGAATACAAAATGACATTTCAATTTAGTGTTTCCCTGTTGTGATGTTGTTGCACTTGCATACCAAATCAGCTCCTTCACTCATTGCCCACATCTGCTTCTTTCCCTTTTCATCCCTTAAAATGAAGAAATGCAAATATGCAGAGAAACAAATGGTCCTAAGTGCTAAATAGGAATGCTGGTGTGTTATATAGCAAAAGGTCTGCAGGGGAGATGATGTGCCAATCATCTGTGAACACAGCTCCAAGCAAAAAGAAGCTTTCCTGAATTATCACCTTTTAAATTTTGTTTCATGATCCTAAAGGAATCATGAAATCATAGATGAAGAGTAATTTTGGCTTGTGCCAAAGGTAATCAATTAACTGGTTAGGACTCAGATTTGCACTTGGGTTTGTTATTAGGAATTATCAGCTGCTAATATCGCCAAACTATCACCAAAATCTTTATATATATTTGCCTTCACATGCATATAAACTTGAGTGAGTCCCATTCTTAATCCAGAGGGTTTAATATGATGTGGGCCCACCCTTTGCAGCTATAACAGCTTCAACTCTTATGGGAAGGCTTTCCACAGGTTTAGGAGTGTTTATGGGAATTTCTGACCATTCTTCCAGAAGCACATCTGTGAGGTCAGACACTGATGTTGGAGAGAAGGCCTGGCTCACAGTCTCCACTCTAAGTCATCCCAAAGGTGTTCTATCAGGCTGAGGTCAGGACTCTGTGCAGGCCAGTCAAGTTCTTCCACACCAAACTGGCTCATCCATGTCTTTATGGACCCACTTTGTGCACTGGTGTGCAGTCATGCACATCCAGAGAACATGTCTCTGCTGCTCTAGAATCCAGTGGCAGCGTGCTTTACACCACTGCATCCAATGCTTTGCATTGTGCTCGGTGATGTAAGGCTTGGATGCAGCTGCTCGGCCATGGAAACCCATTAATGAAGCTCTCTACACACTGTTCTTGAGCTGATCTGGACACATGAAGTTTGGAGGTCTGTAGTGATTGACTCTACAGAAAGTTGGTGACCTCTGTGCACTATGACCCTCAGCATCCACTGACCCCTCTGTGTCATTTTATGTGGCCTACCACTTTGTGGCTGAGTTGCTGTCTCTCTCTTCCACTTTGTTATAATCCCACTAACAGCTGACTGTGGAATATTTAGCAGCGAGAAAATTTCAGGACTGGACTTGTTGCATCCTATCACGGTACCACGCTGGAATTCACTGAACTCCTGAGAGCGACCCATTCTTTCACTGATGTCTGGAGAAGCAGTCTGCATGCCCAGGTGCTTGGTTTATACACCTGTGGACATGGAAGTGACTGGAACACCTGAATTCAATGACCTAGATGGGTGGGTGAATACTTTTGGCAGTATAGTGTAAATGCAAGGGGAATATTTCTGAGTGGTGGTGCTCTGTTCCTCTGTGCAGCAACCTATGAACAGGGGTTACATGGAGGATTCTTCCAAAAATAAACTTACCAGAATAAAACACCTGCAAACAGTTACAAATATTGTACAACTAGAGTAATTTTGTAAACAAATGGTGTGGACAATTTAAGTTCAGCTCTTTGGTCACAGTCACCAAACATGAAGAGTAAAAATAGAATAGATCACTTTAATTAAGATGATCATATTCTACTTTGGGGCCGTGTGGCAGCCAGTGTCATAGGAACCAGAGCACAAACAGATGAATGAATGGATTCTGCTAATTATCATCAAAATCTGGAAATAAATTCCATGCATTCAGTTAATAAAGGTATACATTTTTTTGCTTCTACATTGATTAAGCAATTCACTTTAAAATCACACATCCATACTATTCAAGAGGCATTCACACTCCCCTGTCAAGAGCATCATTAAAAAAATATTTGAGTACATCTTAAATAGATGAGCATCTACTTCCAAGAGACTCTGAAATATTTCATGAATTGAAATGAACTGCTATGGAGGGCTGCTGAATATTACTATCAAGAAAGATTAGGTGGTGCAAGCTGTGCCAAAGCAGTGTTACAGCTGATTTTTGGGGGGTGTTCACATTTGTTTGCTCTCGGTACATTAACGTTTGGTGGAATGCATACTTACTGTTGCAGTGTTTGCTGGCTGGATTCCAGTTACTTATTTTAACTTCAACAAAATGCAATATGTATTTACCCAGAGGTGCCCAAACTAAATTTTGCAAGTGAACGCGTTCTTGATCAGACAATTGTCATCTCTTTGGGCACAGTTATTCATGCAGATGTTTTCATTTATTCAAGAGACAGACGATAAGATTAAAAAAAAAAATTTTTTCCCCCTTTACATTTTCATACATTTCAAGTTAAGTTGAAGGAACTTCCTTCTTAACCCAGTGTGTGTGCAAATGCATTGGCTATACAAACTTTGTGTATGTGTGTGCATTTATTCGCGGCCTGCTCTAAATCAGTGCCGCTATCAGCGCCGTCACCAATCAGTGGCTGTTGTTCAGAGTAAAAAGTCAAACCAGTAAGAGTCCACAATTTAGAATAAAATAGCAGCCAATCAGAGGAAGCCTTTTGTATGAAATGGCAGCCAGATGACTCAGCTGGAACGTCTGAATGAGAAATCATAAAAAGTCTTCTGTCCAGTCCAAACCCCGTGTTAGTCAAGCCTGATTCAATCAGTGAACCAGTCATATTATTATTCAGACCTTTCTTTTCCTATACTATAAATTATTAATTTGCAGTCCAGAATTGCTAATTCGTCCAGCATATTACCTACATATCAATTTCTTGTGGTTGTTTGAATGATTTTACATCATTTTCTATAACTTCAGGCTTTGTAAGATAATATATGCAAAGCAAATAATACATTATCCAAGTAGACCAAACTAATTTCCTCACTGACCAGTGATAGAAACTAAGATGTTAGACAGTTTGGTATAAGTTGAATTCTTAATACTTAAAAAAATACTTTTAGTTAACCATAAAGTTTCTTTCATGTTCTGTGTTGACCTATGACACAACTATTATAACGACTCTGTTTTAGAGTTTATCAGTGGCATCCTCTCCATTAGCGGGTGTTTTTTTCCTTAACAGTTAAAAAAATACATTATTAATAAAGTATACTTGTATAGCACTTATCAAACCCAGTATTCCAAAGTGCTTCCCACAAACACAGAGTAAAAGAGCAAACTGGGAGGAAATTAAAATAGGACATGCAAGTGCAATATCAGAACAAGTGATTCCACTGTAATGGATAACTTTAAATTTACTTAAAATCTACTATTTAAAAGTATATAAAATTTAGACTAAAATTTACAAAATGCTCATTACTAAATGAGTCTTTAGCAGTGATTTAAAAGAAGACACTGAGAGACGGGATGGATGGATTTCCTCACGCAAGTCATTCCACAACCAGGGAGCCCGAACAGGCCACACAAGATTTCTCAACTTCTCAGGAGACATCAATAAAACAAATCAATGTAATAATCAGCTGGGATACAAACAAAGAATCTCAGCAGCAGCAGATTGACTCAGCTCGATGTAGCATCCCATAGCTTCTGCTGGAATTGCAACGGTGGTCTTGAGCGGGCTTGATTGGTTTTTCTGCGTATTAATCTAACAGCGGTGGTGTTAGCTGATGACTGTTACTCTGAAAAAAATGGCAGCTGGAAATAAGCATGGTTTTGTGAACTTTACATCAAATGGGATGAATAAAAAGAAAAAAAGAAAGGAAACCTTCAAGTCTCAAAAGTAATTTCATCTTTATATTTATTTATTAAGAACTCCGGCAATCTGTCAGTCTCACCGACATCCAGTTGTGCCTAAATCGTTTAGCCAGTCAGCCATTCCCTCACAGAGCTACTCAATTAGTGGACCAGCCAGCTGCTAAGTCAGTCACTCAGCCAAACAGTTGCCTCAGATAGCCAACCAAGCAGGCAATTACACATTAAAGCGTGGGGCTATGGTGTGTAAGTATGTGTGTGATGTCGTGATTCTATAGACACCCTGCTTAATTTAGCAAGTCCAATAAATTCCATGCCTGACCAACTGCAAAGTGAAAGCCTTGAAGGCATATATTCACATATGCACTTTTCAAAGGTCATCATAAAGAATTAATCTCCACGCAGTCCACTCCATCACATAGGAGATGGAGTGGACTGCACACACATGCTCGTTTAATACTTATTACTGGGTGTATCAAATTGAAATTATACTGTATGTTATAGATTGAAAGCTGTTCAGCATTCAGAGGCCAAAGCACTCAGGCAAAATGAGGGTTGATTACATTCACCTGTGTGTGTGCTATAAATCAATCATGGATTACGTTGCTATAATGAAATCCAGCAGGACTCTGAGATCTGAGGAACAGCATTAAAGATGAGCCGGTCAGCATCAACACCATCTATTTATTAGAATAGTTTGAACTCTAGTTAATGTTACACTGAATGCAGCTGAAGTTACAACATCAGATGCTGATTCAGAGGCCTTTGTATTCTGAAAATATCACTGCAAAGGGAAATTACATATGTGGTTATTATAGTCAGACAAAATCAAAGAGAAAATCTCCAACAGGAACCTGGGTAAGAAAAAATATTACAAAAATCCTGCGACACATTTTTGAAGTACATACTGTTGTAATCTAAAGCACAGATGCTGATTCATGTTTCTGCCGGTGAGTGCTCAATCTATGCCCGATCTGTGCCCCCACCCCCACCCTCAGGACAGCTCCAATTGTTCACAAGCCAACAGATGCGCTCAAACATGAAGAACTTACCTGGTGAAACACTGCACAGTGTAAAAGTAATAAAATTACCAACAGATTATTCAGTAAAAAGGCCAACATAAATCACTTCAAGTGCACAATACAACACAAATCCATTACCACCATGCATGATGCAACATGCTCCTACATGTCTCATTAGAAGTTAGAAGAGTAAAAAGAGTAACACATTAAAATCCAGTCAATCACACGGGGCCACACAGACAAATAAGCTATGAAAATGTCTCTCCTTGCAGGTGTGCGCTTGAAGGAGTCGTCCACAATTACATCATGTTCCCATTTTGTGAGGCATTCTTGTTCCAGTGTGTAAAATGTCACCACTAGATGTCAGTAGATTGCAGATTGCAGTCAGCTCAGTCCTGTTTTCTTACCTCTTCCAGTTTAAGTGCATAATACTAGCTACGGTGACAGCTGTAGGACAAACAACTCTGGCCACCCTGTGAGTGCTGGCAGTCTGCTGTTTACCTCCACCATCAATATGTGTCCATGTCTCTTTATTCCGGAGGAGGCTGGAAAACTTTGTGAAAACAGTCCGATTCGAGCCAATGAGTCAGCAACGTTCACTTCTGTGCGATGGCAACAATACTGAGGCGAATTGTTGATGATAGTTGGTCAGGCATGGAATTTATTGAGCTTGCAGTTAAGTTAAGCAGGGCATGTACAGAATCACGACATCACACACACACCACAGACCTGTGCATTAATGTGTAATTGTCTGCTGCCGTTAGTTTCACTAACGTTGGCTTTCTTTTTCTAACATTGTCAGACTCTGACGTGCAGCAAACAAGCTCTCATAGAATGCGAGGATGAAATCAAAATGTTTACCAGAGGGAAAGTGTGATTTTTAAGACACTTGAGCCTAAGATTAGCTGGCATAATATTAGCTTATAACCAGCTATTGTTATTGTTTAGCCGGCTTGTTGTCAGCTGTCTGATGTCTAATCTGCTGACAGTAAGTCAGTTGTCAGCACATCACTGATCATAATTTCAATCATTTCACAAATTTAGAAACTGGATCAAATTGGAGTCTGTATTTGTTTTCCCTCCAACTACCAATCCCTGACATGTTAGATCCTGAAGAGAGGACACTACCTTTTACTTACTGACAGACACAGAAGCAGCAACATTAACCGCTGCATTGCTACATGTGGTCTGAATTCTTCAAGCATTCAGAGACTTATCAGAGACTCCTGATCATGCTTTAATCATGGAAGCAGCACAATCCTCACAAAACACTGTTTTTTGTGGGGTTGTTGGCTATCCAGGGAAATTTTATTTTCCAGCTAGCCTGATACATCCTTCCCTTCTTTCATCCATTCGCTGCTGTTGCCTCTGTCGTCGTCTTTGACTGATTGGCCACTGCTGGAGGTGCTGGTGGAACTGAAACTGGTGCATATCGAGGAATCGATTGAAGATTTTGGGTTTCTAACCACATATTTGCCTGTTTTGTTAACATTAAGTTCCACTGTTCAAGGCTAATGCACAAGCATTGAATGCAGTGTCACGAGCACAGGCACCAAACTGCTCAATTGGAAATGTGTCATCTCAAGTCACTCTTTGATTGGGCTGATTGAGCTAAAACGTCTGTGAACCTCTACTGTGTGCATACATGAGTGCATCAACATGATTGGATAATATGTTTACTGTTCACTGATTGACTCTGGGGGCAACTTCAGCAATTTTTCCAAGGATTTCTTTTCTCAGAATTATTTGAGTGCTGTGTCTCATAGTTAAATAATGTATGTGATACTGCATGTGCATTTTCTCTTGAAGTCCTATTATTACTGTTTACAATGCCACCTCCTCTGTGCTGTGTTCCCTGCCACTCACGCAACTGAGCATCACAATGTAACAAAAAAAACGAATGTTTCCCTTTCCTTCATACACCTGGCCTGAAGGTGAACTGTGCTGTGACACAGCCAAGATGTTGGAGACACATAGAGATATTGCGCAAAGTGAAAAAGAGCCACTTTAAAATGCTGTTATACCAGCAATCTGTGACCTACATGCTGACATTCAACCAGACTGTACGTACGCACACACCGCTAGCTGAAAAGAGCAATGTGAAACAGAAAGGTGGGCCAGTAATTGTTTGACCTTTATGTTGGCAGTCAGGTTGAAACTGTGGACAAAGGCGAGCTTACCCTGAGCGGGGAGAAGTTAATCCCGACACTACATGCAGGCTTAGTGGCACAAAACCTGAAGTCCCCAGAGCATGTGTGCGATTTTAATTTTCAAGTGTTTGCTTGGCTCAAAGAGTCAAAGGCACTACAGTCTCTTATCTTTGGTTTTCATATGTCAGGTGGAGGTTATTTATAGAACATATTTATAACAACAAATGTTGACCAGAAAAACAGAGCAGATAAAACAGAAAAATAGATGAATTACTGTATATGAAACAAACATTATCAACAACAGCAGGAATATATATTAATAATGAGTGTTTTGTTGCTTATTTATGATTAGCATAAAAGATTTGATTTTCAGGAGCAGCAGACTGTTCCAAAGCTTGGAGGTGGCAGCTGAAAAATCACAATCTTCATTGTTTTGACCTGGATTTAGGAACCAGGAGCAGACCATCTAGCTGGTCAGATCTGAGAACATGAAAGTCGAGGAGTTCTGCAACATGTGAACTGAAGAACAGTGATTATTGACTTTAGAACAGTAAGGCGTTACACTGCTGCATTAACAAAAAATGTTACAACCAATGATTGCTCACACATCAGGTTTTTTATTTGGTTTTATCAGAATTACTGGCTTTTCATGGTGTTGGGGTAAAAAATAATTTGACTCATTGACCAGCCCAGTAATTGGTGTAGAAAGTGGTTCATATTTGACAATCAAAGAATGTGCCTTGATGCCATGTTGAGTTTTAGTTCATCTGGTTAAACACACAACAGCTCAATAGGCTGTCACATTGGTGAACAACTGTAATTAATAACACTGACATGGTTCCACTAAGGTGCCCCAATAAGCCAAGGCACCCCAGACCTAGCCTAAATCCAGTTATTATAAAGGTTACTAGTCATACCTGTGCATCTAATCCTGTGACAAAAAGCCTTCAACACATGTCATCATTACAGAAAGAGCTGGAAAAGGCTACACACTGTGTTTGGTCATTATTGCTCTTACACACAGCTGTCCAGCACTGGGATACTAGTTTAACACAAATGAAGTAAGATGTGTTCAAACAGTGAACTTCATTTAATTTCTTGACTCCATTAACGATGTTTATCACCATCAGCTTCATCAGCAGCAGCACTGTTGTCGCCTGTATGGCCACAGTCAATCACTGTCACTAAAACAGCAGAGTATTAGCCATGAAGCATCAGTCCAGAGAAAACATGTGGTGTGATGAGTGCTTGTGCATGTGTGAATACCTTTGAGCTCGATTAGGGTCATGCGGTGCAGTATGGTCACTCACTTTATTCGGACACGCGCACAATAAGGAATGAAAAATACCTCTGAGAGATTATGAATTCAAGGACAGCTACTCTTTCACACAGTGGATTAGAGGAAAGTGAATGTAAAAAGTTGGAACAAAGAACATAACACACTGCAAACTTGTGACAAATTCAAAGAAGAAACATTTCTGAAAGGAGGGAACGGCATTCTCCTTCTTCCTCAAAAAAATAAAAATACTAAAATCTCATTTGGTGGTTTAAAGATGGAAATAAGGGCTGTAAGTCCAAATGTATAGATGTTAAGATCTGGTGACTGCAAAGGCTGTAGTATACAAAATCTGCATCATTTTCATACTCATACCCTGTGGATGACAACAGTGTGCTCCTAGAAGTGATTTCTTCCATCGGGATTGAAATGTTTCAGTAATTAAGGCAATTAGTCAGTACAAATTTGTATTGATTTGGGGAGATGTGGACCCAAATGCCCCCCCACCCCAACACTTTTGCTACGGTGTCAGCATAAACAAACATTTCCTGGTCTTCCAGAAGCTCGTGTGTCATAAAGTAAGTAAATAAAATTAAAGAATAAATGAAATGACTATTATGCCTTTTTACTCCATTTTGCATTTAAATTTAGTTACAGCCAAATTAAAACTATAAGTCAATTCAAATATATATATGCTATTTTTAAAAACAGAAAAACATGCCAGCCAAATGCAAATCAAACTAAATAAATTATCCATGGACAGAGAAAAATACCCAAAGCCCCCAGCTATGGTCAGTGGATTTTTCTTTATTATTATTATTTTTTTTAAATATATTTGAAGGGCTGAAATAGAGTTTTAATCAATACTTGGAATCCTTTGCCCCTCTTTCACAGCCTGTATTCATACTGAAAACCAAATTAAGCAAGCTTTTGCCCTTCTGCTCCACGGGAGGTTCCTGTCCTCCTGTAGAGCAGAAGGGCAAATTATCTGGAAGCAATTTTCTCAAATGCAAAAGTTGCTTTTTTTACCAATAGGCATTTGTTTCAGTTCGGTGACCTGAATCAAGCAAGTACATTCATTTCATTTTTGGTCACACATGCCAGCTCTGTAACCACAGTCTCTCAATCACTCACCTACAAAAATGCCCGTAAAACATGAAATTTTATGTATATATTTTAAAAAGTGTATTGATAGTAATATCCTTTGCTTGAAAATTGTTAGTTAAAATATGCACACATTATTAAGATATATAAGCAACAGTTTTACAATTTTAAATTTTGCTGTAAATTTGCAAAAGGGTTACCGGGGCCCCCCCAACTTGGAGATAGCCTTGGGGAGGGTGCTCGAGGGAGAGCGCCAGGTGGACAGGCCTTAGCCTGTGGGGCCTAGTCAGACACATCTGGAAGTGGAGACTTGGCCCGAACCCTCTAGTTGGCCTACCATCTACAGGTGGCAACGTAGGGGTTGGGTGTGGGTGTGTCAGGCAGCAGTTGTGGAAAAACGTATCCTGTCTGAATTCCTAAGCTTATATAAACATAGTAATACTACAGCGTATGTACATTCTGTACAAATAAACCTTTAAAGAAGTAAAGCAGGGCAGCACGGTGGTGTGAAGGTTAGCACTGTTACCTCAAGGCCCTGGGTTCGAATGCATCGTCTCGCCGGGAGTTTGCGTGTTTGCCCGGTGTGTGGGTTTTCACTGGCTAATCCAGTTTCCTTCCAAAGACATGCAGGGTTATGTTAACTGGTGATTCTAAATTGCCCATAGGTGTGAATGTGAGTGGTGGTTGTGTGTTAGCCCTATGGCAGTTGGGGTAGGCTCCAGCACCCCCATGACCCTGAAAAGGATAAGTGGAAGAACATGGATGCAAAATATCCTTCAAACTTTAAATAACTGATTCGCTAAATAACTTTAAATAACTGAGTCACTGTAGCTAAATCAAACTATAATTTATTGGTTGATTTTAAATTGATCTAATTCTGCTAAATAGGATCAGAGCTTTAAATGGAGTTCCAAGTAAAATATTTGCCTTTGTATCTTTTTATGAATAAATCAAAAATCACTATGAAAGAGTTGATTTGTGATACACATCAGTAATTTGCTGTCTTGATGATTTGTTGACTGTTTGCAAAGTGAAGTTTGCCAGTTTAACTGCAGCTGTTATTTCAACTGTGCACTGGTGGATGTGCTGATTTATCACTGGCTTCACTTTGATGCTGAAAAAAGCTTAAACGCTGCAGAGGCTCTAAGGCACGTTTTAAAGCACTCATCCAGTCATGGTGCAGTTACATGTGTTTGCTGCAGACTGAGCAGCTTTTTGTTGGCATATTTATTTGTCTCTTTTTTGGCCAAAGTTATGGCATCCTGATCCTCATGTGATGCTGTACATCAGATTAGTAGAACAGAATTGCAGAGACTTCTGAACTTGTCTTTGAATTAAGATTTATTCAGTGTTAAAGTAATCCAACCAAGTGTTTTAAGTACTCAGTTTAACTCAGTAATCTGAACTGTCCATGAAAGTGACTAAGTCATTAGGCTCCGCCCAAACAGTCAAAAGTCAGTTGCTGTGAGCAAGCAGAATCCAGATCTGAGCACAAGTGTGCAAATGTGTGAGACTGTAGCGGTGTGCAAAGCAGACACTTGCATGTGCTTTTCCTTCTTTGTGTGCCTGGCTCCAGAGGACAGTGAGTCCAAATGGACTATGTTCTGCAGCTCTGTTGTTGAGACTGCTGCACGGAGGTTCGGCTGCAAGGTGGTTGGTGCCTGTCCAGATGGTGGACACTGGAGGTAGAGGAAGCAATCAAACTGAAGGAGGAAGTCCTATCGGGTTTGGTTAGCTGGTGGGACTTCAGAGGCAGCTGATGGTACCAGCAGGCCAAGTGGAACGTGGCTCCAGCGATGACTGAAGAAAAAGCTAGGGTGTGGGTGGAGTTCGGTGTGCTCCAACTATAGGAGCAGACTCCACATTCCTCACCCTCCCCGAGAAGGTCTGTGCCAGGGTGAAAAGGAGAGTTTGTCCATTAAATGAACGTCAGATTCAGGAGGAACAATATGGTTTTCATCTTGTTGCAGAACACTGGACCAGCTCAAGAATATTCAAGTGTGCATGGGAGTTTGTCCATTCAGTTTACATGTGTTTTGTGGACTTGGAGAAAACATTTGATTGTGTTCCATGGGGTGTCCGGGGTGCTGTGGGAGTATGTGGTTTCTGGCCCATTGTTATCAGCCATTCAGTCCCTGTACAACTGCAGCGAGAGCTTGGTCCGCATTGCTGGCAATAAGTCGGACTCGTTTCCGGTGGGTGTTGGACTCTGCCAGGGCTGCCCTTTTTTCACCAGTTCTGCAGGGAGAAGGAGATTGATAGACGGATTGGGGCCGCGTGTCAAGGCGTGGGGGAAAAGAGTGGACACACAGGCAGTCGCTGCAGTGAAAAAGGTGTTAGTTTATTTTAGGGCTGCAACGATTCATCGATTAACTCGATTAAATCGATTCTAAAAATTTATCGACACAAATTTACTGTGTCGATGCTTCGTTTAAACTCTGCAGCGCTCAGCTGTCTCGGTGTAAGCGGCGCTCCTCACTAGCATTAGCAGCATTAGTGCTGACGTTTTTTTGTGGGTTTATTGGGGGCTGGCAAACCAACATAGAACTGCATTACCGCCACCTACTGGACTGGAGTGTGAATCACTCACGTATACACAAGCACACATTCTAAAAAGCTCGCCGTCGCTGCGATGGATTTCATTTAACACAGAGTGGATCATCACTAGAGTTGCCACCTGTCTCGTAAAATACAGAACCCCGTATGTTACGGGACTCCGTGGAATACGGCTCCGTAACATACGGGGTTCTGTATTTTACGGGACGGGTGGCAACTGTCGCTGACATGCATTTCCACGCCTCCACTGCTCTCTGTGTGTCTGTGTGTGTTGTGCTCGCTGAGAATTTCAGCTGCTATTTTTGTCTTTACTTCAGCTGTAGCTACCAGAACTGGTTTGCTAGCGAGCGCGGGCCATTAGCACTAGCGATGGTTCGGTACCGGAAGGCCCACCCCCCAGGACCGAGGGGCTCCTTCAAAATATTTTTTATACTTTAATCCCTTATTAGTGACTAAATATAGACCTGCAGTAGAAACGTATTTTCGAGAATGCTTGTGAATACAAAGCATTACACCATTACTCACACATGCGCCATGGCTCCCGCAGCCACTAGTTTTTCAAAACACTCATAGCAGGCAGCGGTTTTAACTGCGCAAGCGCAAAGAGGCGAAGCTGTGACAGTGAGCTCAAGTAGTGAAAAAGGAAACGTTTTTCCAGCGTCCAAAACAGCAGCTTTTTCTTTTAGTAACCACCATTAAATCTGTGAAACAGCTGGAGGTCCTTCATCAAGCACCTGATCAGCAAGTGTTAAGGTGAAGAAAAGAGAACTTTGTAGCTGCTCCATTCACCGCTGTTTGTTCACAGGCGAAAAACTGCATTACGGAAGTTAAAATATGCAGATAAACTGTTAATAAAAAAAAGTATTTCTTATCCGATTACTCGATTAATCGCTGGAATAATCGATAGAATACTCGATTACTAAAATAATCGTTTTATGCAGCCCTAGTTTATTTACAGTGCGATAAGAAAATGGGATTGTGAGAAGGGATTTCCAGGTGAGGTATTGTGGAACACAGGCTGAGTGAGGATGGAGAGGTCCGGGGAATCCAGAGGGAGCGAGTGGCGGCAGGGTTGGCGAGTGTGGGGGCAGGCGGACTCCAACAGAGGATAGAGGGGTGGCATGGTGAGCAGTGACAGAGGACCAGTCGGTTATGGAGCAACAGGCAGGAACTTTCACAGGGATCTGGGGCAAGAAACGGAGAACAGGTAAGTCACAAGCAGTCACAACGAGAGCAGCACAAGAAAAACGGCCGATACTAACTGAGACTCAGTCAATAATCCAGCGAAGACTGAAGGTCCGCCGGCAGCTTAAGAAGCACAGCCTGATGAGCCGATCTGCCACAGGTGTGGTGGAGCACGCCCAGAACGTCCGCCCAGGAAGGGAAGAGACACGGGAGGCCGCCTCCCATGAGCCCACACATAGAGGAGAGACAGACAGAAGACATACACGCCCACAAGCACACACACCAAAACCCTCGGGACATGACACCATGGTTGCAGGGATGTGCATCCTGTACCGGTCCATCGTGGTGAAGACAGCTGAGCTTAAAAGCAAAGCTGTCGATTTACTAGTCGATCTATGTCCCTACCCTCACCTATGGTCACAAGCTTTGGATAGTGATCAAAAGAGCGAGATCGCTGATACAAGCATCTGAAATGAGCTTTCTCCGAAGGGTGGCCGGCCTCTCCCATAGAGATAGAGTGACAAGAGTAGTCATTTGAGAAGGACTCAAGTAGAGGAAGTTGAGGTGGTTTGGGCATCAGGCTAGGATGCCTCTTGGGCGCCTCCTGGGTGAGGTCTTCCAGGCATGTCCTAGTGGGAAGAGACCCCAGGGCAGACCAAGGACACACTGGAGAGATTATACGTCTTGGCTGTCCTGGGAACACCTCGGTGTTCTGGGGATAACCTGGAGGAGGTGGCTGGGATGATGGAGGTCAGGGTTTCTCTGCTTAGGCTCCTGCCCCTGCGACCTGGCCATGGATAAGCAGAAGAATGGCATCCTTTTTTCTTTTTTAATTAATTAATTGATTAATTTTTTTTATTTGTATTGTCGTGCTTGTGCTCCTCTGGAAGTGAGCTCGGACACTTGTGTGGATGACGTGGGTGGAAAAACTTCGCACGACCAGGAATCCTCAGTTTACAAACTTTACTGAGACTTCAGCAGGTCAGTACAGAACATTCAGCTGTTTGCATCAATGAAGGCAGCGGGCTCTAGCTCGGGCACAGAACAGCAAGTTTGCACTGTCCATGCGATGAGCCGTGAGCGCCATCTGTAGCCTTAGTAACCAAAAAACAAAGTCTCTGTTGTCTATATTCAGAACCATAGAACATTTGTAACCAATCAGCATCCTACATGCAATACACGTGACACACTACGTAAGAGAAAGAGGAGGGGACAAACTCCTCGACTGTGGACCGCCTTACAGTATGTTTTAATGTACAGCACTTTGTGTCAGCTGTGGTTGTTTTAAAGTGCTTTATAAATAAAATGGTATGGTATGGTAAGAAGATGGATGGAATTATAATTGAATACATGAATACTTTAAATAGCCTGACAAGCAGTAAATCATCAATGCCATAGCTTATAATAATGGCATCTGGTGTAGTTTGTGTTCATTATATCATCAATGGTACATTATAGGTAAAATGTAAATTGGCCTTAATGCAGAAATTTAGGAAACGAGATTATTCAAATGGGAGTAAGACATGTGCTTGAGGAAGTGTTCTGGATGTTCCTGATAGAACAAAATAAAAAGGACTGGAAATAAATTCTACTGCTCAAGAAAGTATGAAAATCTGATCAAACTGTAATTGATTGTATTTCCTGCTCTTTCTCACTCATATCTGCATACAGTATTTCCATCATTAGTCAAAGTATATTATTCACTTTCACTTGAAATAATTTTAAAAAGCTGATTACATGCAATTATAAGATATAAAAAGAACTAATGAAGTGTGAAAAATTTACCAAAAAGGAAAGAAAGGAAGTGGTGAGTTCAGCTGAGAAGGTTCCACAGAAAATCATTTGAGTGTTCCTGTTGCCTCAAACCTGGACTGATTACGCTTGGTTGCTTAAATTGCAGCGCTCGAATGTGTGTGAGTGCATCTGTGTGGGTGTGTAAGAGAACAATAGCGTCTGATTAACCCATCCTCACCTCCCCATGGGTCTCCAGCACTCTGGACCTTTGGCAATCATATCCAGTCTACTTGTGTAACCTCCATTAATTTGGAATTAAGCTGTGAATTATCCTAATCGGCTTTCTTATTAGGCATTTATGATAAACTCATTATGTATCCATCCCAAAGCATCATGACAATACATTTGTTAGCGGTGGTGATTACATGTATGTAATTTGTCATTATTAATACGCACACACACACACACACACACACACACACGCGCGCACACACACACACACACACACACACACACACACACACACACACACACACACACACACACACACACACACACAGAGAAGAGGTACCTTAGAGAAAACAGCTGATTAATTGTTGGATATGGAGGAAAAATAATACTGTAGGATGCATGCAAATACAGTCAAACAGTTTAAAGCCTTTCCAGTAAAACCTTAGCAAACACAGTTGTAATGCCTGGATACGAGCAGCTGATAGAAGTAATATCATGCAGCTTTGCCATGAGGAAAAGGCACAGGAGAATTTATTAGGCTGTAAACATGCCTTTAAGCTTTTGGTTGCCTGACTGCGGCAGATGGCGTTTGCACAGGAATCCGTCACTTTCAGTTGTGTTCATTTTCTGTATTGTTGAATGAGGCAGCAGCAGGGTTCTTGTATTATTTTTATTTATTTATTTATTCAGGGTTTGATCTATTGACTTCTATATTTGCTAGTTCATTAGTATTAAGCATATTTTTTCATATACTACAAATGTAATTTTTAGTGGAATCACTTATTCAAATTCATTTTAGCCCTTCTGCTTCCATTTCAGGTTTTCTCTTTTTTGCTGTAGGTTACATGTTGAAACTCTTAGGTCTCTGTGTGGCTCATGCAGCCTGCTAACAATTAGCCAGTGCATATGTTCGTGTGTGTTATGAAGAGGTCTTATAACCTGGTATGACCACATGCACTGAAACAATGGAATTACAAAAAAATCAAAAGTTATCAAAGTTACTTGTTGATTAAATACTTAGCTGCAATTTCAACTAGCTCATCTAATCTAGCTAAACATGTGTTGTAGAGGGTGTGTTGTCCCTGTGAGATGCTCCTTTTGAGGATTGCACAACAAGGAAGACATTACAATTCACAACCATAATTAAGTATCTACCAAGGAAGAAATATGAAAATATAAAACAATATTCTTGCTGCTTTCAGCATACTTATAAATCTCCATGATATAAAAATACATGTGTAGCCCTGTAGGAAATGGACATAAATAAGTTGATTGAATGTGGTTAAATGCATTTATGTGAATGTTACAATTTCAAATGTTAAGGTGTTAAGATAATTAATTTGCCATAAATATTCTATTTTATTTGTTTATTTCATTTGTTGTGAAGGAAAGCCAATGTAGTGTTTCATTTTAGTCACCTGTTTCTGTACTGGCTGCTGATTGGAGGTGGTGTGAGTGTGCGCGAGAGATAAGGAAAAAGAGGGACCCAAGAAGAGAGGTAGCTGGACTTTGACTGGAAAATTGAAAGTTTTATGGCGAGTTAAACTGGTACTCCGTGTTCGGACATCGGCCAGGTGGACGGAAGAGGACAGTTTCATTTGGTGCAGCCTACGCCTGTAAGTGTTTGGACTTGAAAGTCGTGGTTTGCTCGCTGGATAATCGAGCGGAAATTAGCCGCGCTGATCGTCTGAAAGCTGCGGTTGGCTAGCCCGGCTAATCGCTACAGGACTCGGCTGACTCTTAACCGCACACAGACAAAAGAGGATCCCAGATAGCGCTCTGAGCTACCTATAGTTCAGAGTTCCTCTGGCCACGCGGGAAACGGCGACCAGACGGGTATTCCCTGTGTTGCTTGCCTGTGTGGGACAACGTGGACTGAACGTTTGCACCGCCATATTGGAAAAAGGTACTGTTGGCATATTATTTTATTTTGGCTCTAATTGAGTGAAAGGACCGCAAAGTTTCTGGTCTCACCGTACCCGAGCTCCGAATCAGGCCTGCAACGGGTTTGTTTTGTTTGAGAACATAATATTTGGGACTGTTGTGTGTGGGGATACATATATATTTGAACTGTTAATTGACTTGAAAGAACTAAAATATTTATTTAAGTGTGTTTTTGGTGTTTTCTAATTAAAGTGTGGCATTGTTAATTCCAATTGTAGAGTGTGTGATTATTATAGTGGGTAAGTAATCAATACTGTTGAATACGAACTCAGGGCCCATTCATACCGATGTGGGTTACACATGTGAAACGGGCTTCTTTGTTTGACAGCTATTTATTGTTTATTTATTGTTTGTATGTACTTGTGATCTTTGCTAGCTGCATAAATTGTGCATGAAAAGGGAACATCATAATGAAACATGAAAATACTGAAATGTATTATTGCATTCAGAAGTCTTGCTTCTCTACTGGACACAGATCAGGGATGCTTTGCTGTGTCAGATAGGAGTAATAGCAGAGGATGTGAGGTTAAGCTTTTTAGAAAGAACTGTGAAAGGGTGAAAGGTACAAACATTTCTGGGTAACTCTTTGTGAAGACGCTGACATACCTTTCGATATCTGTAAAAGAACATTCTCGTTCTTCTTATCAGTTTGACTATGAGATGTGATGCATGCTCATAACCTTGACTATCAGTGACCAAGACAATACATCTGTGGTTGCTGTGGAGATGGAAAACCATACATCCATCATTTTTCATTGGCTGCTCTGAGAGCTTGTTGCAGTGAAGAGATGGTCTATGGTTTCTGTACTTTTTTGGGGGAGGAATGTGACACTGATAAATGGTAAGCTTGAATGTTTATTGTGTGCAACATAAACACCATCTAAGGCACTAACTTAGGCAGCATTACTTCTCTCCTTGAAGAGTAATACACATGAGATTTTAAACGTCCTTCCTGCTACAGCAACTACAGCATGTGCTATGCAAAAAATTAAAGTTTAGTAACGCTGCTCTTAGCAGACAGTGAAGCCAGACTCCATCTCTGTGTTTTGTACATTGAATTTCTATGTTCTATTTTTCTTACCAGTCAACCAAGGCTTTTTTTTCTTTTTTTCTTTCTATGGTCACAACCAGAAATGGCTCAGAGCACAGAGATTCAACCTGTCTGCTCCAACAGATTTTCCATTGTTTTGCACAAACCATCTTTGTAAGCTTTTATTTTCAAGGTAACCAAAAATGCCACTTTGTTTATGAAAGCAAGTTTCATTTATTTGGGTTGTTCAAGCTGAATTTGCAGCTAGGTTAATACTGAAAGATGATACTGTTCCATCTAAACTATGCACAAAAAAGTAAGAAAATGTGCATTTGGCCAGTTATTTATTTGTTGTATCAATGCTTCTTTACAGTAAATCTTATCCCATTGGAAAGCCTGTTTATTTCCCCCTACACAGAGCCACATTTGTAAGGAAATTATATTTGTGGGTTGGGCAGCAGAGTTGAGTATGAAAAACTTGCCAAATTTTCTCTGCCAGTGCCAAACAGCTTATTCTGATATTGACTCCTGTTTTGAGCTTCTGCTACCCCAGGTGCTGACAATCAGGCTTGTCATCATTGGAGTGCAAAGAGATATTCTGCAACCAGCAGCAATCCCATATCTCCACAGTCTGGGACAGAACTCTACCCTCCAAGATGACAACGCTCGCCCCCCACAGAGTGGGACTTATCAGAGACTACCTCCAGAATTTGGGAGTGGAGAGGATGGGATGGCCTGCCTGTAGTCCTGACCTCAACCCCACTGAACACTTGTGGGATCAGTTTGGGTGTGCTGTTCATGCCAGAGTGACCGACACAACCACACTGGGTGGCTTGCGACAAATGCTGGTTGAAGAATGGCATGCCGTCCCCACAGCGGCGTTTGACCAAGCTGGTGACCAGCATGGTGACCAGGTGTAGTTCTTCCACATGCCAGAACGGATGTGTTTTGGAGGCTGAAGCGCTGCATATTTAACTGCTACCTGTGCATTGGTCCAGTTGATAATTTATTTTTATGTTTGGAGTAAGAGCTTCGTAGAGTTGGACTTTGATTTGACCCTAAGCTAGAGGCAATCAGCATCTATCTAATGAATTTTAGGCCAAAAATTAGATAATAACTGAATCAGAGTCACTGTTTGCTTTGTGGGCCAATTTATATGAAGAATCTAGATTGGACTGACTGATTTTAAGTGCTAATACACTTCACAAGAGCATCATTGACACACAGAAGACAAGATCAATTATTGATATCAATAATCACGGGTCACTAGCTTATGGGGATGTGAAATAAATAGGTGTGTTCTGATTTATGTGTGTAATGATGAGCTTATATCTCATCTTTAAGTCCACTGTTTGTTTTATTTTGGTTTTAATGCCATAAAAAATAATAGAAAAGAGGGAAATACAATATAAATACGACATTATTAAACCCTTTCTAAAACTTGCTGACAAAGACTGAAAAACAATGCTCTTAACAATGATGCAGTCCTGGCTGAGCACCCCGGGTCACGCCGGTGAAGTTGACCTCTGAGGTCAAAAGAGGGACTGAAGGAAGGAGTGTAAATAAGCTGCACAGTAGAGATACCATAAATATAACAATTTAAATAGAAACAGTATCAAGTAGCATATCACAGCATTAGTCTTCACAACAAGGTGAAGGTGTTGAAATAACACTGCACAGGAGACAGAAATAAGACTGCATCGTAGAGAGGCAGGAAAATCATGCTGGATGAGTTACTGGAAAAGAACGTGTGTTTTGGTCTGATGTTTTGTGTCTACAGGACCCAGATGAGGCCGTTAATTGGCGACAGCGAAGGGGCAGGAGGAACTGATAAGCATGCTACACGTCCCTCGCCGTACAAGGCAACATCTTGCATATTTCAGTAACTGTCTGTCTGTGTATAAAAGTTGGACTAAGATAGAGAGCGGTGTCAGACTTGGTGTGAAGCTGCACCGACTGACTGTATTAAGCAGCTTCGACAATTCTGAACCAGAGTACTCTGTAACACTCCCTGTGACGTGTGTGTTTGTGTGTATTAAACATCTCCTTGATTCTGATCCAGCGTCTGACAAGTGAATTTTTCCCAATTAACGAACACGCAGGGACTCAGGGTGATTCAGGAAGTACGTTTTGTCCCTTCACATGTTTATGTTCAGACTTGAGGTTTTATATGAGGTGCACTCATGAAGCCCATAAAAATTCTGAACAATGTTTCATTTAAATTTGGTCTCCCCTTCAGCATTGCCGCATTGTGCAGCGCTGTTTAGAAGCTCCCGAGGCGGCTATTTCCTTATTTGACCTGATGCTAAACCCTGCTTAAAAAGTGTTCCTTCATTTTAAGCATATTTAAAAATGCACTGTGTGGCTCATTTACATCATCAACATACATCTCACCCCAGAGATCAAAAATCTGTCAATCTATCCAAAAATATTGATGTGTTAAAATCCATCCATTTAAACACATCAATATTAAATTTAACACTAACAAAAGTTCTTTTAGTGTTCAATTTTTTTTCTTTTTCAACCCTGTTTACTCAGTAAATTTAGTATTAGGAATTTTATGGATTTGCAGCTCAAATAAATCTTCCTTGTGGATACTCTGGGCTACACAAAACATTCACATTGCAGTTTCTGCAGGAAACGCTTTGTCTAGTTATTGCAATGTGTGGAATATATCACACAACTGTATTGTGACAGCTGCCAATACTTTACCATAAAACATGAATTCTTTTACAGTATACAGAAAACCATTCATACGGATACTTATTTTTTTGTTTTTTTAATATATATATATATACATATATATATATACAACCAAACACACATAAAATTATATATACAACGAAATATGAGACTCAGCAAATATGTAAACACTTTACATATTGCTGCGTCTCATATTTCATGCCAGAGAACTTATCAGGGTTTGGTTTAATGAGCCCCCCCAACAATCAGAAGATCCCCTGTGAGCACGCTCTTGGCGACAGTGGCGAGGAACAACTCCCTTTTAAAAGGAAGAAACCTCGGGCAGAACCAGGCTCAGGGAGGGGCAGCCATCTGCTGCGGCCGGCTGGGGGGTGGCGTGATGGAAAAGAGGAATGGTGTGTTAAACCTACCACTGATAAGTTCAGGGACACATTTAGTTGTTAGGAGATGGTGCTGGTGAATGCTGCGGCCAATTCAAAGGAATGAGAAGAGGGGAGAGGTGAAAAGGATGAAGATGGATAGAGGGTGGAGGAAGAGCAGGCTATTCTTCGGTTGAGGAGGAGAAGCAGCAGCAGAACGTGCGGAGAAACCAGCAACGCTTTCTCTCCTTTTTCTGGCAGAGTTCCTGTAACTCTGCGTTTCGGAGTTTGAGCTTTTTGATGGCAGAAAAACTTTCTTCATTCGTTTCTTCAAGCTGCTCCAATGTTTTTTTAAGAGTTTCCACCATTTTCTCACTTTGTGCATACATTTCCTTCAGACTATCACATTCCTCTTTGTGTGCCTTCTCTGCTATATCTTGCCTGTCTTGCAACTGCTCATTTGCCCTTTGCATTTTATCAAGAGCACAAAAGATGTCTTCATGCATTTTCTCCTGTTGTTGTACCTGCTTCTGCAGTTCACTGTTTGTGCTCTGTAGTGTTTCACAGAGTGTGTGCAGTTGCATGTTTCTTTCCATCACTTTTTGCATCTTAGACATCGTCTCATTGCAGAGATTCTCCAGATTTACCTTCTCTGCCTCCCTATCAACACATTTGTCTTTGAGTTCCTCATAAAATACTTGGAGTTCAGCATTTTTTTTCTCAAAGATTTGAAGAGCACGTTGCATCTCTCTGCCCAGTTCATCCTGTCCTTCCCTCTCCTGTAGCAGTTCTGCATTTCTTTGCACTGCTTCATCCAGTTTTACTTGCAAGCGTTCCTTTTCCTTCTCACTTTCTAGACGCTGCTGGTGTGTGTCTTCAATTACAGCTTCCAGTTGTTGCAACTTTGATATCGCCTCATCATGTCTTTTCTCCATGTCACTGAGCTTGCTGTCCATCTCTCTATATTCAGCTTCCTGTTGCTCCTTCTCTTTTTGTATTTCCATGTTTTGTTGTAGTGTTTGATCAAGTTTTACTTGCAAACTTTTATTTTTAGCCTCACTTTCAAAAAACTGGCATCGTGTCTCTACACCTGCTTCTTCCAGTTGTTGGAGCTGCTGTAGCGTCTTATCATGTTTGGTTTTCAGGTGTTGGTATTTGTATAGTGTCTCCTTGTGTTGTCTTTCCAAATTTTCATGTTCGTATTTTGTCTCTTCGTGTGTTGCTTCCAAGTTTTCAAGCTTGTATTGCAACTCTCCTATCTCCTGGGTCATGCAGATCAATTCACTTCTCAGTTCGCTCTCATTTTTGCTCTTCTCTTTCTTCTCGCCCAACAAGCGTATAATTTCCTGCTGCGATTTCTTAAGCAGTGCATCCCAGCCTTCATTTATACGCTGCAACTTGGCCTTGTATTGCTGATCTTGGTCCTCATCCTGCTTGGAAATTTCTCCCAAGCGTTTACTTTGGACCTCCAGCTCTCTGGTCTTCTCCTCCAGCTTGTGTTGTGTCTCTTTCTGTAGTGCCTCCAAGTTTCTGAGTTTATCTTTTGTCACTTCATATCTGACCATCACGTCTTGAAGTTGACACTGTGTGTACTCAGCTAATATGTCCTTTTGCTGGAGTTGGTGTAGTGTCTCGTGTTTAGCTTCCAGATTTTGGAGCTTGTGTACCTCCATGTTATATCTTTCCCTCAAGTCATTGAGGTTCTGTTGCTTATGAAGCATTATTTCCCAATCTTCATTTAAGATCTGCAAGTTACCCTTGCATTGCTGATCTTGATCTGGTTGGTCCTCTTTGTTAATGGCTCCAAAGCCCTTATTTTGGGCCTCCCTCTCTCTGTCCTTCTTCTGCAGTTGTTTGATCATAATGTGCAACTGCTCATTTTCCTTCTGGAGGAGATCAAGTGCCCTTTTGAGGGATTCGGTGTCTTCTGGGACATTTATCTGACCACTGCAGTGAAGTGATTCAGCGAAATCACTCTGTTTTTGGTCCTGAAACATGTTCTTGAGATGTTGAGACTCTTTCCAAATGTTTCCAAAGGTTTTCTAGTTGAGGCTTAACGTTTGAACGCTGAGAACAAAAGAAATCACCAAACTGACAGGAGACTGAAAACGTTTGTGAAAGTCTGTCTTGGTTACCTGTATTTAAAGATTCCGGGTTCTTTGATGTAGCAAAGCTCTTTTGGTCCTTTTATGATCTTTTGAGGCTGCTGGAATGTTGACGTCATAAGGAGTAACGTTAGGAGTAGCATTCGACTGGTGGCCCTAGCGTAATACCGCATAATTTTCTGATTGGTTGATATGGTGCATTTTTCCACCAATAGGAAAGGGGTTGTCGGGAGTTATTTTGTTCTGTTTTGTTTTTATTAGCAAGCACTTCCTGTTAGCGAAACTCCCGTTTTCGCCGTTTATTTCTGCACAAAACACGCATCGAAGGTGAGGACACTATATAGGAAAAAGCACTGCGTAAATTATTGGGCATAACTCTGGTTTTACTTGGCAGCAAAAGCAGCACAAACGACAGTTTTAACTGCACAAACGGAGCGCTAAAAAAGTAGACCACTGTGGTTTGATTTGGATCAAGATGGGGGGGATGGTGACCTTTGGATGTTACCTTTCATTGTTACAAACCGGGCTATTAAGAAAAAGCCCTTTACGTGACAGTTTATCGGCGGATTACTAACGTGATTTAAAAAAATTTTTTTTTAATTAAAGTAGTTTTTTTTTGCATACAGTGAGGAGTAGTACAATGTTTTTCCAATGTTAAAACATGGAGCGTCGGCCGTGTGATCAGCTGACAGATTTTTTTCTTGTTGTTTGGATCAGAGGAATGTGCAAAAACTCATGGGAGTGTTCATGTCGGTGTTTATGTGTTTAGTTACAGAGTTGTCAGCTATGCTGTGCCGCTCTCTCATTGTTCTTATTATTAGTTTGAGATGTGAATTACACACGTTGTGTGGTGGTGAGGTTTGACCACGGTGACTGTGATGGCTGTAGCAGATAATGGCCGATGGTCACCGTAACTGTTCGCAGCACGGCTCTGCCCTGTGTCAGTAATGTTATAGCCCCTGCAGTGGAGGTCATGGGTTGGACAGCTAGCTCATAATCTTTGTTTTTTCTTTTACCAGACCGCACCACAGGATCGAGTGGTGTAATTAGGCCTGGCTGTGATTGGATTACGGTCTACAATGAAGAGTAATGCTAATTGGTGTGTGGCCACTGAACAAGAAGGCTTGTGATTGTCAAAATGTTGTAATGAAAGAGGATGGTCCAAAATGTCCAGTAAATAACATCTTTATTTCTCACTGTTTATTATCTATTTGTCTTATCAGGTGATGTTTCCAGCTCTCTGAGCTGCTGTCCATGGTCTTCCACATAAATGTCACAGAGCCATCTGGGTTGATCTGTATATGATTCCCCCCCACCTGATGTTTGAATCAGGTCTGTATTGCCATAAGTGTTGAAGTTGAAGTTATACAAGAATGGGGTTGTAAAAGAAGAGTCAGGTATATTTGTTCAAGTAAATACTAGGTAATTAGAATGTCTGTGTTGTGTAAACATGCTGGAAAACTGTCTGGAATTGGAAAGTCATAAGAAAAGTTTGGGTTCTCTGAAATGCTTGAATTTGGTTTGCTTTTATACAAGGTATATTCATACCATTAAATCCGTTGTTTACAGACAGATGCGAGATCAGAGGCATACCCCATGTTAGGATCCTCTTGTCACAGGGAAAAGTCACTGAGCATCAGTACAAAGTTACATTGAGGGATCACCTTTATCCTGGGAATAAACTGTTAAAGAGGGGTTCCTGAATAGTTTAGTATGAAAATGATGTGAATCAAATGCTGTGGCCTTCATAGTCACCAGTTCCCAACCCAGCTGAACACCTAAAACTATGTGGGAAATTCTGGACTGGCATAATAGATGCTACTTGTTTGATTAGCATTTCAGAGACTTTTAGAATCAATTCCAGGAAACAGCTCACAAACGTGTCTTTGTCACCTGCCTGTACTGTACATGTTGTTGTTTTGGTTCTGCTCTGTCATTTTTCTCCTAAATGATGACCTCTTGTGAGCCTATTTGGGCACATAATGTTATTTGTGTATAACATAATAAAGAAATGGAATTGAACATGTGAATGAATGGTTATTCTTTTGGTAAATGACATTTCTTTGTGCTTGATGTTTATCAGTGCCCCAAGGAGGCTGATTCAAAGAATGTTAGTAAGTCTGAGGTTGATTAAAGCCCAATTTAGACATTTATTGATTCCACAATTCACTGTTACTGTAACACAGAACACTTTATTAAAGTGCACAAAACAGGAACACATAAAAGCAGCACTGCAGGATACACAATCAGTGCATATACAAAATCAATGATTTAGAGAATAAAAGTTTTACATTCAGGTCATCTTATTGGAAAAACAAACAAAAGCTTGAAACACTAATTTCTTACATTATACATACCTGCTGATGGGGGCATCATTTTTACAGAGCAGAAACTTTTTTTTTTAAATATATTTTTTATGTCCCTGGGTTGGCTGGTGGCAGATTCTGCAACTTGGGAAATTTTGCACCCGTGACACCTTTGCTCCTACCTCTGAGGGGTGATCCTTAAGCTTACGCTTATTCTGTGCTGCTCTTGCCCAGACTGGAGGCCTACTTGTAGTGTCTAGTGTGCTAATGGAGGGTGTTATGGTCACTGTGGAAGAAACTGATGTAGGAGGGTCAGTATTTCCAGGGGCCATCTGACTGCACGGTTTTATTGTCAGTACAGAGGGCCCAGCAGGCTCAGATATTGCTGTGGAAGCAGCCAGTGAAGGTACAGGTCTGGTGATGGTAGAGGTTGTCTGGGCTTTTCTAAGTGTTGGTGGTGGCACAGGTGGAAGAGGTGGCCGAGGCTGTGAGACTGGCATCATCACATCTCTTCTTCCCTTTAACACCTTGGTCCCTGCTGTGCTGGGTGTGGGTATATATTTCAATAGAGGGATGAAGTCCCGCACAGTCTTGATGTTAATTTTAGGGAGAGGAATCCCTGCTTTACCGACAACTGGATCTTCCATCAGAATTTGGTGCTGGATTCGCTCGTAGGCCTTTAAAATAGAGTTTTTCTCAGGACTGATGTGAGAGCCCTGAGGTGAGCGCAACCACAAAAGTTTAACCAGAGTGTACATTAACCTCTTTCTGATCACTGATGTCATGTTGTGCTGGTGCATAACGCTTGGCCGTCTTTACCTTCTGTATCTGCAGCATCAACGAGGTCATCCCAAACAGAGGGTGTTTCCCCAGTGGTTCCTGTATAGCTGGTTAAACCTTTGTGGCTCTTTGTCATTTCTAAAAATGGAGTAATTTTTTAAAATCCTTGTTTTAATGTTTAAAGGTAACTAACCCTGATTAAAAAAATAAACACAGAACTACTCACGAAGGCTGGAGGGTGAACTGTGGAGGTTTCATCATTGGTGAGTGGAATGTGGGGCAGGACAGTATCCAGGGCAGTGTCATGTGCCTCCTCATCGCTCTGGTATGCCTCGTCATGATCATCTGGTTCTGGCTGCCCAGGCTGAACTACCTCCTCCTCAGGACCAGGTCCATCATGGATGATGTCCTCCAGAGTGAGCGTCCTAGACTCTGCAGTGCTCTGGCTGAATAAGTACTCCAGGCCGAGCAGTTTGTTGGAAGTGAGATCAGCTGGGCCGCGGAAGTTTACTTCAACAGGTTCTCCAAACAGCTGCTGACAGCGAGTGTTGAGACGATCAATCAGTGGAGCACAGTAAATCCTGTGATGCTGTCCTTTTCCACCAAATACAGCATCCGAGCTCCTGTCAGAGTTCCACCTTGCAATGCCACTTATGAGGTAAACATGATAGGGCTGTGCTGCATAGTGGGGACCTGAACACAACAATAATAATCAAAAAAGGCAATGACAATGACACCATCATACGTTTAATTTGTAAAAAGTATACAGAATACACCTGTGTACCTGGAATCATGTTAGGAAGTACTTTGTGGGTTCCTCTCAGGCTGTTGCTTCCATGCAGACATTTATAGTCGGCAACATCGACGTTGTTTATTGTGGTGTGCGCCACCCTGTACATGCTCATGTCTGGTGGATCCTGAATGCACTCAAAGTGTCGCTGCTGTGCTGCCCACATCTCATCAATGGCCTCTGGAAATAAAGACACATACAACCTTTACATGATGTTAAACATATATGATACACTTGAGATTCATGTTGTAATAACGTGGGAGAAGAGCCTTGGTGAGAGAGGTAAAGAAGAACCCAAAGAAATAATCAAGCAAACGCAAATTTCCTGACTTTTGTGTTACGTTTATAAAGAGCAATCTGGATGCATATCAGTGAAATGTGTGCTGTATCAACTACTGGACCAAATAGCTTGTGTCTGCAGTTTCACTAAAGTCACAAGCTAGCTCCGTAAATGTGTAAAAGTGATTAATAACAATGATGGAGGAATCAGAAGCCATCATTTTTGGGTTTTCTTTTTTGATGTTAGGAGAGCCAGTAAGAAACCTGTATTTTGTTTTCTTTTACAAGTTAATAGTTTTTGTTGTTAATTTGTGTGCTGATTGCTTTAATATCATATATTTGAAATCTGCAGTCTGCTGACGCAAAGATGTTGTAGATTGCTGACTGAATTAAACGATGTACTTCTCACCAAATCTGCCTTCTAGATGCAGTACTTTATTCATACTATTTAAAAAAAGCCATTGAGTTAAAGTGAAAGTTTTTTAAAGGCAAGTAACAAATTAATAATACAAACAGCAAACACTGACTGGCCCTTTAGTAGCATATCTTAAAAAAGTATCATATCCTAACTCATTAATGTGGCCCATCCTTAATCTTCAGCAGGTATACATTTGGTGTATTAGTGGATTATTAACCAGTGTCCTATTAATTATGGAGTATGTTCTCCAGCTAATGAGGGAGCAAGAAACAGTATGGCTGTAGTCTGTCACTAATTAAAGTGGATTAAACACACACACACACACACACACACACACACACACACACACACACACACACACACACACACACACACACACACACACACACACACACACACACACACAGTGACAATTCTCGAGTCTATTGGGGCCCTAGGGCAAAAGGGGCCCCTCCAACCAGTTGAAAAGCTGTAATTAAAAGCTCAAAGTAAATACAAGAAATAACATGATGCTTGTGGAAGATACATTATTCAGGTGTGTCTCCCCCCACAGTTAAGGCCAGAGAAGCAGCATTTAGTTATTTGGCGTTATATTTAAGTGTTATCTGCTCCAATCACTGCTGTCTTCCTTTTTTCACTCCCAGGAGGATATTTGTCTTTGAGTGGCTTTTCTTGTTATTAGGTTTGTTTAAACAGAATCATGCACAAAGCTTGCAACTGCAGTGACTGGAGTCAGGCAGGGTCTCCTTACGTCATTGCAAACTTGGCACATGGTCACTGCTGTAGTTTAAAGTTTGTCAGCGCTCAGGAGCCCCCAACTGGCCTGGGGCCCCCAAGCTGTTACCTGCTTTGCCTGGTGGCAAGCCATTTTTTGATATCACACACACACTAACATGACCAGTGAGTGTCACTATCTCAAATAGTTTATCGAAAAAAAGAAAAGGGGTTAGGGTAGGGTTATTGCCAACACTGACCGACCTCTCAAGGTTAAGTATAATAACTAGAATATTTACTTTGGTGTGCAGGATAAAGTACCAGAATTGTTTTGTGAAAAAGGCATAAAGACCTTATGAATATCAGAGTTTTTAAATTTCTTACTTGGTCTAGCTTCTAACCATGTAAACATGTGCTGCTGCCATGATATGTTATCTTCTGGATTAATTTCACAGGAAACCGCTCCACCTGAGTCTTCTGAGGACTCTCTCAGAAGGAGTGTGCGTCTCTTTGTAAATGTTGACTACTAGATAGTAATACATGGCCTAATTGTGTGTTTCTGTGTGTGTGTGTGAAAATCTCCCAGCAGCCAGAGATGGAGTTATCTCAAAAGCCAGACTCCCCCCTGTTAGCATCGGCTGCTAGGCACTGCGATGTTTTCATATTCTAAGTTTTTGTGTGCATTTGAGCAACAAACACAAACAAAACTCCTGCACAACATCACCACCACCACTGCTTCTTCAAGCCGTCTGAGTAACATGGTTTAAACCAATTAAGGGAACATTTACTCTAAAGGCTTGTGTAGTGATATTTAATTTAGTCTACTTTTAAAATTAGGTCATTATAAAAATAATGTTAACTTTTCAGCATTCTCCACTGATATGTTCTTTTTTTTAAACTAACACTGTAGGATAATCAGTAAAATGAATTATTTCTTGTCATCTGTCTTTTTAGATGTGATTAAAATGTTGCACAGATTTTGCAGAGAAACTGTTTCTTTGCTCAAACAGAATATTTATTTTTATTTTTCACACAGTCCCAATTCCAAAAAAAAAAAAAAAAGTTGAAATACTCTGTAAAATTTAAATAAAAACAGAAAATGAATATTAGATGCCTGAGATCTCGGGGGCCTCAGGCAGCACTACATTAAAAATTAGATTTATGAGATTTGTAGATGACTGCATTCTGGCTTCATTTACATTTACACAGCATCCCAACTTTTTTGGAATTGAGGAATACAATATTGTATTGTAATTAAAACAACATAATATTGTATTGTATAAGTATTGTAATTAAAAGACAACAGTCTCAGGGAGACGACTGTTGTCTTAATTGGCACTATGTAAATAAAACTGGATTGAACTTTGATCAGTGTACTGAGAGATGAGAATAACTGTCTGGAAGTCTAAAGGAGGAATTCTCAAAAAGATAATTCCTCATAGGTTTTCACCCAGGTTGAGACCTGGTGACTGTAATGGCCATAAATTAACATGTATGTTATTTTTATTCTCAACCTTGTTTCTTATCATTGGATTGTTGTCCTGGAAAAGAAGAGAACCAACATTGTTGTAGTGGTTTGCAGTGCACTGACCCTTCCCGGGAAAAGTAGTCTCATTCCATGACAGGATATTTTCTGCAGCATTACGGAGCTTCAAAGGATCTTACTTTAAGCTCCAGGGTGAATTTTTTCCCCATCCTGGAATTAAAAATAAAATATATTTTACATTATATTGCAAAGCGCAGATGCTTTGCTTTGTAATGTAAAATATTACATTAGTAATTGCTACAAAAAAGAGAAAAAAAACTATTTTTCTTTCTGCTTGATTATATGGACTTAATGAGCTTTGTTAAATTTGTAACTCAAATATTATCACACTGCATTATTTCTGTGACTGCTTGTAGTCTTCTGACATGGCACCAGCTGTGCATCCTCAAAGGTCGTTGACATTACAATAAATTCTTCACAAAAACACACTAATTAGATACTGTGAGACAACTATAAATAGATTATTAGTTCTGTTTTATCCCTGTGGTTGTCTTCAGCACTGTTTTAAAGTTTCCTTCTCTCTGAAGGAAAGGAATCCAAAGGTTTAGTTGGAAAAATCAAAGCAATCTGAACTGGGGGGGTTGGATTTGGGGGGAGGGGGCTTACAACCTACACAGAATTTACTGTGGATCCTTAATTTTAATGATCTCATTTTAGTTGTCTGGCTGAAACACACGGTGCTCTATGTGCCTGTATTTGCGCATCAGTGATTTTTGCTTATATTGGCTCTCTACTCTTTGGACATGAAATGATATCTCTGAAGTTCTCTCTGATCTCTGAATCAATTTCGGACAAAGTGAAGTGCGGATATGTTTTTTTTTCTTCTTTTTTTTTCACACAAGTACAAGCAAAAAATTCCAACATGAGAGTAACCAGATGATGCTAACAGGTGAATATGTTCTCAAACTGAGCACAAACAATACCAAACAAAGCCACTCCACCCTGCCTCAGGCCGTTCACTTGTCTGACAAAAGTGAACTTTCAGTTTTACAAAGACATGTCACTTTTCACGGGGGTACATCGCCACCGTCGCTTATGCTGCAACCCTGACAAACCTAACCTGCTCCAGAGCAAGTTTTGTTCCATATAAAAGATTAATGCATATGAAATCACTGCCCACTGACCAATCAGTCCTCTGATAGTCACCATCAACTTTATTTCTTTTAGTTTTTTTTCCTTTTTGGCTGCAGGCAATTTTATTAAAAGCTTTAAAATCTAGATATAATCCCAAAACAGGGCACCTAAGCCATGCATCTTTTCATCTTATAGAAAATTTGCGTGTAAGCCTTATTAAATTTAATTGTTTCGTTGTGTATCTGTTTTCTACTGCTTGAGGCAGCGGTCTATGCAGACATCTCACCATCCCCATCCTCCAGCGGGGGGCACCAAGGTTTTTTCAAAGCCAGCTGAGAGATGTAATCTCTCCTGCATCCCTGGATCTACCTCAGGGTCTCTCATCAAGAAGGCTTCCAAGACACAGAACCACCCAGACTGGCTGCTTTTAATGTGGAGGAGCAGCATCTATAATTTGAGTCCCTCCAAAAGAAATATGCTCCGCACTCCAATTCTAAGGGAAGCCTGTTCCGGGTTAATGGATTGACCCAGATTGATGATTTATGATTCAGTAGTAAGATTTGACTCATTAACCCAGGTAATTCAGGAGCTGGCCATCACTACTTTTTACCACAACAGACCAGTACAGCATCCACATCACAGCAGACAGCAGGTCAGTCTGTCTGTTGACCTCCTGCTCCACTCTTCCTCTATATGTGAACAAGACCCCAAGATACTTGAACTCCTCTACTTAAGGCAGCAGCTCATCTCCAAAATGTCAATCTACCTGATTTCAGCTGAAAACCAGGGCCTCAGACTTGGAGGTGCTAATTCTTATTCCTGCCACTTCACACTCAGCTGCAAACTGCCCAGTGCACACTGGAAGTCATCGCTCCAGGAAGCCAGCAACACCAAATTATCCACAAATATAAGAAACAAGATTCTTGGAGTACCAAACCCAACACCAGCGGTCCAAGAAACTCTGTAGAAATTATGAAGAAAACCCTATTAAACATTGTGAAGAAAACCCACTGTTAAAAGGCCCCATAACTGAGATTCAAACTTTTAATGCATATGTCCACATTTATTTTTGATCATTGTCCATCATCTCCACGAGTGCTGCACACATTCCTGACTAGATGTTCTGTGCTGGAAAAGTTTCGCTGCTTCACCTCTCTCTTTAAAATTCCACAAAGGTGTTCTGATGGATTCAGTTCAGGTACATACTCTCAGGTCATAGTTTCCAGGTTTCTTTTTGGTTCTTGTGTATTTGTCGGCAGTGTGTTTTGGATCATTATGATGCTGGAATATTCCTCTTCTGGCAAGCCTCTGGAGACTGGGAGTTGTGTTTTCATATCCACAGGCATTCATGGTGCTATCTATAAACGTCATCTCCACAGCACATTTTGCACTCATGCATGCAAACCCCATATTGTCACACCCCAACCTCCGTATATCACTGTCGGGACAATGCATTCACCGTGGCTGTCCTGGCCAGGCTCATAGAAAAAAAGTGCTGGACCCAATCTGAGCCAAACAAATTTATCTGATTTGATGTAAGAATGTGCTTCCAGTATTCATCAGTCTTCTTTTCATGATTTCTTTTTTTTTTTTTTTTTTTTGCAAAGTTTAATCAGACATCAAGAATATGCAATGTCCTTGGTACTGACGCATAAATGCAGATTCTGATAACCTGTGCCAAAGCACTTTTCCTCTGTTTTACAGAGCTAAATGTTGTGCAGGTAGCGTATACTGTCTGCTGCACCTCAGATTAGCTGTATTGTGCTTTTTCTGCTCCTCCTGATTACTGCTGTTGGTCAACAATCTTATCATGTTCAGTGTTGTTTCTTTATCTCTGCTGTATTCACCACTGTTGCAAGTTTCTGTAGTTCCTGCATTTAAATATACTGGAGTCTTAAGTATTTGATTGTTCATAAGAGGAAATATTCTTGATCTCATTGTAGAAATAATGCACATATTAAGAGGTGAATGAATTTGTAGTCATTTGACCTTTAAGTAATATTTTACAAGGGTGTACTCATTTCAGCTGCCTGTCATCCAGCCAATAAATTCATTTACTTTTTTTTAATGTGTGGGACAGTTTTAATTTATAGAGGTTAAGCAGAAGTGGCAGCAGGAGCTTACAGTAAGCATAACAACCAGGAATGAGGAGTCAAAAGCAGAACTCTCACTTGTGGCAGTTTACAGTTTTTATTTACAAAAAAGCTCCTGAACACAGTTTAATCAATTGCAAGGTGAACAAACTCAGGTAAGTAATCTCACAGCTAGATGCTTCTGCTGAAGAGACGATAACAGACAGAGTCCAGGTGACCATTGTATATTGTTTCATTGAACTGAGCAAATGGATTTAAGTCTTCATTATTTATCTTGCAGTTAGAGGAGGAAGGAGATGAATCCTGGCAGGCAAAGGAGCCCAAAGAGGAATCGAGTGATGGCTACCAGGCAGGTGAGCAATGGTAATTAGTAATTCGTTTCCTTCCCAGAGACAAAGTGACCAGCTTGAGTTCAGAGGTGAGTCTTGAGATGAAGGAAACAGGTTCTACTTGAGAACTTGGAAACCCAGGACATTTACTTCAGCCAACACTTGCAGGAGGTTTAACTGGAGAACAGATGAGATGAACATAAGGAATACAGAGTTCTCAACAGAGAGCCAAATTACCACCACGGAGGCACCAATATTCTGGCAAGAAGTAAAAGTATTACCCAGTCTTAGATTGTTCTTCAACTGTGTAGCTGCTCTAAATTTTAGGATCCTTACTGTTTTAACTTAATTGTCTCCAGCATTTATATTTAATGCAGTCTCAATCCTCTGATCAGCAGGACCGAGAACCCCACTCTACACCACCTACAGGTAAAGGAGAAGGCTGTTCATTGTGCTCCATCGTCCTGGACTCGAGACCACTGTGTTTGTGTATGCAGGTGTGGGTAGGATGTTTGCTGTTGTCTTTTGTGTGTGGGTGTGTGTGTGGGTGTGTGTGTGGAGGTGTGCGTGTTTGTGTTTGTCTGCGCTGTGGGTGGTGGTGCTGGCCTTGGGCATGGCGGTGCCCTGGGGGTGTGGTCACTTCAGGCCCTAAACCTGCCTTCCCTGCCCTGCAGTTGGGTGTAAGATACTGGGGTGTTTAGTGAGCCAGTAGTTAGCTGGCTCTCTTCCTCCGGGGGTAGTCTTCTACAGTACTTCCCAGTCATATGTATCCTAATCCTTCCCCTCCGCCTACTCAATCAAACAACAGATCACACACAAGTAGGGTCTTTTGGGAGGGGGGGGGGGGGGGGGGGGGGGGGGGGGGGGGTACAGCTCACAACACGTCATAGCACACATAGGGCCTTGGGGGGCAGGTATGTCACACAGTGGTTAGTAGGTGAAGCTACCAAGCTGGCTCCACTTATTTGTTCACTGCTGCCTGCTCCTCAATTTTATTTACATCTTAGACATTGCGGGCCTTGGGGGGAGGGTGGTGTGGATGGGCGCTGTTGTTCAGTGCGCATGTTACATCGGCCCCCCCCAATTTTAATAGCACTGTAGCTTTCACACAGTCATACACATTTCTCCCACTACATATAAGATAAGATAAGATAAGATAAAACTTTAATGATCCCACGACGGGGAAATTTGTGCATTACAGCAGCTCAATACAGAGAAAAAATGAAAAGGATGAGTAAGAACAAATAACTAAACTAAAAACTAAAACTAAAATTCAATAGAATAAAATAAAATAGCAAAAAACTATACACATATACATAAGCACTATATACATAAATATATATATATATATATATATATATATATATATATATATATATATATATATATTTACATATACACACATATACACACACGTCAAACACTATATACAGATATCAAAATATTATATACATTTGTAGCCGGTAAGGTACACAGCATACACGGTATGCATTATATGGGTGAGTATAATAAATAAAATGTATCTGACTGTATGGATAAAGTGATGGCAGAGGAGGTAAAGTGTCCAAGTGACTCAAGACATTATGATGTGTTATACAGTCTAACTACTGTTGGGATGAATGACCTGCGAAAGCGCTCCTTCCTGCAGCGAGGATGTTTCAGTCTCTGACTGAAGGAGCTGCTCAGTTCACCCACGGTCTCATGAAGAGGGTGATGGGGGTTGTTCATGATGGATGTCAGCTTTGCTAACATCCTCCTCTCACCCACCACCATCACAGACTCCAGAGGACATCCCAACACAGAGCTAGACCTCCGCACCAGTTTGTCGATCCTGCTCCTGTCCCTTTCGGTGCATCCACCCCCCCAGCAGGCCACTGCGTAGAAAAGGGCAGATGCTACCACTGAGTCATAAAAAGTCTTTAACAGAGTCCTGCAGACACCAAAG
This sequence comes from Archocentrus centrarchus, assembly GCF_007364275.1. NCBI lineage: Eukaryota > Metazoa > Chordata > Actinopteri > Cichliformes > Cichlidae > Archocentrus > Archocentrus centrarchus. The sequence continues at coordinate 25,961,422 of NC_044367.1, read as the reverse complement.
GACCTCAGTCTCCTCAGCAGGTGGAGTCGACTCTGGCCCTTCTTATACAGGACGTCTGTGTTTGTACTCCAGTCCAGCTTGTTATTGAGATGAACACCCAGGTACTTGTAGGAGACCACTGTCTCAATGTCCTTTCCCTGGATGTTCACCAGTGCTGTAGGGGGTGGCTTCCTCCTGAAGTCTATGATCATCTCCTTCGTCTTGCTGGCGTTGATTTGGAGTGCGTTGTTCTCACACCAGCCGACAAAGTCACTGATGACCCCCCTGTATTCCTGGTCGTTCCCATCTGATACGCATCCGATGATGGCCGTATCATCTGAGAACTTCTGTAGGTGGCAATGGTCTGAATTGTACCTGAAATCTGAGGTGTACAGACTGAACAGGAAGGGTGAGAGGACAGTGCCCTGTGGCGCCCCCGTGCTGCAGACTACTACATCAGACACACAGTCATGGCACCTCACATACTGTGGTCTGTTGGTGAGGTAGTTGATGATCCATGCCGTCAGCTGCTTGTCCACTCCGGCTCCCTCCATCTTCCCTCTCAGTAGTGCAGGCTGGATGGTGTTGAAAGCACTGGAGAAGTCAAAGAACATGACCCTCACAGTGTTCCCTGCCTGCTCTAGGTGAGAGAGGGATCTGTGCAGCAGGTAGATGACGGCATCGTCCACCCCGATGCCAGGCTGGTAGGCGAACTGCAGGGGGTCCAGCGCTGAGCTCACCAGTGGGCGGAGGTGGTGCAGGATGAGCCTCTCCATGGTCTTCATCAGGTGAGAAGTCAAGGCCACAGGTCTGTAGTGGTTGGACTCCCTGGGATGTGCGATCTTTGGCACTGGAACTATGCAGGAAGTCTTCCACAGTTCAGGAACCCTCTCCAGATTCAGGCTCAGGTTGAAGATATACACACATACACCTAACACATCACCCCAATAATGAGTGAGTGGGAGGAGGGGGTGGGCGAGTCTTCCCACACCCAGGTTTCGTACACCCTGCTGGGGGTAGGGACTGGCTAGTAGTTCGGGGCTGGGTTGGCTGCTTCTCTGTGGCGCCGCTGGCTCGGTGCTGGTGCCCGCTTGCCCACACTTAATGTCCATGTATGGTCCGTGTGTATGAGCATGGGTATGTGACTGGCATGTATGTGTGTGTATCAGTATATGACACGTGTGTGTGTGTGTATCTGTGCGTGTGTGTGTGCGCGCGCGCGCGTGTGCATGTGTGGACAGCTGGTCCTGGGTCTATGGCTTGTTGGGCCTTGGCCCCTGTGGGACACGGTTGCAGAGGGCAGGAGTTACCCCTGCTTACTGCTCCCCACTGATTGTCACTGCCGCCCCTGGGATGTGGGTACCTGGGGGTCCTGGGGTGTGTGGCCGGATGTCTTGGTGTGGCTTCTAGCCCGCTGCCTTGGTGGCTGTGGCCTGGAGGGGCTCGGGCCTCTTTTGTGTTGGGGGGGTGCTCTGCTGGATGTCGGGCGGTTCCTGGACGCCTGGGGCCTCAGGGCTGCATTCTCGGCTCGTGCTGGGGGGGCCGGCCTGCCGGGGAGGTGGGCTGCTCATTGCCTCTGGCTCTCTGGGCTCTTGCCCGTTGACCGTGGGGGCTCCATCTGCGGTCTTCCTCCTCTGGGGTGTGCGCGCGGTTGCCATTGGAATGTGGGGCTTCGAGTCTTCTGAGCTCCTGGTGGGCTGTGGATGACCCGGGTCCCCTGGGTCTTTCCCTGCCTGCCTCTGGATCCCGAGGGGGGGTGGTTGCGGCTTCTTGCCCTCATTATAGAGTATGTTCCATGACAGAGGAACACACATACATTATTACAAACTATAGTAAGTGTGTGTGTGTGTGTGTGTATGTGTATGTATGTGTAGCTTTTATCTTCTATTTTTTTTGTGCCCCCCCCCCTTTTTCTTCTTTCTTTATCTCTTTTTCTTTCCCTGCCTGTCAGATCTGGCAAGAATAAATAAATAAAAATACAATTAACAAGAATAGCCTATAGAAAACTTATAGAGCATTTCTTGTAAAAGCAAATATGTTTGGTACAATAGTGCCTTCGGATTACCATTCCGACTGCGAAAACTGCCAGACATGACAGGTTTAAAAGAAAAAAAAGTCCAATTTTAAGTTTTATACAAAGGTATGCATGGCAATAGAAGCAAAATGTTTTGTTTAGATTTTAAGGTGTGCTGTTGCAGGTAGAATCATAATGGAAGGCAGAGTTTAAGTGTCTGACATCGTGAGTTAATATGTAAAAAGCTTTTGGTTCTAAAAAAATGATTCCTAACAGCTGAGAGAATTACTACTGTGTGTTTATATTCCCCACAGTGTTTACAGTCAATAGAGGCTTTCCTGAATCAGACTAACAAGATTTTCTCTCATTGGATCCCCCCCCCCCCCTGATTGGAGATGGGGATAATTGTCACAGCCACAGAGGAGAGATGACAAGAATACAAATTGTCGCTGGCAGAGAGGAGGGAGCGAGAAATGATTGCTATCACTAAGAGAGAGAAAATTACCATCTTAAGCAGAACTGATTGGTGTCCCACTGAACGGAAAGCTTCACTTCAGTGATCAAATCACATCAACACTCAGAATTTAGTTTCAATGAAATCATATCAACAAGAGCAGAGCAATGCGAGTCAGTCCTCACTGTATGGAAATAAGTGGCCACCAACAAACCCACAGAAAAAAAGGTTTCTAAGAGGCTTTTGAGAAATGAGAAAGGACAGTTTTCTCCAAGGGCCCTTGAGTGTAAAGGCTTAGAAAGATTTCCCAGGAGAAATATTATGCCTTTCAGGCAAGTGTGATATGCACTTTGGCTGCAATTCCCAGCTGGCTGGGGAAAGACTATCCTAAGATATGTGAGTAAAACTATTCATATTCACATATGGACTGCACAGGTACTTGATTTGTACTTCCAGGAAATATGGTGAAAATGTCGAATCACTCAACTGGACCTCACGTACTGTCCTGTTTTATTTTGATTTTTTTTCCTGTGGATGATTATTTGAAATAAATGATGGTCAAGAAGTGTTGGAAGTTCAGGTTTTAAAAGAAACAGAAAAGAAAAATGATATTTTGAAACCACACGACCTCTTCATACTGTTACTTTTACATTTATGACTCAGTTTTGCCATATCTCCAAAACAGCTGCCCACAGTGGATCTCATTACAGCAATAAGGATTAATAAACTAATACAACCTGAAGCAGAGCAAATCAGAATGAAGGTTTCAGCTACTCTCTCCAGTGCAAGAATTCCTCTGTCCAACCTCACAATTCAGGAAAAGAAGGCCATCACAGCCCTGAGCAAAGACCAAAGCACCACCGTGTTTCCAGCCAACGGGGGTGGTGGAGGGTGTAGGTGATGCACCGTTGTTCTAAACTCAACTGATTATCACTCTAAAATTACTGCATTTCTCACTGACAGCAATACTTATGAGGTCTTAAGTCGAGACCCCACAAGCAACTACAAGAAGAAAGTCATCTGTTGCTTACAACAGCTTGAAAGAGAAAAATGCCATTGAGCACCTTACGTTCTGCAGCCTTTGTCCTGGGAATGCTACACCATGTATGTATGGACTTGGGTTAACATCACCTTTTGATTGTAGAACTAAAGAAGCTTCTTGGATAAGAAGTGAAACGTCACCTTTGTTTTTCAAGCTCTTCAGAAATCTAAACTAGGTGTGCAGTAATCCCAAAATTAGAGTTAGTTATCATTGCAAAAACATGGAATTAAAGCATTAAAGTGTTGTGAATAATTTAAATCATTAGGGACTTATATTAAAGCCAACATATATATTTTAGATTATCTTAATGAAACCTAGCACTGCTTGTCAATTTCTATGATCAAGTCACGGCTTACATTAAAACTGTGGCTGTTGCACTGCAATAAAATTTGATAAACAGCGACTGTTTAGTCTCTGATGCACTTGTGTGAAGCACTCTTTCACATGCTAATAGTAAACTGACAGTAGTGAAATATACAGCAGGGTTTTTGCATCTGACAGTCATGCTGTGCATGAACAGGAAAACAAGCCACCTGCTACACTGTGTGTTCGAATAGTCACTGTAGCATTAACATTTCAGGCCAACGCTGAACTGCATCCGCACAAAGCTGCCAGTGTGGCTGCACACTGGTAGCCCTTTTTTAAAATCCTGCCAGGATTCATTCGTTTTGTTGCACAGCTTTTAACTTTGTATGCTACAATGCTACAGTACACCCAGCAGGCTGAACAGCATGAGGGTGACCAGATACTGATGAGCTGTAGCGCAGTTCCATGACAGACTGCTGGGACTCCATTTAGAGTTTGTTCCTAACTTAGCATTGACGGATCAAAAAGGCTACATCCAGCATACGGTGTGTTCAGAACTGTGTGTAAAGTAATTACTGCACTGCAGTGATTTAAAAGAGCTTTTTATTCTAGTAGAAAACTTTAAAAAATGCAGTTTAGTTGCTGCTGTACCAAAAAAAGAAAAAAGAGAGAGAGACAGAGACTCTGCTGGTTCTTGTGAGATACATTGTCTAACATCACTGTAAAAAAGAAAAAGTCATGCTCTTAATGATGAAGTAATGCGATATGTCAGTTTAAGACGTCAGTGACTGCCTCATTACCTTCATGTGCCGCCTTCACCAGTCCTCTTGGATAGGATGGTCCAGTAGGTTTATGAATGATAGTGAATCAAAAAGAACAACCCCTCAGGGAAAGAGATGTAGCTCTGAGTTTGTGTTCCAACACAAGCCATCACCATGCAGGGCCTGTCAGAGCTCAAGAGCCATCTGAATATGTATGCCTGGCACAGATCCTCCCCGAGGGACTAACTGGCCTGGAAGAGAGGGACCCGTGCTGGAGGTCACCTATGTGTCATCTATGTGTGTGTGTGTGTGTGTGTGTGTGTGTGTGTGTGTGTGTGTGAGGGAGAGAGAGTGCCCTATAAGTTCTGTTAGCTGTTAATATTGATTAGGTAATGTGAGAAAGAGGCAATGTGGGCTGCATTCTGAAACACATACGCCCTCTTGGAAAGCCACAGATATTTTCTGGCAGCATGCTCTCCCTTTTCTGTTGCATTTGAGGGAGAATGCGCCTGAATTCGCCTGCATTTCTTCACCTCTAACAATGTAAATGCCCAATCTTTAATTAGTCTTCGCAAGGAAAGATGTCACGTGGAAACAAGCACAGGTGTATGTGTGGGAGCACAGAACAAGCCTAAGGACAGTCGTGTATCACAGAGCCACTGCTTGGTGTCACAGAACAGGACAATATTACACACCTTAGCTGACTGCTCAACATTATGCACAGGCAGACACAACTACAAAAATTGACTTTATTTATTTGGTGCTGGAGGGGGGAAAAAAAGGAGTGGGAGACCGCCTTGTGGCCATAGAGGATTTTAGGTCAAGGATGTATATGGAGGACTCAAATTTAAGAATATGTCAGCATATTTTATTGCAAGCCTCTTACTGAGCTGACCTGTCATTCTCCCTGAGGCAGTAGAGTCCACAAACTTTAACTATCTCCCAGGCATCCTTACCATTTTTCCACCCTGATTCCCCCCCTCTCCGTTCCCCCTGGGCAAAAACCAGTTTCAGTGGATCAAAATGTTTTCCGTGAATTATAACCATAAAAACATACAAAATATCTCTCTCTCACCCTCTGCTTGTGTGTGTGTGTAGACCAGTTATTCTGTACCCTGCCTCCTGTCGTCCTCGTCTCTGCCTCATTGCCTCCACACCTGCTATTGATTTATGGCTGCACATTGTTTCCTACAACCACAATGGATAGTTAAACTACACCCCTGTCCGTGTGTGCCCTAGTGTGTGTTTTATTATGGTCTTTTTATATGATCTGTGCTGTAGCCTGAATACAGTTATTGATTTACGTTTTAAAGGAAAATGCAGATTGCTACAGACAGAAAGTAGGATGGAAAATTTAATGAGAGAAAGCTCAGACAGAGGGAAAAAGATGAATGGGAAGATGAATATAAGTGGAGAGATTTAATCATAATTGTGTCCTCTGCAGTGCACGAAGTAACCAGCTCCAAAGTGTCAGGTCACAACCACTTCTAGTGATAATGTATAACATTTTGATATGAATAGCTTCTGGTGTAGATGTGTAATGTATCACGTTCACAAGAGCTGCTGCAGTTCAGTATTATAAATTAAACTTTCATGAGCTCTTTTGTGCTTTCTCATTTCTTTTCTGTCTTCAGAGGAATTTTCTTGAGACTTAACCCTGCTTTTTCCCCCCACAGAAAATCGTACATGTACAATAGAACCTAACATAACATGTATGGTGTTTGGCAAACAGATCAAACCTTAATCCAACTAAACTACAACACATTTCATTCCCAATTAAAGCTAATTGTGACTAAAGCTTAGCGTAGCTACACGAGTGGCGACTCCATGCAGCTCATCAGTGTTTCTCAGACAGGGTGAAGAATTTAACCCGATGCCAGTCTACATGGACGTTAAGAGATTCATTCAAGTTTAAACATACTGAGAACTTTCTGAAGGGGCTTTGATCATTTTTATAAGATAAATGAGTCACAGCTAATAAGTCTGGATGCTATACTATTAAAACATTGCTACGAGCAATATCTTGATACCATGGGTGCCAATTTATGTTTCTGCCAGTGGGTACACTATTTATTTCACTCACCACCGACGCTAGTCTGCTGCTTCATAAGGAAAGTGTCTCTCCTTGCAGCTGTGGGCTTGATGAATTCATTGCACATTCTGGTTTCATAAAACATTTTGTGACATTAATGTCACACGATTCAGTTTTGTTTGCTCCACTGTGAACCTCAGATTTGTTTAAAGTTGCTGTAGGGCTGAAAATAACCTCTCTGAACTGCAGGATGTTTTAGGTGCAGTCAAGGTGAGTTTCACTACTTTGGTGATCTCTGCTGGCAGTTCTCAGATTGTTGTTTAGAAAGTCCACTACATCTTGAAAAGTAGCTAGACAAAGTCCACGTTTTGCTGTGTCCAAACACATATCACAATGCAGCACAAGCCTGGTTTGATCCAGATCGTTCCTGTGGAACTGCATCTCACATATATTTAAATGCAGAGGGACTAAATCTGCAGTTCTGGACCATGGATAAGCTGTATGCATGGCATCGAGGTATTGCTGGTGCATTTGAAAAATGTGAGGTTGTACACCTCTGCGTTCCATTTAGAACTTTTCTTACATTTTGTCTGGAGTGAGGTTCTGATTGGTGGTTAGGCTTCAGAGTAGGAGACTGACAGTGAAACACAGTAACCAATCACAGATGCATATTCCCGTCAACTGATCCAATCCAGTACCAGCTGTAAGCTCTTATCAGTGTAAATGAGTGTGAATTTAACCTGAATGTGTGCTGGTACCTGTGGGTAGTCAGCATTATGTGTGGGCAGGAGCACCTGTGGAATCTGCACTTTTTGATTCATATATTATCAGCCAACTCTGCAGTACCCCTTTTAGTGACCAACTGATAAACAGTTCGAAGGAAACAGGTGACAGAATGTAAGATCCGGTCTGAACCGGGATCTTACATTCCTGCCTCTATCAATCAGCGCTTCAGTTAACGAGCCATTTCAGAGCTTTGATTAGCTTGTTAAAGAGTCAGTTAAGCCCTACTGGTCCTTCTCTGGTTTGGCTTGATGAGCACCTTGACGCCATCCACTCATTGGCTCCATCTCTTTATGGAAGCAGACAGAGTTCATTAAAAGTCTAGTTAAGCCTTAATTGAAAGCCGCCAAGCACTGGCAGCCAGATATTGTAGCTACTCTCTAACAGTGTATTACCATGTATAGGAGGAAAAGTGTGATGAAGTGAGCTAGAGTGACAGTTTAGGAGAAAAACAAAATGGAGAAAAACTGCTCTTTGTATGATGCTGTTATTGTTTCTATCTGCTGTCATGCCTGTTCTTTATACTTACACATCTTGGTGTTTCATATTAAAAATGCATTCTCTTCTACATCTAACAGTCAATGCATGGATTGTGCTTTTACTCTTAAATGGAAATGGCAATATACAGTATGTGTAATATGCAAGGAAATCAGAGAAATGCTTCCACATGCATGTATGTAGGGCTCCGAATGCCTTTGCATAAAATCCCAAAGATGTTCAGTGTTTTGAGTCATTTATGATCACAAAAGCGACAAATCTTCACATCTGAGAAACTAGAACCAGAAGATATTTGACACTTGAAAAATGACTATAATTAAGATAACTTGCCATCACTGAAAAGTTTGGCATTCTTTGCAAGCCTCAACGCTGCATTTTACAGTGTGTTCAACAACTCCTAATGTGGTGTCAAACAGCTAAACTGATTTACAGATCTTAGAGGAGAGAAAAAAATCCAGACAGCAAGGCAGACACTAACACGAGGAAATGAATTCATTAATTTAAAATAAGAGTTTCTAGCATGAATAGTAGCACACTTTATGGTAATGAATGCTTTCCACACATGCCACCTTAATGTGTTTTTTAAAAGTCTTTTTCATTGCATTTAGTTTCAGACTCACAATGAAAAAGTATGAATAAAAAATGTGCAGCAGAAGCACAGATAATGTATTCTTCTCCCTTATCCACATCTGATGTTTACATTATCCACAATGCAATTCAACCCAATATAGGCGGACTGCTGGATCTGATCAGCTCTGGTCCTACTTTGCCTCAGCTTAACAACTGACCCCCAAACCAGTGCTAATATCCATTCACAGCAGAGTGTCCCCCCTGCTGCCAATTTACACTAGACTGGATCAGGCACAGGGACGCTCACCCACCTATCTCAGGCAGACAGAAGCAGACAGGATGAACAAAACAAACACTCACCGCTTCACGCATAAAAAAATCCAATCAAATAACTTTTTTCACCGTGAACTTCTCTTCACAGACAATTTGAAGTGTAGACACTCTGTACTCTTTCCCTCTGTGTGACTCTCACTGATTGCAAGAGGATGGTTTCAGAAACATTCAACTTTCACTCACCAAAACTGTGACTCTTTCTTTGAATTGATCAAATTATATTTAGAAGCACAGCTGAAGATTTTGTATTCATGTAAATAAATGGTTTGGACTGTTCATTGGACCAAAAAGTAAGTAACAAGTGTCACTTTAGTCTCTATTTGTGGAATTTTAGCTGATCATTCCTTTTAAGTGGTTATGGGGACCTTCTCGAATCATTTGTTTCATCAAAGGTGGAAAAAATAATATTCCAGAGTTAAAAAAAAAAAAAAAAGCAGCCTGTTAGTGGGAAAGCAGTTTAACACAACAGGCAGCGAAGTATGCAGCTCTCCCATGTAGCTGCTGTATAAATGTTTGTCAGCATAGCCGAGCTTTTCTATTTGACGTTGAATGTGTCCCGACCCCTAACCTCAAGATGAGGCCGATTGCACTGCACCATATCCCGTTTGGGACAAGTTCTTGTTTTGCAAAGTCACACGAATATACTGTAGACAAAGAATATTTACTGGAAATATCTGAGGTTACACCTAAAAAACAGGTGAAGTTGAGGTCCTATTGCACTTGCTATAGAATAAACGTAATGCTAATTTTGTTTTTGTGCTTCAACTGTATGTGTTTTGAAAAAGAAAACAGACGACTGTGGAGGGAGAATGAGTGCTGATATTTGCTGGAAATTTGGACACTTGAAACACTGATTATCACAACTACAGAGCTGTGTGGTGCGAAACTGCCAAGTGGTGTAGTGTGAGCTGCACAGCAACACTGAGACCAATATTCATAGGGACTAATCAAGCCATCACAAGTGTCTTGGCTGCAACAGTTGCAGCCTGGCGTTGCTGTCACTAGAGCTGCCCAACAGCAGATAAATGAACTCAGAGATGGTGCTTATAATATAAACAACATGATCTTTACAGCTAACCAAAACGTAGCAAGGGTTTGAAACACTTAGTGGTGGCACATGATGATGATGACCTTAACCTGAAAAGAGGTCATGATGTACAGTCATAGACTCAAAGTAGCAGAAGGAAACTAGACACAATAGAGCTCGGAGTCACACAGCTGGCAAGGATACTGTCATTTGCTATTTACAATACAGACAGTACAGTGAGTCAGAGCTCAGCCAAGTTTCGCCAAATTCAAACGACAGCTACAAGAACAAGGGCCAACTCAAAATTAGGTCAGCTGAACATAAATATGAATTAAAGATAGCAAAACATAGAGAAACTAACAAATGACACACAAAAGATGGCTATAAATAGAAGCTGGCCCAAGACACGCACAGAAGGACGTGTATTATTTTTATGAATAATGATATAATGCCTAAAAAACAGAGATACCCCACAACAAACAAACAAACAAACAAACAAACAAACAAACAAAAGAATCTGTGAAAAAAGATGAATTTTTAATCATAATTACAAAGAACAAAAATAACATCTTTTGAGGATTTTCCAGTGTGCAGCCTCCTGTTAGTTTCTTTCATTTTGTGCTTGTTTTCATGCAGCACAGCTGTTGTTTAGCGCCACAATATCACCCAATAGCATGTACTTTAAGCCACTCACAAAGCATAAGTTGGTTGTAACTTGACTGAAATCCAGCATATACTGTCAGCAAATAGTAACATTTGGGTGGTTTCTGAATGCCTATATTTACTGTCTTTTTTGCTCAGCTTTTGGTCTCTACCCACATCTCTCTGGCTTTTAGCCACTTTTTAATTGCTAGCTAGTTGTTAGCCTTGTCTGTTTGCCTTTTGATACTAGAGACAAAGTGAGAAAGTCATGCAGAGCTTTCCACAGATGCCCACTGCACATATACTTGGTAATTGGATTCACTATTGCCATAAAAACACATTGACTAGTGCATCTTTAAATTGTGTTACACTGATGAGTAAACACGCAGAACTAAATCACCTTTAATCCCTTTGTCAGAAGTAAGTATTAAATTTCTCTTCTATTTTCCCTTAAGTACCATTTTTTTGTTTCACAAATTCAGCGTTTTTTCCACGGCTGATCCCCGTGGGCACCGCGAGCATCGTTCTATCCGTGCAGCTTTGACTCAAATCTCTTGATGCAGCCACATTGTTCACAGCAGCCTGCCTTTTTCTTTTGGGAGCATGAGGAATTTTACAAAAGAATCTCCCTCTCCCATGACATCCTGAATGAAACTGAGTCTTTGTGCCACAGAGAGGTCTCCTGTGAGCACAACAGTGTATACAAGGGTGAAATAAAGAGTAAAGTTTTTCCTGTTGAGGGGGAAATAATTGTGTAATGCTTCAGGGCAAAGACACTTTTAATGAGAAGTTTTTCACATGAATGATCCCTGAATTTTTTTTTTTTTAAATATTTTAAGTGTGATTTAAAATAACAAGTGACATGCTCACATTTTTCTCTCTTTGTTGCCAAGAGCTCGATGCTATGCTGTTTTTGCACTACAGAATGATAAAGTTCCATCATCTTTCATTTCTTTGTCTGTCCTTCACAGTAGCTATACTGTATACTAAGTAGCAAGATGTTCTTTTTTCTTATTCTTATTCATTTTCAGCTTTTCAGGCCTAAAATGAACTGAAAATTCCCATCTCCTGTATGCAATAAATTCATAGGATAAAACCTGAGTTATCACAGAAGAAGAACATATTCAAATCAGCACTGAGTCACTGCAAAATGGTCTCATCTATCAATGTTGATAACTTCATATTTTTCAGACTTGTGTATATGAGCAGTACAAAGGAAGTAAATGGGCAAATGTTGAAGCCTTTCTCTTAAATGTAAGAGAGCAATAAAATTATGCAAAAACTTTCACTTACCGCCGTGCTTTTAAAATGGTTTGCCATGTTCTAGCAAGTGCGTTTTTGTGTTGTTTTTATCAGAAAAAAAGAGCATTACCTTTTGGTTTTCTTCCTCCTTGGACTTTTATTTGAGACCTCCGCTCTGATTGGTCACCCTGCGTGGCACAGGGATTCAGCAATTAACTGTACAAAGAAAAAAAAGTGTGTGTGTTTTAATTCCCGTCCTCTGTGGGGTGCCTTCTGTACCATGTGCCTGTGTACATGGGTTTGTGTCTGCGCGGGTTCACCCTGGCTGTCGGCTGTGTAACCGACTGAGCTGTTGCAGGTTGATATTTTTCGGTGTGTTCCTCTAACCTTGCTTTAGCCCGCAGATATAATACAGCAGCTTCCCACTGTTTCGCCTCAAGACGCACGAACATGCAGTCAGGATTCATCAACCCGTATTATAAGTGAGAGAGTGAGAGACAGTGGTATCAGCAGATATCAGTTACAGAGGGGGAAACATGTTACTGCAGCGTGTTAAAAAATTGAAGTTGGCCAGTAGAGGGTTAAATGTTTAGCAGTTTGTTTGTTTTTCAAATGTTTCAACTCTCACATATATGTGCTAAAATCATAGACAGATGTATATTTTGACAGAAATTTAAGAATTTGGAAAAATGTTTGTGCTCAGGTATTTTTATATTTATCACTAAAGTCCAGTCACTTCAGGTCTAACGCTCTTGGCGCTTCAGTTCTTGTGGATTTTAGTTCCTCTGAAAAAATGTGAACAACGTATTGAGGGTGGGAGGTAGAATCACCATGGTAACAGTAACACAGACCCTTTGTGAGACAAAGTGTATCACTATCGCACATCATCTGTCTGCACACAGACACACATATACCATGTACGAGGTATTTTACAGTTTTTCTGTGGATGTTTCTCAAAAAATATGCTGCAATCTGATCCAAAAGAAAAGGGTTATATGAGAAAACTAAAACATATACTTTGTATCATATGTTTTGGAATCAGGTGGTTACATGTGAGGTGAGTCAAACTGGATGGGGATCATCGGTTCACAGTTTTCTTTAAATGCAAGATTCATCTCTGTGTTTCACCAGAGCCACTCAGGCTCAGTAGCCTTGCTCCTCTAAAGCAGAAAACCAGAAAACACAAATATTTCAGATATCTGGGCAGCACGGTGGCGTAGTGGTTAGCACTGCTGCCTCACAGTCAGTGGCGGTTTCTGATATGGGCGACATGGGCAGCCGCCCAGGGCGGCATTTCATCTAGGGCGGCATGACCGCCCCCCTCCCCCCAACGCATTGCGATCGCCGCAGCAACGCCTACCGCACTGCTCCACTTGTGGGATAATGGGCGCCCTCTGCTTGCTGTGTATTGCATGTAGCTTTCTGCCATGGTCAGACAGGTTGTAACAGAAGAAAAAGGGCAGGCGGGGGATTCTCTCTCTGTCTCGCTGTCACTGCTTCACTCGATCGTCACACACACAGCGCTGCCCCGCCCCCTTCTCCTCTCAGCCTGGGGTGCGAGTCGAGTGAAGCAGTGATGGCGTGAGAGTGAGACTGTCAGCCGGGTTCATTCATTCATGCCTGTACAGTTTGGGCCTGGTTACAGCCAACAGTAACCGCTGAATTATAAATAAAGGCGACTTTTGCTGGCAGTCTCTCGCCAAACCTTTCATCCTCACGGACACTGCCATATCAAGATTAACGCGAAGTGTATGTCCTAATATTGAAAAGTTTTGCGAGATCTCGCAAAAGTAACTCAGGATCTCGCAAAACTTTTGCGAGATATGCAAAACTGACTCTTTTTTTTTTTTTTTTCCTCCCATGTTCCACAGAATGAATCTGTGCGTCTAATAAAATTAGATGCACACAACTGATAGAACACAAAGCCAATTTCATTTATAATACTGTAAATATGGTCATTAAATCACAGTATTTGTGTGAACCCGAATCCTGATAAAAAAAATAACACAAATACGAATCTAGACAGTTTGGACAAATGTTGGTGGATGGCGCAGTGTTGCCAGATTGGGCAGCTTGTGAACACATTGGGGTGGAATATTATATAGATATTTCTATATAATTATAAAATTATATAGATATATAATTTTACAATAAAAACTTCCTAAAAACCTACCAAATATGGTGAAAAGCAGCCAAAATTTTAACAAGTTACCCAAAGCTTGTATATTTAAATATATATCACACCTGGTGCTATTAACATGAGTTTCAGTGGAGGTTTTGTTGTGTTGGGCTGGCAACTGTCAGTCAGATCTGACAACCCTGGGGATGGGCGGTGGTGGTGGCGAATTGTGGCAGATGGAAAGGAAAAGGTCAAAGCCATCAGGTGCACAGTTTAGGAAAAGAGAAAAGAAGAAGAGGAGAAACAAGCAAAGATGAAGGTAAGCAGAAGCTGTGTAATATTTCAGTTTCTTCCATGTTTTTTCAAATAAAATTTAAAAGAAATTCTGAGTGTGCCTGTGATGGTGGGGGGACCTTCTGTTAAAGCCTGTCTGTCAGACCATGGCAGAAAGCTACATACACCACACAGCAGTCGCTCATTACCCCCCCAAGTGTAGTAGTGCGGCGATCGCTATTGTGTGTGTGTGTGTGTGGGGGGGGGGGGGGGGGGGGGCGCCGGCGGGGATGCTCGCCCAGGGCGCCAAACAGGCTAGGACCGCCACTGAGCTCACAGTTAGAATACCATCTGGAAGGCCTGGGTTCGATTCCACCTTGGCCCAGGTCTCTCCCTCTCTCTGTGTGGAGTTTGCATGTTCTCCCCGTGCTTGCGTGGGTTTCCTCCGGGTACTCCGGTTTCCTCCCACATTCCAAAGACATGCACTTACTGGGGTTAGGTTAATTGGCTAATCTAAATTGCCCATAGGTGTGAATGAGAGCATGAATGTGAGTGTGAAAGGTCGTCTGTCCCTCTGTGTTGGCCCTGCAACAGGCTGGCGACCTGTTCAGGGTGTACCCTGCCTCTCGCCCTATGACAGCTGGGATAGGCTCCAGCCCCCCCGCGACCCTTAACAGGATGTGCGGAAGCGAATGGATGGATGGATGGAACAACTTGAATTCATGTTTTCATACCACACCAGGCTTCTGCAGGAAATCTAAAATTGAGCTCAACATTCAACCACTAAAACTAATTTTTCTGTTCAGGAATGCAACTAAATGACTGTAATTTGGCATCGTATTCAAAAAATAATAATGTGGTTAACTATGTTTGCTGCTTTTTGTAACACAATACACTTGAAAATTACATATTTACATTTTATCATTAAAATATCATTTTGATTAAAAAGCTGGTGCATTAACTATTATAAAAACATAGAACATAATTTAGGTCATTACCAGTGCTGTCAGTGTCAGTCAGCTGTGCCTGTTTTTATTCAGGTGGTAAGTTTGCTGAAAAAAATACCATTTTGTGACGCCCTGCCTGTTTTTGTGTATTTTCTATTTACCTGTGAAAAATTTACACATTAACTGGTTAAAAAGTAATAAAATGACACTGTAAGTGATTGGACTGAAGCATTCTTAAGTTGTGCCTTTACTTTTAATTACTTATTTATTGATTTAACCTGTTCAGGGTGTACCCTGCCTCTCGCACCCCCCCCAAAACCTAAGTGGAAAAAAATGGATGGATGGATTTCACAGTCATTGATCACATAGTTGACTTATTTACAGTGTATGTATATTGTGAAAATATTGCACTTTTTATGTATCATTTCCATTCTGACACAACCAGAGGTATTTTGCCAGCAGTCTTTGAACTGGATAACAATGTGAGAGCAGACACATGCTGTAAAACAAACAGCAGCTGACTCTCCTTCTCACTTTCTCTCCGTCCAACTGTAATCTGTTAGTTCTCTCTCTTTTTTTTTTTTTGTCTTTGTGTCTAAACCTGTATCCTTTGTAGCTGGATAACAATGCAAAGGCAAATATATCCTTGTGTTGCTGACATCCTTTCTGTCTCTGTCATCTCAGGCTCTCTTAATAAGCTGTTTATGCGTCTGTTGCTTTGTGTTCGGTATTCTTTGACAGGGTCGAGCCTTTGTAGTCAGATAATGTGAGCTTTTCTAACACGTCGGCCTTCCAACGACATAAAAGGGCTAAGTTGCTCTGTGTGTGAAAGGCTGTCTGTGTGGCTCAGTCTGGGAAAGCCTTTATTAATAATCACACCCAAAGATTATGCACTGCCAGTACATAAAACAAAAATAATAGGAGAAGGGGGAAAATTTTCACCACTGACCCCCTCATTTGATTTAGTGTTTTCACGTCAGCTTTTCAAAGGACGGAGGGTGGGGACCGCAAGATGCACATATTATTAAAGATAATAGGACTCTTTAGTCAAAATAGGCTATCTTGACTATTTTGGCTTTAATAAAGGATGTTCCTACTCAGATGGGGATAATGATATAAGACAGTAATGCTCCAGAAGAGCTCATGTATTTCTGTGCTGTTCAACAAATAGATAAACCTGTGAATGTTATGGAAGTAAACACGCTTTTATGCATTTTCTGTTTACTTTTGAAAACTTCTCACTTTAACTGGCAAAAACAAAAATAAGTATTTAAAATGTGAAAACGTGAAAGATATCAAAAGCAGCTTTGATTTTTGCTTGTGATTGCATCATTTATTTTTTATTGTTGCATGGATTACATAACCTTCCCCAAATATAGAATCGCTCACCCATTATCTCGGTGATGTCAGACAGTCCACGAAAGAGTCAGAAAATATGATCTATTGATCTGTGTTCATAGACTGCAATTTTCCTTTATTATTCTTTATGTTTACATGGACATGATCAATGCGTGTCAAAAATTAATAACAGCTGAAAGTGTTAAGGGACCAGTAGAGTTAGTTAGCGTCTCTGCTCATAGTTCTGTATTGCTCTGGTCATTTTTATGTTATATTATAGACTTCTTAGTCTACAGCAGGACACCACAGTGGAACTGGCTGTGCAGAATGTAATGCCAAAAACGTTGCGTAAGAGCAACTCCAACACTTCACTGTGCTACTAGAAAAATGTGTTGTGGACAAATTAAACGGTTTATGAAGAACATGCTGCACAGAGTATGGTGTAAACCTCTGAATCTCTTCTAAAGTTCACCATGTTTGATGGAACTCAATTTCTGCATTTTCACTAAGTTGTGTCTGTCACTGTTTTAAATGTCCATACAAGATTTGCTCAAAGGTGAACCCAAATTCAGAAAGAGACACTCAATGAGCAAAAGCACGGGCAAGTTTTCTTTAAAAAGCTGATGAATTATTGTATTGTAGGACTTGCCCGGAACACCTCACCCAAGAGACGCCCAGGAGGCATCCTAGTCAGATGCCTGAACCACTTCAACTGACTCCTTTCAATGTGAAGGAGCAGCTGCTCTACTCTGAGCCCCTCCCAAATGGCTGCACTCCGCACTCTGTCTCTAAGGGAGAGAAGCTCATTTCTGTTGCTTGTATCCGCAATCTCGTTCTTTCGGTCACTATTCAAACCTCGTGACCTTAGGTGAGGGTAGGGATGTAGATTGACTGGTAAATCAACAGCTTGGCTTTCACGCTCAGCTCAGACACACTGGTGCAGCGTCCGCATCACTGCAGACGCAGGCCCGATCCACCTGTCAATTTCCTGTTCCCTTCTCCCATCACTCGTGAACAAGACCCCAAGATACAGCAACTGAGCCGGAGTGGGTACTGCACCCTTTTCTGGCTGACGACCATGGCCTCAGACTTAGAGGTGCTAATACTCATGCCCGCTGCTTCACACTTGGCTGAGAACCATTCCACTGCGGGCTGGAGGCCACCATCCGATGAAGCCAACAGGACTGCATCATCCGCAAAGAGCAAAGATGAGATTCAGAGGCCACCAAAGTGGAAGGCTTACTCCACTAGGCTACGCCTAGAAATTCTGTCAAAATGGTCCAAAATTCATCCTGATTGTTATGCAAGTCTGATCCACAGCTGGGTGAAAAGTTTGAAGGTTTGGCCAGATTTTAAATCCAGCAGTTCAGTTTTTTTCCCACCAGTACTGTGTTTAATGGGTATGTTTAAAAAAAAAAGACACACAACGTGATTATTTATTTATTTATTAGGTATTAACTTAAGCACGTTGTGCCTGTGTACAATTAGATGCAGAATGGATCACATTTGATGCCCAATTCATTCAGAAACCTGCCAATTCCATATATATATATATATATATATATATATATATATATATATATATATATATATATAAAGTACTGTATGTCTCTGTGCTGACTTTGACATCACAGTATAACTTTACCAATCCTCCTGCATACTAATACAGTGCTAATACACTGTAATACAGTGACAGACTTGCATCATCAAAAAAGTACATTTCATATTTTCACATAAATGTGCAGTCTTACATCAGTCAAAAATACTGGCTATGCTTTTAATAGGATTTCTGTCACATCTCTGAAGAGGTGCGGTGCTGAATGTATGAATGCTCACACATCAGCTGTCAGTCATCAGTCTTCCGTGTGTGTAACTGCATCCTTTTGATATGGAAATGCCCCGGAGGACTTGATAAATTTGCAAGGAGAATGAAAACAGGTAGGCTGTGTTTATGATGTGGCACATGAATTATTATGGTAAGGCACCCATATTAATGATAACACAATATCTCTTTATCCCTACATATAGTTTTCTGTTATTTGTGTGCAAATTTCTAGCACAAGTCAGACTCCTGGAGAATATCCTACAATTAAATTATTTGTAATTCACTGTAACAGTAGGATTGCTCATTAACAAAAACGCAAAATAAATCAGTGAGTAAATTAACTGCATGCTTTTCTCTTGCTAGGCTAGATTGGCATGTCAACAATAAGCTGATTTTAATGGCCTTCCTGCTTCATATAACATTTGTGTAACGCATTTGAATTCGAATTGAATTTGAATGTAACTTGTGTATAAATAAAAAAGGGAACCTGAAAGAGGAAGAAATCCCATTTACACTGCACTGAGCCCATTAACCTGCGCTGATAGCAAGAACCATGGGGATTCATTGATATCATTCACTGCAATAGAGAAAAGCATCACTGCATGGTATCAGCAATCATATGTAATAAATAAGGGCGTGGCCAACATGCTGAACGTGTAGTACAATCATTTTGAAAATTATGTGCAACGGCAGATGATTTGAAGTTTGAACACTAATCTACTGCCAAATGTAAGAGGTACATGTACTGTGTCTATAGATGGATAGATAGATGTCTTAAGGTCCTGCCACAGAATTTCATTCAGCTTGAGGTCTGGACTTCAGGCCATTGCAACACCTTAATTCTTTCCTTTTCCATCCATTCTGTTGGGAATGTTGCTGTTATTTAATCCAGTGTGGCACTGTGCATTATAGCTAAACATCTCAACTTTGGTCTTATCTGTCCAAAGAACACTGTTCAAGAAATCTTGTAGTTTGTTCAGATGCAACTTTCTAAACCTACACGATGCTGAGAAGAGATTTTGGTGGTCCTTCCAAACATGTCATACTTGTTCCATCTTTTTCTAATTGTACTGTCCTAAACTTTAACATATATCATGTTAACTGAGGCCTGAAAAGTCTAAGTAGCTCTTGGATTTTGTAATTTCTCTGAGCATTGCATTGCAGTGACCTTGGGCTAAATTTGCTGGGACGTCCACTCTTGGTAAGATTGTGGTACTGCGTCAACACCATTTGGGTAGAGGTGGTCACACTTGCTGATGTTCAGTTAATCAGGTGTATTTGCTTAGGTAGGAATAAGATCAATGCCCTGCCACTCATCACACGATACCCACCTCGAGTAATAAGCAGGCCATGGGAAGAGATATTTGCCACTAATGTCAAGATACAGAAACTGAATTGTCCTCTTGATTGTGTGGCTGCCTTAAGTTTGGCCACAATCTTCACTTTTAGCATATTAGATGGATCTGTTATTACAGGTGGATGGGCATCATCTGGTTGAGTTACACTGCTCTCTTCTACCACGGCTGGTTCATTATATCAATACTGCTCAGTATTGTTCCCGTTGTGCTGTAATCTCTGGATCTCCAGCTTCAGTAGTTCAACACAATTTCCCCACAAACTCTCTTGAAAAGAGAGGGTTCTGCTCTAAAATGTTGGGTGACCCTTACAGGAAATATTAATATCACCTAAGTTAGTTTTCATTTTAAGATAAGACACATCTTTTTAGCTCTTTATTTTTATTTTTATTATTTTTTTGTTACCTTAATTGTAACCACTACCCTGTTTGTTATTTTTTCTAGGGAAATATCTGACTACATTATATGGAATCCTTTATCTTCCAACCCGGATTGTTCAATGTTATCGCCTTTACTGAATAACTATTGCATCCATAATGGCTGCGTGTGTGTGTGTGTGTGTGTGTCTGTGTAAATACCAGCGGCATCATTCAGAAAGAAGGCCAGACTTTTACACTGACCTTTAGACCCTCATCAGCCTCTCTGTCTAACTACACACACTCTCTGTCTGTCTCTTTCACATGTATACACACAGTGTGACTGTGAAGCATCTGGAAAGCTTCTGTTAAATTGAGCTGTTTTCACCTCCATTTAACCTGGAGGTAAATATCACAGTCCACTAACAGTACTGCCTGCAATCCCTTGTCCTCGCTCTTTCTCAGGTCAGTTAATTTTTATTCAGTTCATTGTCAAAAGCACTGAAATGTAATTTATTCAGACAAAATACTGTTTATATTATATTGAAAATCCATCTTGCCTTTACTGATGAAAAAGAAAAAAGATATTGAATACCACAGTGAAAAGTGTGACACGTACAGTCTCATTGCTAAAGATTATGATGTCTGGTCTTGTGTATCCTGTCAAACCTTGTAGACCAAATATCTATTGATGCAGCATTGTAGGAGACGGGTCAACCTTACCGGAGCTTCTTTAATTCCTGATTCCTGCCTTCGGTATTGACAAATTCAGTATATACTTGTGGCGAAAAAGCTGGCTATAACAATTTTGGAGCCGCAAGATTTAAATGGCTGAAGAACTGAAGGAGGGAAGCAAAGATCCTGCATGAGCAGAGAGAGGTGTCAGTTGCGTGGGGTGCTAACAAAATTATTTAGTGATAGCGGCCCAATGGTTTATCACATTTACCAGCACAGCAAACAGTTGGAGCCAGGTTGTAAAAAGTAGTACTTGTCCTTGAAGTCATAACTCGGTTGAATCTATGTCCACATATTTGATCTGCTTAACTCCTGCATCTACACTTCAACGTCAATCCAACTTACAACTGATAAATGTGTTAAATGGGTTAAACAGCTGCATGTTCTCCTGAAATTGGTGAGGGGTGGCCAAAAAAATGACAGGAGCTTTATAGATAATAGGGCAACTTTCTGGAGGAAAAAAAAACTGGTCTTGTTAAGAGAGATGGCATCCATCCTACTTTGGATGGAACAGCTCTCATTTCTGGCCAAATTAGCTCAGAGTTTCTGTCTGATTTCTCAGACTTTTTATCTGATTTAGTGCTCAGTTTAGATAAAATAATTATAGTGGGTGATTTTAGCATCCATGTAGATGCTCAAAACGACAGCCTCAACGCTGCAGTTAATCTATTTTAGGCTCAACTGGCTTCCCTCAAAATGTAAATGAGCCCACCCACCACTTTAATCACAACAGTGTTCCCTTTTTGTCTGATTATTTCTTAATAACATATAAATTTACAACAATGGATGATACAGCAGTGGAGAATAAATTTCATCATAGCAAATATCTTTCTGAAAGTGCTGTACCTAGGTTTAAGGATATATTTTTTCCACTGTTATCTTCAGTGCTATGTGCCAACACATAGGTAGTTTTACACCCCCACTGCGTACGACTCTGGAGACTGTGGCTCCTTTAAAAAAAGAAAGCCTCAAATCAGAAGTGCCCGACTCCCTGGTATGACTCCTTTATAAGACCTCATTGACTTTTAGAAGATCATCATTTAGCCTGGACAAAGTTTGTTGCTCTATAAAAAAAAAAGCCCTCTGTAAAGCTAGGACATTGTACTTTTCATCACTGACTGAAAAAAATAAAAGCTGCTACTGGGAACTTGATACCAGCTCTTTACCTAGTTTTGTTTTACACTGACTTCAGACATGAAATCCAATTTAAGCTTGCACTTCAGATTTTGAGATGCACATCAATGATATTTTGATACCTTTCAATACTGACATGTTAACACGATGTCTGCAATTTTAACTATTTCCCACTAAAATTGTTACAATGTGTTTATTCTGAAAACAAACCAGAAGATGATACCAGAGATGCGTTAAAGCATATTTCAGTCAATTTATCTCGAAATAAAACAACATCAGCATGCTCAAACATATTTGAGGCACTTGCTTTTTGCACTTTCTGCACATTCATCTCTCTTTGCAAGAACCAGCAGTAGTCACCTGTCGTACTTGGATTAAATTTTCCCTGATATTGGTTTTCCATCACTTTTATATCTTGATGAAATCTTTCCCCATGCTCATCGCTGACATTGCACAGATTTGGACTCTGATCCAACAGAGTGAGCTCTAAAAAGCGGCTAATTGAGGGGAAGGCAGAATGTCCGGGTTAAACAGCAGAGGAAATCAGAGATCATCTCTGACTATTTTTAATAAAGTGCCAGTTTTTTTTAATATAAGAAGGAAAGCAAAATCAAAGGCACAACTACACCTCACATTATCATGACACGCTATTGAGCAACAGATAGCAAATCATCATCATTCTTTCAATCTTTACTCACACTCCACTAATTCAGATTTTTAGGGTACTTGATGTGGTGTGCACAAAATGAATGGGGTTTTTATTCACACTGAATTCACTTTAAATTATTCCACTTGTGAGAGCAGCAGCATTTTAATCAGCAGTTCCCTTATTATTGCCATTATCTAGACAGTTTTGAAAATAGAGAATTAAATAATAAATCCAATAAAAAGCTCACAAATAGGACAATATTTCATCAAATGAGGGGTTTAATTTGTGTCAGCTTGGTGAGAGGAACATTTTTGGGAAGCTCTGCCTTAATTGAATTTGGTCATGTAGTGTGATTTTAAATGCTAAATAACAGTCTCTTCATTTGCCTTGAAAAGGTTTAAAAATAAATCCGGTCCCTTCTTACTGTAGTCCTCCACTTTATCCATGACCTGCTTAATCAAAAACCAGTAAAGAAGCGCTTAGTGTGAGCTATCTGTCTTTCACACAAACACTAACACAAAGAAACACAAACCACCCTGGGAGGTATTTCTGGGGTCGTTGTACATTGATCAATGATCAATTGAAATCGGCAATTGGTAATTCACTGCACGGTTTCTCAGAGAGCTTTAACAGGATGAGCTGCAGCTACACACACACACACACACACACACACACACACACACACACACACACACACACACACACACACACAAGCATGCATGCACACACGCGCACACACACAGGGAAGTTCTTACTCATCAACCAAGTTAAGGTCTACAGCCTCTTTATCTTTCTCCACATCTCTCTCTCTCCCTCTTTTCCTGCTTAATATTTAATTGCTGTCAGAACATTGTTTTCTTCCTCTCCTTTTTTCTTCTTAACAGATTTAAACTTATTCTTTTTCAGACTTTAATTCCTTCACAAAGTTAGGACTCTTGAGAGATGGCTGTTTCTCGGCTCTGTAGTTTGTATGAATATGAATGCTAAAGGGATTCATTTCTGTTACTGTGTTTGCTTTATCCGGACTTTTCTGCAACAAAAGCCTTAACAGTCAGAGGCCTCATTGTCTCAAGTGTTAAAATGTGTGTGTGTGTGTGTGTGTGTGTGTGTGTGTGTGTGTGTGTGTGTGTGTGTGTGTGTGTGTGTGTGTGTGTGTGTGTGTGTGTGTGTGTGTGGCATTACCACGCAGAACTTTCCAGCTTCTGTTAGATTTGAGGCAGTGAACAAATAATGATGCTAAACAATAAAACTGCAACAGCTACATCAGGTTGTGTTTTCTTGTTGTCTAAATGGTTGGGTTTATATTTGGTGCTGATCATAATACTAGAGGCTGCAAAAACATGTAGAATGGATTTGAATGTGTCTACTGCATTGTGAGCTTTTGCAGACATGTCATCACTAACCACATGACATTAACTTGTCCATCATATTGGACATGTGACAGTCATGGAGTGACCCTGAACCATCCCTTAGTTATGCTGGAATAGGGCTGCTGGGGGGTTCCTATGATGCACTGAGTGTTTCTTTTCATTCACCTCTTTTTAATAATTTGTTATTATTAATCTCTGGCTCTCTTCCACAGTGTGTCTTTTGTCCTGTCTCTCCCCCCTCAGCAGATGACCCCCCCTCCCTGAGCCTGGTTCTGCTGGAGGTTTCTTCCTGTTAAAAGGGAGTTTTTCCTTCCCACTGTCATTTTGACTGTTGGGTTTTCTCTGTAAGTATTGTGGGGTCTTTATCTTACAATATAGAGGCGACTGTTTGTTGTGATTTGGCGCTATACAAATAAAACTGAATTGAGTTGAATTGAACTGAATTGAATCTACTGGGATCTTCCTGTGCAACCATCTGTTGGGTTTATAAAGAAGGGTTTGAAAAACAGAAAATATCCAGTGAGAGGCAGTTCTTTGGGTGAAAATGCCTTTTTGATGTCAGAGGTCAAAGGAAAATGGCCAAACTGTTTCAAGCTGAAATGAAGCTAACAGTAACTCGAATAACCACGTTATAACAAGATAGTTCTAGAGGCAAAAGGGGGTCCAAATCAATAGCATCAACCTGTACCTAATAAAGTCTCTGGTGAGTGTATACGACTGTGTATTACTTTTCAGATATTAGATTTATGTCCATTTGTCTTTTTTTTTTTTCTCTTTAAATTGCTGAGTGAAAAGTTTCTCTTATAACGTTCTAAAAGCAGGTCTGTATTTTTAGCTTTTCTTCAGCTTCCAACAGAGAAAAAACCACATCAGGGTTACACTCTACATTAAATACATTAGTTGTCTCACTTTAGCTCACAGGAAGGCAAAGACTGAAATGACCACTGTTTTCTTCTGTTTACAGAAAGCATTGTGATAGCTCTGACTTTTTGTTTGGTCATAGCTATCACATAGCTTTTTGTTTGTTTGTGCCACTACCACATTAAAAGCTTGTGGAGTTTTTAAATGTGCAATCAAATTTATAATTTACAGGTTTCATTGCTCACTGTATGTGTTCTCAATGTCTAGCAAACATTTATTGTCTTGCATGTTGAATTGCAGGCATATGGTACATTCAAAATTAAGTTATATTCTCCCAAGAAAGGTAATTAATCAGCATAACATTTCAAATAATGCAAAACATGAATCAGTTTTTCAGCTCTATTTTTGATATTGTGCTGCTTCGAGCCTGCATCATCACATATTAAAAAGCTGGCTTGATTTTAGCTGACCTAAAAACCACCCCATATCAAATCTCAGTTTTAATACACTGAGCACTGCTAAGCAGGGATTAGTGGCCTCCAAGTTAAAAAGCACTGAACTTTGCTTCAGGAGTGTTGGCTATATGGGCTGCTACATACAGGATAGATATGAGAAAGCTGTGTAGTGTGTGTTGTGGTTATTATATTTAACTAGGAGAGACTGGATTGTATGAATACTTGCACAAGTATTCAGTACTGTGATCATATTTTCTTCAGGGTATTGATTCTTATATTTATTTGCTGGCTGAGATCCCAGTGGGTGAATATGACCTCTTTAAATTATAAGGTTTGACATATAAGACCATAATTAGTAGTAGGTAGCAGTCACGTGCTGTTAATCAAAGCAATTCATTAATTGTTCATCAGCACGTGTGACTGCCTCTATAAAAGCAGACGTTTTGGCAGTTTGCTGATCTGGAACACTTCAGCAAATACTTCAACCAAGATCTTAAAGAGGCAACTGCTGCTGCCCATCAAGCTAGGCAAGATTACAAGGCCATTTCTAAACAATTTAAAGTCCATCATTCTGAGATGGAGAACGATTATTCACAAGTGGAAACATTCAAGACAGTCCATAGGAGAGGAATTTCCTGCAAATTTTCACCAAGGTCAGACCAGAGTTTGCAAAAAAACCCAAGAGCTGCATCTCAGTCTCCAAAGGCCTCATTTAGCGCGTAGATGTTAGAGTTCAATCAGAAAAAGACTGAGTAAGTATGGCATGTTTGGAAGGGTTGCTAGGAGAAAGCATCTTCTCTCTGAAAAGAACATCAGTTACACAATTACTTAGTTTTTGCTGTTAAAGGTGGTTCTACAAGCGATTAAATCATGGGGTGTATTTAGTTTTTGACACACTTCTTCTGCATCTTGACTTATTTTATGGAATGATCAGTGTAATGTATCATGTATTGTTGTTCATCTGGGGTTGTATTTACCAAATTTTAAGCCATAGTAAGAACTACATCATTTTTTAAAATTATATCATGATATGTACAACTTTATATTTGACAGAGGGTGTACTTTCTTTTTACCATGCCTGAATACTCATGTAATAAAACAATAAAACAAAAAAATCACTCTTGTATGTCTGTCAGCTAAAATATGATTTGTCCCTGTAACTGTAGTCCAAATCCATCTGTGGTATGAAATGGTTAGCATGGCTTATGATTAAAAAAAACTTTAGCCACCCTTTAGTAATAATGCTAATAATTTAATAATAATATCAAAAAGCCCTATAAGTACTGTAAAGACTTGTTGTGTTGACGTTTTTGAATGTTGGTCAGTTCAAGAAAGTGTAAAAAAAACCAAACGTTTTTTTTGCAGATGATTAAACTGTTTTCAGGTCAGTGAAAACAAGTGTGCAGTAGGAGGACAATATAGAGAATATGCCCTGTCTCTAAGCCAAAACCAGGCCACCTGTCATGCATTGTATCTCAGGCTGGTTAACAAGTGCTCCCATAAGGCCTTCTTCCTTCTCTGCATCCTCTTATCTCCTTCTCTCACAGGCTTATACCTGCAGTATACGTCTCCTTTCCCCCTTTCATTTGTCCTTTCATTCTTTCTTTGGTGGTGACTGTAACACAGATTCCATGATGCCTCTCCTCCATCTCCACACATTATTTCTGTACTATTAAAAAACAGACAACAGGTATAGTAAATATGCACCCAACAAGCTCCCTACTTCCCACCTTAATTACTTTCTTACATGCCATTCTACAATTCCCTACCTTCTTCCCACTCCCTCCTCACTCCTTCCTATCTCTACACTCCACATAGCTCCCTCTTGCCTCCTTTTGGCTACCACATCCCTCTCTCTCATTTCCTCTTCACCCACACCTAATACACACCAAGAGTATCAGAAGGCGTAGATATTGTTCTGTCATACTTCCGGGACACTCAAAATTTTGGTCAGATGTGCAATTAGTTGAGTTTGTGTATTCTTAATGCCTTTTCTGTGCAGAAATATAGAATTATCTAAATTAAGTATGCTCTCGTCTCTTTGAAAGCCAAAATAATTTATGTCAAGGATGGAGGACACGGGAACAAAAAGAGACAGAAAATGGGTGAACAGATGATTCTTTTCGGGTAAAAGGGGCATTTAGCACCATCTGTGCTGTGCAGTCACCTCTGGAGCCTGCTCTTGTAGTCCTGTTATTCACCAAATCTTTTAGGGGAGGGGAGCTAACCCATTTAGGATTTTGTAAATCAAGACTGAGTCTGCATATTTGATTTGATTTGTCCAATTTAGTAGGTGGTATTTTTCTAGTATTCTGCAGTGATGGTATAAATTGGGCTTTTTGTCCAATACTTTTTGTGTTTTTTTGTTGTTTTATTTGTCAATACAATAGTTTAAATGAGCCATAGTCATTGAATTGAAACATAGTTTAGCAGAGTCATTTTTTAGGTTACATCTCATCTGTCTAAAATTTGAAATTATTATATTTTATTTTATTAACAGTTTGTTTTAATTATCATGAGTCCGAGTTCTGATTCTGATCCTGATCCTGATCCTGATTCTGATTCTGATCCTGATTCTGATCCTGATTTTGATCCTGATTCTGATCCTGATTCTGATCCTGATCCTGATTCTGATTCTCAGGATCAGTTCACCAAGAGTTCAGACAGGGGACTAAAGCTGAGTATACAACACAGTTCAGTATATGTTCTATAAATTTTCACAGCTTCTTGTGTAATTGTAGCTTCATGTAAGTTCAAATTGGAATTGTCATCATGTCAGTTATAGAAAGATTGATAACATTTGTGTCCACGGCCAAAGTGTAAATCAGACCAAAAAAAAGTCTACAAATTCTGACGGCAGCAAAAGACATTTTAACTTACAGTCTTATTTTAAACTAAAGAAAACTACAACCATTTAGTTAGACTCCAGTTCTGGTGACCCATTTTTACACATGAGAAAAAAAATTGCAGTGTCATAAGTCATAAAGTACCCTTCCACTACGCCTTGTTTTACAGAATCCCTGTCATTCTCAGCACTGATCACCTACAGGGCATTGCATCGACAGAGGGGGGACTGAACCTGAAGCTGTCGTGATCCTGGGCCGGTGACCCAGTGTTTTGAGTTTTTGTGAAGTTCTGTTTTTTTTTGTTTTATTTCTGGTTGTGTTGTTGTTCAGTATTTGAGGATTTTAGTTTGCCTTTGTTTTCTGTTTAGTTTTCCATGTTCTGCTCTTCCCTGTGTTCCTATGTGTTGTCTGAGTCTCGGCCCTTCTGTGTTTTTAGGTTCCCTCTCACAGCTTTAGAGTACGTTTTCCCCGCGCTGTCAGCCTTTGTTCAAGTGGGAGTCTAGTCATATTCAGGTCCCCTCTGTGTTAAGTTTGTGTCTGTCTTGATTTGTCACTTCCTGTTTTATTTTGACGATCTTGTGTTCCTTGTGCTTTGTGTTTAGGATTACTTCCCCTTGTCTCGTCAGTGTATTTCGTTCACCTGTGTTGTCACCTGTCTCCTTTTCCCTCGTTATCGCCTAGTGTACTTAAGGTCTCAGTGTTTAGTTCCTTGTTGTGATGTCTGTTTTTCCTCCTGCTGTGTGCGTTATGTTCACGTTCATGCTTCGAGTTACATCAAGCCACGCTTTATAAATAAAGCTTTAAGGAATTTCAAACTCCTCCTGTGAGTCCTGCATTGCCAGCCACAGCAGTGTGACAGACGCTGATAGAAATGGGGCGAGTATCTTGTCCTTATTTATTTAAAAAAAAAAAAAAAAAGATTTTTTTGCTCTTAATGAAAGAAAAGAATCCTTACTCCGTTCCTCCACTTTTTACAATGTAATGTACTTTGTTCACTTTTACAGAGGAACGTACAAAGACACTGACTGATGGAGCAGAAAGTACAGGTTAGTGACCCAGACTTGACAAAATGCACAAATACGCACTCGCACAGGACATTTTGTCGAACCCCTTATATTCCTTTTAATTTCTCACCATCTTGTCTCAGTACATCTTTGCCCTTCTTTCCTAGAACACCTCTGTCTCTGTAATTGGCTGTCATTGTCAAATCACAGCAGTGTAGTAAATGGGTGTGAATGTGTGTTCACGTGTCCGCGGTAGGAGTCGCTGTTTGAATCCTTCCTAATAAGGATCCCTTACAAAACTACAGACATCCAGTTACTGTTGCTGTTGTACTGTTATCGTTGGGTGGAGGGAGGGTGGGGTGGGGACATTTCTTCACTGACATTTCTGAAAAGAGGCGCCTTTTTGAAAAGCTGACACCAAAATATGACAGCAAATGAGCTTTCTCACTGACATTACTGCATCCAAAAGTTGTCAAAAACAACAAAGTGAACTTTTAATTATATACTGATCTGTCATTCCAAATGTGGTATTTTAGACAATAGAGCTGACAGCACATTTGTTTCTCGTCTGTTTATTATTTTGTAGAACTAATAGAATGCATTATGGTTAAGCTGGAGAGCTGCCACTCTCGTTTCTGCTGCTGGTTCCAATTAGAGCTGTCAGGCTGTCACTGAATAGATATTACAGTGTGAGTATAACAAGCAAGATTGGCAGGTGTTGGACAGGTTTATGTAAATTGCTTCCATGGAATTCCTAACATTATTGCACACTACAAATTTAGGGATGGGAATGCCGAGCTGTTGGCCCGCTGCTTTGACCAGAACTGGTACACCTAAATGGACACCGGATGCATTTCCATGAAAAGCATCATTTCCTCAGAGTAAATTCTTCTATCTGTAGTAATTTTCTGTCATGGCCGGGGAGGAAATGGACGAGGAATGGCTGACACGAAGGACTCCAGAAGTCAGCGTAACATAAAAGGGATTTATTTCAACGGGGAAAAAACAAATACAAAAACCGTGGAAGGGAGACGACGGGCAGACACAGGGAGCACAGGGAACACACGGGCACACAACATCACACGCAGGCACAATAACGTCAACGACGCAACAGAGAACAAAACAAAACT
The DNA here is from genome assembly GCF_007364275.1 of Archocentrus centrarchus. NCBI lineage: Eukaryota > Metazoa > Chordata > Actinopteri > Cichliformes > Cichlidae > Archocentrus > Archocentrus centrarchus. Next base: position 25,931,342 of record NC_044367.1, on the reverse strand, counting down.
GAGGGCTTAAATACACACTGGGTAATCAGGGCAAGAGGAAACAGCAGGGAACAACAGGTGAGGCAAATGAAACTAATTACACAGGGGAAGCAAAGCTGAACACAAAGCACAGGAAAACCAGACTGTCAAAATAAACAGGAAGTGACAAACCAAGGAACATACTGACTAAACACGGGGAACAGGCACAGACTCAGGACAGAGACGCAGACATATCACAACACTAGGAAATAAACTACCACAAAACGCTGGGCCAACGGCCCAGGACATGACAGTACCCCCCCCTCAAAGGCCGGCTCCCGACGGCCAAAACCAGAAACAAAACCAGAGCAAAACACGGGGATGAGAAAACAAAAAACAACCGGACGAAACAAAAGGCGACGGCACAAGGCCGGAGAGCTCCAATGTCCAAAACAGGGGGTCAAAACAAGGAACAGTTCAGGAGCTATGACAAAACAAAAAGCAGCCGGCAAGGGGAGAAAACAGTCCATAGTTCAGGGGAGCGTATGGGAAGGCCCAAAACAAAAAACACAGTTCAGGAGGCTGCAGAGGCCAAAGGCCACAAAGGAGAGTCCCAACGAGGGAGGCCGACCGCGCTCCCAGCGGCGGCGGCGACGACGAGGAGGAGTCACTGGAGGCCGACCGCGCTCCCAGCGGCGGCGGCGACGACGAGGAGGAGTCACTGGAGGCCGACCGCGCTCCCAGCGGCGGCGGCGACGACGAGGAGGAGTCACTGGAGGCCGACCGCGCTCCCAGCGGCGGCGGCGACGACGAGGAGGAGTCACTGGAGGCCGACCGCGCTCCCAGCGGCGGCGGCGAGGAGGAGTCACTGGAGGCCGACCGCGCTCCCAGCGGCGGCGACGAGGGGGAGTCACTGGAGGCCGACCGCGCTCCCAGCGGCGGCGACGAGGAGGAGTCACTGGAGGCCGACCGCGCTCCCAGCGGCGGCGGCGAGGAGGAGTCACTGGAGGCCGACCGCGCTCCCAGCGGCGGCGGCGACGACGAGGAGGAGTCACTGGAGGCCGACCGCGCTCCCAGCGGCGGCGGCGGCGACGAGGAGGAGTCACTGGAGGCCGACCGCGCTCCCAGCGGCGGCGGCGGCGACGAGGAGGAGTCACTGGAGGCCGACCGCGCTCCCAGCGGCGGCGGCGGCGACGAGGAGGAGTCACTGGAGGCCGACCGCGGGGCGTGCGGCGGCGGCGACGGGGAGCAGACACTGGAGGCCGACCGCGGGGCGTGCGGCGGCGGCGACGGGGAGCAGACACTGGAGGCCGACCGCGGGGCGTGCGGCGGCGGAGAAGGGCGACCCCGGGCTCTGGTGGGGAACCCTCGGGTGACGTGGAGCGCTCGGACTGAGCAGAGACCCCCACCGGCTCGGACTGAGCGGGACCCCCTGGCTCGGAGCGCTCGGACTGAGCGGAGACCCCCATCGGCTCGGACTGAGCGGGACCCTCTGGCGCGGAGTGCTCGGACTGAGCGGGACCCCCTGGCTCGGACTGAGCGGAGACCCCCATCGGCTCGGACTGAGCGGAGACCCCCTGGCGCGGAGCGCTCGGACTGAGCGGAGACCCCCATCGGCTCGGACTGAGCGGGACCCTCTGGCGCGGAGCGCTCGGACTGAGCGGAGACCCCCATCGGCTCGGACTGAGCGGGACCCTCTGGCGCGGAGCGCTCGGACTGAGCGGGACCCTCTGGCGCGGAGCGCTCGGACTGAGCGGGACCCCCTGGCTCGGACTGAGCGGAGACCCCCATCGGCTCGGACTGAGCGGAGACCCCCATCGGCTCGGACTGAGCGGAGACCCCCATCGGCTCGGACTGAGCGGGACCCTCTGGCGCGGAGCGCTCGGACTGAGCGGAGACCCCCATCGGCTCGGACTGAGCGGGACCCCCTGGCTCGGACTGAGCGGAGACCCCCATCGGCTCGGACTGAGCGGGGCCCTCTGGCGCGGAGCGCTCGGACCGAGCGGAGACCCCCATCGGCTCGGAATGAGCGGAGACCCCCATCGGCTTGGAGTGAGCTGAGCCCATGGGCTGAACGGGGCCTACATAGTGAGGCACCGGATGCGTAGGCTGGGACCGCGGAACAGGGCACACTGCTGCTTTATTGAGCAGCAGGGGCTGCTCGAGGAATAGCCGAGGTGCAGGGGACTGCGTGGAAGCAGGCCGGGAGACGACTGGCTGCGTGGAAGCAGGCCGGGAGACGACTGGCTGCGTGGAAGCAGGCCGGGAGACGACTGGCTGCGTGGAAGCAGGCCGGGAGTCCAACAGCCAAGGGAAACTGGCAATCAGGTCTTGAAGCCTGGTGGTGATGGCTTCCTGTTCCTCCTTACACGGGTCAGATAACAAGTCCAAGCATAATCGGTCCACTCTTCGGATCAGAATTTTCCTGCTCTCCTCTGAGAGGGAGGAAGCAGCAGAGTACATGACGGGCTGAAGTTGCTCTTTCTGCTGCTGAGAGCCAAACGTCCACCCCACGGAAGCAGGCTGAGGGCGAGACAGATCTGCTGGCGCTACAGCTGATTGGGGAGACCGAGACTGAGCTGCTGGCGCTACAGTTGACGCCACTGGGGACCGAGACTGCGCTGCTGGTGCTACAGTTGACGCCACTGGGGACCGAGACTGAGCTGCTGGCGCTAGAGCTGACGCTACTGCTAACTGGGGAAACGGAGAATGAGCTGGCGCTACAGCTGACTGAGGCGAGAGTGACCGTCTCCGCGGCGTTTTACCGCTCTGCTCCCGCAGCGATTCTCTCTGATGCTGCCGGGAGCTTGGTCTTCCTCCGTCAGCAGCAGGCAGTGGTGACGCGGAAGTGGTGGGAGGCCAAGGACCCCTGTGACCCAGGAATCGGAAAAATGACTCCTCTGGAGTCATTCCGGGCGCCGGCTCCAGGAAAACGTCTCTCCGCTTCCTCCGGTATCTCGTCCTCCGTGGCTGCGGCGACTGCTGAGAAAAGGAGGGACCAGCAAGCGGAGTGACAGGTGAGGGAGCGGCCGGCGCCAAAAACAGTCCGCCCACGCGGCAGACCTGCGGTTTAGGCGGGGGCGGTGAGCGGCGTCGCCGGGGACCGTTCAAAAAAGCTGGTCCCCCCAGCGCCAGGCGAGTGCCGTTGTAGCAGCCGGAGCTTGCAGGGTCTTTAGTTTGGTTGCGTCGTTCTGTCATGGCCGGGGAGGAAATGGACGAGGAATGGCTGACACGAAGGACTCCAGAAGTCAGCGTAACATAAAAGGGATTTATTTCAACGGGGAAAAAACAAATACAAAACCCGTGGAAGGGAGACGACGGGCAGACACAGGGAACACACGGGCACACAACATCACACGCAGGCACAATAACGTCAACGACGCAACAGAGAACAAAACAAAACTGAGGGCTTAAATACACACTGGGTAATCAGGGCAAGAGGAAACAGCAGGGAACAACAGGTGAGGCAAATGAAACTAATTACACAGGGGAAGCAAAGCTGAACACAAAGCACAGGAAAACCAGACTGTCAAAATAAACAGGAAGTGACAAACCAAGGAACATACTGACTAAACACGGGGAACAGGCACAGACTCAGGACAGAGACGCAGACATATCACAACACTAGGAAATAAACTAACACAAAACGCTGGGCCAACGGCCCAGGACATGACATTTTCTGGCATTGCCTCCAGTGACATGATTCATTAGTGACATGATTCATTAGTGACATGATTCATTAGATGAGGTGCGGTGAAAGTTTACATAAATCCACTTAACTTCTATGATTCTTCTACACAGTAAGGTGGATATTTGTGGTTTTAATGCAAATAATATTCTTGACAGCTGTTTTATGTGTTGTTGCAAACTTTCATAAACTTGGAATATTGACGTTCCCCTTAACTAACTTCCTTAACTTAACTTAGCTTCTGGCTATCTGATAAGCCTTAGATTTCCATCTAGTCCATCTCAGTGTTAGTTTCTGGCTTTCTGGCATTAATATTACATGTAGTTTTGTTTGTCTTTAAATGAACTCTAGCCACGCCCACATCACGACTTCCTGTTTGCCAGTGGGATTCTGGCACCCTCAAGAACCTTCCTTCCTTCCTTCTCGTAAATATGGAGGTGGTGGTGATAAGACACAGAATGGTGGCCTACTACTGGAGAAGAGGTAGTCTATCCTGTAGTGTGATCCAGCATTCCTCCCATACCTGGCTCCTCCAGTAGTCGTTGGTTTTAAAAATAAATAGTTGGAGTTATTCCTTCTGGAAAGGCCTCAAGCCTCTGTGGATCTCTGCCAAAAAACAGGAGCTGCGTACCAGCCTCTCACCTGCAGACGCACAAAAGGCTACTGCTGCTGTTACTGGTAACTTTGAGCATCAAAGAGGTATTTATTGGAAAGTTCTCTTTTTTTAATATTGCTTGGGATACTCCTGGGATGAGAAACTCCTGGTGAAACTGTGTAAGACATTCTGTTTTGTTTTTGAGAGGGATTTATTTTTCAGAAAGAAATTATCTTGTTTTGATTTAAGAAGCGAGCTTCCTCAGTCATGTTAAAGAACCGAACTATTCATGTTGGTCTTATTTTGGTGATTATTTGTAATTTGGTTTCTCTGAAAGGGCTTTTGTTCAGCTTTGGACTGTGTCTTCAGTACACCTGTTCATTTTGGATTTAACTGTGTGTGTGTGTGTGTGTGTGTGTGTGTGTGTGTGTGTGTGTGTGTGTGTGTGTGTGTGTGTACTGTTTTGATCAATGCTTGGTTCCTAAGTTGTATTTTGGTTTGGTGGTTTAGAGTATATGGGTTCATGTGGAAGACTGACCCTGTAAAACAAAATTGAACCTTGTGGGTCATTATACTGGCTTGCACCAGTTGTCATCTTCTAAATTTAGATTGCAAAAATGATGTGATACTTGCTAAACCTGAGCATGTTGGCATTGTGATTGTGTTCGCGTTAGCAAACTGGCTGCAGGATTTAGTTTAAAGTACTGCAGGTAAGCTCAGGCTTTGAGCTGCAAACAGGAAACCACGTGAGCAGCAGGATCCTGTTGTTGGTCACCAGTGTTTTGAAGCTATTAACAAAAGGTACAATGAGGGCAAGTTATTTCTAGCATCATTTCAGTTGCACATGTAATCCATCTGTATTCATCTTATCACACAATTTACTACATTAAGGAGATAAAGTAACAAAATAGCATTAGTTTGCCCATGTTTCAGAATTTTTCAGGTTTCCACCAAGGATGACATTTAAAATAAATTTGTTTTTATTTTTTCTCTCTAATCACCCACGGCGGACTGCTGCTGAGATAGACACTGCTTCCTGAGCTCTGTGTTTGCATGGCAAGTTCTTGGGCCTAAAGTGAAGCTGATAAAAGGGTGAAACAGATTAGAGAAAAAAAGCTGGGGACAAGATGAGTCCAGATAGGCTGAGATGACCGATAAGACGAAAAGATAAAGAAGCCACTACATTTGTTGGTGGCAGAGCATGCCGCAAATCAGATGCTCTATTGATTTGCTTGACCTGTTATAGAAGTATGTAATTGGTCAAGACTTTTCAAAAGGAGGTAAATTAATGTCATATCAGTTTGACAGGTTGACAGGTATTGGGGGAGGGGCTTTCACTAGGGAGACTCTGGTGCTTGGCTTGGCCCCCTATGCAGGGCGACGGCTCCCCCTCCCTACTGCTCCCTGCTGGTCAATACAGCTGCTGATATCTCCGTATTACATATGTACATATCTGAATAATAATAAAAATGTATAAATAAAGAAAAGAACCATAACACGAGGAGCCTATAGAGAGTAGAACTCATCTTGGAAAAGCAAATGTGTTTGTCACAATAGTTCATTCAGATCATGATTCTGATTGCAAAAGCTAACAGATGGCAATTTTTTTAAAAGAAAAAAAAAAGTTAAGTTTTCATTTCAGTCACATTTTGACTGTTGAATCTAATATCCACTATAGTGGTGCACAGAGGCAAAATTACAACAGATTTTCAATACTCATGGACCCGACTGTATTGGGACACTACAGACACTACAGAAGCGATCAGTGATGCTCAGTTTCTTCAGTTTAAACCACGTCGGTCAGTCGAGCTGTTACACACCAGCGACTCATGAACCAGGAGGAAAATGCATCAAACATAACTGGGAAAGGTGTCACACCATTAAAACACTGCTACTGGCCACAGTTCAAGCGACTGTTGCAAGAGTTACAGCACAGATGTTTTAATGATTCAGAGCTGCCTGCAACCAACTACTTTGTTCTCCCCTTTTTTTCCAAGCAGAATTACTAAATCTGACTGCAGAAAAGTGAATTAAATGCTCAGTTATATCAAAAGTTAAATTTAAATTGAATTTAATTTTGAAGAAAAAACTGAGTGTGTGTATGTGTGAGAGAAGTCTGTTTGAATATTGCAATATTGAATAATTATCACAGGATGAGCAGCACTCATGCTGAGCTTTCTGTTGATCCTCCTGAAGATGGAAAGAATGGGAGAAACCAGAAAACTGCAGAGGTGGAGATGAAGAGACATTGTTGGAGGGTGGTGGTGTGTGTGTGTGTGTGTGTGTGTGTGTGTGTGTGTGTGTGTGTGTGTGTGTGGGGGGGGGGGTGATAAACAGTAAACAAAACTGAAGAGATTGATAGCATAAAAAATGTGCCAAGACAACGAGAAAGCAGAGAGGAACGGGAGCTGTAGTAATTAGTCATCTCCTCCCCTCTACTCTTTGGTAAATAAATGAGCACCAATTAGATACAAAGGCTTCCAGTTGGCTTATTGATGAGGCACTAATTAATTTCATCTTTTTATGCTTGATGCTCTTCTTTCAGTCTGTCAGTAGGGCTCTAGATAAGTTGGCATTTGAAGTTTTGAATTGCATGTTTTGATATTACAAGCACTTACCCCCCCCCCCCCCCCCCCCCCCTCCCCCCCCCCCCCATCAAGCTGAATTTTAATGTCTTTGGTGACCCTTCCACAATTTTGGAAGGGTCCTCTGGATTCTGTTGTCAGCCACCAAGCACAAACATGTCTGCTGGTTAGTGTGTAGCCATTTCCCTCGTTGTCAGGTTCCAAAGCTGTTCTCGTGACACATGTAGTGACATCACTGACTGGCCAGTCAGCGGCATCGTTCCGTTGACGTCACCTTTTCGGTTTGAGCTCAGTAGGTAATAGTGTAAAAGCAGCAAACGTGATTTTGTTAAGGTGCTTACATGTGAGGTATACAGGTTCTTTCAAAATACAATTGGTTCATTTAAGGCACACACACAGTTATATAACTACTGTTCTCATGGTAGCAAGTTTTCATACTCGATTAGTTCTACAAACAGATCCATAAAAATCAAAAACCTTACCAGATCAAAATTTGGCTGATTTTACATTTTAGATTATCTTAGTAATATCCAGATAACCTCTAGTGCTGCTGCTATTTTCAGATTGCTCCCACGAAGACCTGTTCTGACTGCTTGCACTACACACTTTACAGTTTCATCCATCAATCATCAGTTTCTCTTCCAAGCTGGCTCGTTTTTCAGGTGAAGGATTATTGCTGGTGGAAGAGAGCTGAGCAGTTTTCAAAAGGTTTCAGCTGAAAAGTTACATGTCACGAGGAATGAAACCAAAAGCATGTTCAGCATTTTTTTTTCTTTTTTCCCCCCAACATTTAATGGGTTGTGCAACGTCAACTCGTCCCCCCAGGGTGTGTTGTACTCTGACATCCCGAAGCATTTAAGGCTGAGAGTCAGAAGAACACATTATGAATTGTGGTGAATGCCACCATGCCATCTTCAGTCAGCTCAGAATGCACTAAAAATAAAGGAGGTTGGTTTTTTTTGGGGGGGAAGGTTGGCCACAGAAACACAATCACCACCAGGACCACTCAACTTTGTCCATTTTCCAAACTGACAATAGAAGAGATCCATTGTTTATGATGGAGACATGAAGGGATTTCTGAGAGATCCACTTTTTTTTCTGGTATTTTCCTCTCTACCTAAAAAAAAAACTCTTCAGCCTCTTAAGTCATCCCTCTTGTGGCTTTTCACCTTGGGAGCTGACTTAACAGCTGAGACGCTTTGTGAATAACTTTAATCTTTACCAGGATTTGGTTTGAACTTTAAGGGGAAATTCTTGAAAAGGTCACAATTCTAAGAATTTTCTTAGAATTTCATCAGAAGCCAAACTTTGCACTACTGTAGGAAGCTTTGTGAAAACGGGCCCAACGATTTCTCAAACAGCTGATCGACGCTCTCATAAAGTACGCGTGTGTGCTTTGTTCAGTGTGGGTGTTCTGAACAAACAGGTCGGTTTGTATTTTATAAAGTTTAGTGGTGTGTTGATTTTTACATTTTTGTAATACTAGTCTGTAGGGACTTTTTTGTCTTCATCAAATACAGTTACCCTTTCATGAGGCTATGCTAAGAGGTTTAGAGACAGTCTGGGTCATTTATTAATAATCAGTGCTTAGTGCCGATTTTAGCTAATTTTGGACTGGGACGTTACTGTCTCTGATCACATTTCTTAAACTCAAGCTACACTTGGGGAATAGCACGGAAGTATCAAAACCAGATGGGCTATCAGATAACTGCTTAAAGTGGGGTTATGGCAGATGTGACCAATCCTGCATCGGCTGAGTATTACTGAGCTCTGGAGCTGAGGGATGAACTCCTGCTGGTTTATTGAACACAGTGCAGGATGTCAAAAGAGGGGGATCAAAGATAATCATTACAGGCAACGAGAATTGTGGCATGTAATTAAAATCTATTTTTGAAACCTGACTTTTCCTTTAAGCTTTTATTTTCCTATAGCTTGTGAAGAGGAGTCCTGGACATGCTACAGCTTTGCGATGCAATAGTTGCCTGCCATGAGCCCTTAAATGACTGTGCTTATGTGTGGGTGTCTTTTCTTTATGGTTGCAGTATTTTACATTTTCCTGATTGTTCATAAGTCCCTGCCAGATTTTTTTTTTTTATGTCAATAAATGTTGCCTTGATACAACAAGTCTTTAAGTGTTTTAGTAATTTGCTCAGGAAGTTTTTATGTGGATTTTCAGAACTGTGAGTAAAGTAGAGCTAGATGCATAAACTGGACAGGTCTATTATGCAGGCAAATCAACAGATATGTCTTCTTTTTTTTTTTTTTTTTTTTTTTTTTTTTTTTTTTTTTTTTTCTTTTTTTTTTCTTTTTTCTTAATAAATTTGTGTGTGAAAAACAAAACTAACAAAGCATGTTACGCACACCAACAATTTTGTTGAGTTGTGATTGAGTGGGCGTTTGTGTCTGTGTCATGTTTGTGTCTGTGTCATGGAACGTACTTACCAATGAGGGCAAAGCGCTGCAGCTCCACCCATCAGAAGCCAGAGGCAGGTACGGAAAGCCCCCAGAACCCCAGGCCACCAGCAGCCCACCAAGGGCCAGGAAGACCCCCGGCCACTCAGTCCAAAGACAACCGCACACCTACCCCAGCAGACGGGAGAGGGTGGTCTCAGACGGAGCCCCCCCAGTCGAGGAGCGAGGGCTCCAGGGAACCCAAGGCGATGAGAAGCCAGCCCCCCCCCAGCGGCCAGCCCCCTGCACTGGCCGGCGGCAGGGCTCCCGGGCCCACGGCACCCAAGGCCCGCCCGACCCTCCACAGAGCCCCCCCCCACGCCGAAGAAGCCAACGCAGCCCCGCACCGCACCACCAAGGGGGGCAGGCCAGTACCCACGCCAGAACACCCAGCCCCACCCAGGAACCCCGAGGCACCCCCCTCCCAGGGGGGTAGGGGGGGGGAGGCAACCAGCAAGGAGCGGCCAGGAGGCAAGGCACAAGGCCCAGACCCAGGTCCAGCCATACATACAAACACACCCAGACACCCGTGTACACTTTTATACACAGATACTCATACATGCCCATACATACTTACCCACACACAGATATGCCATACATACACATTCACTCACCCACCCATACTCACGGAGACGGTGACAAATACACAAAGACACACATTCATCCATAGCTACCCACCCTCTGAAGGCGGGGCAAGTGGAAACCACCCCAGGGCCAACAGCGACCCCAGGACGCCACCAGCCCGGTCCCCAAGGAACCACCCGACCCCTACCCCGGGCGAGACGCAAGAAATCGGGGTGTAAGATGACCCATCCACCCCTCCTCCTCCCCAACTTGTAGGTCTATGTGTTAATGTTTGTGAGTGAATGAGGTGTATAGGGTGCAGTTAAAATTGAGGGGACAGTTATGCCACAAGCGCCAACTGTTGGTCGTCAGCGCTTGCCCACACTGCCCCCCCAAAACCCTCCATGTCTAAAGTGCAAATAAAATTTGGAGACAGACAGTGACGAGGATCCGAGTGGGGCCACCTCAGCGGCCCATCTCATCAACCTCTGAGTAACATGCCTGCCCCAAAGGTCCTATGTGTATCAGGGTGTAAGTGTGTATGTGTTGTGAGTTATAATGACTAAAGTGCAATTAAAACGGAGAGGCAAGTGGTGGTGCAGCTCTCCACGTGGCCTCTCCATCCTACATCTGTGAGTGATGTGTATTCTGTGTGTGTGTGTGTGTGTGTTTGTGTATGGGGAGGGGGAGGGGGGGGGGGGCATATGACCAGGAAAAATCCTGGAAGAAGAGAGCCAGCTAGCCGCTGGCTCAATAGGCACCCCGACCTCCCACACCCCAGCACAGGGCAGGGGGAGGTGAGCCCGGGGCCGCGGTGACAGCATCCCGGAGCACTGCAGCACCCGAGGTTGGCGCCCTCGCCCCCACCGCAGAGGGCGGCCCGCTCCTCCTAGATGCCCATTCACTCAACAATAGACACAAACAGGCGACAGGACATACTGGCCTGGGCATGGAAATGCAGTGCCCAGTCCCCCCCAACCACCCCACCGCGGCCCCATCCCCCACCCCACCCCCCCGCAATGCAGGCACCCCAGGGCCCCAAAAGCGTAGACCGGACATCCCGACGTCAGGCCAACCCACCCCACCCGGCGGCGCGGCCGGGACAGCAGAGGCCCCCCCCGCGCCAGGGGGGGCCCACCGGGAGCCGGCGCGGCCCCAGCGCCGGGGCCCCAGACCCCAGCCCCCAAGCCATACAGGGAAGACCAGCCAACCGACCGAGGGCCGGCACCACCCCCCCAAGCACCCCGCCCACACCCCAGGACCGAAGGCAGCACCATCCAAGCCCCCACCACCATCAACCAGGACAGGCACACAGACATCACCAGAAGGTCGCCCCAGGACCCCAGCCCCAGGAGGCTACCAGCTACCCAGGCCCCCGGAGTCCCCCCCCACCCCCCCACAAAGCACATCAGGAGCAGAGCCCGCAGCCCACCACCCCCACTAAGTAATGGAGCTGAGCAGTGGGAACCAAAGAGAGTCAAATTCCTCCAATTTGTTTTTAGAAGAAGCAGACATTCTCTCTAAACTAACATGATCTACTAATAAATTTCTGTACTGAGTAATACATAGTTTATTTTTTGTCTTCCAGTTCATGAGGATCATCTTCTTAGCGATGCACAAGGCAGTAAGAACTATGTGTGATATATTTAACTCCATAATTAATTCACTGACATCACCTAAGATGCATAGTCTGGGGGAAGTTGGGATATGACAGCTAAACCATGTGGATAGATCTTCACAAATCCTCTGCCAAAATCTCTGAACTGGTACACAAGACCACAGAGCGTGTAGATGATTATCCTCTGAATTGCTTGTACAGTGGGTGCATATGTTTGAGTGTGTAAGGCCCATTTGGAACATCCTTTGTCCAGTGTAGTATGTTCTATGGAGAATCTTATATTGTACAAGTTGTATTTGGGGTCTTTTAGTCATTTTGAAGATATTTAAACATATTTCTGTCCATAAATTTTGATCCAGGTTGACAGAAAGATCACGCTCCCATTTTGTAATTGGGAGGGAAACTGAATCATCAGTTTTTATTAATAATTTATATAATTTTGATAGCAATTTTGGGGTACAGAGGTTAAGAAATTCTGTTACCCAAGTAGGCATTTCTAGATTCAATTGATTAAGGTTAAATCTTCCCTGTAGGACGGACTTAACTTGTTGATATTCCAGAAATCTACCGTTGCCAATTCTATATTTTGATATAAGTTCTTGGAACGTGATAAAATTTCCATCTTGGATAATATGTTCTAAGTTATTTATACCCTTATCACGCCATAACGGAAAATTCAGCATTTTCTTTTTCTGACAAATATCTGGATTGTTCCAAATGGGTGTTAGTTTACAGGGGATGAGTGAAGACTTAGTTATTTTTAAAAATTCCCACCAGGCTGTCAGAGAGGTATTTATACTAAGGACTTTATAGCAGTTATGATGTTTAATACTGGAACTAATGAAAGGTAAATCTGAGATTTTTATTTTTCCACAAAACGCCTGTTCTAGATCCAGCCATGGGTTGTCTAATGAATTGGATTTGATCCACTTTGAAATATACTGCAATCTACTGCTTAAGAAATAGTAATAAAAGTTTGGTAATTCTAGACCTCCACTGTGTTTTGGCTTTTGTAAAGTTTTTAAGCTTATTCTTGACGGTTTGTTTTTCCATAAAAATTTTGAGATGTTTGAATCTAGTGACTTGAACCAAGGAATAGAAGGTTTATTAGGGATCAATGAAAATAGATAATTAATTTTTGGTAAAACCATCATTTTAATGGCAGCAACTCTCCCCATAAGTGATATAGGTAAACTGTTCCAACGTGTGAGATCATCCTCTATTGTTTTTAATAAGGGGATATGATTTAATCGTACCAAGTCTGAGAGCCTGGCGGAAAAATTTATGCCTAAATATCTAATATTTCCTGACTTTAGTGGGGTCCTAGAGGTTCTCTGGAAATTACAATTCAGAGGCAAAACTGTTGATTTACTCCAATTGATAGAGTAATCAGATATAGATGAGAACTTATCTATCAGTGTGATAGTCTTCAAAAGAGAGCCTTGTGAATTCCCAAGGAAAAGTAATACATCATCAGCATAAAGGCTAAGTTTATGGTCCATATTTTCAGTTTGAATCCCTTTAATATTTGCATTTTGACGGATTGCTGCTGCTAGCGGCTCAATGAAAATTACAAAAAGAGAGGGAGAGAGTGGGCAGCCCTGCCTAGTGCCCCTCTGCAGACTGAAACTTTGTGAAATGAGATCATTTGTCCTAACACGCGCATTCGGAGAGCTGTGTAGTGTTCTGATCCAGTTTATAAAGGATGAACCGAATCCAAATTTTTGCAGAACTGCTAGTAAGAATTTCCAATTTACCCGATCAAATGCTTTCTCTGCATCTAAAGACACGATTGTCGTCTCTAATTTGTTAATAGAACAATAGTCTATTATATTTATCAGTCGACGTGTATTATTGGCTGAGTGCCGACCCTTGATAAAGCCTGTTTGATCTGGATGTACAATAAATGGAGTAATACTTTCTAATCTTTTGGCAAGGGCTTTGCAAATTATTTTAAGATCTACATTAATGAGAGAGATTGGCCTGTAGCTGGATGGGAGTGTGGGGTCTTTGCCTGGTTTAAGAAGCAGGCTAATGTTAGCAGAGTTTAAGGTTGGAGATAAGATGTGGTCATTCTGAATCTGAGTTACCATTCTGAAAAAAATGGGAGCTAGCTCAGACCAAAATTCTTTATAAAACTCGGCTGGAAAACCATCTGGGCCTGGGGCTTTATTATTTGGGAGATGCTGTAGGACTTCACTAAGTTCAGACAATGAAAGAGGTAAATCCAGAGCTGCAGCCTGGCTGTCATTTAGTTTTGGTAGATTTATATTATTAAGAAATTCTTCAATTTCAGTATCAGATGGGTTAATCTGTGGTGAATATAAGGCTTCATAGAAGTCTCTGAAAGAGTTATTTATTTGTTGTGGGTCATGAGTAATAATACCAGTCGAGTCTTTAATAGAAAAAATAGCTGTTTTTTCTTTATTCAGTTTTAATTGCTTGGCCAGGAATTTTCCAGATTTATTTCCATGCTCAAAGTTTTCCAAACGCAGCCTCTGCAACATAAATTGTGTCCTTTTATCAATTATTTCATTTAGCTCCAGTTTCAGTTTCCTCAGGCTGATAATTGTATGTTCTTGTGGTGAAGCGGCATAAGCAGTTTCTAAAGATTTAATTTTTTGTTCTAATTCTAACACAAGTGCTTTTTCTTTATTTTTCCTATGCGAGCAGTAAGATATTATTTTGCCCCGCATTACTGCCTTTCCTGCTTCCCAAAGAACACATGGTGATATTCCTGGAATATCATTATATTCTAAGTATGCTGACCATTCCTTTTTGAAATAATTAATAAAATCTTCTTCTTTAAGTAATGATGTATTAAATCTCCAGTTCCTGATTGGTGGTGTGACTCTTTTCTGTGTCAGAGACATAGACACCGGTGCATGATCGCTAATAGTGATAGGGTGAATCTGAGTGTCTGTGATATCCATCATTATGGAGCTGCTAACTAAAAAGTAATCTAAGCGGGAATGAGATTTGTGTACTTGTGAGAAATAACTATAATCTCTCAAAGTAGGGTGATGTGAACGCCAAGCATCGCAAAGTCCAAAATCCTTCATGTACTGTTTAAGAATGTCTGCAGACTGCCAGTTCCTCTGACTCACTGCTGTACTGAGCCTGTCAATATCTGCATTAAGTACCAGGTTGAAGTCTCCTCCTATTACAAGTGTGGTGTCAGAGTGATCTGAGAGTGAAGTGAACAAAGCATGAAAGAAGGAGGGGTCATCAACATTTGGTCCATATATACTAGCAATACATAAATCTGTATTCTGTATAGATAAATTAAGTATTATAAATCTACCTTCAGGGTCTATTGTACTGTTGCTAATGTTAAAGTTTATCTTCTTGTTAATCAATATAGCTACACCTCTTTGTTTGGAGTTATAGCAGGCTGAGTACGTGTGAGGGAACTGTGGAGAGGAAAGAGTGAGCACAGATGTTTTGGACACATGTGTCTCCTGTAGAAAAACAACATCTGCTTTTAAGTCTTTTAACCGATTAAAAATTTTTAGTCTCTTTTCCCTCGAACCAGCCCCGTGCACATTCCATGAGACAAATCTGAGTGTGCTCATATTTAAACTAACTGATGGACTGTTGTGTGCTCACTAAGGATGTGTGTGTGTGTGTACATATGTTCTGTATGTTGGCGTGTGCCCTTTATATTGATGTGTGCGTGTGTATGTGCGCTGTATGTTGGTGTGTGTGCATCTGCGCTGTATGTTAGTGTAGTAAACTGTAGCATTGTAAGTGACGTAAACATATTGCTGAGTGCAGAAAGAAAAAAGACGTGTAAAAAGTGAACTAAGTGACATAAGAATAAAATTAGATGAGGGGAAAACAAAACAGAACAAACAAACAAACAAACGATCACGGTACTATGCTGACTCGTCGGCGTTAATGGTACTACTTAGACAGATTTAGACTATTTAATGGTACTGTTTAGATAGTTGAAAAAAAAAAAAACTCAGAAAAGAACGTTAATATGGACACAGATCACCTGATCGATCAGCTGAGCCATGGCGTGGTGTTTTTGTCTCGGTAAAGCTGTCCGTTTACATACAGTTTGTCCACGGCGATGACAGCCCGGGAGCCTTCCTGCATAAGCTTCTTCCGGATGGGGAATAGGGCCTTGCGTCGCTCCAGAATCTCCTTTGGAAACTGGTCGTTGACGCTGAAGTCCGTCCCTCTCAGCTCCCGGCCGCGGCTCTTCACCAGCTCTTTTTCTTTGAAGTGTTCGAATTTGGCCACGATCGGTCTGGGTCTGCGTGCTCCGGGTCGCTTCCCTCCCAGGCGGTGGACTCTATGGAAGGCGATGGTCTTCACGGCGTCCTCCGGGAGCTTCAGGTGAGTTTGGATAAATTCCTTCACTGTAGCCTCCGGGTCCTCCTCTGCCTTCTCCGGGATACCTGAAAACACAAGATTTTCTCTCATGCTGCGGGCCTGAAGCTCGATAATCGATTCTTTAATTTTCTTATTTTCTTCTGAGAGCCGGGTCGTTTCCTCGGTGAGGGAATTCACCGACTCTCTGAGGACAGCGTTTTCAGCAGCCAGTGTTTCCACCTGATGCTGGCTGAACTCGACTGACTCCCGCAGGGCCTGAAACTCCTTGTGAAGGATTTCAACCAGGGCCAAGCGGGCGTCAAAGCTGGACAATTTGTTATTAATGGACTCCAGAATGTCCACAATATTGGTGGTGGGTGGCGAAGTTGCCTCTGGGGAATCTTCTGGGCGGCTTCTTTTTGTGGACGGCGTTGCTTTGCTGGTGGAGGGAGTCGGCGTCTTGTCTGTTTTCCCCATGACGACTCGCTCAAAACACCCGTCGATGTACCGCAGCAAACTATCCAGGTCCTCTCCACCGTCCTCCAGATTGTTGAAAATAATTTAAGTTAGGCTAAGAAACTACCTATATTTTTTTAGTTTTAAGCCTGTCTAGTTATAAATTGGCGAGAAAAAAAAAAAAAAGGCTAATCACGCAAATGTTTGCTGATAGAGTCACGCCGCCATTAACGATACTGCCGAGATTCACAAAGTCTCGCGTGACTACAGCATAGTCTCCGTCTCTGTTGGTGCTGGTCAGAGCTGCATGCTTAATTGTAATATGAGCACCACTTGAAACCACTTAAAACATGGAATGCCACTTTCAGATAAATCAGATTATGCTTTGTCATAAGCTCCATTAGCCTCTCTGTAGTCTTCATTTTAGCACACCCTCTGCTCTATAACATTTTTCCCATCGTACAAACCCAATCACAGTGTAGGAGAATAAGTACACTAAATGTACAAAAGTACTGTGTCACCTTCACATTACTCGTACAGGAGCTGCTTGGCCATGCAAACTCATGCCATGAAGTTCACAGCACACAGTTTTTGTGCTGCTTTTAATGCCGTAGGAAGTTTGGAACAATGCAGTTATTAAGTCAGCAGAGCATTAGTGACATTTATGCACTGTGCACCTCAGCACTCAGCGACTTGGTCTGCCACTTCATGGCTGAGTTGCTGTGGTTCCTAAATGCCTCCACTTTGCAATAATACCAGGATAGGAAGAAATTTCACAAACTGAAACTGTGGCATCCTATTACAACACCGCTCTCAAATTCACTGAGCTCTTTGGAACCATCCATTGACTCTCAAATGTTTGAAAAGGCAGAAGGTTTATACACCTGTGGCAATGGGACTGAAAACACCTGAATTCAAAGACTAAGAGAACGTGTAGCTCAGCACTTTTGTCCATATCATGTATATTTACAGAAAACTGTTTGGTGACAAGTAGTGCAGACTGCTGTGGACCAAATGTAAAACACAACCTGATACAGGTGAAGTTACAGAGGATGGCACATTTAGTCAAGAAGCTGTCTAAAACTGCTATAATTAATAATGGTATATATTTTTTTGTCTTATTTCTCTTGCATTGAATATAAGAATTTTGAGAACAAGTTCACTAACATCACAAGCACATTGTTATCTTCACTTTTGATTTATGTGGAAGTTAAAAGTCAATATCTGCTTGTGGTTTTTAAGATCTCATTTCATATGTTGGTCCTATTTGTAGGCCCCAAGACAGTTGATGTCTTAGCAGTTTTGAAGCTGTTATTGAATTTGAGATTTTTTTATTTATTTATTTTTTTTAAGGATGTATTTTTTTTCCTCTCTTTTTAAAGGAAGGTGAGTTAAAAGGTTACAGGTCTAAAGAGACGGGTACTTATAACTATGATGCTTCTTGATTTTAAAATTAAAATCAGAGTGACAGTCTAAACATTTATGAAGGATAAATAAGACCTACAGGGTCTATAATCAAGTTGAACTTCATAATTGAGCAGTACCTCAGTGTTTTTTTTTTTTGTTTTGTTTTTTTTTTTGTTTTTTTTTTGGTGTTATATTGAAAATGTATAAAACCGTGTCAAATGTGAGTGACAAAAACTGAAGCAGAGAAATGTAAACCATAATCTCTTGACAGTTACCATTATACATAGTAATGTTTTTTTTTTTTTTTAATTCTAAGATGAGTTAAATAACTTGAAGTAACTGTTTCCTGTATGACTTCATCAGTCTCTCACATTGTTGTGGAGGATTTTGGCCCACTTTTCTTTAGTGTTGCTTCACTTCATTGAGGTTTGCAGGTATTCATTTATGCACAGCTCTCTGCAGTTCCTGCCAGATTTCAGTCAGGTTGAGGTCTGAACTTTGACTGGGCTTAAAATCATTGTCCTGCTGCATGACCCAGCTTCAGCTAAGCTTTAACTGTTGGACAGGTGGGCTCACATTTGACTCTGAGGAGTCCATGGTCATCTTAATGACTGTAAGGTGCCCGAGTGGCGCTGATATGCTGTGTTTTCACCAAATGTGGCACTGTGCATTTTGGCTAAACATCTCTACTTTGGTCTTGTCTTCAAAATGACATTGTTCCAGAAATCTTGTGGTTTGATCAGATGCAAATGCAAAAATAAGCCATGTTGTTTTTAGAGGAAAGAGGCTTTCTCTTGGCAAACCTTCTAAATGAGTTTGAGATGTAGCTCCTGGGTTTTTTGCAGATTGCCTGAGCAATGGGGTGAATCTGATCATGGGATGATTCTTCCCACTCCTGGGAGGATTGTGACCTCTAAATAATGAGTCTGAATCTGAATGATCCACTTTTTTTTTTTTTTTAAAGTGGTGGTCACACTTTGACCCCTACATGAAGTACATAAACAGTTCATCAGGTGCTACTTGGCCTCTCAGTTCTTATGGAAGCAGTATGCAGTCCTGTGAAAACTGTTTTTTCACAACTATGTTCACTCACACAAATCTGAAAGTTGGGTTATATGGTGTAAAATCACTTTACTTGTCATTAAAGATCTTTTTCAAACTAAGCTAAAGATCTTGTTCAAGCTTTTATATTGTTTACCATTTAAATATTTTGAAGTAGTTCCGCAGTACCTTTTTGATGTGATGTATCAGTCCAGTCCACTGTCCTCCCCTCAGGTCCAGTGTGCATAAGTGTGTTTCAGCGATGTTGTGCCCGTCTCATCCTTCAATGCCAAAAATGCATAAGTGATGTTTTGTGTACTCAATCGTCTTTCATTTGATCCATCTGTGTGTGAAGCAAACATGGCATCATAGAAACCCCACATGTCCTTGGCAAAATGTTGTAAACCCACAGCGACTTTGTGCTAGCCAAGGCCTTGCGCACATGCACACACACACACACACACAGCTGGCACAGCAAACATTTGGCTAACTGTCTGCTCTCATCTAGTCCTCTGATACTTCCATTGAGAGTGGCTGTTTGTCTCTGCTGATATTACATGGAATGATCAACCCTGTCACATCCAAGACTCCAAGTCTCTGTGCAGTTTCCTTTTGACTATGTTTTCCCTCTTTTTACTTCTCATTAGCTCCTTCCTTTTTATGGTGAGGATTGAGAAAAGTCTTCATAACAGAATCCTGGATCGGAAAAGTGGCTATTACCCCAGTGGGTTTTGTGAAATGATGTCTTCCACTATTTCCCCCAGTTTGTATTATATTTAGTAACAGCAGGCATTAAAAAAAATGTCACTCAAGGTCGGATTTTATTTGTTCACCATTTATTTACTATATCTGTTTATGTTTAGCTGAGACTCTAAAATGAACTGGCATCATGGTGTGCATTGCTGCTTTTTGGGATAGGACATTCTAATGGCTACAATATGGGCTCTAGTAGTCCCTAAAAAGACGAAGGAAATATGTTACTGTTCCTGAGCTAATAAGAATCTGTCACTAAAATTCATTTTTGAGAAAACCAAACAAAAAAAAAAAAAACCCCACTCGCACTAAACTAAACATCTGATGCTAATGGCAGCTACACACTGTCTAAAGGGAGCACTCTGCAGGGGGCTGCCTCTCACATAACATGACATTTTTATGTTTTTCCAACCCTACAATTTGTTTGCTTGCATGGCTGTGAAAGCAATCCACACGAGGAACCATGTTATTTGTTATTTATGTTGTATATAAACATAATGTGATTCACAAAGGGATGAATCAAAATTAGAGGTATGGATGATATGTGCAGGTGTGTCATCAACACAGTGTTGCAGTCAGTGAGTCAGAAGGAGTGGAAGACAAAGCCAGTAATGAGGAACAATGATCTCTACACCATAAACCTTAAATTTGTTAAATACTAAGCATTTGCTCTTGAAATGGCAGCTGTTAAAACTGCCACAATGTGCTTGAAACCCTGAAACCTTTATAAACGAGAGACCTGCTGAGCCCCCGCAGCAGTGAAGTATAGCGCCGTACAAAAGTCTTGAGTCACCCCCCCCCAGCCCCCAAAATTCTTTATACAGTATTTTGCTTATAAAGAACCAGACAGTCACGTAATTTTTAAGTGGTTTTGAGCAATAGTTCTCCAGGCTTTCTGAAAGCTGCTTTTTCAATCATTTTTAGTCCTGTCCGCGTACTTGACCATTTTCAGAGGTATATATTTTTAACTGTTCAACACTGACAATTATTCAAGCATAAAAAGGATTAAAAAAAAAAAACCTCAAAGAAATGTAGCAAAGATACAATTTTAAATGGTATATTTTAGGCAATTTGTTGGCTGCAAAAACATACTTTGCCCCCATTTCTTATGAAAAATACCAAAGATAACAGTTTGACAGATATAGTATTTTTGCACCAACAAAGTGATTCCCAAAGACCTATAATCTGAAAATGTGATCTATCTTGGTATCGTGTGCAGTGTACCCTTCAAATTTGAGGAAACTGGACAAGTGGAAGACAAAAGAAGTGTGTGGGAGGTCTAAAAAAAACTATCTGTAATAGATGAACAGTATATGCAAGTCATGCCTTTAAACGGCAAAGACCTGAAACAGGACCTGAGAGGTGCATCTGGACCTTCAGTTGATGCATCTGCTGTTTGCTGAAACCTCATCAGAAATGGTCTCAGTGGGAGGGTGGGTGTGAAAATGATGTACTTAAGGAAGGGAAATGGGGAGAAAAGGCTGAGAAATTACACAAGAACTGGACTAAAAAACAGTGGCAACAGGTTTGATGAAGTGATGAATCCAAATTAGAAATTTTTCATTCAAATTGTCAGTAAATACAGAGGCAGTGGGCAAACTAGTATGTCATCAGGAGAGACCATCATCTATTCTGGACGTTAAGACCCGGACTGTGACCACACCCAGTGGATAGCAATAATGTTGTTACCTGAAGCTGTGAAAGCACTGATTTCTTGGGAACTAGTCTCCCCATGACTTATTTTGGTAAGATTTAACGCCAAGGGAAGAAATATCACGCACCAGCAAATGCAGCGGAGCTCCTTCAATGACCTTGTCATTGGCAGCATGGTTTTTTAACACAAGACCACATTCCCAGCCTACGCATTCTCATAGCACAGTCCATCAAATGGCAGTCCCCCCTATACGTGACCTTCGTGGAATGCCTTTGACAGTGTAGACAGGGAGAGACCATCTGGAAGCAGCATGGAGCACTGAGATTCTGTTCAAGTTCATCAGCAGCATCCAGCTGATGCACGAGGAGTCCACCTGCCAGGCCATCCAACAACAGGAAGTTGACCAGCCCCTTTGCAGGGCAGACTGGAGTGAAGCAAGCAGGAAGTCCCACTGCAACTGAAGGCAGAAGGCATTCCAGAGACTTGGGGAGTGTAGTCAACAAGAATGGTGGTGCAGAGGATGTTTGCTGCAGAATCAATAAAGCCAGACTCGTATTCAACACCCTGCAGCCAATCTGGAACTCAATGGTGCTGTCCCTGCATAGCAAGATCCACATCTTCAATACTAACGGAAAGGCACAAACTGCACATTGAACTTGTGGTGTGTTCTGCCTGCTGTGGTTCAGACATAGCAAGTGACCAACACCATCACCACCAAACTCAGACCTTCAACAGCACTGACATGTGGACAAACACCAACCGGAATTGGATTGGATTGAAATAGCACCAAATCACAACAAACAGTTGCCTCAAGGCACTTTATATTGTCAGGTTAAGACCCTACAAAAATTACAGAGAAAACCCAACAGTCAAAACAACCCCCTATGACCGACCAAGCATTTGGTGACAGTAGGAAGGAAAAACTCCCTTTTAACAGGAAGAAACCTCTAGCAAAACCAGTGTCAGGGAGGGGCAGTCATCTGCTGTGACCGGTTGGGGCTGAGGTGAAGACCCCCTCAGTCAAGACATTAAAAAACCTGAAGTCAGCCGACAGTGTCACAAGAGAAGCTCTTGACTGGAAACCACAGTGAAAGCTCAGACTGGGGAGATCAAAATAGACATGGAGGAGGTCAGTTGAGAGTGAGATAAGAGATGCCAGCCTGTCTTGGATGCAGCTGGAGAAGGATGCACACAACAGGATCTGCTGGAGATGTTTGGCCCTTTGCTACACCGGGAGTCCACTGGAATGAATGAATGATATACAGAAGGGATTAGGAGAGAGGTATAGCATTAAGTGAGGACAGCATCTGCAAAACATGGTGTCATGGTTTGGGGCTGCATTCCAGTCAGAGGTGTTGGAGAGCTTGTCAAAACTGAATGAATTATAAATGCAGATTTTGATCCACCATACCATCTGGAAAGCATCTGATTGGCAACGGATTCATTTTCAACATAATGACCCCAAAAGCACAGTACAGAGCAAAGACCAGCCAGCATCCAAAGAACAGCTTTAAATGTCCTTCAAGAGGACCGCTCTCCCGAGAGAGCTGTGTTGAAGAATAAACATGGTCATACCAAATACTGAATTCCAAGCTTGTAAGAACTGTACAAACTCAGTTTTTGCATTACATACTATATGTTCCTGTGTGGTGGCAGGTTTCAATAAAGCACTACACCTATTTCTCATTTTTTCTTCACAGAAAATAAAGAAATAAGGGATTTTGCTCGGTACTCTGCATATATACTGCTGCTTTCAGTGATATTTAGTTAGAAGATACTTCTAAAGTCCTGCTGTTTGTTTGGGAAGGCAGAAATTATACAAAGCTGCATGGCACCCACTCATAGGATTATAGTTGTATATAGTATGTTGCACTGAAATTTCGTAAACATGAACAACACCTTGTTAGTGCACATCCTGCCAAATAGACCTTGATTTAGCCTCCAGGCTGCCTTGAGGTGAGTTTATAGCAATTAACAAACAAGAACTGATTGCACATATATTAAAATAAGTACTCGATCACCCCATCTTCCTGCATGTTGTTGGCATTCAGTAAGTGGCCTTTCAGTGGTTTACCTACTACTTTCAAGGCAGTTCAGAGATAGAATTGATGATGTCCTTTCCCTCTGCACCACCTCCTGTGAAGTACTGCGAGTCTTGTAATTAGAGCCCATTTTATTTTCATTGTTCATTGTTTCTTTGGGATCCATTCTCAGAAATTCTACTATCTCAGACTTTTGTCATGCTGATGATTCCTCATGCGTACCTCCTACTGAAATCTTGTGATCCAGACATCTTCATTGTCATAAATGCCTGGATGGGGGGGGGGGGGGGGGGGGGGGGGGGGGGCTTCCTTTGACATAAGCAGTAGACAGCTCTGCCACCACAATTGAAACTCAACCTCAAATGTAAAGCCTAATGCAATAAATCTGTCATCTTTGATTCTAGTTTAACATTTGATTAAATGAATCAGAGTTGTCACCATTACGTCCTAAGACTTAGGAAGAGAGCAGTCCAAGAATGCCTCTGCCAAGGATGAAAGACAGACCACATCTGTGCAGAAGTCTGTTTTCACTGCTTATCAGTGAAGTACACCAAAAAACCCATCACCTTGTTGGTCAGTTGTCCCCAGATGCTCCCACCTGTTCCTGGTTTGCACATGCACTGGAGCAGCAGCTCTCTCATCCACCCCCCAATACCAGTGACCTGATGAGGGCATTGGGAGCCACAGTGATGGGCCAGGTTGTGTGTTTGCAGTGATCCAACGTTTTGTCTTATCCTGCCTGCCTTGTTTTTTGACCCTTGCTTTCCTATCTGCCAATTCCAACCTGACATGGCTGCAGGTTTTCTCTGCCTGACCCTGAAAATTGATCTGACAAATAACTTTGAAAACTTTTCATTTACTTTAACTGAATTGTCTGCAGTTTTCTTTTCAATACTTAAATCTGTGTATTCTAAGCAAGGGCACAGTACTTCTTTGGTATATTTACAAAAAGTGTTTCATTATATGTGCAGTTCCTCGTGATATTTGACTGGCATGAACAGGAGGCTCTCTGATCACAGTGACTAAAATGTCAGCGACACCCTGAATGTGTCTGCTGTTCCTTACACCAGCTCTTCTTCCCTCTGATTACTGTATTACTCATGGGGGGGTCATCTGATTGTTTGGGTTCTCTCTCTTGCAGTATAAAGTGCTTTGGGGTAACCGTTGCTGTGATTTGGCACTATACAAATAAAATTGAATTGCATTATTGTTTACTAATCCATAAAGCAGCCAGGAGGACAATTTGAGCTGAGTGTTTCTGTATTAGTTGTGCTTGTTGATGTCATGACTGATGACAGGCCTCTGCTGGAGGAAGTAGCTTACACCCTTTTGAAATATATTTCTGTATATCTCTGCTTTGTTGATTAAAAGAAATACACTATATTTGCTAAGTACTTTATGCAAATTTAAAAATAAAATAAAACCTTCTAGTTGGCTTTAAATAATTAGTTCTCGGAGCATGCGAATTGATAAATAACGCACAAGCCACTAATAAGGCCAATAGGTGGTGCTCTAAGGTCAGCAATAAATGTCACTGGGCAGTTTTTCTTAAATATCTCTTTTAAACACATCATTTTTTTAGTGGTAGCTCTTCACTTTTAAAACTCAAACATGACTAAGTTGGTATAATGCTCTACCTCATTGCTCTACCTCATGCCTATGAAGACCATTACCTATTTATAGTGCAGAAACTAAGTCATGCATGCAAATGTAATGTATTTTATCTCTGGTTGTCATTTAAGTAAATGCATGTAAACTCTCTGTAGACCTTCCTAGGGGTCTCTGGCCTATCAAAATTACTCAAAGTGCATTGACAACTCATCCAAGAGGTCACAAATGAACCCAGAACTGCAGGCATCACTTGCCTTAGTTAAGATCAATGTACATGATTCAACAATAAGAAAGAGACTAGGGGAAAAAAGGCATCCATGGGATGATCCCTGAGACTTTTGGGGAAATATTCTGTGGAATGATGAGTAAAACTAACACAGCATTTAATAAAAAGACAAACATACCAACAGTCAAACATGGTGGTGGTAGTGGGATGGTCTGAGCTGCTTTGTTGCTTCAGGACCTGGACCATTTGCCATAACTGATGGAACCATGAATTCTGCTCTTTACCAGAAAATCCTTAAGAAGAATGTTGGGCCATCAGTTTGTGTCCTGAAGCTGAAGTGCACTTGAGTCATGCAGGAGGACAATGATCTGAAAAACACCAGCAAGTCCACCTCTGAATGACTCAAAACCTTTTTTTTTTTTTTTTTTTTTTGCGTGGCCTTTTAAAAGTCCCACCAATCTGGCTGACTTAAAACAATTCTGCAAAGAAGACCGGACCAAAATTCCTCCACAGCGATGTCATTCATTGCAGGTTATCAAAAATAGGGGGCAGTTACTTTTTCACGTAGGGCCAGGTAGGTTTGAATAGCCGCCTCTTTAAGAAATGAAATCATCATTAAAACACTGCATTTTTAAAAATTTACTCAGGTTATCTTTGTTTAATATTAAAATCTGTTTGACCTGAAACATGTAAATGTTTTATGTATTTTCTTGCTACCCACCCATGAGTACGTAGCGAACAAAGTGTAGCAAAAGGGAACATCTCAGTGTGGTGCCAAAACCAAACCAAACAGCATTAATGTATATTTTTAAAGCTATACAGAAGTTGATTTGTATATATATAACCGCACATGAAGCAGCACATATACTGATTGAAAAACATTCCATTTCATATCTAATAACAGAATTTATCTAGCCCAGCTACCTCCCCCACCATAAATACACATTCAGAAATCAGAAGAGGTTGCTGAGCCCTTCTCTGCAGGGCTCTCATTTTAAGAACAGTACTACATAACGTTTAAGCTGTCATCATGTCATAACAAAAATGAATGATGGAAAAACATTAAGGTGTCTTTCAAAAGGTGCATGCAATTCCTTTTTGACAATCTGTTTTTTTTTTTTCCTCATTCAAAGCACCCACAGAGAGGAAGACGGTGATGTATTAAAAACAAAATTGAAATGCTGTCAGACACGATGAGAGCAAATATTGTTACCAGGAGTCTTCCTGTAATTGTTTATAATGTTTAATGCCAGTGTGCCCTTCTCTGTCATAGCGGGTGTCTTTACAGCCTCTGCTTATTGATTGACACTCAGTAGCATGTATGTCAATGGGAGAAAACAAAGTAGCAACAATGATGTGCTCGGTGGTAGAAGGTGAAGCTGTGTGAAACTTTTCACTTGCTCAACTGGTCTTGCCTGTGAGAACTGCTGTGAGGACTGTTTGCCTGCAAATGCACCAAATGATGTGAGTCTTTTGTGTACTGTAGGCTGACTTTGTCTTCTGATTCATCCATTAAAACAACTGCAGTTCTTGCTTAACCATGCTAGTTTGAAGGGGGCAGGACCATGACCAAGAACACAAACAAAAGGCAGCCAGTCGGGAGCAGGGTTATAATTGTTTTAGATTTTACATGATAGTTTAGTTTTAGTTAGTTTTTACTTTTTTCTCTCTAATTCAGTTAGTTTTTATTAGTTTTCAGAGTGGTTTTGCTCGTTTTTATTAGTTTTTATTTTTGGTTTTATGCTTAGTTTTAGTTAGTTTTAGTTAGTTTCAGTATTAGTTTTAGTATTTTCATACTTAATCAGGTACCCTTTAAATAAATAAATTCAGCAACCAACTGTTCACAGACAGCAGAACTACATGCTAAATGTGTGTAATATTAAGGACACACATGAACATCAACAGGGAGAAAAAAAGAACAATATGAACTCTAAAACTTGATAAATTCTACAATAAACTCCCAATAAAGTTCAGCCTCAGTGCAGTAGATTAATAACAGCTACATGTGGTGTTTGACAAAAACAAACTCTTTGAAGGAGTCAAAGCTCAAATCCAGCTGCATCCTGATGTTCTCACCACTTGATGCTGCTTCTGTTTTGGAGCTAGCTTGGTTAGATGCTCGCTGATTAGACTTGTAGTGTCTTTGCGGCCTCTGTAGCCTACGGAAGTGTCCGACCTCATGTCAGCATTCCTGCATGTATAGCTGGATTGCGTGTGTTAATTACCTTGTGGTTGTGTGCTGGGTTTTTTTGGTCCTCGCTCATTGTGCTCAGTTTTTAGGGTGCAAACATATTTGTTCCTGTTTTTTCACTTTCTTCGTTCCTTCACGTCCATTCCCATAGTTTCAGCAGCTCCCTCCAGGAATTTGCTGACATTTGTGAGTCCTTATATTGATGCGTTGATTATTAGTCCTGATTGTTATTATCTGACTGATAAAGTAGCCGGAAACGCACAAGGAGTAAACACAACGTTGTGGCTGCGTGGACCCGACGAGTCGTCACGTTTCTCTGGAGGTGCAGGCCAGGTTGCCTTGTAGGATGAGAGCGGTTTCCGTAGCTGCCTTGTGTGCGCTTCTCAGGTCTACTTTGATGTTGGTGTTTTTTTTCCTGACTAAGAAGTGTTCCGTACATCATCCACAACATCTTCCACAACAAGACACTCGCTGCTATCTGTGCTATCATAGTTTTAAAAAACTAAATAAATAAACCTCCACATGGGACTTTGCGGCTTTCTCTGCAGACCGCTGTCGGTACTTTGAGGAGCAGCGCGGTGTGCGCGCGCACGCACGCAGTTGCCCGATGGCGTTCCGAGCTTAAACTCGGAGAGCGGAAAAAATGATTTCATATCAATCCACAAGACTTAAAAAAAATTACAATATCTATAATTTCAGTTAGTTTTAGTTAGTTTTGTAAACTCACAATTCAGTTTTGGTTAGTTATCGTTTTTTCCTTTTAATTTTAGTTTTTATTTATTTCAGTTAACGACAATGTTTTTTCAATTTCAGTTTTCGTTATTTCGTTCGTTTTCGTTAACTATAATAACCTTGGTCGGGAGACTCTACCATCACAGGGCCTAATACTGATTTTAGCAGACACACAGCAATTCACACTAGCTACTCACAGTCTAAATATAAGGAATGCACAGAATCACCTCTTATTCCTGATACCTGATTTTTCTTGCTGGATATACTAGACTCCAGCGTAGACCTTCACAGTTAAATTAAACATAGTGTATATTCACCGTAAAGGCTAGGAAGTCAAGTTCAGCCTGCAATCCCAGTACAGCTGCTAACAGCTGATTTCAGTGCTCATCCAGATCAGTTACATTTCTACATATTTATACTTTTAAAATTTCAAATAATTTTTTTTAAGTTTCTTTAGCCAGTCAGTAGTTGCTGCTTCTTTGCAAGCCACTTTGCAATCAGTCACCTGACCTTCTTGCTATTTGCTATATATGTACACTGCTCAAAGACATTGAAGGAACGCTTTGAAAACACATCAGATTTTAATGGGGGAAAAAATGATACTGGATATTTATAATAATATGGACTGAGTGTGAAGGGACGCCACATTGTAGGTTGATAATTTTCATTTCCAAGAAACAGAGGGCTGAATTCAAAGACGTCCCAAAATGAAAGAGGGAAAAAATGATGCAGCAGGCTAGTTCATTTTGCTATGATTTTATTGCAGCAGCTCAAAATGTTACTCAATATTTGACCCCTCACATGCTTGTATGCATGCCTGACAACGTCGGGCCATGCTCCTAATGAGACAGTGGATGTGTCTTCGGGGATTCCCAGATCTGGACCAGGGCATCACTGAGCTCCTGAACAGTCTGAGGTGCAACCGGGCAGCGTCGGATGCTGCCAGGTAATGTCCCATAGGTGTTCCAATTCCTTTATCCTCCAGGAACTACCTGCATACTCTCGCCACATGAGACGTGTATTATTATGCACCAGAAGGAACCCACCTGTTGTTAACCCACTGCACCAGCACAGGGTCTTACAGTGGGTCCAAAGATGAGTTTTCAGGGTGCCGTTTCCTGGCCTATAAAGGTTTATGCATCCCTTCATGGATATGCCTCCCCAGACCATCCCTGACCCATCACCAAACTGATCATTATGCTGAACGATGTTACAGGCAGCATATTGATCAGGGTGAACCTGCTCTCATCTGTGAAAAGGCCAGTGGTGGACCCCCCAATTCAGGCTCCACAGTGACAGGCAATGAGCACAGGGCCCATTAGAGGATGTCAGTCCCTCGGGCCACCTTCATGAAGTCTGATGTGATTGTTTGGTCAGAGACATTCACACCAGTGGCTGCTGGAGGTCATTTTTTAACTCTGGCAGTGCTCATCCTGTTCCTCATTGCACAAACAAACTGATTGTTGCCTCTCTAGTGCACCTGTTGTTAATTTTATTAACACCAAAGCAGCTGAAACTGATTAACAACTCCCTCTGCTACTTAACTGACCAGATCAATATCCATACAGTCCAATTTATTTATAAAGCACAACAGGGTTGACCAAAGTGCTGTAGGGAAAATAAGAAATTGAATACACCAAACACACATCAAAAATAAATCTAAGAAATCACAAAATTATAAAATAATACAACAGCCCAAAAATAGCTCTCACTCTGATTTGAAGGCCAAAGAATTAAAAATAAGTTTTAAGACGCACTTTAAAAACATGCCAGAAATTTCCCATTTTAATTGAGCTGAGGCTATACTTTGATTAAAAAGTGTTCCTTTTAATTTTTTTTAAGCAGTACATTGGAAGGGCAGGGACACAGCAATCTTAATCCTAATGCAGCAGATCAATGATCAAAAGTCTTTATTAGTTGGAGTGATTAATAGTTGTTTTCTTTACAGTTGCAACTAAACAAACTTGTTGACACTGTAAACAATTTAAAACTTTTTTTTTTGCCATGTGCCATCTGTGCTGCCAATTATCACAAACGCTGGATATGAAGTAGCCACTGACACATTAGCAGCCTAGATTGGAGAAGGTTTAACAGACTTGGAGTGGCCTCATGAGGAGAGACACTTCATCTTGTTGTGTAAAGTGCTTTGAGTGGCCAGCAAGACTAGAAAAGCACTACATCACTGCCAGCCCAGTCCCATCCCATTCTTCTAGACACCTAAGGAGGATAAACCCTCTACAAGCTGTCTGGTAAGAGATGTGAATTTGAGACAGAGAGAGATCTGATGGCAGACACTTGTCACACTGTGTGTGCTCAAAAGGCCATTGTTCTAAACACACACTCGGCAATGGGTGAACAACCTATCTGCCCAGTGTGGCCATTTATTTCAGTTACCCATCGCTGTTCTTAACACAAGCACATACACACCCACAATAGGACTGCCTTAAGCTGATCTACAGGTGTGTGTGTGTGTGTGTGTGTGTGTGTGTGTGTGTGTGTGTGTGTGTGTGTGTGTGTGTGTGTGTGTGTGTGTGTGTGTGTGTGTGTGTGTGTCAAAACGTTTGGAGAGGGGACAGATAATTGAAATAAAGGTCCTTCTGAACTGTAGCCTCCAGCTGTTTTGATATGTGAGAAAGGAATGAATTTATTTTTCAAACAGGCTTCAGCTTCTGTGTGTCTCTAAACACAGGCATCAAGAACAGTATTTTTAGGATAAAGATCATATTTGCCAGTATCTTTGCAGCCTTTTTCTCTGGAATTTAATATCAAGATTTATTATAAATATGTTCAAAAAAATATAAAGCTGAATCAACACATCACTGATACAAAGGCAACAAAAAAAGCAGCAAAATCCATAAAGATGAGATCAGCTGCAGATCTGATGTATTCAGTTTTGTTAGGTTCACAGTTCTTTTTCTAAGCACCAGCATGTCTTTGACAAAAAAGACATCAGTTGAAAATGTAAATACTAAGTTTTAAAAACTAGAGAAAAAGTTAAACAGCTTTTTAAAACAGCTATTCAGCTATAAAACAAGCAGCGTTGTAATGTATTTCATTAACAATCCAGATATCAACACTGAGGACACCGAAGCATCAATTATACTTAAAAAAAAAAATTGACTTTGTTTTTATAGGCACAAAAACTACTTGTATCCTTCATCTATTGTATCCTTGTCTTTCATTCTTTACAACCTTAAAACTTCTGAAATGCTTTTTGCAGTGATAGAACCAAAAAAAATCCCATTTTCCTTCCAATATCCTTGAACTCTCTCCTTGCTCAGAGTCACAAACAGAACAAATGAAGTTAAATAATTGTAGAGACAATGTATCGATTGGAAGAGCTGCAAACAGAACTGTTACATGATGAATTGCATGTGCTTTTTCCAGCAATGTGAGGTATTGATTTAGTAATAGTTATGCGTTATGCACACAAGTACAAAATACGAACAGGTCCTTATGGCAGCTGGAGCCTATCCCAGCTGCCATAGGGCATGACGTGTGCATGTACATGCTTGTGTATCATAATAATAAGTAAGTTTAATAAGTTTAGAAATGGCTTGTAACTACTGTGCCATGCTATATTTTCAGTTATATAAACCAAACATGGTGCACTGTAAACAAAATTGATGTGTAAAGAAGCCCAACCAAGCTGCAGTAGTTCTGCAGTTTTGCAACAGTTTTTTTGCTGCCTGAAAAGCTTGTTTAGAGGTACATTAGTTAGGTATAATATTTCATATGAACTGCTGTCAACTGAATATGATGTTTATAATATATTTGCGGTCACTATTACTCTTTTATCCATTTTTAAAATATTTGATAAGTTGAAGAAAGTATGCTGTCAGAAGTTTGAAAGCTCGATGTTCAGTGACTTGAATTAACTGAGGTGAGGACTTGCTGTCATTGCAGGCAGTTACCTGGAAATGCACATAAGTCCTCACCTCTTGGAAATGTCACTATTCCAAACCCCTGATGAATGGAAAAATGGTTTCTAACAATGGGAAAATGTTCCTTTTGTTTCCTCTGGCTAAGAACATGAAGTGCAAGAAAAGTACTTGAAGCCAGACTGTGGTCCAGGTTATCATTAAAAAAAAAAAAGAGGGGAGGCCATTGTTTCTTCTATGGACCATCAATCCTTGCACTGCACACTACAGTGAGCATGAGTCAGAGAAGGTGTTGCTGAACATGAACAGGTAGTTAGACTCACCGACTGACTGGATCCATCAAGTGGAAATCATCAGTAAGTATCTCCCTCTCCTTCTTACTTCCCCTCTCTCATCTCATCCATCGCAGCTCTATTCCGGTCTTTCTTTCTGTCTGTAGCTTCTTGTCGTTCTCTTCTTCTGTTCCCCATCAGCACTTCAACAGTCTTTCCCTCCTCTTTTGCAGAGCTGTCTCATAATCTGTCTCTTGACCCATTTTTGACTGCATCCCCATCTTTTCCCTTTTTCCTTTCCTCACCTCCCTTTCTGCTATTGTCTTTAATAAAGTATTTCCATCTGCAGCAGAACATGGTTCACTCTCTGGCTGTCTCTTCTTTTCTCTCTATCTCACTTTCATATAGTGTGTCTCTTTCTTCTCTGCCCATAACTTTCAGCCATTGTTCTTGCTCTGTCATGCTGAAATTTTCCCACTTTTCAACTCATCCATCTACTCATCCAGCCATGCTCTCAACTTCCCACCTCCCCCCTCCCCACTTGTTCACATCTCTTTTTATTGCTCATGGTGACTCTTGCATGTACTCTCAAATTCACTTTTCTTTCAGGCTTTTCCACCCATCACTCTCCTCCCTGTGATTTCCTAACTTTTTACTTTCCCTTTGTCTCTTTGCCATTTAAATAGAACAAAAAATGGAAATTTGAAAATGGCACAAAGTCTTTCATTCAGTTTCTGGTTTTATTCAGTATTAGGAATATGGATAATACATAGTTTGAAGATCATATAGTCTACCCACAAAGGTGTACTTTACATCTTTAAGAGAGCAAATGTGTAAAAATCAGCAGATGTGAATTTTCAAACACGAACAGCTTAAAAGGTCCCAGAAATAAATAGGCTTGACAACAGTGCATTAAAAAAAATTAACACACACACACACACACACACACACACACACACACACACACACACACACACACACACACACACACACACACACACACACACACACACACACACACGTACCTTTACTTTAGTGTGTCCTAAAGCTTTTTTTTTTGTTGCAAACGTTTTGCAAAGTTAGAAAGCCCTGCGTTCATGACGTCTCACTGACTGTTACAGTCACAGAATACCCACCTAGTGGCTGTTTTGGTTTGCCTTCAAGGAAGAAAGGAGGAGGTAATTTTGAACCTGAAAACCAGCCTTCATGCACTCTTAAGTTTCTGAGGAACTGAAGAACGCAGAACAGTTTTTTTGTAACACCAGATGTTTTTCCTGACACAACCCTCAAGGGATTTGTCTCATCCTGGGACTGAACCAAGAAACTTTTGCTTGTTAGGTAAAAATGTAAGCCACAACACTGTGGAGCCAATATTATCTTTGTAATGCTGTGGAAACAAGTACAACAATGCTCTAACGGGAGTGGAAAGTACTGGAAGTGATCTACTAAAAATTTACCAATTTACAAAGGTGCACCAGTTAATTTCTGATCAACACAACCTACCAACGGTGCAAATTAGCAAGTCAAAAATGAACAGACCCTATATGGTAGTGAGAACTGCGCAAACTCAAAGAAAATCCTTGTGGGTTTTATGCATGCATTTCTGTCTGGAAACTGCACAGCAACTGAGATCAGTGAGAGGGTGCTGAAGGAGAATTAAAAAGCTTTTGATATGGATGATGGATAAATGTGTTTGTTGTCCAGGTAAATCTGATATCTCAGCCTTATTACAAACATAAATTAACTGACTTGTATGAGGTGCTGAAGAAGAACACAAAACATTATTTATTGGAGTTACTTTTTCTGTGCCACCTCCTTGAATATCTGCATTGCTTTTTTTTTGTTTTCGCATGCTGTGTGAGGCTGAGAAATATGATTCTATAGAGAAGTTAAAGATTAAACATCCTCAGTAATACAGGTGACTCAGGTGTGTTGAAGTAGAGACGCATCTAAAAGGTGCAGGACACCGGACCTCGAGGCCTGGATTTGAGGATCCCTGTCCTACAGTAACCTGTTACTCTTCCATCTGATGCACCATATTCAGTTAAGCTCTGCTCTGTTTCATCAAAATATGAGCATTATTGAGAATCTGCTGGAGCCACTCTCCCAGTTTGGGGGTCACTGCCCCGAGTGTTCCGATTACCACGGGGACCACTGTTACCTTCATCTTCCACATCCTTTCCAGCTCCTCTCTGAGCCCTTGGTATTAATTGAGCTTCTTGAGTTCCTTCTTCTTGATGTTGCCATCACTTGGTATTGCAGCGTTTATCACTATGACCTTCTTCCTTTGTTTGTCCACCACTACAACAAGTTTGTCTCTCTGTATCCAGAAGTCCCACAGGATCTTAGCTCTGTTGTACTCAGCCACCTTTGGGGGGCGTGTCCCATTTTGACCTCAGGACTTCCAGGTCATACTCAGCACAGATTTTCCTGTATACTATGCCGGCCAGTTGGTTATGGCGCTCCATGTATGCCCTGCCTGCTAGCATCTTGCACCCAGCTGTTATGTGCTGGATTGTCTCAGGGGCATCTCTGCACAGCCTGCACCTGGGGTCTCGCCTGGTGTGGTAGACCCCAGCCTCTGTCGATCTTGTGCTCAGAGATTGTTCCTGTGCTGCCTCTGTGCTGTTTGTGAGTCCAGCCATTGGTAGGATCTTTCAATATCAGCCACTTCTATCTGTGTGTTCTTTGACTTGTATGGACCGAATGTCACAGCAGCATGACATACAGCACGAAAGGCTGATTTTTACAGTGACTGTTTTTTTTTTCATGTTCCCTGGCTGTATTCCTTTTTCAGTTTGTTTCATATTTTCAAATTGTTAAGCATCAAACAAACATTTGAATTGGACTGTTGTGTGTGTCTCATTTTCAGATGGAAAAATCATGCTATTTTATTTTTTCACTTGTCACCCCTAATGGAGTCACTAACACAGACACATGCTCAAAGACATGTTGGTATCCATTTCTTTCAAGTCTTGCTTGGTTGTGAGCTGGCGTTAAATCCTCCCATTCTGCATATAAATGAATGTATTATTTGTTGAGGATTAGTGTTAAATGGCTCTTTCTCCCTCTCTCTCTCTCTCTGTAGACTTAATAGAATGAGAGAATTAAACGCCAACTAGCATCCAAACAATACTCAACCAGACTGGATGATACTGTGTCTTCTTTTGTATGTGCTGCCAGCTGTTTGTGTGTGAATGGAGTCCTTTGCCTGCCTCTGCACATCTCTGTATTCTGTGTTTATAGAATATGTTTCAGTGGATTTTTATTAGTGTGATGTCAGCTAGAGGTAATTGACTCAGAAATAAGTGCGATGTGTGAACTATTGTATTGCATCAGAGTGAAAATTGTCCTCAGAGGTAAAAATGAATACAAATAAATAAATCTCCACCAAAAAGTGTGTCACATTACAGGCAGGTGTATGTGCATTAATGATATGTTAAAACATTTATTTGCACCTTCTGCTGTAATAGTTTAGCATGCAGGTCTGAAATTGAAGCCCTTGGCTTCATTCACTGAGGATTAAAATTTAAAGCTCTAGTTTTTTTAGGTAAGTAAACTGCATGGCTGTGCTTGCACCTGTTTATTTAATATTTAACGTAGCAAAGTGAGTTAATACAGTCTGGCACTTATGTTAAAGTTAAGCAAATGAAAATATTGCTGTAAACCAATGAGCATGTTGACAGAGCAATACTTGTTTCTGTATACAAGAACCTCACAGGTAAGCTTCTGCTGGCCACACCTCGATTCATGGGGCTTGACCTTGCACAGCCTGAAGAAAAATCATGAATCCTGTGGGTCCACCATCCACAGGAATAGCCACTGGGGTTGGGTGCATTGTGTGTTGGGTAGCAGGTGAAGGTGGGGGCCTGGGCATTTTGACCCCCGGCATCACAGGGAGGTTTCTGGGATGTGGATGGTCACCTCATTTGTGGAGAAGAACCCCAGACTCCTTGAGGAGAACTGGGTTCTTTCCTTAATCGAAGTGGCTCTGACTGAGCACTGACATTGTGGAGATTTCCCCAGAGAGAGAGGGGCTTACCTCTGTGTGACGTCAAGTTGCAGAGTGCATTTAACAGCACTTCAGAATCTTTTCCCTTCGTGGAGTCTTTGGGTCATCGATGTGATGTTATTTTGATTGTAGGAACGATGATGTGACTATCTAAACTAATAATCTGGGATTGAAAGAGTGTTGTACTTTTTGACTAGGAATAATTGAAGTACATATAAACTCTAGCTATTAAATGTTAAAAAAAGCTTTCCATAACTTGTTTAATTGCAGTGTAAGATCAGCATTTGTATTAGAGGACCTTTGTCATCATGGTTACATGATAAATATAGTCAGAAGTTGTATATTCAGTCTTCATTCTGATGCTGTGTGGGTCACTGAATTCTGATTCTAGCATCACCCACAATGGTTATATAAAAATGCTCATATCTGCCTGGTTATAGATACAAGAATATTTAACCTTTTCTCACATCAGTCACAACTATATTATTTGAGGTATGGTGGCAGATTCTTTAAAAGTTGAGACTGCATGCATTGTCTCACACATCTGATCCTCTCTGAGTCATTTCACAGTCTCACAACATTAATCTCAAATCCAAATGTATAATGACCTGTGCAAATCCAATAAACAACAAAATACTGTTAACTATTGTGATAAAACTCAGATGTATGTGTTCCATTAAGTAATGTGATAATTTAATCCTATAGCAGAAAACACTGCTGAGGTGCATTACTTGTTTTTCTCCCTCTTGTCCTGTCTGTGTCCCTCACAGAGCTGCAGGCAGATGATTGTTACTTCTCCTCCTCCTTCACTCCCCTAAACCCAGTCATTTAATCCACTCTACTGACCTCTGCAATTGTCATTCACACGTCTCTTTGCCTTCCTCATCTTTCCTCTCTGTCAGGCGCATAGCTGTCCTTTGTCCCTCTTCTCAACCTCTTGTATTTCACTGTCATTCTCTACCATTTCTGTACTTTGTCATCAAACTTGAATTCAGTGATTTGTGTCACCTTCACCTCTCAAGGCTTGCAGGTTATCATACAATACAAGACAACTGCAGCTTTAAGGAACACACGGATCCTTATTGATATGTAACAGCACATGCTCTATTATACTGTGCAATACTGGCCCGTATCTCTGTGTTTGAAGCAAGATACTGTGTTTATTTGCATCCTGCAAAGTATATCAGGATCAAAATAGTAGTACTGCAGTGACACAGTCTGATACTAAAGCACGTGCATAGTAAGTTATGCTATGCATTATGTAATCACTGTTGCAGATGACACCAGGCATGGACTTAAGAAATTAGTATTAGGGCTGAAGATGAGAAATGGAAAGTCAATTTGTGTAAAGTGGTGGTGTAAGTTCCCAGTGGTTGCTAATAAAGGGCAACATGAACTTGCTAACAGCTAAAACCCTTATTAAGCCCACTATACATTATAGTTTCAATATTTTCTGAGGGAAGCCAGAAATGAAGCCGGAGCCTATCCCAGCTGTCACAGGGTGAGAGGCAGGGTACACCCTGTACAGGTTGCCAACATGTCGACGGGCTGACACAGAGAGACAGACAATAGATGGTTGGTTGACACATGAAACATCTTTCATTTTTGACAGGGGCAATACAAAAAAAGCTATGGTAACTTTGTTTTCACAAAATTATAGTGTTTGTTCTTTCCATGATAAATTGTTTAAAAAACCAAAAAAACCCAACATATTTAGAATAAAAACGACTGATTATAGCCTTGTACTTATGATGGCATATTACCATTTTGAGGTTTTCTGTTTTCTAAATAACTTCAAATACAAAAACAATAAAAAATGTATTACTGACACTATTTCGCAAAGTATCACTTTACAATGGACAACCATAACATTAAAACAAATGATAAAGGTTTTCAAGGACAAAAAAAGGAAGTTGGGGGACTCTGAGTTAACATTTAAATTTCTGATAAATATGTAACTGATCAAGTTATGTAGGTTTAAATATTATATCAAGGGGACTGGAGGCCCTGAACAGTTTGTAATGTATCACTACAAGTCGGTTTTCCAGGATAACACCTATTTCATTTTATCTTCTGTATCCACTGTAGAGTTTATGTTGGCAGTTCCTATTGGAGGTATAGCAAGCACAACAAAAACAGGCGAATTGGCTCATCTTTTTACAAAGACAAACAAGTCTGCACACTTGTTATAAAAATGTGTGAATGTGACGTCCACTAAACTCTACTAGGAAATTTCAGTGAAGTCCTAAATCTGTCCTTAAACCTAAATCTGTAAATCTGTATCAAAACACATGTTTAGAGTGATTATGGGATTGTGTGCGTGCAAGCGTGTGTGAGCTGAACGGCATTAATCCAGTCCAAAGAGAAGCCAGTGCATTGATCTGGATGCTGAAACACGAGCATTTACGTATCTCATTCACTTCCGTTCTGCCTCACGTTGAACTTTGTTTGCCAGGGAACAAAGACGGGAACAATTTTCAAACAAGTCCATACTTGACCTCAATCTGTTAGTCAGTCACTCATCAGCCTGCCAGCTCATCCGGGACAAATTTACTGACATGACCAACCTTTTGTGTATACTGCAGAAATAGCTCAAACTGCATATCACTTTATGAATTACAAACAACACAGTGATGGAACTTGCACGTGGAAAAACTTCATTCTGAGTGCAGAGGCGTAACGGTGGATGGATAAGGGTAGAGCGGGACAGAGCTGCAAATTTTATGACAAGATTTCTGAGATGAATTTGTTTTAACAATCAGTGTGTTGAGTTGTTTTGTCTGTAAAATTAAAGCTGGGCTGATGCCTTCAGCTGAGTACAAATGCTCAGCCATTACAGACACATTATGTTAAGCTAATGACTGTAATATACAAGCCAAAGACAAGGCAAAGATATGTCTGTCATTAGAGGCGCAGTATTTAACAATAATGAAAAGTGGCATACAAGTAAGTTGGAGAAGCTTTGGAAAGAGGTCAGAGAGACAAGATCACAAAAAAGTTTATGAAGATGCCTGAGATATGAGACCAAACTGAGTGAGCTGCATTTTGAGGAAAGCCATAACAGCTTGCTCTGTGTGCGAGCGGCTCTTTTATTATTGATTAGCTATAGTTAGAGAAGTAGATTAAAAATGACAAGTACAATTTTGACTCAGACAGAAGACACGCACAGGTTTCTCAATATGAGATGGTCCCATAAATATGTATTAGTCTCGATATATTTATATATCAGTACTCCTGTTCTCGCATGTGTGTACATGCAAGACTCTGTTCATGTTCATGGGATCCACCCACATACTGACCTTAAATACCTCAGTTTAATCATTTTGAGCATGTTCTTGTAGATTCCTAAATGAGTAATGACACACACACACACTCATACACGCAACAATGAAATATCAGTGTTGACAACATGGCTTCCAGTTGCATTTACCTGTCTCCTTTTGTCACTGAAACGTTGTGTAGTGTAGCATAACATCTCTCTAGATATATTTGTGTGTGTGTGCGTGCGTGTGAGTTAGTGCACATGATTGTGTATAATTTATTAAGTACAGACCTAAAAATTCTCCCAGCCTACCAAGTTAACTTGCTCAACTGCAGCTTATAAGTCTTTCTTTCATTGTACGGTATGTCAAATTTCAAGTAATTTAGTGATTTTAAGATTTTTAAACGTGTGCATTTCTGTGTTTTTTAATTAAGCCACCTCACAAAAATTCACAAGAACAAATTAAAGGAAGACCTGAACTCTTGAACCCTACACTGAAGAGCTCACTAGTTTCTATTATGCTATACAAGGAAACAAGTTTAGTTCATAGCCCCCTGCTGCATCCTCTACACACCCCCACTGCCTTTATTGCTGTTGCAGTTCTCCTCTTCTTCACCTCCTAGTGAACTCAGAGGATCAGACCACCCTTACCTCCTGCTTGTCTGTGACAGCTGACCAGTTTAGGCTGAAGAAACCACACCAGAGCAAGGCCATCACAATGGCATCAACCCCAAGGTTCTGAGAACGTGTGCCAGACCTCTGTTTGTGATCCACATTTACATCCTGAATCTGAAGCGAGAGAAGATGCCGGTGCTGCTGAAAAGATCCTGCCTGTTTACATTTTTGAAGAAGTCGACACAATCATAGCTTAAAGTTTATTGATCAGTTAGTTGCCCTAGCATCTCACGTGATGAAGGTGCTGGAATGGTAAATGGACTAGTTCTTGTATAGCGCTTTTCTACTCTGACTGAGCACTCAAAGCGCTTATACAACACGTTTACATTCACCCACTCATACAAGCACTTCCAGCTTACTGTCTACCATTCGCACACATTCATAGTCCGACGCTTGCAGTATCTTGCCCAAGGATACTTTGGCATGCAGCCCAGAGTGGCCAGGAATTCAACTGCAAACCTCCTGATTAGTAGGTGACCTGCTCTCCCTCCTGAGCCACAGCCATCCTGTCTTGCTCGATCTTAGACCACATATGAAATCATCTCGAGGCACTCTCAGGTTTGCATACCAACCAAATTTGGGAATGGATGATGCAGTCATACACTGCTAAAAAAGACTAAAGGAACACTTTGAAAACACATCAGATCCCAATGGGGAATAAAATCGTGATGGATATCTATACTGATATGGACTGGATAATGTGTTAGGAATGAAAGGATGCCACATCGTTTAATGGAAACAAAGATTATCACCCTAAATAGGGCTGAATTCAAAGACACCCCAAAAATCAAAGTGTGTATGGCCCCCATGTTTTTGTATGCATGCCTGACATTGTTGGAGAATTCTAATGAGATGATGGATGGTGTCCTGGGGATCTGGACCAGGGCATCACTGAGCGGTGAGCACAGGGCCCACAGATGTGTTGATGTGCCGTTCTGGAGGAGTTGGACGACCTGTGCAAACTCCGTAGGTTCCAAGTATGGCCTCATGCTACCAGTAGTGACTCTGACCCTAGCCAAATGCAAAAGTAGTGAAAAAAAACAGTCAGAAAAGATGAGGGGAGAAATGTCCACCTGTAAAA
Organism: Archocentrus centrarchus; assembly: GCF_007364275.1. Taxonomy (NCBI): domain Eukaryota; kingdom Metazoa; phylum Chordata; class Actinopteri; order Cichliformes; family Cichlidae; genus Archocentrus; species Archocentrus centrarchus. Next base: position 25,890,264 of record NC_044367.1, on the reverse strand, counting down.
CTATTCCTGTTTTGGGGGTTGTCTCATCGTTGCCCCTTTAGTGCACCTGTTGTTCATTTCATTAACAGCAAAGCAGCTGAAACTGATTAATAACCCCCTCTGCTACTTACTGTAACTGACCAGATCAATATCTCAGAAGTTTAACTGCCTTGAGGCTGTACTCTGATTAAGAAATGGTCTTTTCGTTTTTTGAGCAGTGCATAAATGCTGCATAGAGCTCAATTTGATCAGGATGAATTCATCTGCATGGTGATGATCACATTCTTTGGATTCTCCAGTGCATTCAACACAATCCAACCTCTGCCACTGATGAAGGAGCTACAAGAAATATCAATAGACATGCCCACCACGGATTACTGACTACCTGACAGACAGAGGCTGAGCAGTGCTGTGTCTTATTTTGTGGTGTGCAGTGCAGGAGCTCCATAAGGGACTGTGCTCTCTCCACTAGTGTTCACCTTGTATACCTCAGATTTCAATACAGCTCCAGGTCATGACACCCACAGAAATACTGAGAAATACTGACGATCGCAGCACTCGGACAGTTCAGAACACTGCTGAATGGTTTTTCTGGAGTGGGATGGGAGAAATCATTTGCTTCTGAATGTGACTTAGACCAGAGAGACGGTGGTTAACTTCAGATGGAAGGACATCCACATGGCCTGTGTCTAGCATTGAAACCAGGATGCTGTAATAAGGCCTCAGCCCCATACGTGGGTTGCGTGCTCTACCAACTGAGCTTGGGGAGACTCTTGACACCTGTCTTGATGTATGGTGTGCGTGGCATTTCAAAATCATGGTGAATATTGTATGTACTGAGTACAGAACATAACTAGAAATTTTATAGAAGTTGACATTATACCATATATCAGCAGAGTATGCCATGCGAGATAAGAGTGTAAGAGCTGTGAGCAGGTTTTGAATTCATGCAGCTGTTAAGGGCTCTTAAAAACGGGCTGGGGATACAATTCCATCCACTTTCATTAAACTCAAAAGAAGTAGGGATTGTGGTAGAAAACGGAAGTACAGAGAGAAGTTTGGATGGCTCAAGAAAACTAAATGGAATATTTGAGCTCTGACGTGAAACTTTTTTTTAATCTGAACTTTCTATTTTTAGTTATAATTCAATAATTTAATTAGTCTAAATCAGCTGCTGATGTTTAGAAACATCTTTGTTCTTATTGCATGACTGCAGACGGGGTATTAAGGCAGAACTCGTGCATTTCTGTGATTGTGTAAACAGGATCAAACAAGCGTGAACTTATCAATAAGATTTTCTTTAAGTGTGGAGTGAGACATAAGCATAAGTGCCTAGAAAGCTTGCCTCACAGACTCTCAGCTTTGTTGTGGTCATTTGATTTGATTATAAGGATGTGAGTCAGTTCAGTTTGTGAAAAAAAAAGTCTGTGTACATTATTTTGAAGTACCATTTTCTTTCACAGTAGTTCAGAACATCACCACATTAGTGCCAACTCCCTCAGCCACATGAGTCTCTCCTTGTATACCATCCATCCATCCATTCTCTTCCGCTTATCCAGGGCTGGGTCCTGGGGGCAGCAGCCTATTAAATTTTTTCCTTGACTTTTTATTAATTTCTCCTATCGGAAAATGATAAGCTGTGGCATTTGTTTTGTGTTGAATTTGTTCTCCTCCAGAGGGGAAAAAACCAACCCCAAAAACATCTGATTTAATGATCCCTGTGCTGGTGTGAGATGAGCATTACACGTGCTGCTAGCAACCTTCCCAACTTGTATGCTATGTTGCTTCACCATTCATTAGCAACTTCAAATTTGTTTTCTATTTAGTAACACCCCGCTTCACACAATTGAAACAAATAGAAACAGTCTACTACTGAGAGAGATTACTTGTCTCATTATAACTCACCTCTTTGCTGGAATGCAATTTTGGATTCAAATGTTAAATATTATATATGCACTTCAGATAGCTTGAATATCCCTAATAAGGCTGTAACTGGTCAGTGTACTTGGCCATTGATTAAACTGCTTTGGATTTTGCTCTCTGTCTGACTCTGGGGATGTATTTCTCCAACGCTAACGTTATGTCAGAATGAAACATGACCAAATTGGATTTCTTAGCAGTGAGACTGATTAATTAGCAGCATCAATTAACATGAACCCTCATTAGTATGGAGAGTTAGCTTTGAGGCATTTGTGTCTGCTGGAAGCGGCTTTTTCCTGTCATTACTCTTTAAAATCTTCCTATCATGAAACGGACCGGGCTTTTTGTTTTTTCTGATCAGGGTTGGCCGCAGCGATGCAGAGGAACCTGCCTATAAATACAGTGTTGACATACTATCACCTTTAAATCAACCACCTGCCTAGAGAGTAGCTATAGATGTATATGTGTTACATGTTGAAAATGAGTGAAAATGATTAGCTGAAGATACTCTGACTTTTCCAGCTCCTGTTCTGTTTTTATTTTGAACTAAATCTTTTCTAGTTGCCACTTTAGTTTTAGACTTTCTCTTCTAGGCCTTCACTGGACTGTAAAGTGGAAATGTTGTTTGGATGGTAATCAAATTTAGGAACAATAAAAACTGTATGACTGATTCAATGACATGTAGAAGAATTAATATTTTGTGCATTCCTGTCTAGTCTCTTTAAGTCCCGTGCTGTGCCTTAAATACTGAGGAATTTATAGCCAATCACTCGGAGCTTAAAGTGGCAGTTAGTAGGATATTTTAGTTTCTATTATTTATTTATTTTTGGTGGGATCATCGCTCCTGTGTGATTAGGATTATTTGTGCACCCCAGTTTAATTTTCAGTGTAGTGTGTGTGTGTGTGTGTGTGTTTGGGGGGGGGGGGTAAATGTGCAGCAGGTTCTTATTTAGGGACTTCCTTTTCAATTGTTAGTCCACCTCCCCATCAATAAGCCTCAGCCCTGAAAGATTATCATAATCTATGCAGAATCATGGTAATTATCCTACATACAGTAGATCATGATCTTTACAGGTCTTTTATATGATCTGTTGCTGTGTATGGGCCCATATGAGAAGCTGGGTCTATTGCAGAAGGCTGCACCAATATATGGAAGTCAATTTTGCTCAATATTATTTGATCTCTTTATAAACGTTTTGATGTGACCCTCCACAACAATCCCAGTTTCTCATGCGGCCTCTTGGGACAATTAATTGCCCACCTCTGTTGTTGTTTTAAAAAAAAAGAAGAGAAAAAAAAACCAATATATATAAAAATCAATCACTGAAGTGAATCATGTCTCTTACTACTTAACAAATCAATCTAAAAGCATTTTGGGTTATTAGTACTGTTAAGTATAAATTCACTCCTGGCAAAGCATACTGCAGCATCCCAAGACTGACAACTACAGTACTAAAGCTAAGTTGGATATGCTTAAATGAGAAAGAATTAATAATATAAGGTGTAATAAGGTTCCAAGGTATGCAGGTAATAAATTAGTGAATGCTTGAAAATTTTGGAACATAGTAATATCCTGAAGGGAAGGGCTAAAGTGCTGAAATGGAGGGCCAGGTGTGTGGCTTAAACCTTGTTAGCAGTTACCACTGCTTGGTCATTCACTGTCTCAGTACACATTATTTTATTGCATTTCATTATTCACTGTTAATTTATTAAGCTCTGCGAAAGAGAAAATTAATGCAGCACTTTAATTGAATTGTTATGTCTCTACACAAGTGTGCTTGTTAGTGGGCCCTCTCACTGCGTTTTGCTGTTCTGAATATGCGCTGTATCTTCTGGCTTAAAATGAATTGTGACAAGAACTTATTATAGTGTCAGAGAAAAGTTTTTTTTTATTTTATTTTTTTTATTTTGAAAACTCTGACAAAGTGCAAAGTGAATCATTAGCGACTCTCACAGGATTTTGTCTGGAAATTTTTTTTTCTGCTGCCTGAGACAGTTGCAGGCAGTTATTTTTATCCCATTGGTAGCCAATTAAATTGGCATACGCTATAGGTGTTTAGCATTTTGCTGCAGTGCATGGACCTGCCTCAGAGGACACAATAAATAAAAAATAAACAGCTCCTAAACAAAATCCGTCGCAACAGCAATTATCCTAAAAATCACAAATAATTGTACCCACTTTATATCCATAAATGAACAAGTGTAAAGGAGATATTGGTAGCAGACATGTGCCTCCATGAATCCTACTGTGCTGGAATCTTTTGTTAACTCGACAAGAACACAATGCGGCAAAGTAAAGCTCTCAGCGGCTTTCAAGAAGTTTCATGAGTTCTCTGTAGCAGCTCTGTTTTGTGGGTTTCTCTGTTTTAAAAGTCTGGATATCAAATAGACCAAACTTTCTGCTTTATTTCTAAAAATAGTTGTCATCTGCATAGTTTACTCTTTCCTCTAAAATGGGGGATTTTTGTGGTTGTCAAAGTTAGATTTACTTAGCAGCGCTGCACAGGATAAACCAAGAGGTAACAGACACAATCATTAATTAGATTGGAGAAGAAGCATTAGAACTGTGCTTTTATTTTTTGTTACTACAGGTCGAGCTACCCTATGCAACTGCAGGGTGTGTTGCAGTTGATGTAAGTGTATAAAGAGTGTGGCTGCGTGACTGTAAAACTAATGTTATGACAGACTGACATGGAGGCTGGAATTGGATTATTTAGCAGCAGGGCTGATTAATTACTAGCTTCAATTAACATGGAGTCTCATTAGTGTGTGGGTTAGCTTTGTGATGTCCTGTGTCTTGTGTGGGGGAAGTTTTTATTGCTACCACCTCCCTAACTCCACTCTGTCTCTCATGATTTGTCTTTCTCTTTTAATCCTCTATTTCTGACTCTTCCTTCCCTCCAGTGTGCTTCCAACCAGCATCTGCTCATCATCTCTGTGCAATGCATGTGTGACTGATGTGTTCTTATGCTGCGTGAGGGCAACCCCGTGTTTGTTAACTTGTTTGTGTCCCTATTCTCTGTTCTAATTAACGTGATGGTCTGTGAAATCGCTAATTACTGCCTCTTTGACCCAGCTAAAGTTTTATGAAGGTGTGTATGTGCTCGTGTGCATGAGTCAGAGAAACAAAGGGCTGTGTACAAGTGCTCAGTAAATTATCTGAACAACTGGCGATCTTGTGTCTGTTAAAATACCATCAACAGGAATCTATTTACCTTTTCTTACAGTCTGTATCCACACTGACATCAGAGTTCATTGATATCACAGTTTGTTGTGTCTTCAGAAAAAGAAAAAAAAAAGGAAAGTCCCATAATAGACATGGAAACGCAGATAGTGGTTTTCACAGTAATAGCTCTTTTGTGCTTTCTGTTTCTTTCTTGACACCAGAGCTAAACCGATGGTTGTGCTTTGACAGTTTGCAATTCTCAACAGTCCAGACGGCTGAATGTGGTGGCGCAACGGTGTGAGGAGTGTTTCATCAGTTTGTGGCTCAACAAAACGCTCCAAAAGGTGTGCTCTGACTACAAATCTTTTAATTAGCCTGATTTCACACATTTGTCAACTCATTACACTCTGGAGGGGATTCAATATTTGCTAATCAATCACTAGATCATCTGAATATTATCATTTTACGTCAGCACCGTGTGTCTCTCTTCATTATCACACATTTCTTTCTTCCATCCATCCATCCATCCATCCATCCATCCATCCATCCATCCATCCATCCATCCATAGCTGGTACAGCTTTCAGTTACTCACACTAAGACCTGGTGGGCAAACTGTACATGCAGCAGAACTCAGGTACAGGCCTGACAATTCATCCTACACCAGCCATACAGTACTTGCATCACCTCTCAGAAGAAAACAATATAACCGATATGTGACGAAACTGCAAGTTTTGGGCATTTGCAATCAGTATCATTTCCACTTAGTAAAAGCAGTGAATTTCCTGCTGTTGATGCATGCGTTGTCTTGGGGTCCCCACAGTCAGACAGTAAGATTTTGACAACTTTAACAAATGTTATGAAATAAATCGAATGATAATTTATTTTCACCATCAGTTAAAGGAGATTAAATCAGACATCATTAACTACCTTGGTTGCTGTGGAGAATGATGGATTATTGAGATTTGGACTGTCTGCTGTTATATCTGTGGCTAATATAACACTGAGCTGGCAGTTTTGCTTTTCACTGCTTAACAGTGATGCATATATTTGTGGATGCTGATCTGTCCAGCATCTTGACTTTAAAGTATATTTGGTTGGACGCACAACTGAGCAAACTGCTTGTGTGATAAACCAAAATTGACCCCAAATCTGCAGTTCCTCGTAGTTCTACAGTATTTTAGTGTCTTGGAACTCATTGTTTAGTTTTAGATCCTGTTTTACATACAATCGGTAGAAGTTAAACAACAACAAACAAGCCAACAAAGAGTAGATGGGATATGAAATATATTCATTCATTTCCAATGTTGTTTCATGGTTTAGGAATATTGCAGCATTGTTTTTCAGCCCAGCTTTCACTGTGAGGTTAGCCATTACAGGATTTTTTTCAGGGTTTTCCAGGATGCTGCAAATCACACTTTGACATGGTGCATGTAAATGATAGTCTGCTGCCAGGCTATTGATTGTATTGTATATGGCTGGTTTACATGCAGTGTAATAGTGTATATCAAGGTCAATGGAGAATTGCATGAAAGAATGGACCTGGTATAGGTCCCTTTGTGTTTTCCATAATAGTCTACCTCATATGATGGCAATCATATTCATATAGTGCATTTCATTACATGTTAACATGTAAACTTGATGTGCTTAACACAGAAGATAAAAACACAAGTCTGTGCAAGTTTACAATGCTGTCAGGCAGTGAAAACAGCAAAAGAAAACGTTTATTAAGTTTAGGCCTGCGTGAATAAAAAGATATTGAGTCTGTTTTGGAATGTCAGCATGGACGTAACTGATCTCAGGTCAGCAGGCAGCTTGATCTGAAGAACAGGACCGTGAAAGCTGAAAGCACCCTCAGTACACTTCTGGGGACAGTTTTTTAAAAAAAACTGCAGCTGATGACCTGAGAGGTCTGACTGGGTTGTAAACAGTGAGCGAGTCAGAGATGTACTGGGGTGGGGGTGGGGGGCAAACCATTGAGAGCTTTGTGAACTAATAAAATAATTTTTAAAGGTAATTCAATGCTGCACTGAGAGCCAATATAGTAATCTCAGTACTGGGGTAATATGATCACATTTTCACACTGTGAGGACTCTGGCTGCTGCATTTTGAATGAGCTGAAGTCGTCCTACTAATGATTTGGATAATCCAGCAAATAGAGTGCGTTAAAATAATTTAGCCTGCTTAATATGAAAGGGAGGTATTTTCTTATATATATATATATATATATATATATATATATATATATATATATATATATATATATATATATAGAGAGAGAGAGAGAGAGAGAGAGAGAGAGAGAGAGAGAGAGAGAGAGAGAGAGAGAGAGAGAGAGAGAGAGAGAGAGAGAGAGAGAGAGAGAGAGAGAGAGAGAGAGAGAGAGAGAGAGAGAGAGATATGAACACATGTTCTGTCTCTGACTTTTTGGACCAACAACAAGTATTTCTGTCTTGTTTCTGTTCAGACTGTGACAGACTGACAGACTGCTGCATCCTAAATGCACAAAGGAGCGTTACCGCAGATCCTTCCTCCCAGCAGCTGTAAGACTTTATAACCATCACTGCTCCCAACAAAAACCACAATAGCCTACACAATGTAGGATAATATATAATATACTGTAAATAGTCCGGCACATCATGCACATTGTATATAGTGTTATTATTATTAGTAGTATTAAGGTTAATATTGTTTGTTGATTTATATATATTCTTTTCTTAATAGTGTGAATTATTATATCTTTATTTATATTTATAATAACTGCGGCTGCTGTTACACCCAAATTTCCCCTCTGTGGGACAATAAAGGCTGTTTCTTCTTCTTCTTCTTCTTCTTCAGTTCTAAAAGATTTTGAGACATCCAGCAGTTAATCTCATCAATGTAGCTCATTAGCTTGTGAACAGCACTTGTCTCATCAGAGGAAAATGAAAAGCACACCTGTGTATCATCTGCATTAGAATGGTTGGTGATGTTATGAATCTTTATGACCATATCAAGTGGCCAAGTGACCAAAGACGGACCCATGGGGACCCTTGATTGAATTTTTATTTGTGCAAATCTGAAACTGCTAATTGAAACTTAAGAACTTCTATCCTTTAGATATGAGAACCTGACCTGCTAACCAGACTGAGCCATGAAGTCTAAATTATATCAACAGAGTCGAAAGCAGCAGTGAGATCAAGTAGAACTAAAACTGTGAATCACTGTTCATCATTAGGCCACTGATGACTTCAGCAAGAGTGGATTCTGTGCTGCAGTTGGATCTGAAGCCTGATTGCTACTTATCATAAAGACCATAAGTTGAAAGCTATTCATTCAGTTGTTTGTAAACCTTTTTTTTTTTTTTTTAATTTTGCTGCAGAATGAAAGATTAGAAATAGGTCCATAATCATTACCAGTGGCTCTAAGTGATTTTTCTTGAGTAGCAATGTGAGAGAAACGAGGAAAATGCCACACTGTAAAGAGCTGTTGATAATATTTACTAAATGATGTGAAAAACAATGAGATACAAATTACAGAGGTGCAGGACCTTAACTGATGAATAACTTCTTCCAGATCTTCAGAATTTACAGGTAAAAATGTGAACATTGTGCTTATTACAGTAATCTGACCTGAATGTGAGGCAGCCCTCGATAAATGACTACGAGAGATATTAGCTCTAATATTACAAACTTTGTTCTTGTAGAAAGAAGCAAATTCATCAAAATTATTGCTGAAATAAATTCAGGTCATATGTTTTTAGAGAGATTAATGTTGTTGTGTTAAAGTCCATTTTTATAGATGTCAAAATTAATTTGTAGCTTTGTAGCTTTCCCGCAGGTTCTTTTCCCAACTTTACTTTTTCACGGTTTCTCCGGGGTGCTGTTGGTGGACCACATACAAGAATAGGTTTGACAGGAGCAATATGGTCAATAATTTTAGAAATTGAATCTGAAAAAATTATTCATCATTTCATCACATGATGATCATACCAGTAATGTACACTGGCACTGACATGACACTTATTGATAAATCAGTTTATTTGGCTGTCAAAACAAATACAAACTTCTGAAGATATGTAATAATGATCAGAGACGGCAATATCCAGATCATAACTGTGACATCGAGGCCTCTGGAAAAAAAATTAGATCAACCGTGTGAGCTTTTGTATGGGTGGGTCCAGTCGCATGCCATTTAAAATCAAAATGTTAAATAACCCGATGAACTGTTTGGTGTTAGTTATATATTAAAATCACTTGCAATAATAATACTGTTAACTTTTGTTGTAACTTTAGGAAAAACTTCTTCCAGAAACATGTCAGTCTAAGAGGATGATAAAGAGTGAGGAGTAATACAGCAGGAGAAAAAGAATTAATTACTAAATTTAAATGTAGAAAACTCAGATAACTGTCAAATGTCAAACATTTAACATTTAAAAATGGTTTTTTTTATACAGTACCAGTCAAAAGTTAGCCACCATCAGTTTATCCGTTTGTATCTGGAAGACCCACAGGATCTTAGCTCAGTCATTCTCAACCACCTGCACCTGGGTTCTTGCCTGGTGTGGTGGACCCCCAGCCTCTATTGGTCTTGTCCTTAGAGCTTGTTACTGAAGGAAATGCATAATAATAATAATAATAATAATAATAATAAAAGCTGGTCTTAATCACAGATCCATTCAGAGAAAGGTCTCATGAGAAACTTTTCTCAGAAAGAGAAAGGTATCAGGTGGAGCAAACATTAATGGATGTTTTCAGACCACGTAAATTTCTGTGAATTTAGAGATTTTTATATAAACCCATGGAAGGATTACCCGGTGTCCAAAGGGAAAGGGGAGCTCTGTCAAGGTGCAGCTGTAAAATCTCACTAAAATGCTGTTATGTGTCCTCGCTGTCCTAACAAATCTCCTTTTCTTTTGTATTGCACATCCTGTACTCGCATCACTTCAGTTCACAGCTAGTTCCAGTCTAAAAGCAAAACTGTCGTGCTTGTAGGTATGACCTGATTGTTAAACTTCTTCTAATGCTCCACGGAGGATCAAATCCACAATAAAAGAGAAGACACATTCTGTTGTAGGAGATAAAATTTCCTGTCTGCCTAGTCTCTAAATCTTCATTGTAGTTTTCTAAGTTGGTTACTGTATCTGTTATGCAATTTTTTTTAGAATTCAATCTTTTTTTTTTATCTGCTGTGTTACGAATATTGCAGCACATAAATCTTTGACACACACACATGCGCGCACACACAAACTGGCACTGTGAAGACGCATTCAAACACATACTAGTGTCAATAATATCGAGAGGAAGGCATCAATCAAACTCATGGATTTCTGTTTTATACAAAACACTATGGGACAAGAAATTAATCAAACATGTACTCGCATATTAACATGCACACACAAATCCACACATCCAGACAACCACATCTACTTGTACAACAACAATTGTGATAGCACCATTGTATAATGGTGCTATCACCAGATTATTGTTCATCACACGGCAGCCATGGGGATGATAGTTTTATCTAGTGAGCACAGAAAGAAATGAAAAAGAATGGGCACACAAAGGAAAGGACATTTGACAGAATAGCATGGAGTTGCATCAGCTGTGAATCATCCTGTATCCTGGAAAGAAATGTGCTATTGTTTGTGTCCATGTGACAGAAAGAAACAGGAAGTAACAGAGAAAAGAAAGAAGACCAAAATAATGAGAGGTGAAAGGACAAAGTGGAAGGGTACAGATGGAGATAAATAGTCGATATAAGCTGTGATTTTCCTAAGTGCTGTGACCTTGGGCTTCCTGTCTCTGAGCTGAATGTTGTCCAAAGTATCAGTGTAGCTTTAGTGCCTTGGAAACTACAGTTTGTTTTTTTTTAAACACAATAGATCATCAAATGTATTTCTAGCAGCTCCTCATAGTTTATTAAAGGTTTCTCTCTGGGTGCTCCGGCTTCCTCCCCCAGTCCAAAGACATGCAGTTAGTGGGGTTCGGTTAACTGCTGATTCTAAATTGCCTGTGAATGTGAGTGTGAATGGTTGTCTGCTTCTGTGTTAGCAAAAGCGGGGGACCAACATAATATAGGACAGGTGGTCATAATGTTATGCCTGATCAGTGTATATCACTGGGCTGTTTTATAATTTTTCGGTTTTAAATTGTAAATATCCATCATTTAAACATGAAAGTACAGAAAGATATTGCAATTTTTCCTGGAAAACAGCCGGGGCTTTGAGTTCAGATGGTGGCTGGTTTATTGATGAGTACAGCACAAGCACAGAAGTCAAGAAGGTTCTTTAAAATATGAAGCATTGTACGAGAAAAATAATATTTAAAATTGCAGTGCACACTGCCAAATGATCAGCCGTTTAAGCCCATTGATATAAAAGGGCTTCTAACAGTGAGGCAGGAAACTCCTGTTTGGTCAGCCTGCTCACTGCATAAACTACAACACAGTGCAGAAAAGTAGGTTTACAGTACAATTTACTGAATTTTAGTGTGTGTGTGTGTGTCATGAACATTTTGAACATAATATTTAAAAACTAACTTTGGTTAGTTTTAAGGAAGCATGGTGGTGCAGTGGTTCGTAGGTCACCTCGCAGCAGTGAGGCTCCTGGACCTTCTGGCTGGCTCTTCTGTGTTGGTCCTGTGATGGCTGGGTAACCTGCTGTCAGAATTGCTAAATTTAGATAAAACAAACTAGTGAAAGTACTAAAGTTTTCATTAGCTTTATTACAATATGAATACATGAAAGTTTTTTGTTTTTTTTAAACGATGCTTCTTTTCAGTGATGTTACCACATGCTGAGAGCTTGGCAATTGAAGAGTTTAAAATTTTGAAAGCAAACATTAGTGCTGCTCTCACTGCGGTTGAGGAATCAAGTTCAGATGGATTTTACTGGAAAGCATTTGTACTGTTGCACTTACATCAAAAATGACAAAACTGTGTGTAAAAGTCAGTTACCCATGAATAACCTTTTAAATAGTGTGTTTTGAAGGTGCTGGTAGGTGATTTTATTATTTTATGTAACAATTTTACTGTGTAGCACAGGGATGATGCAAAATATTATTTTCAAATATCTATTCATTTCATTTATGTATATATTTTTAAATTCCTGTCAAAAATAAACATTTTAAGATGCTTTAGTTTAAGCCAAAAGACATATTTTCTTTTTTCATTTTTAGATTAACAGAACCCATAATCATCGTTCCTCCCAACTTCCATCTTTCCTAATTTGCCACCCCCTCAATCAACCACTGTCTTTTCAATGTAATGTTTTCTAAACTCTTCCTCTCCTCTCATCAGCTCCTTAGTCACCCTACTCTGGTTCTCCCCCTCCCTCCTCTGTCACACTACAATCCCCTCTTCTCATCTTGCCTTTTCTCTCTCCCTGCTTGCTTGTTCGCTGGCTTCATCTCTCTGCATTGCAGTATCTGTGCCAGCCATCGGCAGAATAGGATGTCTTGTGTGTGTGTGTGTGTGTGTGTGTGTGTGTGTCTGTGGACACTGCAGTCCCTCCTACTGTAAGCAGCTGGACAGGAACTGAGACTGATACCAGCTGTTCACTCCTCTTTTCTTTTTCAACTCTTCTGATTTATATTCACTTTTGATCTATCTTTCAAATCCTTGACCCTTTCTGTATTTTCTTCTTTTTATAACATACTTTTATCTCTTTCTCTTGTCTTACTTCCTGTTTTATTCCCCTTAAACTCTCAGATTCAGTTTCTTCCTAATTCTGTTCTGATTCTTTTAACGTTTGTTGTACAGACAGACTGCAGAGGGCATGATCACAGCTGATCACCATTTCTAAAACTGACACTTTTATCACAGTTTTCGTGTGGCCATTACTCAGTAGGACCACCCACAGTGCTGACCAAATGAGAATATGCATCCTTCTCCTTAGCAAACAGACAGTGATCTCACCTCCTGGTGATTATGGATGCTGGTGTCTTTGTCTTCCTCTTGCCTGGCTAACTTGCTGGGATGAGCTTGGCCTCATTTGACCTACTGTTCTCATGCAGTGACTAATTAGCAACCAAAAGACACCTAAATTTTAACACCTTGCTGTGTTTTCTGCCCAAGAGCAAGTTCAGCATATTTTCCTTTGTTTATACCCTGCAGATATGCAGAAATATGCTATATTACCACTAATAAATCAAATGGCCTGAGGTATGGCATTGGTATTGAATCTTTAATGAATATATGTTTATTTGGTCTAAACTGGTGATTATGAAGTTTGAAAGGAAAGGGATTTGACATTATTGTATGCCATGGATGATTTTGAATTATATAAATTAAAAAAAAAATGTAAAATTTCCTTCCCAATTCAAACATTTCCATCCACCTATTTTCACACTTTTCTGTTTGTTAGTGAAAATAACTGAATGGAAGCAAAACTCTGAAAAGCAATAATAATGTACATGAAACATGCAACTTAATCATCAACTAAAGCTTCCCCTTGTTATTCCTGAAGAATAAAAACTGTCATGTGCAGTTTCTTAAATTCCAAATAATTGGCCAAAGAAAATGCAAAGCACTAACTGACTATGTTTCCATCCAGTGGTGTTAATACGGATATCAAGAGTAAACAAGATAAACAGTTGTAGCTGTTAATACTCCAGTAGGGTGCAAATAAGACTGAGAAAGGAAAGGATAGGATATTACATTTTTTCCTTCAGTATTACATTCTTACCTGTCCGCCATGTTTTATTGCTGGAAAAGAAATGAGCTTCTACATGCTGGATGACTACCAAGAATGATAATTATCCTCAGGCAATCTACAGTGATTAACATATCATTCTGTGCTTAGTTCTTACCTGTTAATAGCCAGGAAAGGCATCAGCAAGTGTGTTGACTTGATTGTTTTGCAACATGAAATGTTTTTGTGCATTTTGGATAATTAGCAGGTTGAAATTATTTTTAAACATTCAAATTGTTAGCCATCTGCTTTTTTTCTGCTCCATCTCTCCAACACTGAAACTAATTTCATGTCCAATTATGTGTTCATTATTTTTGAAATCCTGCTGCTTTTTGTCTCACAAGCTAATACATGCAGCTGCTGAAGACCCATCAAACCCAGCTGGACTAAATATAGCTAATGATCGATTTAGCATAGACCCCCCCCCCCCCCCCCCCCCCCATTCTTTTACGCACATAAAGAAATGCATGCTGATGATTTTTAATGACTGGTTAAATAGCACAGGTAATCATTAATGACTAAGTGAAATAATATACCCATACATATTGATACATAGTTGATAATGATGCAGGCTGGGTCAGGTATAGGGCATTTAAATTTAAAAAAAAGGCTTCGTTTTTTTCTTATTTTAAAAATAGAAACTGCTCTGCTTCTAATTCCATGACATGGAAAGGCAGACTGTTTCTATAAAATGAAATGACCTACCACCTGCTCACATTTTGGAAATGACAGGGACGGTTAAGAGCCTGGCCTTGCTGGAGCCGAGTGTAAAGTTGAAGTAAATTGGTTGGGTATTAGAGTGCAAGTCCATGTAATGACTTGCTTTACGGATTTTAAGATATGCTGTAAAACTCGCAGCCTGCCAGTGAAGTGATGATCCCTCACCTTCTGCTCCCAGTCTGAATGTTCTGGAAAGGTTTGCAGATTACTGTGGCTGATGTTAATGCAGCTTAAACTTAAAAAAGGGTTTTATAATCAAAAGTGGAAGAAAATTTGTGTTATCATGCTATGGGTCATACTCCAAAAATGCTGGATAATATATATATAAAAATTAAAAGCACAGACAGCTCATTAATCATTGATGGCTGTAGACACTTAAACTGTGACTAATTAGAAACAATTACTAATTGTCTGTGGTATGCAAAAAATTCTGACCACTCACAGGTTAAGAGAACATTTGTGATTAACTTAGAATGGCGCCCTTCATGGTAACAAAAGTATCCTAAAGTAAGTGAATTTATGTGGGAGAAATAAGCAAGTGTAAAAACCAGAGTGACTTTGACAAATTGGTGTGTGGATTTTCAGCTGACGAGGCTTATAGGGTGCTTCTAGTTAGTAGCAATGAGTTTCAATAAATAGTTTGCAGAAGGAAAAATCATGAACTGGTTACAGAGTGTAGTGGTATCTGCTGGGCTTCAGAGGGAACCTTCAGTTGTGTTGCGGTTTCCATGGCTTAGTAAGTTAATCATGTTATGCTCATGAGATGCAGTGACTCTACAAGACCTGAAGGTGCCCTTCGGTTGCTGGCACCAAGATATTAAGCTGATCGCATTTCAAAAATATTTCAGATTATTAATTTATATACTTGGAAACTGCTTAGGAGTTATAGGTTGTGTTAATTTTGGGATTTGTTTAAACTCCTCAGTTTCAGATAGAACCTATGACATAAATGTGCAGTCTTCAAGTTGAGAAAATGCTGATATAATCCATTGCTGGAGTCAGTAGATTTGACTCCATTGTTTCCATAGTACCTCAGTAGTATATATTCATATTTTAGATTCAAACTGTTGAGTTCGTCATATTTGAGACAGTCCATCAGGTGGCAAATTCACCACCCAAAGATCAATCGCATCAAGCTTACTGAGCCTTGCTTGCTTGGTGGTTTTGCTGAGCTATGACATGATGCCTCATCTGTAAGCAGCAGACTAAACTCTTGCAGCAATTCTAGCAGATTTAGATTTGCCAGGGAACAATATTTTATCATTAGGTTTTAAGTAATGCTTGCTTATATGCCATTAAAGTCTCATAATCAGATTGGGCGGAGAAATGGATTCATGCAGCAGATGTGAAAATAACTGTTATAGTCTGACACTAAGAGACTGCTAACCCACTGTAGCATGAGATAACATTACCCTTGACAATACATTGTGTGTTGTGATGCTGAATGTGTAGCTGTGAGCTGTGGGATTGCAGAGTATATGAACTTCTCTGGGCATATGGATCTCTTCCTCCTATAGCTGATGCTTCCTCTCTGCATGTCAAGTCAGTGTTGAACATTTTGCTGAAAATTGCACCGAGGAGACTTCAAACAAAAACTTGAAACAACATGAAAAATGAGACTTTATCCAATTATGTTCTTTTTTTTTCAGTCTGTGTTGTCAGGCTCTGCTGTTCAGTAGTTTGAGAATGATCTGTAGTTTATTCTGTCTGTTACAAACTGGTTTGATGGTTGATAAATGGAGACAAGTGAACGACACATAATAGGAGAGATCTGATTGAGAAAGGACAGCGTTTTAGCCATCAGATACATTTGTGACAATTTGTTGTTAACCTACCAGAGCCGCCTTTAGAGCTCCTATCAATTAGTCATTCTTTGTCAACCTCCATTTCTCACTGTCTTCCAACCCCCCCCCCCCCCCCCCCCCCCCCCCCCCCCCCCCCCCCCAACCCCCAATCATTCTATAAACCTGGGGAGCCATCTGTATTGGTTCTATTCATCAATCACCTCAACCTTCTCCGTATCCACTTCCATCACAATCCTTTCACTGTAGCTTCTCTGCCTCGTGTCAGTCAGGGCCTATTGGCTGTACAGAGAGACAGTTAGACAGATAGGTAAAGAGTTCAATTCATCTATCATTCAATCTCTGTCTACCTCTACACTCTCTGATTTGACTCTGCAAAAAGAACTTTTATGGAGCATCCAGCCAGTGTGTTCTAAAGGTCTGAAATCAAATGCCTGTCACTACGACCTTCATGGTTTTCCTCCTCTAGTGGGATTTCATACAGGACTTTTTTTTTCTGTGAAAATCCAGAATCAGCTTGATTGATCTAGAAAATTCCTGATGTTAGCACAGCTGTGTCCATCATTCAGTTACCTAACAAGTCATCATTTCAAGCTACAGCTTTCTGCACTGCTCAAAAAGATTAAAGAAACACTTTTTTAATCAGAGTATATCATCAATTCAATTAAACCTCTGGGTTATTGATCTGGTCAGGTAGGTAGCAGAGGAGGTTGTTTATCAGTTTCAGCTGCTTTGGCGTTAGTGCAATTAACAGTGGGACTAAAGGAGCAACAATGAGACAACTCCCAAAACAGGAATGGTTTTACAGGTGGAGGCCAACGACATTTTTCCCCTCCTCATCTTTTGTGGTTGTTTCTTCATGAGTTTTGCATTTGGCTGGGGTCAGTGTCACTACTGCATGAGACGATACCTGGATGCTACAGATGTTGCACAGGTAATCCAACTCCTCCTCAAATACGTGTCATTGGCAGAAAGTTTGCTGTGTCTTCCAGCACAGTCTTGAGAGCCTGGATGAGATTCCAGGAGACAGATAGTTACTCTAAAAGAGCTGGACAGGGGCGCCTGGATGGCTTAGTTTTGAAGCTGGCAACCACATACATATTCCATGCTGCGGTGTGGGCGGCGTGGGCTCGAGTCCCAGCCTGTCGCCAATTTGCCCGCGTGTCTTCCCCTGTATGTTTTCCCCATTTCCTGTCTCTTTCCACTGCCCATAAAAGCCGCTGTGGCCAAAAATGCAAAAAACACAAAATAAATAAAAGAGCTGGACAGGGCCGTAGAAGGGCTTTAGCAGGACCGGTATCTGCTCCTTTGTTCAAGGAGGAACAGGATGAGCACTGCAGAGCTACAACATGACCTCCAGCAGATCACTGGTGTGAATGTCTCTGACCAAACAATCAGAAACAGACTTCATGAGGGTGGCCTGCAGTCGTAGAGCCTGATTGGCATTTGCCATAGAATACCCTGTGCTTTTCACATTTGAAAGCAGCGTCACCCTGAATGAATGTGACAGATGTTAAAGGGTCTGGAGAAGCCGTGGAGAATGTTATGCTGCCTGTAACATCGTTCAGTATGAGCAGTTTGGTGGCAGGTCAGTGATGGTCTGGGGAGGTATGTCCATGGAGGGATGCACAGACCTCTGTGGGCTAGGCAATGGCAAGACTGCCATTAGGTATTGGGATGAAATCCTTGGACCCATCTTACCCAAGTTACCAAACATCTCTCTGACAGAAATTTAACCAATAAAAGCTCAGTTTGATCAGTTTGGTAGTTTGAGCTCTCGTTGTTGGTTCTAGGGATGATGGTGTTGACGTATTGGTCAGTCATGCTGGGCCTGAAATGTCATAAAATGTTTTACAAAAACATTTTGAGAAACTTACACTTAAGAACATGAATATCTTGACTTTAGGGATTGACTGAAAAGTTTCTCTTATTCAGTAAATGACATCAACGGCATGAATGGGCACTAAATTTTGTATAGTGCTGAAAATTCCCTGATGATGATGTGCTTGGTGATTTGTACCTTTATATCTAAAGTCATCATTCACAGTGATTTATCCAATACATTCAATTCTGATCAAATTGTAAGCTTTACTTTGTTTTAGTGCTAAAAAACATGCAGGTAAAACTTAGCATCACTTTAGACTCTTAGCCTTCTAATTTATGCTGTTTTTTCAATATAAACATTGCACTCCATTCCAGTTGTCAAAGCCAGATGTTAGCTGCCCAGAGTTGTATCAATTCTGACTTTATGTAACCAAAATCCAACAGAATATGATGACCCATTTCAAAATAGTATAATACTGTTCAAACTATTTCCGATGCTTTACCTGCATTCTAAAGCCATTATTCATATATTATGTTTGGTCATATATGTTTGGTCTAAAAATGCATATACAACGCAAGATACAAAAAGCAGAAATGTGAAGCAGAGGAATTTCATTAAAAGGAAGCATTAAGATTTCAAGGTACAATTTCACCCTGTTCTTTTCCCCTAAGTTCTTCCCCTCTTTCCTGTAAAAACTACGCGTCTGTGTTAGCACAAGGTGCTTTACTTTCCACTGTTCCCCCTGAAGAGGAGAAATGTGACAAAACATTGTGAGACGCAATTAAAATCTTGCAGAAAACTCTCCGCTATTACTACATCTCACAACACCCCATTAGTTTTGGTATGTTTGTTTTTAAGGTTGAGGTTTTTTTGATTTTTTTTTTTTTTTTAATAAATGGAAGCCTCTGTCAGATTACACTGCACAATGTGTCAAGAGAGCCAGTGAAAATAGACACAATCCATTTCAGTTACAGTGGGTGAACTGATGGATTTTATCTGGCTCAGTGGGACCAATACAGCTGCAGCAGCAAAGTCCAATGTTAGTGAAGTCAGACCACAGCAGGCACTTAGAGTAATTGGATATACTGCATTTTGTGTGTTGGGTGAGAGAACAGATAGCAACATCTGAGTGAGACCTGAACGCATAAACCAGTTCCCTGTGCTTCTATTATGAATCTGTGATCATTTAAAATCATGCTAATTACTTCTACTTTGTTTTTCTGTTTCAGTAAATAGGGGAACTAAACACATTTGTGTTATTAATTCAAGGAATCACTATTCTTTTTTTTTTTTTTTAGTATACTGTTTCATATTTTTACTCACACTCAGGCAAACATGCACATAGAAGTATGAGATATGCAGTGCCTTTTTTTTTTTTTTTTTGGCTTGTGACCATATGAAAGACTTGTGGGCTCAAGGCCCATGTCATGTTTCAGATGTTAATGAGTCACTAGCTGTTCAATCAAAAAAAGAAAAAAAAAAAAAACTACATCATTTGTTTCATTTTCATAGCTGTCAGGTAAATAGGTTACTGTTACCATAATTCTCTCTGTTTAGGACGATGATAATAAGAGTGCTATAAATACTGTAGAATTTGACATAAAACTGTGTATTATTATATGACCCAGTAGTTGTTGTAATAATCAAATTACCAAAAATCATCTAAAACAGAGGAACCAGAGATATATTAGGAAACTGTCCAGCAGTTGCAAGCACGTTCTTGTTCATAATTTAGTCTTGCATGGCGCTGCATGGATCACACATCTGTCATCTTTAAAACTCCCCAACACCTACAGTCCACCAGAAGCCACTGGACTGAATAGCCAGCCCTGTACCAGCTAAACTGTTTCTAGTTACATTTAGAGCAATGGGTTTGAATCCACCTCGGCCCGGGCCTTCCAGTGTGGAGTTTGCATGCTCTCCCCGTGTTTGCGTGGGTTTTCTTCGGGTTCTTCAGTTTCCTCCCACAGTCCAAAGACATGCAGTTAGTGGCCCGCGACCCTGAAAAAGATGAGCAGAAATGGATGGATAGATGGATGGAAGGAAGGAATTTGGAGGAATGTAACTGCTAGTTGGATTTTGTTCAAAAGTAACTTTGATGAGGACAATGGCAGAGAAACACCCTGACCAAGAGCTGAGAGAGAGGGAGAACAGCACAGCTTAATTAGAGAAAAGAATAAGTTATACATATGCTTAGCAGACATGACCAACTTCTCATCAGTTGAAGTTCAAAGCAGTTAATCACATCTCTCTCATGCTCTTTCCTTTCTTGCTTCCCATCTCTCTTTTTCTCTGACTTCCTTTCTAAAGGTTATTGAGAGGAGACACACGACAACAATTTCAGTCTAGTATGTTTCTTTGCCTACATTTAACATTATATTAATTCCCCTCCAGCGCAATCTTAATTAAACAATAATCTACATTGAACAGAATCCTTTGAATCCATATCAATACACAAAGATGTATCTTTAGTTTCCTGATCCAGTACTTTAAACAGTAAATGGCTAAAACATGCATTTATGTGGCTGAACACATACTGCATGTACACACGTCATTGCCTGTAGATAAGCAAACGATTTAGGAAATAACATTTCACTGGCATTTCATTAAGAGACTTAAAAAGTATTTGTTGTAATAATTCAGTTGCTCATTAGAAAGAGGTGAACTTTGCTGCAGGAAACTATCCTCCAGTTAAAAAAAACCCCCAATGGATTGATCGTTCCCAAAAACTCTGGAGAGCGCTGTCTGTTTCCCATTGATGGGACTGGATAATTATTTGCATACATGCTCCAAATGGGATTTAATGTGAAATTATTGAAACTCATTGTAATGGACCTGCGTCACATTCAGACACGTTAGTTTTTGCATTAGTTTTTGCACACTGAGGCACTCAAACTCTGTATGTGAAAACTATTACAAAACAGGACTTGATCACATTAGTGAACTTTTCAAAGTGGGTAACTTCATGATTCATGTGAGTTCATTATTCCTTTTGTAATCAACACTGAAGTGGTACTTGCACTGTCACTGCATTTGAAACAAGCAGCTGAGGATGGGAATCATTAAGCTACGCTGTACTGCCAAAAGTAGGTGCTCGTCTGCCATCACACGCATACAAACTGAAGTAGATAAGATAAGGTTTATTTGTCACATGCAGTTATACACAGTACAATGCACAGTGAAATCTATTTTGTACCTGCAGCTGATAGTAAGTTATATAAATAAGAATAAAATTGTAGCTGTGTCAGTAAGTGCCTGGCATGGTATTGTGCAAGACAAACAGAACAGACATCCCATTCTTAATCCACAGGGTTTAATATGATGTGGGCCCACCCTTTGCAGATATAACTGCTTCAGCTCTTCTGGGAAGTCTTTCCACAGGTTTAGGAGTGTTTATGGGAATTTTTGACCATTTTTCCATAAGAGCACTTGTGAGGTCAGACACTGATGTTGGAGAGAAGACCTGGCTCACAGCCTCCACTGTAATTCATCCCAAAGGTGTTCTATCAGGTTGGGGTCAGGACTTTGTGCAGGCCAGTCAAGATCTTCCACACCAAACTGGCTCATCCATGTCTTTATGGAGCTGCTTTGTGCACTGGTGTGCAGTCATGTTGGAACAGGAAGGGGCCATCCCCAAACTGTTCCCACAAAGTATGGAGCATCAAATTGTCCCAAATGTCTTGGTATGCTGAAGCATTAAGAATTCCTTTCACTGGAACTAAGGGGCCGAGCCCAAGTCAAAAAGAGGGAGCAGATCCCAGTTTGGATTTGGGAGACAGAATTGTTCTCCTGGCTACTGCAAAACCCTGACTCATCCATTGGATTTTCAAACAGAGACGCATGATTTGTAACTCCAGAGAGCACATCTGCACTGCTCTACAGTCCAGTGGGTGTGTGCTTCACACCACTGCATCTAACACTTTGCATTGTGCTTGGTGATGTATGGCTTGGATGCAGCTGCTCAGCCATGGAAACCCATTCCATGAAGCTCTCTGCTGACTGTTCTTGAGCTAATCTGAAGGCCTCATGAAGTTTGGAGGTCTGTAGTGATTGACTCTGCAGAAAGTTGGCAACTTCTGCATACTATATGTCTCAGCAGTCTCTGACCCCGCTCTGTGATTTCGTGACCTACCACTGTCTGAGTTGTTCCAATTTGTTTACTAACAGTTGACTGAAATATTTAGTAGTGAAGAAATTTCAAGGCTGGACTTGTTGCACAGGTGGGATCCTATCACAGTACCACGCTGGAATCCACTGAGCTCCTGAGAGCGACCCATTCTTTTTGCATGGTGATCATGTTTTGGCAGCTGAATTGCCCAAGTGTAGCACACATTCATCTTTAGGTGCTTCCATCGGTACTGAATATGTACAGAAATATGAGTCCACAAGAGCCAGGATAACCTGCAGAGATACACAACACGAACACCAGAAAGAGATTCAGTGAAAAGCTGTTTATTGTCATTTTGCTATGACTCACACATGCTGCTTTAAAACCTTCTTTTTTCTCCTCCCTTCAACAAGAACTTTGCCAGATCTGTTTTTCTATAAAAGTCTTAAAGATGCAACGATCAGTATTTTTGCTATCAAAGGATAAAATAACAAACCTACAGAAAAAAGTTCTCAGCTCTTTGGTTTGGAGCATTTTCAGGGATACAATAAAAAAAAAAAACTCATGCTGAAAACTGCATGATTAAACAATTAAGTCAGCAACTAGTTACTGAAGGCTGAGGAGTTTCCTGTCAGAAGAAATTTAATGACTGAATACTTCCCATTCTTGTGGGAGCCTAAAATAAAAATAAATACCCAACTTATCCTATGTCTGCTGGCAATATTCATCTAGTTTCTAAACTGCTTATCCAACAGGGAGAGATTGTAGATGTTAAGCTCCAATATTACTATTTGACAAAATAAAGTTAAAGCGTCTGCCTTAAAAAAAAAAAAACTGCCTTTAAAAAAACACAACTTTTATATTAAGTACACAAAAAATTGATATCCCCACTTCAGAAGTCAAAGAGATTCACAGACCACACCCATAAAATTTTTACAGTATTGTGTAAAAGTCTTGAGCCACCCCTCATTTTTTTATATTTGGCTTCCAAGGAGGCAGTTAGTGTTCCTGAACAACGGTTCTAAATGTCTTTCAAAGTTTTGTTTAAGCCAGTTAGCACTGATCTATGAATCATTCAAGCATAAATAGGTACTAATTAATAGAGCCAATTTTTATCTTTAACCACTTTGTGTTACAAGCAGAAACATATAATTTGTTCCCATTTCTTTAGTTGAATGGGCCACATGTCCTAAAATGTTTGAAGATACTGGCCAAATGTGGAGGACAAAATGAGTGGCAGGCCTATGAAAAAACTATCCACAGCAGATGAACATTATCTGAACATCATGTCTTTAAGAAACAGGAAAATGTGCAGGAAAGACCAGAAAGAGGATGCATCTGGCCCTTCAGGTGATGCATCTACTGTTTGCCAAAGCCTCATCAGAAATGGTCTCAGTGGAAGGGTGGCTGTCAAGAAGCAAATTTTTAAGGAAGGGAAATGGGGAGAAAAGTCAGGAATAACATGAGAACTAGACTGAAGATCAGTGGCAACAGGTCATGTAGAGTGATACATTTTTGGTTCAAATCATTTTAATATGTACGAAAGAGGTCAGAAGAGAGGTCTGTAAAGCACAGTGGCATTCAGCCTGTGGTGCTGGGATAGAAAAGCACGCAATGGAACGCTGCCAGTCATAGATTAATGAATAGCAAAATAGAAATTATATTCCATTCTACCACTTCCTATTCTGAATTCAGATCAGGTGACTGAGAAGCCCAAGTCTGCTGAATCATGTCAACCAGTTTGACATTTTCCTGCTTTTAGAACTCATATGAGGCCAACAGGGATGCAACTGGCCAACAACCATTCCTGGATCATCTGTGATATTCGAAGCACGTCTGACTGGTATCAAGAACTCATTCCACATACGGGTATGCTACCAGCAGCAGATGCCTGGGCTGTTCACACAAGGCAGGTTGGGTGCATGGATTCACCAGGTTAGTTTTTTTCCTCGTCTTGAGCTATCCAGTTTAGAGTGAGCTTGTTCCCACTGCAGCCTCAGCTTTCTTTTCCTGGTTGAGAGTAGTGGAACACGGTTCTACAGTTGTACCGTACTCCACCAGGTGCTCATATTTAGCACCACAGAGTTCCTTTTGTCAGTTCCAGCCTGGAGCCTCTGACCTCGCTCGTCAATGCAGCGTTTCCTTCTGCAGGTCTAAAGCTAACAGAGAGATTTGTTTTCCTCTCTGGAGACTGCTGTGGTGACAAGCCAGGAGATCAGCAGCTTCAGACATACTCAATCAGCCCGTCTGACACCAACAATCATGCCACTTTCAAAGTCACTGAGATCACATTTTTCCCCATTCTGAATTGTGAGGTGAATATTAACTAAAGCTGTATTTCCAAGATTTTACAATTTTCTCCACTGCTTGGTTCAAGCAGACTTTCATCTCTTTGTATTTTCATTATTATATCTTTTTATTTAACCAAGTGAAAGTCTCACTGAGTTTCAAAATGTAATTTTCAAAAGTGATATAACAGTATTTACACGTGGACCTCAAAAGATTTAATTTGAATAAATAGAGGAAAGAGAGGCTGATCTGTTCTTTCCTCCTTTGGCTGCAGACCCCATGCAGCTTTCCTCTGAGAGGCAAGAGGAATGAAATGGAGATTATGATTTACATCCACCAGCAGACCTCATGTAGACAGATTCAAGAAATGGTAGAAAGGGACTGAGATTTATAGTTGGTCCTGTATATGCATGAATATCAGTAGCTCTGGACACTCACACGTGGACAGGCTGATATTCTAGAAACCAAGAGGAATTATGTATGACTTGGCTGAGAAGAATATCCCTGAAGTATGACTGTGCATGGCTCTCACCTTTTCTGCCTGTCTGATGTTTATTTAAACATGGTTCTCGGGCATATCGAGCCACACAGCCTCTTAACGTCCAGCTCAGTCACATTCTCTCCACCTTACTTTATCTCTCTCTCTGTCACCCTCTTCTGCATAATTCAGAGCACTTGACTGGTTGAGCAGGAATGAGGATGTGATTGAAAGGGTCGCCTCCTTTAAATCTGCAATTTCTAAAAGGAAATCTGTGTTTTCCGTGTGATGGGTGCCAGAGGTTAACAGTTATTGGCAAGAGCTGAATAGCATCTGGGATGTCAGCGGTGATGATAAAGGAATGTCAATGGATGCTATGTTGTTCCAGTGATAAATGAAGCTCACAGACAGGGATGGATCCACTTTTGTTTGTCACATCCTGTTGGTGTGGCGTTTTTTTTACATCTCCTTTGTCATTGCATTGAATCATTACTTTACCGGACCAAACACAGGGAGAAAGCATTCAAAAAGAAGAAGAGGTGGATGAATGCTGTTAGTTTTGAACTCTGTCATGAGCACATTTTTGGTGCAAATATTAAAAGATTCTGGAGTCGCTGCTCAGACCAGATATGGGCTAGTTTAAATCATATAATATTAGCAATGACTTTAATCTAGAGCCTGACCAATGTAGGCTTTTTAAGTCTGTTATCAGTACTTGGTGATTTAAAAATCCCATATATCACATTTGTTATGTGTAGTTATTTATGAGTTATGACGGTGCAGTTTAATAATAATCTTGTTTTATTGTCACAAATCGTGGATTACTCGTGTGCGCTCCGCCTGACTCCGCTCGTTTCAGCTGGTTGGTTGTGGCGCTCCAAACACTCGTTACCAACTGGGAAGTTGCAGAGTGACCTCTGGTGGACAAATTATGCAACATTTATAACCTGGTTGAAGGGTGTTTCTCCCATCTCTTCTGTACTTCTTAAAAGTTTAATTTATTAGCAGTTATAAATGCTGATACGGATACATCAGCAATTAGCTAATATCGTTCAGGCTCTACTTTAAACATTTTTAATGCATTCCACTCTGGAAGTCCTTTCTTTCATTTAAGCAAACAGTAGTTATTTTAATCTGTACACAAACAGCAGCGTTAACTTTTTTCCACAGGCAAATTAAAGAGGGACTTTATTTTTTTGGAAGACTTTTCCCTTGTGTAGTTTAATTTACTTTTATGCAAACTGAACCTGCAAACTGAGATAATTCAAAGCCAGAAGTTGTGTGCTCATAAAGTTTTTGCAAAAAATCCAAAGAACGCACACAGCAGCTTTTTTAAAAGTAAGTAAATCCTAAATTTCATCTTCAGAGTTTTTAGCTTTATTGTGAAGCATCTTCAACCAGAGATCCCAGTCAGTGCACACTCTGGCCACTCTGCACCATCCATGGGACAGAAGACATTTAGTTTCAACTCAGAGTAAAATTTTAGACACCTTGATAAGAAGCAAAGACAATAACAGGTAGCTTGTCACATAAATTTTCATAAGTCATGTATTTCTGCCAAGCATTATAAACGTGTTTTTCTTTATCAACATTTTACAGCTTCATAATTACATTTATTGTGTTTAGTGTGTCAGGCTGTTTATGGAAATGAGCCCAACAGTCAAATGGTTTTGTTAGATGAAGCATTTGGCAAATTGTGGAACATTCAGTCTGCCCTCTGACTGTGACTCATTGAGGGAAATATTTACCTACTTTTGGTACTTGGCAGGCATTCATTTAAATTCCACCATGTGTGTTTTGAAGATGTATGTATTAGGAGAGTAACTCAGAAAGGAAAAATTTCAGCCGGCAACCGGAAGACCGCAGCCTACCTGACTGACATGATGGAGAGTTTGTGGCTTCAGGCCAGCAAGCACTTGACAGACGAGTTCAGCTTGTCAGTCAACAAACTCGACAAAATACCTCGCATGTCCTCCGAGATGATACGGACATTTCTGATTTGCATACAAATATACAAACATAAAGCTGCTACTATATGCTATGCTACTATGTACAAATCAATGATCATCTTGACTTTGGATCCAATTTGATTAAAAACAAATATGCATGGAAACCAGAGAATCATAGGATGGATGTTTTCATCCATAAGGGATGTGCCAGATTTTCAAAGTACTGGAAATGTTTATTGTAGATCATAAAGATATAAATGTGCTTCACAAAACACAGATTTTTGGGTTCAGTTATTTTTTACTATCAGCCTTTTTGTAGGAAACTTGGGTTTATTTTTATATTTGTATAGACAGCCCAATATGGCGGCATGTTCTCAAAGCTCTTTCTGTGGAGCTGTACGTAACCTTAACCTCTTTACCAAGGATTTAGTTGAAATGCTTTTCATAAACTTTATTACTGTAACATCACTAGAATATTTTGCAGGCTGAGCGATGTGAAGAATTTTGAATGCAGTTTATTGTTGTGTACTATCAGCCATGGTATTCATTAAATTTATATAAGCTGTCAAAGCAAATGTTTATGCTGCAGGAGGGATATGAGACATTTTTATTCTGAAAGGTGAACTGTAAGCTTTGCAATTTAATCTTTTAGTAGCATATTGCAAAGCTCACACTCTAAATTTAGATCTAAGATAAAATCTTTGAGTTTTCCCTCTAAAAACAATATCCATCCATCCTCTTATCCTGGGGTGGGGGGGGGGGCTGGAGCCTACCCCAGCTGTCATAGGGCGAGAGGCAGGGTACACCCTGTACAGGTCACCAGCCTGTTGCAGGGCTAACACAGAGAGACAGACAACCATTCACACTCACATTCACACCTATGGACAATTCAGAATCACCAATTAACCTAACCCCAGTAACTGCACGTCTTTGGACTGTGGGAGGAAACCCACACAAACACGGGGAGAACATGCGAACTCCTCGAAGAAAGGCCCGGACCAAGGTGGATTCAAACCCAGACCGTATAGCTGCGAAGCAACAGTGCTAACCACCACGCCGCCTAAAAAAAAAAATCTACAAGATAAATATGTGGATCCACGTACATGTCTGTAGATAAATTTGAACTCTAATCCACATGAATGTATGTCCATTATAAGAATCTTATTAAAATTGAGTTTGTTCAGGAGATTTACTGGCAAAAGATAAGAAACTTAGAAGTTTAAATCAGAATTCATAAAGTAACAAAAAGCAGCATAAAAGCTTGCTCGTTAAGAGTCGTGGAATGAGAACTGTGTTTAGTTTTAAAAGCTGCTGCAGTCGGTGCATATCTGAGCTCCTTGTGGAGCTGATTACAGCAGCAACCAGAAGATTGCTAAAAGGCATTTCCCTGTGTCTGACTTGAACTCTGTGAAACACTGACTGAGCGGTCTCTGCAGATCTGATATACCTGGCAGGCTTGTACTGAACAAAGAAATCGCTGGCAGATTTTGGACCCAGAGCTTTGAGACAATAAGCAGGGCCTTAAATTCAGTTCTTTATTTAACTGTGAGGATCTAAGAAATGGGGTGCTTTACTGGAGTCACCCAGCAAGAAAAGTTTTCCTAAGTCTTGCATGATACAAATGTTTGATTTTAGCTTATTTTGTTATGGGTTTTTTTGTCCAATGCCCAGCACATGTTTCCTGTCTGTAATATAGATATCAAACAGTTTACATGGGTATAACTGGGTTTTGATTATTGAAAGGAATTATTAAGACTGAAGCCCAGGATATAAAATACTAATATCCACATTAGGCTCCCAAAAACCCCAATGCTACAATGTTAGCTGCACCCTGCAGGTACCTGGATGGGCGCTGTGGGTCTATAACTGCAATATTCATTAAATGCACTACAGAGAGCAAATGAAAATCTCACATGGTGGAGAAAGGGGGGATAAGAAAAAACACTGGATGGAGAAAGATCTATGGACTTGAAACAGAGGGAAACAGTAGGCAGGAAGCATGAAGGGCAACATGGGTTGCTTCAGGTAAATGTGAATATTGATTTAATTAACACTTAACTATGTTGACTCTCGCCATCACACACACACACACACTCCACCCCCTGACACTCTCTCTGGTATAAATTTTTCATCAGTGTCTTGTTTTGGGAAGGTGGTTATTTTGCTCAGAGGAGAAATTACAATGGATTCCCAAATCCATTTTCTCCTATCAATTATTCAGATGTGACCAAGGCTCATTATGCATGGAAATGCACTCAGCTCAGTGAATCGAGGGGAGGCTGTGTGTGTGTGTATATGTCAGTGTGTGTTTACATCCACACTCTACAGTTTAATACCATGTGATCAAAAATGGACGTGGGAGTGTATGTGCGCACACGCAAACTCTTCCGGCAACTGTGCACCTGTGTGTAGCTGCTGTTAAGAGTGTTAATTCTCACATGTATTCATTGAGGAACAGCTGTCGGTTGTGTTGCTGTGTGTATGCATTTGTACTCTGCTGGCTCCTACAAAATCTTGTAGAAAAACATGTCCTGTTTAATAGAATGGCAGTGACTGATAACAGGAGCGGGTTAAAGAAAAATACTAATTACTAATTGCAACTTTTTCGTAAATTTTTATTACTCTGGCAGTGTAACTTATCAGCACTCAAAGATGGCAGCATAAACCTTTTGAGGCTGCTATTTTTAGTAAAAAAGTCTGGTTATGCCCCCTTGCACTCATGTGTCTAAAATCCATGCTGGATCCCATCCAGTGTAATTAATTAGGTTTTCATTTTTGGTGACTGGACAAAATCACAAGGAGCCAGGTGGTCAGTAAAGATTGTGCTAGTGTGGCCAAAAAACCTCAGTACACAAAATGCTGGACTGAGGAACAATAAAAATAAAAGCATTCTCCGGGCCTCGTTCCTTGTCTGACGCACTTCCTGAAAACTGTGGATTCTTCAGGTGAAAACTGCTCATCTGTAGCCGGAGAGCAAGCTTTCTTTTTCTTTTTATTTACTTTTTGTTTCTTGCAATTTCTAAACTTTTATACTGACATGCAAAAAAACTGATTTCATTTCATCTATCTTATTTTCTATGAATTTTTAAGTTGAAGGTGTCTAACAGTATCTTTTCTTTGAATTATTATGGTTACGTAAATTATTGTTAAACCTCCTCTAGGTTTACAAGAAAGCACAGATCGATCAGTCTACGCAGTGTTATTGCCACAGGCTAAAGACTAAAATTTTGCTGGCTTACTGGCTCGGTTGCACCCCAGGCATGTGTGGCTACGCTAAGTGAAGGCTTTTCCCTCGTAGCCAAGAGGTTTGCTTGAAAGGACCCAGGGCAAAATACACTATTTTGCCAAAAGTATTCACTCACCCATCCAAAGCATTGAATTCAAGTGTTCAAATCACTTCCATGGCCAAAGGTGTACAAAACGAAGCACCCAGGCATGCAGCCTGCTCTCAGAAGCTCAGTGAAAGCACAGAACATGGCCAGCGGATATTGAGGTGCATGGTGCATAAGGTTGCCAACTTTCTGCAGAGTCGATCATTACACACCTCCAACCTTCGTGTGGCCTTCAGATTAGCTCAAGAACAGTTCATGGAATGGGTTTCTGTGGTCGAGCAGCTGCATCCAAGCCTTACATCACCAAGTGTTGTTCAAGTGTTGAATGTAGTGGTGTAACGCACACCACTGGACTCTAGAGCAGTGGAGACGTGTTTTCTGCAGTGACAAAATCCAGTGAATGAGTCTGGGTTTGGTGGTTGCCAGGGGAACGGTACCTGTCTGACTGCATTATGCCAAGTGTAAATTTTGGTGGTGGTGGTGGTGGTGGTGGGGGGGGGGTATGGTGTGGGGGTGTTTTTCAGGAGTTGGGCTCGGACCATTAGTTCCAGTGGAAGGAACTCTTAATGCTTCAGTATACCAAAACATTTGGGACAATTTGATGCTCCCAACTCTGTGGGAACAGTTTGGGGATGGCCCCTTCCTGTTCCAACATGACTGCACACCAGTGCACAAAGCAGGTCCATAAAGACACAGATAAGTGAGTTTGGTGTGGAAGAACCTGACTGGCCTGCACAGAGTCCTGACCCCAACCCAATAGAATACCTTTGGGATGAATTACATTGTAGACTGTGAGCCAGGCCTTCTCTTCCAATATCAGTGTCTGACCTCATGAATGCATTTATAGAAGAATGGTCAGAAATTCCCATAAACACTCATAAATCTTGTGGAAAGACTTCCCAGAAGAGTTGAAGCTGTTTATAGCTGCAAAGGGTGGGCTGACATCATACTAGATCCTATGGATTAAGAATGGGATGTCACTTGAGTTTTGGCAATAGTGTAGTTTGTTGTTTGTTTGTAGTTTCTGATGCAGAAACTGTGCAATAAATTGATTGATTGATTTTTTTTTTTTTTTTTTGGACACAGTTTTCAGAGATAATCACAGACAGTGAAGTTAAGAAACACTGGAAATATTGTCCAGTAAAGTCCAGTTCTTGATTGTGTCATTGCTTTACTGTTTTTCTGTACAGCCAGTCTGCATATTTAGTTGGCTTTCCTATGTTGCATGCTGAAATTCATATGGTATGTTAATGTGCAAGATAATCCTGAACGGGAAAATACTGAGGAAAAAAACAAACTTTTCCCACAGGGATTATTACTTTACTACGATTAGACCATGAATGAAAGATAAACTCCTTGATTGTGATGCATTTGCAGTTCACTCATTATAGCTTTGCGCTAATTAGCATACACATTACATGCCTATCTAAGGAGTCAGTGCTTCTGTTTTGATGAGTGAATTTTATTACTATTGTATTACTCTGTAAATTAGCACTAATTAGCAGCTATGCGTGTCTAGACATTGCACCCATGCAGTTTATGGATGAAACTTGCTAACCAAGCTTGTTTGCATCAGCTAATAACATCACTCCAATCTCTCATCCAACTAAAGGAACCAACATGGTGGTGTTGAGGCTTCAAAATGCTCAGTTCCAAAACTTATAGGTGGCATCAAATCGGTAATGTCTGTCATTTATACATATATACAGTCTAGGGTTTACAAATCATTGTCCTCATGTTTCTGTGTTTGAGTGGCTGCACTTTGCCTCTACATTCTATGTACTGGTCTATTAGTAATGTAATGGGCTCAATGGCAGTTGGAGGGTGGGGGATTAGTGGGACATGGAAAGACGGAAGACCACACAAGACTGTGGATTTACTGTATGTATGTATGTGTGTATGTATGTGTTTATGTATGGCAAATTCAGTCTTAGTTTCAGAACCATTACACTCAGTATAAAAAGTACCAGTCAACAGTTTGGATGCACTCGTACACATAATGGCACTCACTGTAGTGGTGATCTCATGAACATCTTTATATAAATTCAGTTAATTTTGTACTTTCTTCATGTACATAATTTAATAATCGCTGCAAGATTCTGTAAAAAGAACGAAAGAAACACAAAAGAAAATCATTTAGGTTATCTAAAGTCTTCTGGATGTATTTCCATTTAAGTCTTCCCGGATTTATTCAACTGGTCAGGGGTTTTTCATTAATACACCTGAGCCTAGTTGATATGAAAGAAAAAAAATATTCCTTAGCAAAAAAGCTTGCCCAAAGACATTCAGAGTTAAACCCCCCCTAACGGCGTTTAAACAGTATCCAAAAAAAGCAGGTCTTAGGTAGCTCAAATTCAGACATTTTCTCAACCCTTAAAACTTTTTTGGTTACATTTACATCCACACTTCTGAGATCAAATGTGCAAAGCAAGACATTCATGAAAATGCTTGAAGCCTAAATTTTAAATCTATATCCTCACATAACCAAGGTGTGCATTTGTATTATTGCATTGTGGAAGTGAGAATCTTTCAGTTCTTGGTAAGAGGAATAAAGGTATGAAAAGAGAAAAAAAAAACATGGATTGCATGATCAAGAAGGTACATAAGGTACATAAGGTACCTGCCATAAGGTACATTTTCCCATTGTCTTTTCCTTAGACTTGTTCACTTGTACAAATAAATAAATACATTTTCTTCTTATGATAGATGGGAGCCGGTTCTGTTGTCTGGAAATGAAATAAGAAAACTAGAGAAAAACATCATTCAGAGATTTTCATTTGGTACTTTGATGCAAACCTAAAAGCCCCTTCATAAATACTTAATCTAATTTTTATATATTATCATATATCAACAAAGGAGTAGTGAGAGAAACTTAGTGTTGCCTCTGCCGAATAATAAAAAGCTTGACACAGTCTAATAAAGATAGAACAAGTCACACATACACTTATCAGACCTGATAGGTCGCTGTGAGTGTGTGCCTGTCTCCATGCTCCAATTAATTCCGTGATGCTAATCAGGCTGCAGAAGCCTGATTAGTATGGTTGTCATGGCAGCACTCCTGGGATCTGACAAGAGTTTCTGGGATGGATTGACAGCATGACTCTTGGTCTGAATGACAATAGCATTAATATCCTGTGTGGTGTAGTCTAATTGATTGACTGTTTCATTTCAAACATGTAAATATAAATGAAACAAAACAAATTACACTGTAAACAGAAGAAAAACAGAACTTTATATACCCCAACATTTACATGATCGAAAATGAGTCAGATGAAGTTTACACTTATTAGAACTACCCCTGTAATACTATTTAATAATTTATAATTCAGTCTTCACCAGTCAGACAAAATATGACTATATAACTAGATACAAGTCTACACACAATACACACAAAACAATAGAAACTTCACAAACCAAAACCACCAAACTACATTTTTACCTTGAACTTTATACACAGTAATTAACACCCTTCGACATCCCTCATGAAAATGGTCTCTTTGTTTGTTTTTAAAATGGATTATGATTGGACATCCCACACTTAAACTATTTCACAATTTCACACCACATATGGAAAAACTGTACTTTTAGCAGGACAGGACTGCAGAAGGGCAGCAACTGAGCCGCAGGACCACTGTGTGCTTCTTTGTGCACGGAGGGAAAAACAAACACTGCGAGTCCTTTAGTGGGACTTGTGCTTACAGCCGAGCACCATGCAAATTGATTGGCATTCCCCTGAGAATATCAAAACTAGCTGGTCTGCCGCTGACCTCCCATTCTCGCCACACACAGTTACCTGGTGATGGGCTCCAGCACACCTGCAGCCCTGAATTGGATAAGTGGAAGAAGATGGACAGATGGATGATTCAATTCAATTCAATTCAATTCAATTTTATTTATATAGCGCCAAATCACAACAAACTGTCGCCTCAAGGCGCTTTGTATTGTGGGTAAAGACCCTACAATAATACAGAGAAAACCCAACAGTCAAAACGACCCCCTATGAGCAAGCACATGGCGACAGTGGAAAGGAAAAACTCCCTTTTAACAGGAAGAAACCTCCAGCAGAACCAGGCTCAGGGAGGGGCAGTCATCTGCCGCGACCGGTTGGGCTAAGGGGAGAGAAAGACATGCTGTGGAAGAGAGCCAGAGATTAATATCAATTAATGATTAAATGCAGAGTGGAGTATAAACAAAGTAAATAAGGTGAATGAGAAACAGTGCATTATGTGAACCCCCCAGCAGACTAGGCCTATAGCAGCATAACTAAGGGATGGTTCAGGGTCACCTGATCCAGCCCTAACTATAAGATTTATCATAAAGGAAAGTTTTAAGCCTAATCTTAAAAATAGAGAGGGTGTCTGTCTCCCGAATCCAAGCTGGGAGCTGGTTCCACAGAAGAGGCGCCTGAAAGCTGAAGGCTCTGCCTCCCATTCTACTCTTAAGTATCCGAGGAACCACAAGTAAGCCAGCAGTCTGACAGCGAAGTGCTCTGTTGGGGTGATATGGTACTATGAGGTCTTTGAGATAAGATGGTGCCTGATTATTCAAGACCTTGTATGTGAGGAGAAGAATTTTAAATTCTATTCTAGATTTAACAGGGAGCCAATGAAGAGAAGCCAATATGGGAGAAATATGCTCTCTCTTTCTAGTCCCTGTCAGTACTCTAGCTGCAGCATTTTGGATCAGCTGAAGGCTTTTCAGGAAGCTTTTAGGACAGCCTGATAATAATGAATTACAATAATCCAGCCTAGAAGTAATAAATGCATGAATGAGCTTTTCAGCATCACTCTGAGAAAGGATGTTTCTAATTTTAGAAATATTGCGCAAATGCAAAAAAGTGGTCCTACATATTTGTTTAAGATGTGCATTGAAGGACATATCCTGGTCAAAAATGACTCCAAGATTTCTCACAGTGTTACTGGAGGCCAAAGTAATGCCATCCAGAGTAAGTATCTGGTTAGACACCATGTTTCTAAGATTTGTGGGGCCGAGAACAAGAATTTCAGTTTGATCTGAATTTAGAAGCAGGAAATTAGAGGTCATCCAGGCCTTAATGTCTTTAAGACATTCCTGCAGTTTAATTAATTGATGTGTGTCATCTGGCTTCATTGATAGGTAAAGCTGAGTATCATCTGCATAACAATGAAAATTGATGCAGTGCTTTCTAATAATACTGCCTAAGGGAAGCATGTATAATGTAAATAAAATTGGTCCTAGCACAGAACCCTGTGGAACTCCATAATTAACCTTAGTGTGTGAAGAAGACTCCCCATTTACATGAACAAATTGGAGTCTATGAGATAAATATGATTCAAACCACTGCAGTGCAGTACCTTTAATACCTATAGCAAGCTCTAATCTCTGTAATAAAATGTTATGGTCAACAGTATCAAAAGCTGCACTGAGGTCCAACAGGACAAGAACAGAGATGAGTCCACTGTCAGAGGCTCTAAGAAGATCATTTGTAACCTTCACTAATGCTGTTTCTGTACTGTGATGAATTCTGAAACCTGACTGAAACTCTTCAAATAAACCGTTCCTCTGCAGATGATCAGTTAGCTGTTTTACAACTACTCTTTCAAGAATCTTTGAGAGAAAAGGAAGGTTGGAGATTGGCCTATAATTAGCTAAGACAGCTGGGTCAAGTGATGGCTTTTTAAGCAGAGGTTTAATTACAGCCACCTTGAAGGTCTGTGGTACATAGCCAACTAATAAAGACTGATTGATCATTTTTAAGATTGAAGCATCAATAATTGGAAAGACTTCTTTGAACAGTCTAGTAGGAATGGGATCTAACAACATGTTGCTGGTTTGGAGGAAGTAACTATTGAAGTTAACTCTGAAAGATCAACTGGAGCAAAAGAGTCTAAACAAATACCAGCAGTGCTGAAAGCAGCCGAACATGAAGAATAATCTTTGAGATGGTTATGAATCATTTTTTCTCGAATGTCTAAAATTTTATTTGTAAAGAAATCCATGAAGTCACTACTAGTTAACGTGAAAGGAATACTCGGCTCTACAGAGCTCTGACTCTTTGTCAGCCTGGCTACAGTGCTGAAAAGAAACCTGGGGTTGTTCTTATTTTCTTCAATTAATGATGAATAGTAAGATGTCCTAGCTTTACGGAGGGCTTTTTTATAGAGCAACAAACTCTTTTCCAGGCTAAATGAGCATCTTCTAATTTAGTGAGACGCCATTCCCTCTCCAGCTTTCGGGTTATCTGCTTTAAGCTGTGCGTTTGTGAATTATACCACGGAGTCAGGCACTTCTGATTTGAAGCTTTCCTTTTCAGAGGAGCCGCAGTATCCAAAGTTATACGCAGTGAGGATGTAAAACTATTGACGAGATAATCAACCTCACTGGGAGCAGTGCTCTGCACTGTGTTGGCACATGGCACTGAAGAGCATAACAATGAAGGAATTAGATCCTTAAACTTAGTTACAGCACTTTCAGAAAGACTTCTACTGTAATAAAACTTATTCCCCACTGCTGTGTAATCCATTAAAGTAAATGTAAATGTTACTAAGAAATGATCAGACAGGAGGGGGCTTTCAGGGAATACTGTTAAGTCTTCAGTTTCTATGCCATATGTTAGGACAAGATCCAGAGTATGATTAAAGTAGTGGGTGGGCTCCTTTACATTTTGAGAGAAGCCAATTGAATCTAACAATAGATTAAATGCAGTGTTGAGGCTGTCATTCTCAGCATCTACATGGATGTTAAAATCACCCACTATAATTATTTTATCTGAACTGAGCACTAAATCAGATAAAAAGTCTGAGAAATCAGACAGAAACTCTGAGTAGGGACCAGGTGGACGATAGATAATAACAAATAAAACAGGTTTTTGATTTTCCCAATTAGGATGGACAAGACTAAGAGTCAGGCTTTCAAAAGAATGAAAACTTTGTCTGGGTCTTTGATTAATTAATAAGCTGGAATTGAAGATTGCAGCTAATCCTCCTCCTCGACCTGTGCTTCGAGCATTCTGACAGTTACTGTGACTCGGGGGTGTTGATTCATTTAAACTAACATATTCATCCTGCTGTAACCAGGTTTCTGTAAGGCAGAATAAATCAATACGTTGATCAATTATTAAATCATTTACTAATAGGGACTTGGAAGAGAGAGACCTCATGTTTAATAATCCACATTTAATTGTTTTATTCTTTGGTGCAGTTGATGAAGCTGTATTATTTATTGTTTTTGAATTTTTATGCTTAAATAGCTTTTTGCTGATTTTAGCTTTGGTTTTTGGTGGTCTGGGAGCAGGCACCGACTCTATGGGGATGGGGTTTGGGGGGGATGGCAGGAGGAGAGAAGCTGCAGAGAGGCGTGTAAGACTGCAACTCTGCTTCCTGGTCTCAACCCTGGGTAGTCAGTTTTTAGGAGGGTTAATAAATTTGGCCAGATTTCTAGAAATGAGAGCTGCTCCATCCAAAGTGGGATGGATGCCGTCTCTCCTAACAAGACCAGGTTTTCCCCAGAAACTTTGCCAGTTATCTATGAAGCCCACGTCATTTTTTGGACACCACTCAGACAGCCAGCGATTCAAGGAGAACATGCGGCTAAACATGTCGCTCCTGGTCTGATTGGGGAGGGGCCCAGAGAAAACTACAGAGTCCGACATCGTTTTAGCAAAGTTACACACCGAGTCAATATTAATTTTAGTGACCTCCGATTGGCGTAACCGGGTGTCATTACTGCCGACGTGAATAACGATCTTACCAAATCTACGATTAGCCTTAGCCAGCAGTTTCAAATTTCCATGAATGTCGCCTGCTCTGGCCCCTGGAAGACATTTGACTATGGTCGCCGGTGTCTCTAGCTTCACGTTTCTCAAAACAGAGTCACCAATAACCAGAGTTTGTTCCTCGGCGGGTGTGTCGCCGAGTGGAGAAAAACGGTTAGAGACGTGAACAGGTTGGTGGTGTACCCGGGGCTTCTGCTTAGGACTACGCTTCCCCCTCACCGTCACCCAGCTGGCCTGTTTTCCCTGCTGCTCGGGATCTGCTGGGGGGGAGCTAACGGCGGCTAAGCTACCATGGTCTGCACCCGCTACAGGGGCCTGGCTAGATACAGGATTTTCCAGGGTGCGGAGCCGAGTCTCCAGTTCAGAAAGCCTGGCCTCCAGAGCTACAAACAGACTACATTTATTACAAGTACCGTTACTGCTAAAGGAGGCCGAGGAGTAACTAAACATGTGACACCCAGAGCAGGAAAGTGCAGGAGAGACAGGAGAAGAAGCCATGCTGGTAGTGAGTCGGCTAAGGGCTAAGCTACTAGCTGAGCTAAGCTAGCGAATTTCTAAAAACAAATGAAGTGAGTAATGTGAATACAGGTGATTCAGCAAAGAGTATGCTATTTAAAGTAGGTGAAGATTACACTAAAATATGTTATTATCCAGATAAATCGAGTTATACAGATATAACAGCTAACAGACAGCAAAACACTGTGCTCCGAAACAGGAACAGGAAGTGATACAATACCGCAGTGAGAGCCAACACCAAGGTGTCCAGAAAATATAGTAGGTCTATGTATTGGTTATGTATTATATTTTGTAACAGTTTTTTGCATGTGAATATGCATCTGTCATGAAATGTGGAATGGCAGGAATGCAAATTCAGTACTCAGAAAGCAGCTGGTTAAACTGAAAACTAACCTTTAATTAGGTTGTATGCAGAAGTCCACAGAGGGAAAAATAAACAGCTAAATCCAAGCTTGACAGCCTGAAAAAGGAAAAAGGAAGAGAGGCTATAAATACAAACAAGAGAATTGGGAGAAGTGGACACAGCTGGGGAACAAGACACAGCTGAAACGATTCAAGACAATAATACAAAGGAAGCAAAACGGAGTATAAGACATGGGAGACAAATGATTACCAAAATAAAACAGGCACTGGTTTTTTGAAGTGTGACTTGCAACCTGCTGTACAGCATGCACACTAGTAACGTGCCTCATTTTTGTGTAGCACTTCATGATGTATAGAAAACTTTTTAGGATTTTTACAGAAACAGCAGAGCTATGACAAGTGTAATTTCTCAACATCATTAAAATGCATATGGTGCAAACGCAGCTTTTCACAATACCCTTTGACATCAACAAATTATAAAATGAATCTCCTGAGAGAGAAAAGCAAGTCTGTGCAGGTAGCTTAAAAGGGAAAACCCCTAACATTATCTCAGTCATTAGCTTTGCTAGCAAATCCACTCTCCTCGCAACGTCACGAGACGGAAGAGTTACTTTAATAGTTCAATGGTTAGCTGACACTGTTAATTATAGACAATCTGACTCCTCAGAGAGATTTTGTGCCAAGCCGCAGGCTAATTCTACTGAGCTTGAGTTTGGTACACTTGCTTTGTAGATGCAACATTGTTGCAACTGCTGATTGTGAAATATATATATATATATTCAATTCAATTCAATTCAATTTTATTTATATAGCGCCAAATCACAACAAACTGTCGCCTCAAGGCACTTTGTATTGTGGGTAAAGACCCTACAATAATATATATATATATATAATTTTTTTTTTTTTTTTACTCAAAATTAGTTATTGTTTTTACAACAATTTTAGAATGCCCGTGCATTGGAGTTCTAAGGTCCGGTTGCCTCCTTCACCTGGTTTAAATGTTAAAGGGTTCGTCTCCCTCCCCTGAATTTTTCCCATGTTGTTTTTTTTTTTTTTTTTTTTTTTTTTTTAAATTCACCTTCTCTTCCAAAAAGGTTGAAAATGTCACATTGACCCCTTGTAAGTGTCCCATAATCTACAACGGCCCCTCCATGTAAAGTCCGTTTCCTTCCCATATCTCGCTCATTTGCTCAAGTTAACTGCTGCTGAGGTCACTGCAGAATGCCAGCCCTATTTCTAGTCAAACTAAAATGTGAAATCTGATTGGTTGCAGAATGGTTCCTGATTTAACCCTTTCACTTCTTATTGAAATTTGTGTATGTATATGTATGTATGTATGTATGTGTGTATGTATGTGTATATGTATGTGTATATATATATATATATATATATATATACATAAATAATATATACATACAACAAACAAATAATTGCAAAACAATTTTGATAATTTTAGTGTTATCAAATTTATCAAAAATAATGATGTCAAATTATATTAAATGATATTGATTGTATTTTTAATGATGTAAGCCTGTAATTTTATAGACATACAACATTTATTAATAACACATTAAATTTATGGCTCTCTTAAGAATAACATAGGATAGACATTTTTGTTATAAATACACCATCTGTGAAATTACAGTAATTGTACCGTTTGACAGTTATACTTGCAGGTGTTATATAGTTATAAAAAAACAAATATACCATAATACTTATGCCATTTGTACTGCAGTTTGTGTGGTGAAAACTTCCATAATTACACAACATATCTGTTAATTACCAAACAAACAAAACCATGTAAAATTACAGAAACTATACTCTTTTGTCATCTTTTACTGCATTTTTTATTTTCAGTACATCAAATTTAACATATGTATTTACAGCATTAAACTAAAATTTACTTTTATATTTTCATTAAACATTGCATATTTGTGAAATTATGTTAAACTTGGAACTGTATTTTTACACGAAGATTTACATAAAAAAACTTTATTATTCACAGCTACAGGTTTTTCATGTTTTACTGCTTTAAATCAACATGTAAATTGCCAATAATAACAGTAAAATTCTGTTAAATTACAGATTTTGTTTTACACTGTATGAACCTAACTTAGTTGAAATCAGCCTGTTGACTAAGTTGGTGTTCCAGCTCCCCACTTCATCAATTTGCCATAGTGTTTAATCTGACCTGTGTATTGTCGCAGTCGATGAAACTGGTCAGCCAGTCTGCAGCTCTTTGATTAGCTGATTAGTGTGGTTCAGGATAAATCATTGTCATCGTGGGTAGTCTGCTGGCACTGCAGATGAGCCATTAATAGAATTAGAGTCACACATGCAGAGGCAATAACTCACAGCTTCACAGGATCACTGTTGTATCGATACAGGGGGATATGGTCCTGGTGTTTTCTAATTTATGTCTGTGCTAATTACCTGAACAGAGGGCAAACATTTCAGTGTTGTTTTGCTTAATCAGGGGGATCACACAGCATTGAACTGTAGAAGAATTATACTTGAATAAGACTGATTCAAGTTTTAAAAGTATGTGTAACAATCAGGAGATTTGCTTCATTGATTTGCAGGCTCAGTTTTTAGAGCCAGTTTGTGCAAAATGTAACACAAAATTGTGAACAAATAGCATTCCAAGGATCTTGTAAACTTGGCACAGTTCTTCTGTTCTGGTGTCTTCTGTCTCTTCATATAATTCAAGACTGACTCCATGATGTTGAAATCATCCAGACCTGCAGGGTGATATGCAACAAAACAGTTCATAACAGTATTTCTCACAAGTACAGAAGCAGTATATCCACATATCAACAGTACATACAGCTATAAGATGATCATCAGTACCTTGAAGGCCACAGGACTACTTACAGTACCAGTTACTACAGGGAAGAAAAAAATCAATATGCAACATGGATTTCACAGACAAGCTAAAATGAATAAAAAACATTTTCTTAGTAATTCTAAACTCACCCTGTGAAATAGGGGGTAATAATTAGATTGCATGCAGCTATTAATTGTTGCTTGTATGCACTGACTTGGTACATAGGCTTATGCTGCAGTCTTTAAAATGAAAATTGTCCTCCCTTTGTGTGTAGCTGAGCAGACTGTAGTCTGCATATATATGAAATTATTCCATCAATAGACAGTCTGTTTTATGTAGGGTATCACTGTTGAGCTGTCCACTTACAAAGCTGCATAAATTATTCTAATAAGGAATAATGCAATTTTTATGTAACTCAAAGAAGTGTCTTCCCTGCCAAGCACACATACAAGCATGCATGCCACGTAGGACCCCTTCAAACTATGATTTTGGTATTTTACGTGAGCCCCGATGGACATGGAATCTCTAATATCTCACTTTTTCCCAGATAAATTGTTCAGGTTGGATGTTTTCCCTCGCAAATCTGTTTTAAAGTGAGGAATTCATTTGATGCATGAATATGACATGAATAGATATTAAGTGTCAAGCAGCGGGCATGAAAAATCACTAGTGAGTAACAGAAATGTATTGATCTATTCATTTTGAAATCTGTCTTGGAACCAAGCACTTACTGTAGGTGTAACTGGGGCAGGAAAACAACTTCTTCCTTCCTCATTTCTCAAAGCTTATGTTAAAGAAAAGACCTTCATTGCTCTGCTGCTGGACCCTTTTAAACCTAAAGGAATATGAACTGCCAGGAATCTTCTATATATCTGTGATAATGCTTATTAAGTCCAAAGGATCATGAAGACATATTAAATCTAAAGATGAGAAAGTGCTCGTGTGATGGAATCATTATTTTTTTTCATCAGAGTGCAATAAAACCATCTCCTCCCCTCTCTGACATCCCTAAGATAAATGAAAGTCAGAAAGCATCATAGGATTAAGAATAAAAATCACTTCAGGCTTCTTGCTGTTCATGTCAACACGTTTTAGACTTTTACAGTAATGAATGTGATGCAGAAAGGTCAGGGCTAAGGTTAGGTTACATGTACACTGAAAAGCAAGTATGCCTGGTGATGCAACGTGCTATGGTTTGTTTATCATTATGCACATTTATGATGTGAGGCTGAAATGTTGAAGTAAAAGCCAAGCTTTGTCTTTTTTTTTTTTTTTTTTTTTTTTTAGCTGTTTCAGCTTCATGATGGTGTACTGATAACAAAAGACAAAGTTAGCTGTTATACCATATATAATATAATCCATTATTTGGCAGCTGAAGAACGAGATACATGATATGTAGTTAATCAGTTCATGATTTAATCGGGGGGCGGGGGGAGTACTTTTTCACACAGGGCAAGGTAGGTGTGGATAGCATTTTTCCCTTAATAAATAAAATAATTTAAAAACTGCACTGAATGCAGTAGTGCTGTCAATCCAGGATATTTAATACTCACTGAGAACAAGAGTAACATAACAAGTCTCTAACTTCCTGGTCACACAAATCAAACTGATGAAATATCAAAATAAAAGTCTAGCCAACCTGTTATTTCACTGACATTTTCAGTGACTTCAGCAAATTTGTAAGCAAACCATTATCATTACTTCTGTTTTGGACTCACACAGAATATGAAAATATGAAATAAAATGCAGTGAGCTCATCCATAGTTCTGTAACTGTTTCCAGTGCTTTCTCTTCCAGTGCTCACGTCACATCATTTAGCATCGCTGGGACTGACCTGCAGGATTAAAGCAACAGCTAAGAAGCGTTCATGGATTCAAGCTCATTTTAGGCTATTCAGACAGGATGGCTGAAGTTTTATTTCACTCAGAGGTTCTTTAAAGGTGCTTTTTTATACATAAAGTAGAGCTGCATAATGTTTTATAGGGCTTCAATCAAACATGTTGCAGTAGAATGGAAAAAGAACAGCACATTGCTTTAAACTGTGTAGACTCAGAGTAAACCACGATGTAGGACAAAAAGTGATAAATTTATTAGCTTCATGTACTCTGGAGCAGTCTAAATGTTAATACATTTCCTTGGCTGGTGATTCATATGAGACCTTAATGTGTAATATGTCATCTTTTAAAATAAATCTATTTATACGTAATGAATCACTCCTTGCACTTAACAAGAACTTCTGAGACATATAATATCAACTGAAGTCAAATAAATTTGTATCCTAAAACTTACCACCTGAAAACTGATCTGCAGCTCAGTTAAAGAGCCCCACCCACCATCTTTCTCATATGAAATAAGTGCAGCACGTCTGTCAATTTCGCTCTCTGCTCTTCTTCGTCACCTTCCATCTCTGTCTGTGCTGCCATGTCGTGTCCTTGTTAAGATTCCTAACAGGCACCCAGGAGGCGTCAGGAAACGACGAGTCACTAAACGAACAGACAGATTGTTAATTTCCCTCCTCGAGGCACAGACTGTGCAGGGTTGAAGTCCAATCCTGTTTGGAGACAGAGCAAAATACTGTCACTTTTATTAGCTTCTTGACCGCATCAATCTGTCTCTCTGTTTATGCCCTTTCTTTCCATCCTTGACTTCCTTCTTCCCACTGACATATTTTCCACTCCATCTATCCCTCTTCTCCTTCACTGTTCTTCTGTCTCTGCCTCCCTACTGGGCAAAGTAAGCTAAAAATAAACTGGCACATTGTATATTAATAATATATTAAATATGAATTAGATAGGAGGGATGAGTCAAGCTGGAAGTTTTTTTTTTTTTTTTTTAATGAAGCTGAAGAAATAGCTGAGTAAGAGTT
Organism: Archocentrus centrarchus; assembly: GCF_007364275.1. Classification (NCBI taxonomy): domain Eukaryota; kingdom Metazoa; phylum Chordata; class Actinopteri; order Cichliformes; family Cichlidae; genus Archocentrus; species Archocentrus centrarchus. The sequence goes on along the minus strand of NC_044367.1, from coordinate 25,845,703 downwards.
TTTGAAAGCAGACTCAACCTTCCAGCAGTAAAACCAGATTTCAGATCAGGCTTTTTGAGAACACGCAGATATTGCTTAACCAAACCACTCTAAACCATTCCAGTAGGACAAACCAGTGGAGGAGATGAAGGACTTACCCTCATCCATCTTTATCCTGCTTCAAGACAACAACTCTAAGACTACAAATGGAAGTACAAAATATTTTTTTTTTCCCTCGACTATTAACACACTTTTGGAGGGCAGTGTACATCTGCTGCAGTGTGGCATGTATTAACAAGAGGCGCCAGCTCCATCAGCAACAGATGGTATGGGGGCTTTGTGTTTAGCCTCTGTTGTTTACATTGTTAAACAGTGGAGAAAAATATCTCAAAAACATATGGTTTACTTGACAACCTGCACGTGGACTCAGTGGACTATAAGATAATGTTTTAGTAGAAGATGCAAAGAGAATAGATGGGAGTTGTGTGTGTATAACAAAAATATGCAACAAATTGTTGCATATTAATCTTTTTTTTTGTTTCAGTCTAAAAATGGAAACTCACTTTATCGCCCAAGTATTGTTGCATTTTTTTTATTTTTGCTTTGTTTCCCATAATAGTTAATATTAGTACATCAGTATTGTTTTTATTACAACAAACTGTCTGTGGCTATTTGTATCCAGGCACATATTCTCATCTGACAAGGATCTGTCCATCCAAAGGGCATGTTCTGAGACATTTTTAACCACTTACTACTACTACTACTACTACTACTACTAATAATAATAATAATAAAAACTTCAGTGTGTAGCCTTTTTAATTATTACTGTTTATTTATTTGTATAACTTTTATATTTATTTTCATATACCTCTCTGGCAGCAGGTCAGTATTTTTTATTTAGCTTTTTCCTTTTGGTTGCATTTCTCTATTCCTTCTGACACAGTCCCATAGCTATAGTGCTACTGAGACTGCTACCAGCATGATATGCTGTAGCAACAGAATTAGCCAGGCAATCAGCGGTGCTAATATCTGAGCAGAGAGTCTCTTTCCCTTCACACTGTCGGTGTTCCTTTTAATTTGGCAAACATCAAGCAGGCTGCTTTTTTTTTAATTTTGGGTGACTAGACACTTTAAGGCCAGATTGATGAAATGCTGCTCAGTTCCCATCTCTGCTGAGGACTTCTGAAAACCTCTTGGAGTGACTGTTGGGTTCTTGGTCAGGTCCTTCACAAAGGCCTTTTTTTTTTTCATTCTCACTCAGTGCAGCTAACTCTAGGAAGTGTCCTGGTGGTTCCAAACCTATTCAACTTTACAATTACTGAGGCTACTGTGTCCTGGGAAAATTCTTTAAAAATCACTTATTTATGCCACAGTCACACTTTTACTTCTGACTTCTACACACCGTGAAGGAGCATTTTTCTTTTGGCATGAACTGTGAAAGTGAGACCTTATGCGCAAAGGTGTGTCTCATCAGACGCATTAGTAACTATGCAAACATTTTTTATATGAACAGCTATCTGTCACAGCCCTAAAACCAACCATTCGTGCTCAAGCAACAGATTTATTATAACTAATTATACAACAACTCCCACTGTATAAGAACATTTTCTGCATAAACAGGTCAGGTTAATGTTGTTCATCTTTACTGCCTATAATAGAAATGTCTATAATGGTTATATTGAATATTTAGAAAACTCATTTAGCCTGATAAACATTTATAGTTGTTGCTGCTCTGTAGGTTATAAAGAGAAAAGGCAATAAAAAGCATCCTTGCCTGATGCATCTAGATATCACAGTGATTGTGATGTGGCCAGCAAATTAGAAGCCCCCTGTTGACCACCACATGGCACTGGTGATGCTTGCTCATTTGGGTTGAGAAGTGACAGTGATTGATGCCCAGGTGTCATGCAGCAAATTGTCCATTTCCACTCACACAGTGATATGCATAAATGCTTGCATGCACCAGTACACACACAGAGTAAATGCCCACCCGCTTACTTACTCAGCCACACAAACACCTTATTTATCATGCTCGCTCTCTCTCTCTATCACTCACACACACACACACACACACACACACACACACACACACACACACACACACCCCACAGATCCTGAACTAAATGAAAAACACTGTGGCACAGTCCTACTCTGTATACTGCTTCCCATCAGTCACAATGCTTCAAGTGTTAAAAGTGGTTATTCTACACTAGGATATACACATACCTTACCTCAGATGAAATGAAATATAATAAAATAATAAAGCTTGGGAGAACTAGTCATAAAATGCTTCACTGTTAGTTTATTGTGATTAGGAATAATTGCTTTTTCCATTCCCCAAAATGGGCAAGGGGGAAACAACAAACAAAAGAGTGGAGCAAATCAGACTAAGAACTAAATCATGATTTTACTAAAAGGTTAACCAGTAACACTTCACCTGTAATTACAGGGTATTTACAGCCTTAAAGGGGAGGGGGGCTGTAAGTGTTACCGGTTAACTTAAAGAGATGGCTAGGCTGCTATGTCCATGAAACAACTGAAAACGGAGAAAGATGTCAGCGAAACCTAGACTGTGGTTTAAAAAATAAATAAACAAAAACAAAATAATGTTAAATTAAATGAAAATAAATTAAAATAAAAACACTCCTCAGATGGCTGGAGAACACAACTACTCCTTAACAGCTCAGTGCTGGGGACACACAACTAATCACATCACACCACTGAAGCTGGGTGAGTCTGGCCCACTGAGAGAGAGCGGCTTTTCTCTCCGGCTTTTATACTGCAGGGTTGATGGACTGCTGAGAGGAGCCAGCTGTGCACTGGCTCTGCAGGAGGAAGGGGTTGGCACTGGAGTGCAGGGAGGGGAAAACAGGACACACCCACACAGCACACACAGTAGGCCTCCTGGGTCTGTAACACCATCATTCTACAGATTTACACTGTGTGGGTCTTTAATCATTTTAATCTTTATTAAATAGTCTGTCTTGCCATATTCTTGTTTACTGTTTTATTTTGTAATCACATTTTTCTTTTGGTAACTCTTGCTCTCGGTTACCAGTTGTGATGCATATGTAGATATAGACATTTTCACCGTCTGTCTCGGTTTGTGTTGGAGTAGATTTGGTTACAGTAGGGTATTCAGTGAAAGGTGTTAGTGTGAAGGGCCCACAGCAAATTTTTGTCAGTTATATGTGGTCATGAATCTGATTAATCATGATATCTTTTTTAAATGCATTTCTCCAGTGCTTTTAATATAGCCACATCATATTAAACCTTAACTATTTATTTGAAGGATGTGACTTTTTTTTCAGTCTTCAAGGACTTCAACTAAAATGTTGCCATTTTCCTCATCCTATCTTTAGCAATCAGTAGTTAATAAGCTACTTTCTCATTTCTCTTAGATTGAAATCCAGCTATATTGACGGTGTGCTGTTCGGGTTTCTTTGAATACATGTCAGTTGTGATGTTTACCTTTTGTAGATCAAAGTGCCTTTGATTCAGATCTCTTTTAAAATCACACAGGTAAATGAGAGTTAGAGGAACTGCCCTTTCTCATCTCCTTATCTCATCTGCTGGTTTGTGTTTGATTTGCACCTATGCCTGTCTGCTCAATTCTTTTTTTCTTATCACCTTTAAATAATCCAGGGACCTGTTAATATCACCCGGCAGAGCGAAAATACCAGGGCTTATGTGGGGAGCAATAGCAGCTTTAGATTGAGGAGTCCACTTCAGCACTAATCCAGTCACAAGGGATGGAAGGAGAGAGTGAGACTTAATTTACACCTAGTATGAAAATGTGATCTCAGTCAAGATATGCACTTCGTCTGTACTGTAGCTGCAACTCAGTTTTTTACTTTCAAAATTAGCTTTTTTTGTTTTGTCTTCTACATGTAAAAGTGTTTTTATATATTGTGTATATATTTATATACTGTATATACAAAGTATATCTACTATATACTTTAGCTGTTGAGGCTTTGTCCCTAATTCGGTCAGCTAAAGCCTTTGGAGCTTTTATTTGAATGTTTTTCATGATCGTGATTCTCATTACAGGTCCTGGACAGCACTACTGCATGTGTGGAAAACAATTTCCATAAATTTGCTCTTAAATTATTCTCAATAAGTACTCAAGGTCACAAGTATGACAAAAAAGTAGAAATTAGTGAAATTACCAGATCTGTGTAAACCCTTCCTCCTCCCTGAGGCTAGACGTGAATGTAGCCCACATAAGTCACTGCGAACATGACACACCTGAATCTCTAAATCTTAACTTATATTTTGGGTCATGGTAAGCATCTATTTTTGACAAGGAAGTAGAAAAAAGATCATATCTCTGTTCGTGCTGCACGCGATCTCGCCTGTCTTAAAGGCAAACATTGCGTGTTAATATAACATACTTGAAGACCATTAAGCACTTTTATACAAAAGAATTGAGAATCATTTTATCGATTTATTGCTTCCTGAAACCACTGCATAGTTTCAGGTAGTAACAAAGATGAGTTGATGACAAGTAGAAAGGTGAAAGGGTATAAAGGTGGCAAAGAAGCCATGTGCATGATGATGACAACTACCCCAGCAGTAACATGTTTAAACTGTGTGGATGATACTTGTGCTTGTCCTTATAAAATCTCTGCCTCCGATGGTGTTTCTCCCTTAGGTGATGGCATATTTCAAATGCAAAAATATCATACTCGACTGACTCACTCAGCTTCTGTCTGAGATCCAGTCTCCTCTTCAAGTTTTGCAGATTGCATCTATAGACTGTATAAAAAAAAAATTGGACTTAGCATCCTGGACTGAAAAGTGAAGCCAATGCCAAAGTCTTCAAGGTCTTAAACCTTCATTAAAAATAACAATAACGAAAAAGTAGTGGGCGACTATGCTAGTTGCAAAAAGAAGTCTGGATTTATAGAAGACTGAGGAAATGATAATAGTGCTCACTTGATCAGTGAACTCAGCAAATATCTTCCTGGTATGCTGTGGTATGTTGTTTCTGAGTGTGTCTCCTGCCCTTCCAGTCAGTTCCACCCGTCACTCATATCCAAAACACCAAAATGGTGATGGCCAAAATGCTCACCTTGAGGTTTTGAGCGATGGCTTCATTAACTAGTGGCTGCATCTGTCTTTTAAATGCAGTTGATCATCACGTCCCATTCTTACCAAAGAGATTATGGTGGTTGCATGTTCCATTCCCTTACCTGGCTGCAGGTAAGGGACATGTGCACTGGTTTCTCTTTAATATGAATGCTGTTTTATTATTATATTTTATTTTTATTTTTCATTTTCTTTGTGCCTTCTTCTCCAAACTGAGACTGCCTCCAAATACATTTTCCTATTTCCATCCTTCAGTGTTAAGAAAAACAAACATTGTACAGATTCCAGCACAGCACTGTGAGTGGGATCAGCACACTGCCAGACAGATGGAGGACCTTGTCAGTTGTGGTCAGTGGACTGGAATACTGGATCTGTCTTTTTTCTCTTCATTTGTTCCTCGTGTCTTACCTTGTGCTTAGAAGCATGATACTGTATATGCAATGATGTTGCTTTCACAGAAAAATATTGATTTTTTTTCTTTTAACTTTATTAACTTGGTACACATTAGCCTCTCAAGTCTTTTGTTATCTCTTCTTTCCTGTTTGTCTCTTCAGCTCGTTTGTTGGTGAAGCACACAATGAACTCGTCTCCTGCTTGCAGTTTGTCGTCTTTTTCATTTGTCTTTTCTGCACTCCTCACGATGGATTTTTATTTCAGTGGTCCATTTTTTTTTTTGTAGTTTTGGTGGCTCGCAGCAGATCTCTAGAGCAGCTCAAGAACTATCTTTGCCAACAGCGTTCTGAGACAGTGGAGTGGGAATCCATCTAACTGTGGTTTGAGAGACACACTGGAGAACACCTGATTCATAGTGAGAAGCACCACAACACTAAACTGACCAGTAAGCTAGCTTGTTAGGAAAGCAGGAGCACTAAAGGACCAAGGCTGACAAACTAGTAAACTGACTGCATATGGCATCATTCTGTTATTATTCTAATGTGGCTGCGGATCCATTACTTTATTTATATAGTGTCAAATCACAACATCAGCCGCCTCAAGGTGTGTGAGATGTACCTCAAATGTAATCTAATCCAGTGTCTCAGTGGGCGCAAACACTGAATAGACTCTTTTTTTTCCCCCCATCTTTACTGTAAGTTAACCTTAGGCAGTCATCGCTGGTAATTTGACTAATGTGACTCTTTAAATGAATCTGAGGAATCTTTTTACCTTTGGGATCATTAGCAACGCAAACATCTCTAAAACATTTACTTGATAGAAACATTTGCACTATTTTTTGTTACATTACATTAATAATTTGTGGCTCTGGGGTTTTTTGATTCACTATACATGGATTTTTAAATCTTACACAGTCTGTTGTGGCAAAAATCAAATCTAACCTCCAAATAAAAAAAAAAACAATTTTCTTGTTGAAAAAGTTTTCAGTGCAGATTTAAAACTAAGACAATGACAAACAGCAAAGACATAACGAATCTTTCAGTTTCCTCAAATGAAAGTTAGCTACTAATTTTCTTCAGTTATAAATGAAGTATACTATACTATACTATTATCTATTAATTTCAGACTAATAATTGTATCTTAGGGGCACAATTTGGTTTTTGAACCAATTAAAGGGGAACTCCTAATTAATTTGAAGAAACCATTTAAGTTATATCCAGGTGTGAACTTGAGGATACTGATCTGTATTTACTAATTAATCAAAGAAAAATGCTTAGGTGCTAAAATCTAAAATAGAGATGAATTCATATCTGAATAAATATGTAAAACTTAAATAAATTCAGTTTTGTTAACAGATGTGTTTTTGGAGTGAAAATGGCAGGTGATATTTTGTCTCTGTGTCAGGCACTTCATCATAGTCTGCCCTAAATATAGAAGCTCTATAATGATGGGCTGGTTTTAGGTTCTGCAGCACACAGCTTCATCTGTTGTATTGATTTTTGTTTTGCTGAGTTTTCCAACTCAGTTTAGGGCTTTTGTGTTGTAGAGCTAGTGAGTCATCACACTGGAGAAAGACATACGTGAATTACCAATTACATACGCTGTTATTGCTTCTTTTGTTTGTAACAGCAACACAATTGTCTTCAAAGGCAACAGGGTCCAGTAAATATAGCCCAACAGTTACAGGCAGTAAGAATTAGAAATTGACATGAGTTTAAGGGCTGATGAGTTGCAGCAGGAGCTTCATACAGTCTGAAGTCTGCAGGTTCTGCTCTGGTACAGCCAAAAGTCACTTATCAAGGCTTCTCCAGTCTGCAGAGAGAAAACATTTGAGGTTTGGGGGACTGCATCTTGTATCTCAAAGGACACAATGACAGGATGATGAAGGGGTTTATCATGTGTGTGTTTATCCTACACAGCCCAGGTCACAAGAGACTTTGTTGGTACAAAGTCTTGAACTTCAAGCATGAAAAGCCAGTGCTAATATATACTCAACTCAGCCTTTGCCAGTAACTTAAGTTAAAGATTGAAATCAAACCAACAGCCCAAGCTTGTACATGGTTTGTGTGTGTACTATATATACAGTATGCACACAGAAAAGATGCTGCCATTTGCCTGCAGTTACCTATCAACTTATACTATTCATTAGGAACAGTAAGGAAATTTTAACAAAGGACCATCCATCATGTTATAATATCCTTTAATTATTTTTAATGATATATTGCAGTGAATTGGGGCTATTCACATATTTAAAAAAACAAACAAAAAACACTGATTTGGATGAGGTGACATTTTGTTAATCAGTTACTATTGCTTTATATCATATCTAAATTTGTCTCAGAGGTCTCAGTGTTTTCTAGCCAATCTATAACTTTACACTTTTAAAAGACACCACCTGCAGTCTACAAGAAAAGCTACCCCCCCCCCCCCCCCCCCCCCCCCCCCCCCCCCTCCTTTCCAACAAGCATGACATGCTTCTGTTACACTTTAAATTGCAATAATAATGTACTTGTCTTGATCTGACACAGCACCAGTACAATAGTGGATAACTTCAGTCATTTAACAGCAGTAATTTTGGCCCAGACCAAGTCTTACTTTATTACAGGTGGTGTGGATTTAAAAAGAAATCTTGGAAATATTGCTAGATAATTATGGTATGCCCATTTTGATGTGATTGCATCGTTTTTGGAGATTAGTCAGACTTGGCAGATTTGGACTCATATTTTTCTTCATTGTTCTGGCCACTGGAGAAGCACTGAGCGACTTGACAAACTGAAGACATTTGTTTGATGGCCTTGAGTCAAAATTCTACACTCTGTGTTAGAAAAGTGGTAACAAGCAGTGAAATAGCTTCACTAACTGGCATATTTAATGGCATTAGTCATGTCTTGGTGTAGCTTTTGCTATTGAGCATAAAGGAAGTTCAGGTAACAAATAAACAGGAAATGCATCGGAATAATGGTGTTCATTGTTTCAGTAAAATAATAAGCCTAATAATAAGTCTGCGGTGAAAAATAAATCATTAAACCATAGATTCATTACACTGACTGAGATTGGAAGAAAGGGAAGAAGAGAGTATCATGGAACATGGACATAAGAGTAAAGAAAGAAAAAGCAAGGGTCACTCAAACATATAAAAAACATACAGTTTAATCAAAGTTTCCTTCAACAAAAGCTCAACAGGACTGTCACATTCATACTCTAATACATCATATTTATCCAGCACACTCCAATAACCCTGTTTTGGATTCATGCTGATGGTACATTTTGTAGTTCCGGCATTTTAGGCTCCCACTTCAGATTACAGCTACGAACAGTAGCCTGTATCTATGTCAATAAAATATGCAGAGAAAAAGAGAAAACTGTCGACTGTCAGCAGGTTAGTTGTCGTTGGCCATAAGGGGATTAAGTGTAGAGCAGATTTGATACAAGGAAAAAAAAATGACTAAAAGACAAACTGGGACTAAAAAGAGAGCTTTGGCAAATAGGAATTAGAGAGAGCTAGTCTGGTCAGAAAGCTATGGCAGACGGAAAGAAAGACCATCATTATTATTCAAGGATGGTCTCTGGTTTAAAACTTTAAAATAACTTTAGAAAAAAATCAAATTCAAATGGAAAAGTCAAATGATAGAAGGCCAGACTGTATTCAACTATATATTCAAGTTTTTGTTCAGTTCAGGCTGAATAGTGTTATTTGGGAGGTTGGAGATTGGCCTATAATTAGCTAACACATAGGTGATAGCTTTTTATGTAATGGTTTAATCGCTGCCACCTTAAAGGCCTATGGTATATAGCCCATTAATAGAAATAGATTGATCATTTTAAGATTGATGGTAGGACTTCTTTGTAGGGATGGGGTCTAAAAGATTGATGATTTGGAGGAAGTAATTATTGACGTTAACTCAGAAAGATCAATCGGAAAAACGAGTCTAAACAAATACCAGTAATATTGAAAGTAGCTGCACATAATGATACATCTGTGAGATGGTTGTGAATATTTTATTTAATGGTTAAAATTTTATTTGTAAAGAAATCCATGAAGTCACTACTAGTTAAAGTGAAAGGAATACTCGGCTCTACAGAGCTCTGACTCTTTGTCAGCCTGGCTACGGTGCTGAAAACAAACCTGGGGTTGTTCTTATTTTCTTCAATAAATGATGAATATTAAGATTTCCTAGCTTAACTGAGGGCATTTTTTTAATAGAGCAACAAACTCTTTTTCCAGGCTAAATGATGATCATCTAAAGTAGTGACACACCGTTTCCTCTCCAGTTTACAGGTTATCTGCTTTAAGCTGCGCGTTTGTGAGTTACACCACAGAGTCAGGCACTTCTGATTTGAGGGTGTTTTTTTTTGTAATGTATTTGTTTTCAGAGGAGCCACAGTATCCAGCATCGGACGCAGGGAGGATGTAACACTATTAACAAGATAATCGACCTCTGTGAGAGTCTGAGTTTAGGTAGCTGCTCAGCATTGTGTTGGCACATGGTGCTGAAGATAACAGTGAAGGAAATATGCCCATAAACTTCAGTCACAGCACTTTCAGAAAAAACGTCTACTGTAATGAAAATTATTCACCACAACTGTGCAATCCATTACTGTAAATTTAAATGTTAAGACATGATTCAACAAAAGAGGATTTTCAGTGAATACTGTTAAATGTTCAGTTTTTATGCCATTTCCAGCCAATTAAATCTAATAATAGATTTAATGCAGAGTTGAAGCTGTCATTTTCTGCATCTACATGGATGGTAAACTGTGTTGACCCCCTTAATGCGCCTTTCTCCCATACTGTGACTATAGCTACATCATTATGACATCATTTACCAATCATTTACACAATATAATATTGTAGACATTAAATAATTAATTTTTGCCTTGAACTTCTACTTTTTTTGCATAATAATGAATACTACTTAGTTCAACAGTGCAGGGGGAGGCAAAGATATTTCAATAATTCACTTTTCACAGGGCTCACTGCTTCTTTTTCTGCTTTCTATGTTTTCTGCATGTTTCCCAAGTTATAAAAACTGATAACGATATTTCACTATACTAATGGTACTTGAATCCAAAATGCCTCACTTACACACTACCACTAGCAAATTTGTAAGTACATGTTCAAGATGTTTCACAGCTTTTTTTTTCTTCTGAAAAATAGGAAGCATATGTGTAATACACTTTCATGCAAAAATATGAGTTTGCTGCTGTATCAGTTGTCCACAAATGCATGAACTCTAAAGGCATGCAAAACACAGAGTCTGAAAAGTTTTCAGAGTAGTCATAAACAGCCAGTGACTGTGTGAGCCCTCACCTTTTATTAGACTGCTGCCTATTTCTGTAGTATTCAGGATCAAACTGTAAATGCACAGCTAAAGCTGCACTCTGCAGGCAGGTTTTAACATACAGATGTGTGAAGTTTATCAGTCTTATGTTTGTTTCTCCAAATGCTGCATAAAAATCAAGCAAAACTTGTGGTCTTATGTTCACTTCCAAGAGTAGAACACTGTTCCTGAATTTCTGGCTTTCTCAGATCGGCGGTAGTAGTATAGTGTATAGTATAGGTAGTGTATATTATCTTTAAATAAGCAGAAGGGCCAAAATTCAGATTCCTAATGAGAGTTACCACAGAAAATGTTAGCAGATGGTGCAAAAGTGACAAGTACAGAGGAACAGGGAGAGGAAGGGGAGGAGGCCATCAGAAATATGAAAAATAGTTCAGACTGCTTCAAATCGGCCTCAAGTCAAAGGTCCCTCCTCAACATAAGATGAGGATGTGAATTTTTTCACCTGGCAATAGGGGACACACACACACACACACACACACACACACACACACACACACGCACACACACACACACACACACACACACACACACACACACACACACACACACACACACACACACACACACACACACAGAGTTCTTCTTGGAAGCTGATTTGTTATTGCTACCTCTCCAGGGTCACTGCTAGTGTCTGATTCGCTGCTACACCATAATTTAAAGGAAGTGCAATGTTGCTATGCCGACACCAGTCAAGGCCAGAGACAGAGAGGAGAGAAAGGAGAGTGATGTGTGACGAATATTGATTCTTTCAGTGTGCCGTTTGGCCAGTCACTGCTTTCTGATTAAGGCTGATGAAGCACTAGGAACTGAACAACATGCAGTGAAGCCAGTGCATGAGCATGCAGCACTACATTCATGCGTCTATGTGCACCTGCCTTTCTGATTAAAACCGTGACGAGCTTTCCAACTTTTTAAAATTGAATTATAATTGACATGTAGCTCATTTTAGTTCTTGTAAATTTATATTATTACCTGATTGTATTCTTTTATTTTTGCTATGTTGCCTAAAATTGCCTCATAATGTTCCCGTATTAAGTTGCTGTCATCTGTGGGATTTACTTGAGGGGTGTACTGTATGTGAGATTATTGGGTTAGCTTGGTCCACAGACATGCTTAGAGCTTTAATTCATTAAAATTTGCTTTAAGCCCCACATATTAACTTTTTGTTTTCCTTCTACCTGGTTTGGTCCTGATAGGCTGCCAAGCCTGTTTTTACACACCTTTATTTATCTATTAATCCATGAGGACTGACAGCTTTGAGTGCAGCTTACAAAACAGCTAAAAACAGGTTGTTTTGGTCTATATAGCCAGCTACATTTTACTGCACATTGTAATGAAATACTTCATGCTACTTCAGTGCTAGCTACTGCAGCAGCAAGTGCACTAGCAGGTAATGCAGTAGCTAATGAGAAAGGTGCCAGCAGCAGTAACTATTAAACCCCTGAGCTCTTGGTCCACACCCATCATTAAAATATTGACTATATTTTCATAACAATATCACATATAGTTATAGATCTCTATCTGTATTTGTCTGTCTGATCCTGACAGCTGTTCCTCTGATCTGCTTCACACATGAAGGTGTATTGTGGGGGAATCTAGGAAGTGTACAGAGTCACGTTTGATGGTTTTTGGTGGCCATTTTTAGCCTCTTCATAGCATTATCCTTGAGTGGTTACTTCACAGGCCTCTGGGACCTGATAATGATCTCACTAGTTTATAATTAACCCTCTAAAAGCAAACATTCAGGTGGCAATCGTTTAAGGTACGTAAACGTGCCTGCCCCAGCTGAGCACAAATACTCCAAGGTTGCAAAAATATAATTTCCTTTGGGAAATTCCAGACACACCCTTCATATCCTGCCTGATAGTGAGGTGCGAGCGAGGTTCATGCACTTGCTCTGGTCTGATCAGACCTTGTGTCTGAGAGGAAAATGAGGTCTCCATTTAATAATGGGAGGCTCACTGGCTTGGGTCCTAACACCTACCACTTAAAGCTTCACCGCAGCATTTAAGTGGCTGTTTTTTTATTGTAGTTCAAGTCAAAGCCAGAGTCATTTCCCCCCCAGCAGCACGGAGCTAAGACATACAAGATTGCCAAAAAAAAAAAAAAAAAAAGATTGCCAGCGCTGATTGAAAAGACTGTGCTAACACAAGGCTTTGGCTGTTAACACAACAATAGAAGAAACAGTTATTCTGCTCTACAAGCATTTCCAGTCTGCACAATAATAATATTTTTGCATTTTATAGAAAAACTGTCTGTAAGCCTGCTTTATTTTTTATAGAGAATGTGCATTTTATGTAACTAAACCACATGATATTTGTGTGCAAAAATTAGCACCAAATCCAACTAGTGCAGCTACGTTTACTACAGAATACAAACACATTATTTCTGCTCCTATTTTGGAAGGATAAGAAAGACATCATTTTTTTCCCCCCTCCATTATGTACCAGTTCAGTTAAGCACATAATCTCTGCCTTCTCACCAAATTATATTTAATGCAATCAAAAAAAAGTAAATCTGTAACCCTTTCAGTCTTTTATTTATTTATTTTTATTTGTTTTGTTTTTATCATTTAATACTGAATACAGGTGTCTTGTTCACAATCCACATGATAATCAGCATTACTGTCAGTCTTTAATTTGAATCCTATAATCTCCAACCCTGGTCTCTCAGTGATGCTCCTGAGGCTGCCTGGAACGCACGACCGAGGACGCACTCCACACACAAATACACAGGACAAGCATTGTGTTCACAGCACTCCAAACAAATGGAGGGAAACAATAAGAAAATGTCACACACACTTACGTGTGCTGGCAAGCTTTGCCAAAAGTATTCAATCGCCCATCCAGATCATTGGGCTTCTGTGTGTTTGTCTGTTTTGTAGCTTCTTCTCTTTAAGCCATACTGATGGTACTGTAGATCATACAAATTCAACCAGTGCCTATGCTGGGAAATATGCTGATTGGCCAAAACATTGGCCTGATATGGCGTGACAGTGGAGTTTACATGTAAAAGAGGGAGTGCAAAAAATGGCAAAGATTCAAAAGCATGAAGTGACTCAGATCTTCAGATCAGCTTAATTTGTTATGAAATAATGAGGGAACTGGTCTCCCCTAAACATGAAACTGATAGTCAGCCAATTGGTTTTTCATTTTGAGCATCTCAAAATGGGGGAGTATGTATAAAAATGACTGTAATCCCTAAACTGTTGATACAGTTCTTTTCTTAAACCCCCTGATATAAACCTGACAGTTTGCACTTCGGTCCATCTCGATTGTTTCATTTAACATCCACTCTCATGTGCTACTGTCCAAAATCTTATGGATCTAACTTTATTTAACAAATGTGAATGTTAAAAAAAAGACAAAAAGACTTCAAAAAAAAAAAAAATCTACTTTCAGACGTCTAATCTGAGTGGGGCTGAGGGGCTGGGTCACGCACAGGTAAAAAGAGGATCAGATCAGCAGCAGGTTCAGCAGTGAGTCGGGCCGTTTAGGTCCGGGGTTTGCTGAGCGGTAGTGACGGTGTCGCCGCCAAGATGGGATTTTTCTGTCTTCTGCTTTCTTCTTTGATGTGTATTGTGTGTGTGAGTCTGTCTGCGCTAGGCTCTGTCACCCTCTGTTCATTTGCCAATAGTGGTAATTACATCACTGTCACTACACTCGTGCACACAAAATCACACACAGACAAGCACACAAAGCCACTGAAAAGATGGCCTGGTTTAAAGCATCGTGCTGCTGTGCCTTTCTTTTTCATAGAGCTAATAAAACCTACGAGGAGTCTAAAGACGTATTTACCGAAAAGCATCGGCTGTCTGCTGCTGGAGGATTAACTCACCTCACAGGTGCCTATTATTTCCAGAAATGCCTGAAGTATCTCTGACACGCTGCTGCGCTGTGCCAACATAACAAAACATGCTGAAGAACATGTGAAATACAACTTTTACTAACTTTGCCCAGCTTATAGTCTTTGCTTTGAGGAAAACTCTTAAGTTTGCCTTATTAGGCATGCAAAACAGTGACAGTGCAAGCGCAGTGCAGAATAATGACTAGTTGGAGAGTGAGTGTGTTTCTCTTTAATTTGGGTTAAAAACATATAATTCTGGTGCTGTGATCCTGCCATCCACAGAAGTGATATCAGAAGAAGTGTACTTGTTAGAGGAGCAGTGCAGCATGTCCCTTGGTTGCTTTAAATGACTATATGCATATTAATGTCAGTAGAAACGCATAACTGTGGTGTTAGTCTTACAATCGTTTAGCAAGTTTAGTCATTTTAGCAGTTAGTGAAGTCCAACACATTTTCCTTTTTTTTTTTTTTTTTTTTTTTTACAGATAAACACATTAATTTACATTACACACACATACATACACACACACACACACCTGCTTTGATCTTATGAATCGCCTCTCTTCCTCATCTAACCCTCCCTTCACTGTGTACCAGGAAATATTGGATTAATAAGATAAACAGCAAACTCAACTTACTTTGGTCTTTGCAGCCACTTTAGTCCCTCTGCTTTCCTACTTTCTCTCTGACATGAATCTCTCTCTTGTTCATCTTCCGTTTTTCCTTTGCCATGCATTCTTTCTGTCACCTCCGATCTGTTCTCCCAGCATGCTCTCTCATGCCTTCTTCTTATCCCTCCTTGACCTTAAGTGTATTTTTCAGAAGTATGTCTCTCATTTCTACTTTGCTCAAGAAGTCATTTACTTCTTTCCATGCCTGATCATCTCTTCAGTGAGAAAAGATGATAAACTAAGACCTAAAGCTGGTGATGTTTTTTTTTTTTTTTGGATTGCACTCACTGGACAGCTTTGCTTTGAGCGTTAATTTTGCTCCACCTTGCACAAGTTGGCGGCGGGCTGATGCTTTGTGCTTGCATCAATGAAGTAAGTCAGTGGAGACAAAGCATGCAACCTTTTGACCACACTTGAGTCTCCCTCACCCTCCACACCTGTCCCCTTTTCACTGGTGGGCCATCATTGTGCTCAGCCAGCGCACCGAGGAACGATCACTGAATTTAGCATTCGATGTCAAAGCAACGACAAACAAAGAAATGCCTCTGGGCCAAAGACTGCAGCTCTGCTGACAACACAAAGTGCCATTTGGCTTTGGTGCCTTGACACACTGTGCAGTGCAATATTGATGGCCGAGAGATGAGTAATAAGATACAGTTGTGGTCAGAAGTTTACATCCACTCATCACAGGCATGAATGTCATGGTAATTTGGGGATTTTTGATTATTTCGTTGAACTGTTTTTTTTCCAGGGTTACTTGCTGATTAGTTTGGTCTGAAGTTCCTGTTACTTTTACTTTTACCTGCTGGTTTGATTTAGCCTCTGAAAAACAGCTTGGGTGGGTTTAGCCACTAAAATGTATTTGGCTATCTTTATGAAAAAATTGTGAGTTGAAATATGTACTTTTGCTTCATTAACCTTCAATATATATTAAAAAAATGATGTGTACGGCTACCCAGTTTATTTAAATGGAACACCGGTGACTGTAGAAGTTTGGAGTGAGCGTTCTTTCACTATTATTATAGCCTGTTGTGTCATGGCACTTGTGCCAATTTACAATTATGAGCTGGATGCAATGTTGGATGAATATGTCTGCAAGAAGTGCTTTCTGTAGTAAAAGCATGGATCAATTTTTTTGCTTTCTTGGTCAGAATTTTGCCACAGAGAAAGATATATGAATTAACCCATGCAGTGTGGGTGTAATTGCACTTTTGATTTTATTTATTTATTTTTTTTTTTTATGTGACACCATGTTACCGAATGCCCCCAGAGCCAATTTTTTTTTCATCACCAAATTCAAAACAAAACAAAATAAGTATCCTTTCTTTCCTCTTCCCTACTCAACTCAACTTACAGAAAAAGGCAAAAATAAATGCATTCATACATCCTTTCCTCTCCTTTTCTTTATCAATCTACAGAAACATCCACTCTCCCCTTTCTGGGTTTTCTCACTTTTAAAACACATTTCCACATATTGTAAATATTGTGGACTAAATTGGTGAACTTTGTGTGCACTATTGGGATGAAGGGAATGGATGATGAGGAGGAGGACTGTGAGAGGAGGAACAGAAAATTGTGCATAATTGTGAGCTTTGGGGTGGACGGGGAGAGATTGCCTATGCTCATCTACCCTGTATTTTTTGTTCCTTAATCACTGCTTGTCTTTGATTTCTCTGCCTCTTTCACGGTGTATTTATCCCACAGTAGAGTATGTTTACCCATGTTTGCTCCCATCTCATCACACAATCATGCTTATCTATCAAACTCAGTCTTCCATTTATTTGATGTGAAGTTTGAATATAAATGTTGCAAAAACCTGCCAATCTGCTGAGCAATTTTCTTAAAACTCCTGATGCTTTTCACTGCCTTGTTTTGAGGCACTGAAGCTTGATTCTAATAAATGTAGACAAAAGAAGCTGCATTGGAAACAGCAAGAAATATGTTACCCCAGTGGGAGTTATTGTTCCGCTTGGCCTTCCTTCCAGCCTCCACTTTCTTGCTTTTCTTTTCCCAAAGTCTCGACATGTACCTCAGTCTCAGCCCTGGAACCGTCTGGGCTCATGCAGTGATGGAGGACCTAACAATCAGCAAACAGCTAAATGGTTTCCAAAAGATACAATTTAGCAACAAAGTCAGCAGGTGCCAAGTAATGATATTAAATTTTTCCCTGTCAGCAGAAACTCTTTGAACTCAACCATACTGAAATAATAATAATAATGATAATAATAATAATAATATAAAAACTTTCCAGACAATTAAGATACCTCCAGAAAAAAAGTGAGAAACTGAGTTACAGCTAAGGCTAATCAACAGTGAGTTGTCCTTTGAACCATGTCATGGCTGTTTGGAAATTAGGCTATACAGTTGTCATTACTAATATTTATTTACAGTAAAGAATCTGCCACCTGACACCTGCCACTGGCATCTCTGTAGTTTACTTAGTGCTTATTGATTAAAGCCACTTGAATCACTATTAATAACAGAGTAGTAACAATCTGAGATTAAAAAGAAAATGTTTTGAAAACAGTTAAATAGTAATAATTAGTCAGTTAACAATATATAGTCAATTGTAATTGACTAATAGTACCAAAAGTGTCAGCTGACCTGTACGGGGTAAATGTAGAGAATTCAGAGAGTTTAAGTGTGTCCACTGTGGGTAGATGAGCTGACACGTGCCAACACGCAGAGGCAGGTTGTCTTTCCTTTCTTGTTTTACTTGCAGAGCGACATCTAATCACATTGTGTAACTAAATTAACATCTTGAATTCCTGGCAAGAAAGCACTTCTGCTTTTTGCAGTTCTTGAATCGTCTGTCTTTGAATTTCCCGTTGTGTCTTTTTTCACAATGAAAAGAAAATTTGCATCCCCCATATGGGGCCTACTTTGGACTGAAGCCTTTAGGAGGTATTTAGAATTCTGTGGGTCTACACTTGCACTTACACTATGCAGTAGCTTTTCAGCTCAAGCTGTAGAGCGACATGCTGTGTTTTGTTTGTATGCATTTGTTACACACGCTGTTTTAAGAACACTGTGCTTACCCTTTAGAAATTATACCTTTTCAGCACTGCAGACTATCTCGCATCAACTGTTCATTCCCACAAACATGGATTCAAACCTCCTTACATGCTTCCTTCTGCCCCTCACACCCCACTTCCCCTTATGCCCTGATAATATTTCTTCTTTTCCATGCCACCCGCCACCCCAAACTCCACCCCCACCCCTTCTATTTTTCATCTATGCCTCTTGAAAAAGAGGGTGGCACCATATGAAAAGTCAGACAGCATGGAATATTTAAATTAGTCTGGCCCCCTCAGGAGAGTGTTGCAGAAGATTGTACACTTAAGGTGCTTTAGGATGGAAAGGTGGTGGGGGCTGTACAAGCACTGCCCTCATTCCTTCATCCCGCTTTCGAGTCCCTTACCACACAAAACCTTTCATGTGCACTTGGCGCTCAGTCTCTCTGATTTTTAACATTTCGTGGCGTGTGAGCAAGCCTGACATCCCCAGCTCAGCACGGGGCTGCAGGAAGGTGTTTGTTCTCTTACTTCAGCTCTTCATATTCTGTTTAAAGCTCAGCGGCGTGACTAATTGGTTGGCAAGTCATATTCATGAAGTAAAGGCAACATGGCGCAACATGGTATTTTTTTTTTTTTTCTTCTCTGTGCCAGGACAGGAGCGCTTCAAGAGAGCACAATGTGAAACGGAGCCCCCCCCCCCCCCCCCCCCCCCCTATACTGTCATCCTGTTGTTCGCTACAATGTGTCATCGCACTCTCAGAGCTTTTTAGGAAGCTTTTAGGAGTTAGAGAAAAAAGTTGGAAGTTGGCTGCCAGTCACAACCTCGAGTGCCGGTTTACCTCATGAATACTTTACAAATGTTAACAAGTTAAACTTATCAAGTTTAAGTTTGAATTTCAGTGATGTCGTGCACTGCTAGACACCAAATACAGAGCTTTAATGATACTCTGACACTATTATTGTTTTTTAAATTAAAACAGTAGAAAATGGCTTAACATTTTAGTACCTGTGTACTGTATACTTATTACTACTTGCATTACTACCATTTGCACTTCAAGATGCAACTGAAACTAAACTGCTCAACTCTACTTTTGTCATTTGTAGCAGGTCCTTTTGAAGACCCCTTGGCTTTGTGTCGCAGACCCCTCTTTGAGTACCACTGTTTGCTATTATTTTATATGGTTCACAGCTAAAACTGGACTAAAATAAATGAATCCTACTTCGAATTTAAGCCCACAATATTTAAAGTCTGTACAGTAAGTTTGATTCTTCCTTATGCCTCAGGTTTCTGCATACAGCAAGCCCACAGTGTCTTTCTACAGTTCAGTCAGCAAAAAAACATTCAGAAAATTCTGATATTCCCAATGTAACTGAACTGAGTCAAATCTTAAAGTATGCATAAGTGAAAAGAAATTAGAGTTTCAGTTACAGCCAACGTGGCTGCCCAGTTGTATTCTTTGGAACTCGATTTATATGCTTGCTAGCTGGTGTTGTGGGGTTCTGATATTTGGGAGTTTCCTATATTCTCAGGAATTTGTGACTGAGTGTGATGAATTAGATCAAGAAGCTGCCAACTGGAGGATTTATTCTATACAGCGCAGAGAAAGGATGCTACCAAAGAAAACATACTGTTTCTAATTTGAAGGATACCAAAAAAGGAAATCAATAAATGCAGCTGGGACTTGAAAACACAGCCTCGTCTTCTTCAACCACCCCATCTCTCCTTGTGTACATGTGGGCTCAGACACAAGTGAGAAAATGAGCTAAAAAAAAACAGAATAATACCAAAAAAAACAAACCCATCACCCCAGGGGCTGAACTAAAGATGATGTGCTTCTTTCTTCCATGCTGCATGAAATTGGATCTGATTCATAACACCAAGTCTTCACTTCTTCAGAATATGAGCAACTTTCAGACATGACAATTCCCACAAAACTAACAGTCTTCCTCTTTTTCTCTGTTGGTGCACGCTTAGTGAACGACCACCCAGAAGAGCTGCGTCTGTGGGAGGGATAAAGAGGAAGAACTCCAGCGATTCAGTGACTGAAATGAAGTACAGCATGACCTGCTTTTGGTCAATGTAATTAAGTGATTTGCTATCTTGGTTCATGCCGGTTCAGTTCAGGATGGCAGGTTATTTCTGTTCAGTAAATGTAATAAATAAACATGGATTAGACCTGCAGTGCAGCAATAGAGTTTTTATCTTTGCTTACAAGCAGATAAACCAAAATAGAGGTGTGAATACAACCTACTATAACGCAGGTCAGATTCACACCTACAGTATAGCACAGTAGTAGCACAATAGCGTGCCAAGATGTATGTTTTTTTTTTTTTTTTTGACTAGTCATGATAAAGAAAACACTTTTAACATGCAATGTCTCTCTGGCTGAAGCAGCATCATTTGTGACATTAAATTAATTCAGACTAGACACAATTTTCTAACCTAAATTTAACTGATATTTAACTGAATTCCCTGAAGATGTGTCAAAAGAAAATGCTAATTAATACATGTACCCATACACTAATATTAACACTGGGTACAAGCTAGTGGCGCTTGTTCTCTGGCAGGGTAACTTTATATTACCACAGAAAAAGAGGACGCCTTAAGAGCATGCAGTTAAGTGCGGTAGCCAGGCTTTAAGCAAATGAAAGCAATGGAAATCCATCCATCCATCCATTCTCCTTCCCTTATCCTTTCTAGGGGGGGAGGGGACTGGAGCCTGGAGCCTATTCCAGCTGTCATCAGGTGAGAGGCAGGGTACACCTGTACAGGTTGCCAGCCTGTTGCAGGGCTAACATAGAGACACAAACAACCACTCACATTCACACCTACGGGCATTGCACCAATGAACCTAACCCCAGTAACTGCAGGTCTTTGGACTGTGGGAGAAAACTGGAGTACCTGGAGAAAACCCACATGTCACAAATAATTAAGACAGGTCTGAAGACAAAAGGGGGTCCAAACCAGTACTAGCAAGATGGAAATAATAAATTGGCCGGTGAGTGTTACTGAGCCTTTGTTGGATGCTTTTCCTTTAATCAGACTTCATCTTATTTTAAATTGTCACATTTAATCCTACTATTAAACTGGGCAGGATCATCAGTTTCGAGGACTTCAGCATTCATGTCCCTGTCCATCATGGACTCTTAACCTCGTTTAACTCGTGTCTGAAGGTCCTCATATTGCAGGAAACACTTTGGACTTGTCTCCAGTTTTGGTTTTTCAGTCAACCATTTGCACATAAACAAAGTTGCTTTCAGTGACCGTAAGTCGGCCGCTTTTAACTCTTTAATGCCAAAAAACTTTTGTTTAATCAGGCCTTCTGCTCACATTCTTTTATTATTTATGTTTTCATTTTTTTTTATTCTGCTTTAAAGTGGTTCTATTTTGAAATAGTGTTTACATTGTTGTACATCCCTTTGTGACTTTTATATCTGTGAAAGCACTACACAAATAAACTTTATTTACGTGCTCTGTGCTTTTGAAAAACAAATGCAGTCCCACTGAGCTCGAAGCAGATGGAACAGACAGGTTGGTTAAGTGATGCCTCGAACTCTCAATACTAGTCAACAATTTCACATTGAAATTTTCACATGATGAAAATACAAAGAAACATTCAGCATCTTGCTCGAGGTCCTGTTTTCCTGAGTGAGATGTGATATTGTTTAACATTTCTCTCATTACAGCTTTCCTTGAAAATTTTCACCCTCTTTTGACACCCTTCCTTTTCTTCTCCCCACAAACAACTGTGCATCAGTCTTGCTTTTACCTGTGTGAAGTACTTAAGTATCTGACGACTTTGCTTATATTTTGCAGAAATCACACAAAGCTGCACAATGTCACACAGTCCTTGACAATAAATGATGCACTATCCAGCTGCACAACCGTTTTACGTAAGCTGCCTCATCTCAAGGACATTTTATCTATTCTGAAGATGATTTTTTTTTCTTTTCCTTCATCTTGGAATACTTTCCAAAAAAAGGTGCAAGTAAAAGCATGGAAACTATGTCATTAATAAATAAACAATGATGTTTAGGGAAGCACGGTGGAGCAGTGGTTAGCACTGCTGCCTCACAGTTAAAATAGCATCTGGAAGGTCTGGGTTCAATTCCATCTTGGCCCAGGCCCCTCCCTCTCTCTCTGTGTGGAGTTTGCATGTTCTCCCCGTGCTTGCGTGGGTTTCCTCGGGGTACTCCGGTTTCCTCCCACATTCCAAAGACATGCAGTTACTGGGGTTAGGTTAACTGGCTACTCTAAATTCCCCATAGGTGTGAATGTGAGTGTGGAAGGTTGTCTGTCTGTGTTGGCCCTGCAACAGGCTGGCGACCCCCCCCCCCCAAACAGGATAGGCAGAAGAAGATGGGATCTTTTGTCTTAACCTTTGCCATTAACTGGCTCATTATTTTTCTGCAGAATTTGAGCATCATGTCCCACATAAGTCTTGAATGTCTGTTCAAAGAAATGCTTAGAGCAGATACTCGTGAAGAGTGTGGAGCAGACACCAGGAGATTGGCCATTACATGAGGAAAGCTGCACAGGGCTGTAGAAGGGCATCAACCCAGCAGCAGGACCAATATTTGCTCCTTTGTGTGAGGCGGAACAGAAGGAGCTACCTGTACAATCTGAATGGGCTGCAATTACATCTCATGCCCTCACCAGTGAAAAGAAGGCTAGTAAAAAGTGAGAGAAAAATCAGTCAGGAGGGAGAGGGAGCAATAGTCTATGGCCACCACTGACAAAACCATTCAACATTCATCCAGTACACCTGTGGCCACTTTAATTTGCACCAAAGGAGCTGAAATGGATTTACAAAGGTTTTTGCTTCCTAACTGGACAGAAGTCCCATTTATATGAAATCCAACATAGAATTCAGCATTTTTGGAATTTAGTTTCCACTAAAACTCAAGAATAAAGAAGTCAGGATTAAACAGAGCAGTTATTTTTACCCTTTAGCACTTTAAAGCACATTTTTGAGATGTCAAACATGCTGCATAACCTTTATAAGGACAGTGTTCAAATGGATGTGGGGAAGAAGCAAAAGATGCTAAACAATCCTATTCCAAGGATTACCATTCTGCTTTACTACTTTATTAATATCATGGCACGAACTGCACAGTAAAGAAATACTCCGCCTCATTGTTACATTAACACAGCACACCTGTTTTCTTAGATTTATGATAAGATCATTAAGGATAAAGAGACTCTTGCATAACATGTTAAAATACAACGTTCTTCCATCTGCAACAAGATTTTCCTCCATTATCTTGTTCACTACAAAATGCTAAGCAAGAATGATGCCACCAGAAGAACCTGTGTTGATACAGTTTCCAGAGGGACTTCTGTTCAAGTATATGGGACAATCCTGGGAACCTAGTGTGTTTGATGTCAAGGGGTCCTGAGACCACCCTGGGCTGGTCCTTTACTTTGCAACACAGCCTGTTTTTCACCATTAGATGTCAGGCTTTATACATAATTTAAGGTTTGAGACGTTGTCCTTCTTTTAGAATTAAAGCAACTCTGGATCTTGTAGGAATGTTTTCACCAGATGCTCACATTTTTCTAATTAACTCACCATTTTCTACAGTTTCACTTCCGTGTCTCCAAGGCACCACTTCCAGCCAACCCCTGATTCCACCAGATGACTCATACTTCTGCTGGTGCTTCATCACATGGTCTCTATTAGACTGATCTTCTATATTCTGTTCCCCAGCCATGGATCACTCTTCACCAAAGCTATTTATTAATTTAGCATCTTGTTCAGAATGTTACTTTTTATTAACTGACATATACTGTAAATGCCTCAGATTATTAGTTTAAGCTTCTTCTCTGTTACAGAAACATTGTATAAAAGCTGCTTCTATATCTAAAAGTATAAAAACATAAATGAAAGAAACAGAGTGGGAGGGAGGAAAGGGAGCGAGACATGGACTTAAAGGGAGAGGAATTGAGGAAGAAAGATATAGGGAGGGATATTCTTCTCCAAAGCCTCTTACCATTAAGCATTTACAGCTTAAGGCAGGCATTTGAAGGTCAGTTGAGGAGGTGTGAACCAGGAGATATGCTTTTCAAAAAAGAGGAGACTTGTGAATGTGTAAGCTCCCTGTGTTGGTGGGGTGTGGTCTGCGCTCAGCGACAGACAGGAGAGGCAGGGGTAGCTCAGGTGAGGTGAGTGGCACACCTATTGTGCATGGGCTGGAGTCTGGGCTCCGGAGGGGAGGCAGCAAAAGGAGCACTGAACGCAGCAGGAGGAGCAGTTGGCACGGAAAAGAAGGCTGTTAAGGAAAGCTCGTGCAGAGCTGTGCTTGTAACAAGGCAGCTCTGTGAACGTGTTGTGCATGTGTGCTGAAAGTGTTAGTGAGAAACTGTAGAACTGCGCTGGCATTCTGTGCTGGGGGGGGAATCTGTGAATGAGTGAGCCTCGTGTCACGTTCCCATTTGTGAACAAACAGTACAGCTGTCCAGCAGTGACCGTGGACTTTTTACACAAGTTAATCAAGGAGAGTTGTAGGAAGGTGTTTAGTTTCTCCTCTCATCTTCTCCTGTGACTCTCCAGCGGCTCGGGTTCCTGTTTAAACATTCACTCCACGTCTGCCTGCCTCATCAGCTATTGAAATTTAACACTGGGGAGTGATAGGAGTTTGGTAACGGGGGGGAATTTGGGTTTTAAGGATTCTCACTCTCTTTAATTAAATAGTGTTATCAGGATAAAATGTCATTTTCAATGATATCAATACTAATATGTTCACCTGAATGTCACCCAGAGCAGAAAAACCGACAATAAAGACTGAAATTGCTTGTAAAGGTCAGTAATGACTCACCATCAGTTCTGTCAATTCAATTTACTTAATTAAAACAAAAGTGTCTGCTAATTGAAGTGAAAACATCAATTTGCAATTGCCTGTCAGAACGGTTTCATATCAAACACTTTTTGGTAATTTAATTGCAGAGTGAATCAATTTCCTGCATTGATGTTAACTAATCGTGACTTCACCCGTGCTGAGTGGTCTGCAGGTTGCCTTGTTACTATGTGCTGCTACAGGTATGTGAAAATATTCTTTGTGTTTCTAGTTTCTGCATGAGTATACCACATTCTGACTGCAGAGTTCACAGCTTACATTACTTACAGCTGTTTTTTGATTTCGCTTTATACAGATAGGTAGGTACGCTACCTTCACACCCATATGAACTTGAGTGAGTCCCTTTCTTAACCCAAAGGATTTAAAATGATGTGGACCCAGTGGGTCAGACACTGATGTTGGAGAGAAGGCCTGGCTCACAGTCTCCGCTCTAATCCATCCCAAAGTTGTTCTATCAGGCTGAGGTCAGGACTCTGTGCAGGCCAGTCAAGTTCTTCCACACCAAACTCACTCATCCATGTCTTTCTGGAGCTGTGTGTGTGCCGGTGTGCAGTCATGTTGGAACAGGAAGGGGCCATCCCCAAACTGTTCCCACAAAGCTGGGAGCATGAAAAGTCTTGGTATGCTGAAGCATACCAAGCATCCCTCCAGAGAACACGTCTCCACTGCTCTAGACTCCAGTGGCGGTGTGCTTTACACCACTGCATCTGATGTTTTGCATTGTGCTTGGTGATGTAAGGCCTAGATGCAGCTGCTTGGCCATGGACACCATGAAGCTCTTTAACGTGCTGCTGTTAAGCTAATCTGAAGGCCACATGAAGTTTGGGGGTCTGTAGAAAGTTGATGACCTCTGTGCACTATGACCCTCAGCATCCACTGACCCCACTCTGTGATTTTACGTGGTCTACCACTTGATGGCTGAGTGGCTGCTGTTCCCGATCTCTTCCACTCTGTTATAATCCCACTAACAGCTGACTGTGGAATATTTAGTAGTGAGAACATTTTACGACTGGACTTGTTGCACAGGTATCATCCTATCAGGGTACCACGCTGGAATTCACTGAGCTCCTGAGAGCGACCCATTCTTTCACTAATGTTTGTAGAAGCAGTCTGCATGCCCAGGTGCTTGGTTTATACACCTGTGGTTATGGAAGAGACTGGAACACCTGAATTCTATGGACAGGTGAGTGAACACTTCTGGTAATATAGTGAATGCAGGTACATAGCACAATACTTTGCCTTTACCTAAGTCATTGTCAGTCAGCCATATTTGAATTTGTCATGTGGGTCCACACAGCACTGATGATTCAGGATGACAGCCATTGAGACTATATAAGCATGTCTAATAGGCAATGGCATAAGGGACATTAACTACCTTATCTGTACATAGTGCTAAATCAGACAATATATGTATGAAATCAATATCCTCACATTGTTTATTTAGGCTCACATGACCGAGCAATATTCTAATAATTTGGAGGCCTTATTCATGTAATTATCTACATCATTACCTCTGTATCTCATAATTATAACTCACGTACCACCTTACAATTATGAGGGGGGAAAAAGTCTAAATGATGAGATAAAGTACAGTTAACCTAAAAAACTGGATATTTTTCTTTAAATGGGACAGTTACGTTACAGAAGGCTGTTCTTTAAGTGGAAATCCTGTTGTGTCCTTTTCCTGTTGTTCCTCTGCTGTGGGACTTAGATCTCTTGGTTTCACGTGGATTGCTGCCTTCTGATTTGACAGCTGTGGACTCTTCAACTGAAAACTGTGCGGTTGGAGCTGAAGACCAACCTCTCATCAGCAGTGATGATTCTTCACACTAAATCTGGGTCAGTATGAAAGCGACGATGTTTGGTGTCTGGTTTTGTCAGCTGTAGTGGGGAAACAGCACCCAGACTCCTCTCTGATTTTTGTGTTCTTGTTTTGATCTCCACTTTTGTAATCAAGTTCTTCTTGTGCCCTAGATTTCCTTTGTGTGCCAGCAAGCCAGCCATCTGTTAATCCCACTCACCAGCAAATCAGCCTCAAGCTTGCAAGCAGACTGCCACTCTAGCATCAGTGACAGATCCCATCACAGCCTCACTCACCTTCAGCTCCACCATCATTTTTCTGCGCAGAATCAGGGTTAAAAAGGTTTAATTGGAACGCAGAGTCCTGCATTTAAGTCCACTGGTTCTTGGTTCATACGTATTCAAGGTATTTAATAAGAAAAAGAACTTTTAATAGCAAGTTATAACCCACACTGTAGCCTCCAGTGAAACCTACTGAATCCATGCTAACACGAAACTGCCCGTCTTCTGTACACAAGTGAAGATTTTTAAGGTTTTCTTCCCCTTGAATCAACTTTCTTTGGTGATTGTGTTCTTCTGTGGGTCCACATTACCTCATTCAGAGTTCTGGATGTAGATTTTGTTGAACACCATTCTGGTCCATGCACGAGACTTTCTTTCACTACTGACAGACACGACAGCATCTTTCCTTTGAGAGGAGTGGATACTAGCTCTTCTGTTATAAGAAGTGGCTGTTATTTTAGAAGAGTGCTCAATAAACGAATCATAGCACACAGTACAGAGCTGAAGTATTCCCCCCTCTCTTATTTGTCATGTGCTACTCAACAAGTTATCTTCTCTTTTCAAATTATAGTTTTATATTAGCTAAAACATGTTTAGCTAGTATATAGCTATGATTATTTTGTAAGGATGTCACATGAACATTAGTCACTGGTATACTGTCAAAGCCTCACAGGAAACACTTTTTTTTTTAATTGCTTCACTCTAATAAATGTAGTCAGTGAGAAGTGGGAGTGATGGAAATCAGATTCTGTGCTCTAAATAAACCTCCAGACTCTGTGTGTCTGTGTGTGTGTCAAACTATCCTTAAGGTTTTATGATACACTAATACATGAAATTATCAACAGATGAGTGAAAAACCGAATCATTCTAACAATTTTCCAAATGAAAAGATATAACAGCAGCCATAAACCATGCTACATTATATTTTGGACATGATGTATATTCCGATAAAACACACCCATAACATTCCGATTTTTCATTTTTATCCCTTTTTATTTTACACAACATAACAACACAGTACATGTTGTCTGTACAGAAGCTTTCTCTGAGCTTGTGACCGACACAGGCTGTAGTATACCAATGTCAGTGAAAAGCTCGTTCTCATGTTGATTTTTTTCTTTGTTTGTTTTTTTTTTAATATTTCCCTTTTAAAAAATATCAATTTCATAAGCAGTTCATTAAAGTTTTCATCTGTCTGTAACATTTTGTCTTTATAGCTCCAGAAAAGATCCGTACTCCACAACAGGTAAGAAAGGCTATGCGTGAAATCGCTCTTCCTTTTTCCATCCCCTAATTCGTGGAGCCGCGGTGGAGTCCTAAATCCGGTTAGAGTATCTGTTAGTGAAGGTCTGCAAAAGAAGGCACCGACTGCTATTCTCTTGCCACATTACGGATGCGCATCTCTGTGAGTTGTGAGCATTAAGAATGGTGTGCTTTTCCCGTTTTTGTATTTTTTTTTTTTTATTCCTCTTATTTCCTGTATTAATTCCCTTTTTGTGGTATTTTCAGATAAGGTGAAAGTGAATCGGGAAATGACGTGGCGAGTCCATTGTCTTGTTTTTCTTTTGTGCTATAAAGTGGAACCAACGAGACAACTCGAGGACGCTACGAGACAAGGCAAGTTATCCACTCGCTGAATGATCAACTGCAAAATGGATACTGTTAAAGTGGAAAAAACAAAAACAAAACTGTAAACCGAGTACAAATAACTGTGGAGAAAAGTTATGAAAAGAACAAAAAAAAAAACCAGGCTGAAAAGAAAAAGCACACACACACACGTCTTTTCTAGAAACACCCAGCCAGGCTCTCACACGTCTAGAAACAAAATTCAAACAGGAAAACACACAGTAACAACACACACGGTTTCATGTCACAAGCAGGCTTTTCACGCATACACCTATAATAAAACTAAGACGCACACTCACGCGTCCACTCGCACGAAGGACAAACAATGAATAAACCAAAGTTCATTTTTATGCTCGCTGGTTCATTCCAGTTCAAACTGTGCTTTCTAAGATCCAGTCAGAGTCACACCTCCCTTTGTCCGACTCTTCGTCCCCGTCTTTGGGGAGCAGCATACCGCTCATTGATTGGCTTCTTTTGTTCCGTATTACGCGTCCTATTTTGGGTACTCCTCCTCCTCCTCCTCCTCCTCCTCCTCCTCCTCCCTGGTGGCTAGAGTGAGTTTTTGAGCCTCCTTCACTGAGCGAGTACCTCCTCCTCGCTCTGCTCCTCCCTCCCTCCTCCACAGGAAGAGTCTGATATCTGGTAGAGGAGGAGGCGGTGCGAGGAGCCCGGCGCAGGATGGGCGTCTCTCTAAATCGCACAGATGGGACTGGGCTCGGTGTGGCGACGGGGGTGAAGAAAGGGGAAGAGGCAAAGGGAGGTGGTGGGGTCATATTGAGAGAGGTCGAGTTGTTTCGGTTGGTGTTGAGGTTCTCCAGGGGAGTGGGGGATGAGGAAGGGAGGAGAGCAGAGGATACAGTGGAAGAGGAGGAAGGTGGTCGTGTGGAGGAGGCAGCTGGGATGTTCTCGATCATTCCCGGGGCACTGGAGCCAGCAGAGCCGGGCTTACTTGGGGCGGGCTTTCGCTTTGGCTTGTGTAGGGAACCTGTGGTGGCAGTGGGTGATGCAACGCCAGCTTGAGCTCTCTCTTCAATTGATTTCTCCCGTTCCTCGACTCCAGCTGTTGGGCTTTTGGCCGACCAAGCCTGGCTGAGAACCGATGTAGTCGTGGAGCAGTCAGGCAGGGACGACTCAGAGGACTGAGGCATTGCATCCTTACCCCCACCTCCTCCTGCTGCAGCTCCGCTCCTCTTTGTGCCTCCTGAGAGGTCGTCTAATCCGATTGAGCCATGTTTGGAGGAGCTGGGAGTCACGGTGCATCCCTGCGATTGCTGCCCATTGGTCTGTGAGTGAACGTTGGTCATTGACATTGAAATGCCCTTTCCGCCGTCACTAGGGTTACACACCTGGTGGAAAAGCACAGGGAAAAGGGAAGTTTAGATCCCATTTTTTTCACGTTGAGTGTCTCCCTAAGAATCCTGTCAAGTAACAAGAGGAAAAAAACTTTTTGAGTTATATTTTAAGGCATTCAATTCACACATTCAATCCTTTCAATGAGTTCCTGAGAACATCTTCACCTGGTTCTTCCCATTTGAATTCATGTTGAATCCAGCCTGTAGGTACATGGAAGTACATGTACATGAAAGAAACAGAAATAAAAAAATCACAACTGTGTGACTTATTGTAAATTAATGGGGTTTTGTACATGGTCACCATAATGACAATCATTCAGCTAAATGTAAAACTCATTCTTTCTCCTTTTTGGCTAGACTGGATTAAGACAAACAAAGAGAGACCCACCTTATACCGTATCATTAGGATGATAATAAAAACTAGCACAGAGGCCACTATTATCCCGCCGATGATGATGATCATAGTCCCACCCAGGAACTGAGACTGCATGAAATGACACCTCATGTACTCTGACTCGGTGGTGAACTGCACACAGCCGACCACTCGTGTTGCTGTCAGAGAGGTGATGACGTCATCATAGATGGCCAGCACGCAGAGGTCGTACTGGGTTCCTGCTGCCAGGTTGTTGACTAGGAAGTTCTTGCTTGATGGAGGGATCATTCTGCAGGAGGAAGAGAAGGAGGGCAAAATGAAAGTGCAAGGTGTTAGTATCAGCAGCTTGTTAGCTTTACCAAGCTTCCTTAAGCCCTTTTTGAAATGACAAATATACTGTATCTCATTGGAAAACTATTGCTTTTATAGAAAAATAATTAAGCCGGTGAGGATGTCGGAGTCAATATGCCTTATTCTGGGCACTTCACTAGTAATTAATATTGTTTGCGCCTGCCTAGGGACTGTAGAGTAAAAGCAGATAGTAGTTAAATTCAGTTAAATTTTATTTAAATAGCGCCAAATCACAACAACAGTCTACTCAAGACACTACAATAACACAGAGATGCTTGTATGCACGGTTCCTGATAAACAAAGAACTAAACTAAACTAGTGGCAATAGTGGCGACAGTGCCCAAGAGGCAAGAACCATGAGCAGTTACATACGGCAGTAATTAGCCCAGTCTGTTCCCTTTTTGTGGCTGTTCTGAGGATTTAACATTTGTAAACTGAAGGAAATTAAAATAATTAACACTGCAAGGGATATTTTAGGTGCAGTAACACAGCTAACAGTAAGGGCACAATGACTGAGCAGCCTTGCTCTATTCAGCTATCCTATTGCATCCATGTAATGGTGGTAATGAATCTGAACTGCACAGAAAGGTGCACAAAATTGGTGGGGAAGGACAATAGTGTGTTATTTATTGGAATTAGGGTGTAAAACAAACCATCATTCATAACCTTAAACCATTTTCTGAAACCCAGTGCACTTCTCGTGGGTACGACTGTAAGACTGGCATGACAATAGGCTCCTCCTGTCAACATAGCAAAAGCATTTTCTGCACAGCCTAAATAATAAATACACCTACTGCTTTGTTTGCTATAAAAAAAAGAGCCTGTAATGCTGTCCTCTGGAGTAATAAAAGACTACAGTATATTTTTTAAAAGACGACAGAAATGCAAAAACAACGGCGCCAAATATTCAACAGTGAGGAAAGAATAGAAATGAGGAGCAAGCACAGTCAGCTCCACTGTGTATAGCTGGATGCTGAATCCTCCACAAAAGGACTCCAATTAAATGACTTATTATGGCACAGAAGCTTTGAGCAGACAACCCTTCTCAGCACAAACCCGGGTTCCAACCAAGCACAAGTGTACTTGTACTTGTCTTTCCTCATCACTCGTCAGCAGTGAATTATTTTGGATATTCTCTTGGACAAACAGTTCCCCACTTTGAGTTAATTTTGTTCGCTCTTCACTGGATACTTGTCACATTGACTGGAGTTTTTGCACATTTGTCCTTCAGTTTCCCCTTAAAAAAAAACAAAACAAAACAAAAAAAAAAAAGTCTTGTCAGCTTTCCTGGAATTCCTCATTAAAATGCTAATGAAATTCCTCATTAAAACTGAAGAGGGCAGCTAGTTCACAAGCTCGTGGCCGAGCGTGCACTGAGAGCAGCAGAGGGCTACTTTGGCCAGGTTAAAGCATCTGGTTTTGAGTTTGAGTTAAGCGAAGGTTAGGAGACATGTTAAGGTTTAATGGTTAGTATTAAGAGCTCGGGATGAATGTAATGGCAGGTCATCACTATGCCCTCTATGGAATAACAGCACAAGGCTTTAAGTAGGTGTGAGTGCATGTGAGCGAGGCCATTCATATGACCCTATGAATACTAATAGGACCATCTGAACAGTGGATGACCATGAGAGTTCTACCCTTTGCTTCTCTTATTGGTTTTATCACAATAGTGGTGAACCTTGGCTACACACACACGAACACACACACATCCTGAAAATGTCATTATTTCTATGCTGAGACCCACAAAAGGACGCTGAAGATGGCAGGTTAATGATAGGAATGAAAATCACTGGCACCTACAAGCTCAGACACAAGCAGCTCCATTTGTATACACATGCACACACAGACAGGGATTAATTTCTCTATTAACTGCTGCACTTGCCTTGGGCTTAATTTGTGTATGAATGTGTGTATGACTGTGTTTCATAAGCCAGCAAAGCATTAATATCTTTCTGTGAAAAAGTGTTTGTTTTAGAACTCTAGGTAGGTGTGTGCAGGCTGAAATGCAGTCTTTGTTTACTCACACATTTATAATTTACTATTCTTACAGGTATTTATAACACACAGATAATAATCTATGTACTGAAGTATTTCTTGACATTTAATGTCTGTATTTTTTTTTTAACTGGACAGAAAAGGCCATAAACATACGCATTTCCTTAATAGGGTTTCTGTATGATGTTTTATAAAGTCATCAAACAGTGAAATAGTGTTTCTAGTTTTATAGCATAGTTTGACATTGGCTACTTTTTCTCTGTCTCTCTTCCACAGCATGTCTCTCCCCCCTCTCAGCAGATGACCCCCCCTCCCTGAGCCTGGTTCTGCTGGAGGTTTCTTCCTGTTAAAAGGGAGTTTTTCCTTCCCACTGTCACCAAGTGCTGCTCATAGGCGTGGTCTGATTGTTGGGGTTTTCTCTGGATTATTGTAGGGACTTTACCTTACAGTATAAAACACCTTGAGGCGACTGTTTGTTGTGATTTGGAGCTATATAAATAAAATTGAATTGAATTTTTCCAATAATTTTCAGTCTAGTCTTTGTACCTGACCATTCTCAGATAAATTTTAGTTTGTTTGATTATGAAGCCACTAACACTGACCTATGAATCATTCAAGCAGAAAAAAAAACAAATGCTCCTGCAATGTTTTGCAGTGTCCTTAAAAAGAATTGAGGAAATGTGACAAAAGAAGTGGCAGGTCTAAAAAAAACTATACTCTCCTTCAAAAATATTGGAACAGTGAGGTTAATCCCTTTATTTTTGCTGTAGACCAGAAACATTTGGGTTTGACATAAAAAAAAAATCAACATCAGATTTTATTTCCAGGTATTTACATCTGGATCTGATACACTGGTCAGAAGATGGCACCTTTTGCCTGAACCCACACATTTTTGTGTTAAAATAGATTAAAGTGAATCAAATTTAATATTTAGTTGGAAATCCTTTGCTTGCAATAACTGCATCAAGCCTGTGACCCACTGATATCACATTCACTGAATGAATGCGATATCCACTACAGGCCTATAGAGACAGCAGTTAGCTAGGCTAATTAAATGTTCACAAGACTAGTGTTTACATTTTTTTCTCCATTATGGTTTAAGACTTGGCTCTTTTTTTTTTATATATATAATGTCTTTGGCTTGAGGCCAGAATGAACACCGTTGGGTTCTTGCATAAGAAACACATTATTAAACATCTAAAAATGATCAGCTGCAAGCATGGTGTAACAGAAATGAGGCACTTCAGTCATAGCAGTTCTAGAAAAACTGCTCAGTGAGGAGTTTTTTCTGCCAAGTTTGAAAAACAGTTGCAGGCTGCACCCTGAACTTCTAGAAAAGCAACTTAATAAAACAGAAAGATGAAATGCTGCCGGAGACTCTCTTCTTCCTAAACTTACTCCTAAACTTGGTAACGGGCATTACAGGACATGATTAGTAGGTTTTCTTTTTGGAAGGGGAAAAAAAAGATTTATTGGACACAAAGCATTTTCTACTGTTTGCTTCCTGACGACACATGGACCCTAAATCAGGATGTTTCTGATCAAAGTTCATCAGGACACTGATGCTCTCTGGCCAATGAAATACTGAAAAACTTTCAGCATGTGAGCAAAGCGATCACCATTTATAATTTTGTTTATAATAGGCACAATAAAGATACTGAAAATGTGTTTAGGCTACACTGAGCGCACAAAAATGAATTTCTGACCAAATCTGTGTTTTTGTTTCTTTCCTTTTTTGTGTTTTTTTTTTCTCTTGCATTCCTTCTTGAGCCATTAGCAGTGTGAACTCATCCAAACTGACTCATTCATTGTAGTTAATTTCTTTGTGTCTGAGCTGGATCTTGCTGCCAGTCTTTGAAGCCCTACAGTGGGCACATGATTGCCTTGGCCGAGACTATTACACTAATCTATCTACTCTGCTCTGCCAAGCCCTCAGCCCAGGGCGCCTCTGTGTGAGTGTGTGTGTGTGTTTCAGGGTTTCATTACACTTTCATTACACAAGAGAAAACGTCAGCTAACATGCTTCTCTAGGAATATCTATTTGTGTACTTATGTCTATATATGTCTGAGTGTGCATATACTCATACACACACACGCATATATATGCACGTGTGTGTGTGTGTGAGAGTTCCATTACAGTAATCTTCTTCCAATCCAATGGCAGCCTCCTATTCACACTGGCTGTCACTGTGCCCAGCCTCCTGCCAGTATTCATCACTGATACGACTCTCCATGATTGTAAACACAAACCTGCATGTGCATGGATATGGCTTTTGCAGTATGCATGTTAATCAAGTTTAGCTTCTCTCACCCCGGCCCGGGACAAAGCCAGGCGCTCTGTTTGTCACTCCTAGCTTTTTGTCTCAAGACAAATGATTGCATTCAAGAACAGAACAGTGAACTGTGATAGCAGATCATTCACACTGCATTTCACTTGATTAAATATTGGACAAAGCCCAAAGGCCACGAACATGCACTCATTCAGGAGGTTTGGAGGCATGTGCGGCAATGATGCAACACACAAAACCAGGACCTCCGGGTCACGTTAGAGTTTTGCGATAAGGGGCGAGGACTTCTAATAACTCAGCCGCAGTCCCCCCTAGCAGCTTGGTCCAGTTAGATCATGTGTGACACACGGGGTGAACAACTCAATCATTTTCACTGCTTTGGCTAGCTCATTAGTCGTTTTGTGTTTCTATAGGAAAATCATATTTTTTTTTTCATTTCAGAGAAGAGAGATGGTTTTCCAGTTCTGAACAATTTCTGGTGATCTGAAATATATCTTCATGTATTCTGTTAAACTTTTCAGTTGAAGAATATTTGTTTTTGTCTGGTTTAGAGGGGGTAGATCAATATTTTGTAAAAAGTTTGTGATTGCAGTTATGATGTCTTTTTTCACCAGCAGCCAGTTATCTTAGCCTGGCATTAAAACAAGAAGCAGGTGAAAATAACTGCACTAACAAAATGCCTCAATGCACTGCCTCTATCTTATTTCTCATTGGTTTAAAGGGAACTATAGCAGATGCCTCACTGGTTATTTCTTTGCAGTATTTCTAGCTTTAAAAAGAAAAAAAAAACCCTTAAACTAGCTCTTTAAGTATTTTCTCAGCTGCCTTCTGTCTGAGTAATCCACTGTAGGCAATTTCCTTTTAAGGCCTCTCGGTTTCTGACCTGCAAAATTCCTGGCTGTCGTTTCCCACTCCAGAGTAGGATTTATTTATTTTTTTAAATAATAATTTTTCACTTAAGATGTCAAACCTCTTGACATGTTTTAACCTGAATCTGATCTGAAGTCTGCAAATGAGCACAAGCGAAACAACTCTGGCAACAGCACAGCAGACACTGTTTGGGGTCACGCGGGGATGATCTGATGTCAGTTTGATGGGAGAAGACGAGACAACATCGCCGATGTGGGCCTCAAGTCTGGTTTTTGTGATACGCTTACTTACTTTAATTACTTATTACTTTAAATTTGAAACTAACCATGCAAAGCACACATTTGAGACATCAAAGCAGTATTTACACTGATCAGCCATAACGATAAAACCACAAACAGGGAAAGATGATAAAATTGATCGTCTCATTAACAATGCTGATGGAGCTTATGTGATGTGAAGCAACAGAACTGAGTCCTATTTTATTTTTCATTATAGTCTAACCTCAGCTCCTTCTGTATGTAACCACTACCCACTCTCATTAAATAACATTTAAACAGAAAAACACTAAAATTGCACAGCAGCGTTACTCAAACACAGAAAGGACCAAAATGTGGGTCACAGATATCTAAAAGTAGGTTGTCCAATTATTTCAGAAAATTGTATGCAGTGCTTCTGGCTAGAGCTTTCTATGTTACTGCAATTGAAACTAGTCTAGATTAAATAGCCTGAAACATGGCAAACTTTGTCAGATGAGCTAAGGAAATACCACGCAAAAGCAGTTATAGCTTTTGAAAAATGTTTCTTTGCAAAGCACTTTTTAAACATGTGTTTCCTTCATTTTTCTCACATGCTTCTTTCTGCTGTTGTGTAGTAAAAATGGATCGCATTACACAGCAATCACTCACGAGTCATTTCTTTCACAGCCTTCTGAAAATAACTTTCTTGGAGTTAATTTTCTAAGCAATTGAGCAAACAATCCGACAACACGAGTACAATCAAAGCAGTTATGTATAACTGGTTTATAAACACAAAGTGAAGACGATTAATGGTAGTTCAACACCTGCCCCATTACTGCTAACCTCAGAGCTAATGTAGCTTACACAGCAGATGGCATAATGCCACGCTAATAGGTCTGAGTCTCTCGGGCAGACAGAAAACACTGCAGTAGTGAACTTCATATCTCTGTGTTACCATCCACAGTGCCCCTGACACCAGAACTAATGGTTAACAAGCACCCACACATCTTGTAGTCATGCATGGGACAAGGACAGGTGGGCCTTCCTACCCACTCCCTCCCTAACTGCATTTTTTTTATCTTTAACCCTGCAATGAAGTAAAACAAAAGCTTAAGAAAACATTTCTCCAACCACAAACAGTGTTAAGAAATTACTTTTTTTTAATTACAGTAATAATAATCACAGTTCCCAAGAAAGCACGCTGCCACCTCATTTAAATGCCAGAGTGTATCAGCATTATCTTAAAACTATAATTATCCAAACTCTTCAAATTGCTTTCCAGATAATCATCCTTACACTCTAAATTAGTGAAAAATGAACGTAGCTTGAAAGATCAGAGCTACTCGTTCATGCAAAAATTATAATCTGTGCAAAGATGCCGTTTTTGGGGTCTTGAGAAATCATAGTGTGAATTACTGCTTGGAGTGAGTATAAATTAAAGATATAATGAAGAAAAAAGTATAGATCTAAAATTAGTTTTATGAATATTAAAACTACTCTTAGGGGTATCGTGACTTACAGAGCAGATCGCATTGAGTTTAGCTGTGATCAAAAGACACTCAAGAGGGAAAGTAGAAAAATAAAAAGTGTTCTAGTCAAGATTTTTATTGTAATGATACATAAAACAATACTTCAAGGGTGAAAGATGCTGCTCCCAGTGCCAAACCAGCACAAAACTTTTTAATTAGTTCTGAAGCTTTTCAGCTGCTTATTTTAGTTTTGGCATTTATATAGTGCTTCCCACTATGATCTAGACGTATTTACGCACATATTCATACAGCACTAATTATACTCACGCAGTGCTGCAATCACTGCATGAGTGATTACAGGGACTCACACATGCATCGGGGTAATTTGAGGATGGGAGCTTGCCCAAGAACATCGGACTGCAGGATGACCTGCTCTACCTCCTGCACCACAGTCGCTTGGTAAACATTAATATTTTGGTTGACTGCTCTCATCAGCATTGTTCCCACAGAGTAAAAAAGCTCTGATGAACCAAGAGCATGCTAGCTCCCAGCACCAAAGTTAGCATCTATCCGGTGAATACAGCAATTAACAACCAGGACAAATATTTTTATCCAGTGCAGAACAAAACATTCACATCTGGCCAGAAATATGACTGCAAATGTTACCTGAACCTAATGTGGTGCTTCTTGCATTTTTGTGACACTCAAGTAACACAAGTGTGAATAAAATCATTTCGATGGCATGTAAAGTACACAAAACTGCTGCCTTCATCTGGAATACATAGAGTGAGGAAAATAAATCATAACATATCAGTAACTTACATAAAAAAACAACCTTCAGTTAGACTAAATTATTATTAAATAATTAATGTAAAAAGTCTTAGATGAATCTCATTACTGTTATGACTAGATGTCAAAGTGTCATGCAGCTAACGCTGTCCCAGATGTGGGAAAGATGCTTCAGCATTATCTGCTGCAAGCTGTAGACCTCCATCTGCCCAGCTCAGCTCCACTCTTCCAGCTGAGCTGAGTCATCTGCATCTCCTTAATGCTGTGGCTGGCTGCTTCTATACATCCTCCCTGCATAATGTTATTTCTTAAATCTGTTGTTCTTGATCGCCTGTACACTTCATGTTTTTGGTTTCCTTCTGCCTCCTGTCCAACGTTCCTCCTTCCCTGCTGATCTCTTTGTCGTTCACTTTCTAGTTTTTGCCCCTTTGCTTACTTCCTTTCTTTGTTATTGATCCATCCTTCCTAAACCATTTCTTTTTAGCCAACTTTACTTTGCTCAATTCCTCTTCCTTCCAGCTGCCCTTATATTATCCTTGAACCAATGCTTCTTTTCCCTCCCCTTCTCACACCTCCTTCCCATGTGCGTCCACGCTTGTTTCATTATTCCATCCACTTTCTTTTTCCATCCTTTATTACCTCCTTCTCTTTCCCCAGTTCAACTGATCTACCCTTTCAGTCTCCCTCTTCTGCACAAAGGCATATAAATCTTTATGTTCCATTTGTCTAACCCTCCTTGTTTCTCTTTAGTCTCATCCTCATTGCTGTGGTAGGTCCCCTTGTACTACTTATGTTAGCTTAAAACCCCATAGACTACTTACAGCAATAAGAGTGTTGAGTTTGGCCTGCTATATGTTTATGGTACTATAAAATCAGAATTGGAACATTATGGCTGGATAAAGGCGGATGCTTTTTCATGCCTTAAGCACAGTTGAGCTAGGTGTTACTGTATACGTGGGCCACAGGGACCACTGGCAAGGATAAACTACTGTACTTCCTGGTACAGAGAGAAAGAAAAAGGGATGGAGTGAGTGTATGGGCTCTTTAAAAGCTTGGATTCATCCCCCACCCGCTGTTGTGTGGTCTCATAAAAAAAGCTTGCCACACAATTTGCTTGATGTGTAGTTTTTCTGGCAAATGGCAACCAGCCCCTGTAGCTCGATGGATCTGCTGGACTGGAAAATAACAGCGGAAAAAAACAAAAAGCAAATCAAAGAACAAATGGCAGCGCAGATGACAACAGAGGTTGTGTGCATTTCTGTATTACTTAGGGAATGTCAATGCCGAGTTCACGTCTTCTAACATAGCCTCAGATTTGGCAGATATTTTGACGTCTTGTCATTAGGCCTATTATAGCTTCAAACAAACGGCTTCTCCGGGGCTCGAGTTTATGGGTATATACAACAGAAAAGCTCAATCTTTTATTTTTAAAAAGTCAGGTTGGTTTCGCCCCTAGCTACTCTGTCAACTTTCTCTTTCCTCATGAAAGATTCTACTTATTATTCTCAACTTCACATATTAGTTTACACAGCGATATGAGATGAGCTAATAGTACAGACAACATATTCTTAACACCATAGACACGTAAATCAGTGTTCTTTTTCCTGCCCTGAACAAGGCTTAACTGGATATACTGAGGCACAGTGGCTTGTTACCTGAGTGGATATTAATGGAGCAACGTGTGCATTGTATCAAATCATCTTATTTGTTGTTTTTAAGTTTGGCTGTGCTCACTTGTGTTTTGTG
This sequence comes from Archocentrus centrarchus, assembly GCF_007364275.1. Classification (NCBI taxonomy): domain Eukaryota; kingdom Metazoa; phylum Chordata; class Actinopteri; order Cichliformes; family Cichlidae; genus Archocentrus; species Archocentrus centrarchus. Next base: position 25,805,326 of record NC_044367.1, on the reverse strand, counting down.
AAAACATCAAGTCTTAAGTTTTGAGCTTGAGAAGCTCTTTAATGCAACATAAACCATTTAATATTAAATATTTCTAATCTCATCATCTTTGTGCTCTTACTCCACCTCCCCTGGAAAGCACTATTCAATATTTCTTCCTATGTTCAGTGCACACGTGTCTTTAAGAGGCTTTTTACCATGACCACTGAAAAATCTATTCATTGACTAAACAACACAACTATTCATCTCTGATCCCAGAACAGGTTGTATCCATTTAAACCTTTAATTAAGTACAGTAATTGGTTCTACACTGGAACACAAGTGCATTCTACTTTCTCTACTACATTTTGCCGTCGTCCATATCGGCACTGAGAGTTTCAGCATCATCACCATCGACGTGGCAGTAACTTGCACAAAATCAGTGAGTTATAAAGGCCAGAGACTGTATTTGCTGCTTCTCCCCTGGTCATGTGTAAAAGGTCATCACATTATTTACTCAGTGTCACTCTGTACTTGACATGACCCTGAAATATCAGGTCAACAGCTTAAGCTTAGATATGGGCTGTGTTGATGACTCAATTTGCTTCCTCCAGCAGTTACTGTGTGTCTGTTTAAGAGTGGAGAAAAATATAAATCTAAGTTTAGAAGAAGAGAGTAAGAGAACATGTAACTGCTGCCTAGTAGTTGAGCTACAAATGTTCTACTGAGGCCTCAATTAGTTCTCCACTATAAAGAGGCCTGAATTAAATGGTGGTGTAGTGCTCTTGATGCTCTGGATTAAGGCCTTGAGTACCTTGTGAAAGAAGGTAGATTCATGTCAGTTTTAGATAGACAAAACAGTTATCTGGGGCAGCGCGGTGGGACCGTGGTTAACACTGTTGCCTCACAGCAAGAAGGTCCTGGGTTTTAGTCCACCTCAGCCGGGGCCTGTCTTATGGAGTTTGCATGTTCTCCCTGTGTCTGTGTGGGTTTTCCCCTCCCACAGTCCAAAGACATGCAGTTACTGGGGTTAGGTTAACTGGAGATTCTAAATTGCAACACCCAGCCTATGCTTTTCTCTTTTTTCTTTTTTTTTAAAAAGCCTGTCATGTCTGGCATTTTTCGCAATCGGAATGATGATCTGAATGCACTGATGTACCAAACATATTTGCTTTTACAAGAACAGCTCTGTAAGTTTTCTATAGGCTATTCTTGTTAATGTTTGTATTTTTATTTAGTTATTTACGCCAGGTCTGACAGGCAACAAGGAAGGGGCAAGAAGGGGGGAAAGAAGAGAAACAAAGGGAAGAAAGGGGGAAAAATAATCTAAGAAAAGTAGATATACACATACTCACACACATACACACAATTTTGTTGTTTGCAGTAATGTGTGTATATGCACCTCTGTCATGCAATGTACTCAATAATGAGGGCAAGAAACTGCCCCCCACAATCCAGAGGCGAATAGGGAAGGACCCAGGGGACCCAGGCCATTCACAGCCCTCTGGAGCTCAGAAGACCTGAGGCCACACATCCCGATGGCAACCGCGTGCACACCCCAGAGGAGGAAGGAGGTAGATCACAGATGAAGCCCCCACGGCCAAAGGGCAAGAGTCCAGAGAGCCACCCCCAGCCCACGGCCGCCAAGGGAGCAGGCCAAAAAACACGCCAAGACATCCGGCCACGCACCCCGGGACCCACGGGCACCCACACCCCAGGGGCGGCAGTGACAATCAGTGGGGACCAGCGTGGAGCGGTAGGGAGGGGTAACTCCCGCCCTCCGCAACTGCGTCCCACCGGTGCCAAGGCTCATTAAGCCACAGGCCCAGGCCCAGCGAATGCTTTTCTAATAGTGAGAAAATGTCGGTCGGTCGGTCTGTGTAATTTGAGCGCCGATGGCCGAGGCATCCACACCACTGCACCATTCTGTGGTCTGCAGTGATATGGCCTCAGGTCTGGCAGATCAGTTCAAAGGCCTCCTAGAATTCTTTAAAATAGTCCATCGATTCACAAAATGACTCTACTGACGATATTAGACAGGTGTGGAAAGCAGCCAAAGCCGCCAGAAATAAATTCAACAAGAAGTGGAAGCATTGTTCCAAAAATGGAAACCATACGCAGTAAACCACAGAAAACGATGATGGATTTTATTCAGAAGGTATGAACATTAATTCTACTTGTTCCTGGCCTATTTTCATCTATGTATGTATACACAACACGGTGACAGCTTTCAGGAGTTTTCAGGGTTCCGGTGTTGTGTGAAAAAATTATTTATATGCTATTATTTATATAAATATTTATATAAATATTAATGAAATTTATTAGATCAGCACAAGAGCAACAGTGTCACTCTCGCTGAGCTCTTATGATTGAAGGAAAAAACCTCATTCTGTAGTATCATAGAGCGATGCTTCTCTCACCTAATAAACAATAATTAACACTAATTAACAAAGCTGATCTGACTTAGTGCCGGTACCATTTGTCATGTTACTTAGTAACAGTGGCAGCAAATTAAACAAACTCACAGCAGCTAGACTGGCGTAGTAGTAACATTACAGTCTTTGGAGCAGGAGGTCAGGGGTTCGCATCCCGACCAGGGCGTACTTCCAGTAAGGGTCCCCAGGCTAGACGCCCCCATGCTAACCAAGCCTATCTCGTAATGAGGTACAACACAAATGCTACGGCAGGGGGGAGCCGGGACGTATGTATAATTGTCTGTTTAGAGTTCGCAGTCAGTCAGTCACATCATTTAAATCTCTTACCCTGGTCAGTGTTTTTATAAAACTTATAAAATTATGACTGTTAACTGCATAACTGAGATGAAGGTTTAAACCACACTGAATCACTCTGGAGAAAAAATACACCCAATGGCATAAAGCACAGCAAATCAATAAACTTTCATTGAACCTGGAAAGTAAGAGCCTGTGACAGATTTCCCTTGTCCCTCTATCTCCCTTCATGTTCCCCTCATCCTTTTCCCTCTTTTTCCTGCTCTGTCCCTCTTCTCTGTCTTTGATGAGTAGGTAATGAAAAAAAAAACAATCAATTGGCTGATGCTTTGTGCCAGCAGAGGTGTTGAATGGAAATCAATCTGCCATCTAAAGACAAGAGAACTGCAAAATAACACAGACACACAAATGACTTCCTACTGGAAAAAAAAGGGGAAGTGGGGAATGTGAAAGGACAGGATGAAAGGAAAAATCATGCAACAGAGAAGGGAATGATCAGGGTGGGTAGTGAAAGGGTGTCCAATTACTCCTCTGTGGGCCCACAGAAGGAGGCTTGATTTGAATACATAATGTAGTATTTTAAAGTCTCAGGATAAAAGTATAAATGCACAAACTTTGCATTGTGAATCCAGGTGAAAGCAACAAAAAGGCGATAATGTTATCTTTAAAAGATAGAGAGCTGGCACCATCTCTGTATGTTGCACCATCTCTAAATGGGCTTCAGGGGTGATAAATTAGGGGCAGAGATTAGGAATAATATGCATGGCAGATAACAGTATGAGATTCCCATCCACGGATCCAAAGATCACAACTGAAAGATCAGACCTAAAAGAAGACTCTCCTAGCAACCAAGGGCATTGTCATTATGGCCCAGGTGGTCACTCCCAGTGTTCCTCCAGTTCCTGTTGATGATGATGCATATTGATCAAAGCATGTGTCAGGATTAGTAGGGATACAAAAGACAGATTTTCCTACGGAAGGTCGAGGTGTTTGTTAATTCCCTCTCCCCCATTTTACCAGAGTAAATATTTGGCTCAAATAACAATCATTCCCTGTGAGATTGATCTAATCTGTGTAATCCTGTGCAAACAGCAAAAGTCAAGAAAGGCCAGCAGAGCGCTCCCTGTCAAGGCCATCCTGTCTGAGTCAGCAGGCTGGACTGTGTTGTGTTAGTTTTCCAGGATTTGAGATGAGGATGAACATTCTCAGGTCTCTTTGCTTTCCGTCCCCATTTCATATCCTCGTTAGTCTGATATGAACTTTCCGTCTGTGCATATGCTCTGATTAAAAACCATGCTTAGAATCTTCCACATTAAGGTTAATTATACATATTTTGAATGAAAAAAATATAACACTGAATAAATCAGCAATTTTTATGATCAAATAGAATTTTAGATATTTTTATTTGTCCTTTTTCTTTGGTATTCTAACAGTGTTTCCATGTTCATAGCCTTTTGTGTAAACCTCTCACCTTCTAACCTTCTAACTCATACACAGACTTCACAGGGCTTTTACAGTGACCTTAAAACTCCCACATGCATCCTTTTCAGCTCCCATGTACTTTCTTTGTAGTGCCCTAGTAGCACACTTGGAATGGCCTCATTGCTCCCTTATAGTCACCTTGCAGTGCCCATATATAAACCCTGTAAGTATGTCAGTGCTTCTCAGTTCTTTCCAGCTGCTCCACTTCTTTTCTGTGTGACCACATTTTCCAGTGGGATCATTAAAGTTGCATATATTCTGATGTAATTTGATCTATACAGCTCACACTTGGGTAATTCTCTACCTCCACACAGGCCACATCATGGTTCAGTTTCCACTGTTTAAACCATCTCACTCCGTGTAATGAACGTCACCCAGTGATGCTATTAAGATTACCTGTAAACCAGTGAGTCATCCTGGCTTCCATTATACTGTATCTGGAACATCCGAATTCCTGGTATGTTCCTCTGGAAGTTGAACTTGATCAGTGCAGTTGATGACGTGGCCTCAGCCGTCACCACCCTCTTATCCACACCGCTCTTTACATCACCAGTCACGTTGCTCCCGTTGGCGCCACCTCGGGTTGATGTGGAAATGTCTGACGATCCCGGGTCAGGCTCTTGGATGTTGTTTGTATTGTTGGAAATGTGGGGGAGTTTTATAATAACCAGATCCACTGTCTGGTGAGCTTCGCCTGCCGGGTTGGAGGAGATGCAGGTGAAGGAGCCGGTGTCTTTCACGGTACTGATGAGGATGTCCAGAGTCCCGTTAGCGTAGACCAGTGTTCTGGAGGAATTAGACACCAGTTTACCCTCAGGAGAGATCCAGTGGATGGCTGGCTCTGGGTCACCTCTTGCCTTACATCTTAAAAGACAGAAAACCAGTGGCTTGAAACTTGAAATAAGACAGAGCAGGAACAACCGCACAGTAAAAGCAGAGCTTAAAGCTTAATGCTTTCTGGGATCCTGCTACCTTTCCTCAGAGACTTAGGAAAGGGAAAAAGAGTCTGAATCTCATCTACTGTGTCAACAGAGTCCATTAATTTCAATTAGAGTACACCTCAAATTATAGCCTTTGTACTAAAGAGGACTTTTGCTGCATGCACATTCTGCAGGAAAAAAAAGACTACGATAGAAATGCAGGAACAAAAGAAGACGTGATTAGCTAATATTTGTTTGTACAGTTATATGTACTTTTATATTCAAAAGTTTTAAAAATAAAATCATTTTTATTATAATTAAAAACATTTTATAGAAACCCATGGTGCTTTCTGTCGGAAATTACTGAGTGAAAATACTAAACAGCTTAGTAGTTATGAAAATTTCTTGCCATAGTCACAGCAAAGATGAAGTTAAACAGGCAGAAACAGCATAAGATTTCATAGCTTCATGACAGGTGAGATGTGCATTACCCTATACAGAAAGAAATGTTTATAATATTGTATTTCAACAAACAGAAATGGTTGCAAAACAAAACAGGCCTCGTTTTAAGAAATCAAAATTAGAAGCAATCAAAGTGGGGAGAAAATTACAATATGTAATTAGGATTACTGTGAAGTGCTGCTAAAAAAAGAGTCACAGTCTATATGTGCTCGACACATGGTTTATAATGTCAGAAATGAATTAATAAGGGCTCCAAGTCCTGGGACGTGGAGTTTATTTGAAGTGAAAGGGGGACATGAAAGTGACATGAGCACATACACTTCAGTTGTATTAATCCTAACCCCAAAGATATGCACATCACAGTGAATTTCATAAAAGTAAAAAGAATAAAGATTTGTGCTGATTTATTTTATGTAAGGTTAACTGGTAGAGGAATCCATAACTGGTGGTTCTCTTTTTTTTTTTTTTTATAAAGCAGCTAGTAATGTGTAATCCATCCCTTTTTTGAGTAAAAACTTCAACACTATGATAAAGGAAGGGCTGGCTAAAAAAAAAATGTCAACATCTAATCATGTAACCTCACACTTTCCTCACTTTTTGAAGTTTCATGAATTAAAATAGGTGCTGCAAAAGATTAAAAAGTTTAATAAGTTGACCCATGCTGTCCACCTATACCTTGAATATGGGACAGAAACAAGGAAAAGGGATAATAACATTTCATTGATTTTCTTTTACCCATTTTCCCCTTTTATCATATTTCCATATTTGGAAACATAACATCTATCATGAGTAAAAGTGTGTGACCAATATATATGCAAATGAAGTAATCATCATCTCTCAGACATGTCATGTGCATCACTGAGAGTTGGGGCTTTTCATATTCTTGCTTGTTTTTGCAAGTCAGGTGGTAATAAGATAATAAAACAATAAGAACTGCGCTCCCTAATTATTATTGATTTCATGCCAGCATGCTATGTTTACGTGTATTTCTAGCAAGAACTGATACCTGAGGGCAACTCTCTGGCCTTCAAGAACCCTCATCTCATGAGAGTATCTGGTGATGAGCGGGGGCTCGCAGAGGAACTCCTCTTCAGGGATGGACCAGAAGTATCGGCCAGACAGGTGCTGGGGTGTGGCACACGTCTCCAGGTCGTCCTCTCTGTTCAGTCGTCGCAGCCAGAGTAACTCACAGTTACAGTGGAGAGGGTTGCCACCGAATGACAGTGCAAAGGAAGAGGGGGTCATGATCCCTGACGTTGCTAGAACCTGGGATAGCAACACAACAAGTGCATTTAAAAAAAAAAAAAAAAACTAGAAAAACAACATTTTCATAGAGAATTCTACCAGGTTCTGTTGAGTTTGGACAGTTGAGTGTGTGGTTCTAATATAAGCTATTGAAGAAGAAGTGAAGCTGCTTCCCAGAAGCTTCACAATATCAGTCACTTGATTATCAGACAATGAATTGTTTTTAATGTGAGGGGCTAAACCAAACTGCACCGTCCCGTTTATTTAAAAAAAAACAGGTCTCTGTTTTACCTAATGCATATTTTTCAAATTCCTGTACATGACTAGAAGTGTTTGTAATGAAAATGGGTATTTTAATATGTTCAACTATTATAAATGTTGAATTAAAACTTTAACTTCACAGTCATTACGCTAATCTCTGATAAATACACCAGCATTTCACAGCAGTCCCAAGTCCTACTCCCTTTTCAGTATACATGCTGCTTCTGGGCAAAATTATGAATTGCCATACTATATCACTGCTACAAAGTTAAAATACAATTTTGTATTTCTGTTTCATCACATAGACTGACATTTTTACAAGTCTGTCCATTAGGGCTGCAGCTATCGATTATTTTAGTAATCCTGTATTTGATTATTTCATCGATTAATCAAGTAATCAGATAAGAAATGATTTTGTCTTATTAATGAGCAAATGTAAAAACACGGGTTAAAATGGTTCCCATTTTAGAAATTGCAATACTGCATTAAACCCTTTCATTGTGTTTATATGCCAGATTAAATCAGATTTTTTTTTTTTTAAGAAAAGTTTTTCTTAAATGCAAAAACAAATAAGTTTTATATATATATATATATATATATATATATATATATATATATATATATATATATAAATAAATAAATGAGACATAAAATAAAATTGCCTTTACTCTGTCTTCATGGACGGCTTCCTTACATCAGCAGGAAACAAACAAAGAGTTCTGACAGTGTGAATCTCCTGGATTAGGTAGATTTGGTGTGTGGTTATGTGTATGTGTTTTTGTGCATGTGTGTGTGTCTGCATGTTTAAGCGTGGTAGTAAATAAGTACTTGGTGGCTGCAATGAAGAGAAGCGTGCATATCAGCATTCTCAGAACTGAGGTTTACTCTGTGCTTTGCAGCACGTTATGCATATTACACGTTTCCTGCTGCAGAAAACAGACATTATGATGGTGTAGATGTTAATAATTAATGTTAATAGTAATTCAGTGTCCAGCCTAACAGCACTGGGTCAGTGGCTCAGAGTTTTACTGGTCCATGTATATTTTTACTGGCCTGAAGGGAGGAAATGTATTTTTAATTTTAAATATTAATACACTATAATTTAATTATATTAATCTAAATCTGCTACATAATGTTACAAAATCCTTGAAACAAATATGGTCTAGTACACCCCATGCCCCCATTTAGACTCACTGCTGCTTGCGGCAGGTATCACTGTGATAGAAAGCAGGACGGCTGCCATTGTGTGTGCAGACAGACTCCATGTTAAACTATAACAGCATCGTCACTGCTGCTGTTGCGTTATCAGTCTTTGTGCTGAGAGCACTGGGGGCTGAATGGGCTTAAATGTTTTCATAATTTTTATTCACACGCATGCTCCTAAATATGTTTCTGCCGCAGGTCTATTTTTAGCCGCTAATATGGGTGAAACGCTCACGTTTACATGGTGAGTCATCAAAGCAAAAAATCTGCATTGAGGATTTTTTGTAATCGAGTTATTAAATCTGGGAGTGAACCAACCTACAGTCATCTGAAAAGAAAGTTTTCACAGGTCTCTGTGCAGTCCTGTGAAAAACTACATGCACACCGCAGATTTCGCTAGCTTACAGAACCACCTTAGCAGCGGTAACTTGAATTGTTTGACTTTCACATCGAATCTCACATCACTGTGGAGGAATTGTGGTCCACTCCTCCTTACAGTGCTTCAGTTCATTGAGGTTTGCAGATATTTGTTCATGTACAGCTCTCTTTAGGTCCTGCCGCAGCATTTTAGTCAGGTTCAGGTCTGGACTCTGAGTGGGCCATCGCAGCACCTTGATTCTCTTCTTTTTCAGCCACTCTGCTGTAGATTTGCTGGTGTGCTGCTCTGTTGCATGACACAAATTTGGTCAAGCGTGAGCTGTCTGGCAGATGGCCTCACATCTGACATCTGACTCTAGAATAGTTTGGTATACTGGCTGCAAAATAAGCCCAAACCATAATCTCTCTACACAGTTGGTGTGAAGTGTGACAGTTGGTATGAGGTCTTTGTACAGATATGCAGTGATTGGTTTTCACCAAATGTGGCACTGTGCATGGCCAAACATCTCCACTTTGGTCTCAGAGCACCGTCCCATTTAAAGACATTGTTCCAGAAGTCTTTGGTTTGTTCAGATGCAACTTTGCAAACCTAAGCCATGCTTCCATGTTCTTTTCATAGAAGAGACTTTTTCCTGCCAACCCTTCCAGACAAGCCATATTTGTTCAGTCCTCTAATTGCACTGTCGAGAACTTTAGCATCTAACATGCTAACTGAGGCCTGTAGAGTCTTCGCTGTAGCTCGTGGGTTTTTGTAGTTTCTCTGAGCATTGCATGGTCTGACCTTGGGGCGAATTTGCCGGGACATTCAGTTTTGGGAAGAGTGTGCATTGTGTTAACACACACCTGAATACTTCAGACTAGCAAAATGCAGAAACCACTACTTTCATAGAGGCAGTCACATTTGATTTGCAGCACCTGAGTGCTGTTTACACTCTTAATTCCCACGGAGGCAGCAAGAGTCTACTTACATTTCACAAGTCTGCACAGAGTCATGTGAAACCTTCTTGTTTTACATTACTGTAAAATGAATTGAATTAATAATTGAAATTGATTAACTTTGCTAAATGATGCTAAAACATATTTTAATTTGAAGTTGCTTATATTACTGCAACTCTTCTGCTTTGGTTATCCTAAAAATTCATCAAGTAAATTGTCTTTGCACTTCTGGTTATATCCTGCATAAAGATTACACTGTTATTAGCATTATTATTACTGACATGAAGTTCTTACACATAATAATATACAAGCATCCTGATTCACAACCTGTTTTTGTTTGTTTTGTGTAAATCCCCCCCAATTTAGAGGCAATGCTGTTATACAAAAGGCTGAAATACTGCGGTGCAGGCTGTTTTTAAGGCTTTTGATTGAATGTGATGGGAAAGAAAATTCTGAGAATACCTGTGCTCGTTGAAAAAGTGGGTCAGGTGGTAGCTTTTGGAGTTTATTAGAGGTGACATCCAGCCGGTTTAGTTTCTGTAAAAGGGAAAAGGTTCCCTCTGGAATGAAGTCCAACATGTTGTGGTCTAAACTCAGCGTGTGGAGGCTCGTCATTCGCTGGGTAAATAACAGAAAAAAAGGGGTGTTTATTGTTATTTCTTTCAGTGTTTTTTTTTTTTTAATTATTATTTCAGTCATTTGAAGGAAAAAGGGTGATAAAAGGGTAACAGAGAAATAAAACAAAAACGTGGTGAAATAAAGTACCTATTTATTAAAGCTGACTATGCCTGGTTACCAAGTATTACAGTAAGATGATCGAGAGAGGCCTTGCTGACAAATAGCTGGCAATACTTACTAGCATATCTTCCCCATTAGTGACAACTGCATATACGCTTAATGAACTGTCAACATAATGACCTCTGTTCAATACCAAACCTCATTTTAATCTAAAATAAATGCACCCAAATGTTTTAAGGCCTTTTGATGTGCCTGGGGATCTTTTTTTTCCCCCCTCTTTTGTTATATTTGGCAGTGCCCTCCAGCCAAACAAGCTTCAGAGTAATGCTGCATTTTAAAGGGGTTCTCACCTGAATGGCCTCCCACGGAATAGAGTCGAGATTATTGTAACTGAGATCCAACTCTTCAAGTGCCAGCAGGTCATTGAATGCTCCCTGGTGAATCATGACCAGCTGGTTGTTGTTCAGAATCAGGTGGTGAAGCTTGGACATCCCGCTGAACGTATCATTGCCTATCCTCGTCAGTCGATTGCTGTGAGAGGTTGAAGAGAGAGAAAACTTCCAACAACATCGAAAATGTCTAAAAAAAAAATTCATATTGTAAGCCATCATTTTGAATTCATACCTGTTGAGGTGTAGGGCTCTGAGGTTTTCCAGATCAGCAAAGGCATGAGGTGTGATGTAAGAGATGGTGTTTCTGGATAATGTTAGGTCCACCAGCCGCGTCATGTTTGCAAAATCTTTCCTTTTCACACTGCAAACAAAGATAAGACAAAGATAAAGATTAAAAAAAAAAAAACAGATATGAAAAAGACTAACACTATGTCTGCTCTTTATTATTTTATATTTTCAATAGCAGTGATCTCCCGATGAAAATGAGAGTATTCCTTTAAAAGATGATGTTGAATACTTGTCTGTCTCTGTATGGGGTTGAAATGCACTGTCATCTTGACAGGGGGACTAGGGCAAACTCTTTCAATATTTAGAGGTAAAAAAAGATCTTCAAACAAAAATCACGTATGGTATTCCTTTTATCCTTTGCCGTTCATTCAATATTATTGAGCCTGAATAACTCCGTCCAATGGCACTGCAGATTTGAATCTCTGAACTGCAATGCCATCAGGAGACAGGCTTAAGCTGCTTCACTGAGAACAAACGGCCTATGACTTACTCTCTGGGTCTTAAAGAAAAAAACTTCATATCCTTCTTCTCGCACCTGAGTTTTATTTCTTTCCAGTGCCAGAAGACAATTTGCCTGACTCCCTATAAAAGGTTCATTTGGCGATGACGCTCTGTCTGATGACATCATGGATCACGCTTCCAGTTTCAAAGAAACATTCATTCTCACACATTAAGACTGAGCTTCCCACAGGCATGCATATTTATTATCAGAGTACTATATAGTATACTAGCTGTTGATTATCAGGTTAATGAAGAAGTAATACCATTTTAGAGGAAATTTGTTCATAAACCCTTTAACAGCGGCCGTCGGCGCCGATGCACCCGTTACCTGCCCTTACTTGCCGTGAACGGCTGATTAATGTCGAGTGTTTCATAGCTGAAACATCTGATCAAAAGCACATTGAATTACTGTAATTATGTGACTGTTGGTCCTGTTGAAAAAATTCAAACAGTTTCTGAAAGCTGAGAAATTGCACTTCACACCCAGTACAGGGTTATTACGGTAAAAATCAGCAGCCCTGTGGTAAATAAAGCATTAATGTAACTATTTATCTTTCAGTTAATGTCAGGGTTTAGTGAACACGTTTTATTAGAAAAAATATGAAGTCACCGTTTCAGATAGTTGTAGTAAATGTATCCCAGTTCTTATTGCATATTGTGATCTTAAATATACAAGCAAAAGTTGATCCTATAATTTTTGAAAACAGCACTTCTACTATCTATAGAGAACTACTTCCCCCCCCCGTTTTTGTTCCAGAATAGCTATTAGGCTAGCTATGCTAACAGCATTAGCGCAGTAATAGCGGCAGCCCGTGAAGTAGAAATAAGTTTAAAATTTAACAATAAGTCAAACAGTAATACTCCCAACAGAATAACTGAGAATAATATTAGTGATCAACATTAGGCTTATACAATAATCAAACATAACATTATGTCCACTGACTGGTAGAATGAATAATACTGATTATCTCTACATCATGGCCCCTGTTAGTGGGCGGGATAGATTAGGGAGCAAGTGAAGCAGGAAAAATGGGCAAGCGTAAGGATCTGAGTGAGCTTGGGTTTCAATGTCTTTGTAAACATGAACTTAGCAATCCTGTCAAAGTTCTAGCAGTACATTTATAACAGCATCTATAGAAGCACTGTAATGGACGTGGTGTCAGTCTCATCAGTATTATTATCGATGCGATGGTCACCTTGTAACAAAGTTGTCAGCCAGTCGTAGCTCCACTGTATGTCTGTCAATGTTGGGCGGGACAAACAGTAGACCTTTCTTGGCACAGAGGGTTGCCAGGTTGGGTGACAGTATTTGACATACGCAGCGCTTCGGGCATATCTGTGCCTGCACAGCCATGGCAACGGCCAGCATTACACACAGTAGCAGCCTTTCCATGGTTAGCACCCCTACCTGGAAACGACACCTGAAAAATGGAAATAAGAGAGAGAGACAGAAATAGAGATGATGAGATTTAACAGATTTTCCTGATGAGCTAATGCAAAAAAAGAAATGAGCATAAGAAACAGTTAATTGGTGTTCCACTCCCCTCCCATGGAACCAACAATTTTCACATTAATTGTTTTGTTTTTGCTGTTGTTTTTAAAGTCTAATGTTCACTTATTGTTGAGTAAATCACTGTCTGGTTAAGTTTAAGCACCAGAAATTCCTGGTTAGGTTTAGGGAAGAAAATCTGTATATATAGCACCAAATCACAACAGCAATCGCCTCAAGGCACTTTATATTGTAAGGTAAAACCCCTACAATAATAATATAATAACAATACACAGTTTCACAGCATTAACCATGTTATAAACCCCTGTCCTTCATTTTATATGCTGCAGCAGGAAAGAAAGAAAATTAATGGCAAAAATATGTGAAATACAAATACATTTGGAACTTGTGACAAACTAACTGAGATAAAACATGTTTCCCCTTCAAAAATATGTTTTAAGGGGAGAGGGCTGTACTTTCTCACGCTACTCTGGACTAATAAATTATTTATCACCAACTGCACATCCTTTGATATCAACTCATATAACTCTGAATGCAAAGATATATATTAAAAGTTAAGTGTAGATATGAGGAAAAGTGCAACACAGAGACAGATGACTGGGTCTCCACAATGCAGTGAATTTATTATGATGCGCATATCGGTGAATAACTCCTGAAAACTTATAACACTTGGCAATGAGTGAGTATGATGATGAAGTTAAAAAATCTTCATAACCAAACATGACTTTGAAGCCAAAGGCTTCAGAGTTGAATCACCACCAACTTTTTAGGCATCACCAATCAAACAAGAAGTGTTTATTAGAGTCATTTATTGCTCAGCAGTGTTATTATGCATAAACATGAGTGAAAAGGCACACAGATTCAGTCATCATTAACAAGCAGCAGTGCTTGTAATTAATTAGAGGAGTGTTAGTGAGAGAGAGAGCGCAGGGTGGTCAGGGAGAGAGAAAATCCTCATTAATGGCAACCTTGATTCAGGTTTGAAGGACATGGGAGAACCACGATTAAAGAGATCACAGTGAAAACATGCACACACACACACACACGTACACTCACACATAAGTATGTACACATTCACACACAAACATGCATCCACACAAACATGCACGCACACACAAACATGTACGCATTCACACACAAACATGTACGCACACAGAAACATGTACACTTACACATAAGTATGTACACATTCACACACAAACACGTACGCACGCACGTTCACACACACACGTACACACACACGCATGCACACACAAACACAAACATGCACGCACACACACACAAACATGCACGCGCGCACACACACACAAACATGCACGCGCGCACACACACACACACAAACATTCACGCGCGCACACACACACAAACATGCACGCGCGCACACACACACAAACATGCACGCGCGCACACACACACAAACATGCACGCACACACACACACAAACATGCACGCACATTCGCACACAAACAATTCACAAACCTGATGAGGGTGAAACAGAAGTCGGGGATTTGTCTCTGTGAACTTTTCTCACACTTGTTATAATAATAAAAATGCAGCAGAACAATAGAAACAATTTGTATGTGGTGTGTTGAATGATACTAGGCTGGAAGTTTAAAAGTTACAATTGCAAATACTACTCATTTTCTCATAAGGTAACCCTTATGAATAGCATACAGTGGTATACGTATATACAATTACTGCTTTATTCGTGGTCTGTTACTGCTTTACAAACAAGTTAAACTTACTTTTAAGAACAACCCTGAGTGGTCAGATTGTGAATAATTAACTTTATCAAAGTTCATTTTTAACTGCAGACATTAAACCTTGTGACACCATAAAAATTTATGTAAAATGTGCATTAATAATTGAAATAACTGCTTCATAAAATGCCTCATAAAATAGAAAAAAAAAAAAAAAATCCACCAAAAGGGATTTTTACAGCCTGAGACCCCAACCTGGGTAAAAGCATAAAACTCAACAATAAAGCTTTAGTGTGGTCTGCTGTAACAGAATTGCCCATCATATGTCATTACAGTGGAGAATTTGTTCCAATCAGTGTCTTTGCTGAGAAGCAGCCAGTCTGAGGAAAGGAAATGAGAGCGGAGCAAAGCAGCAGTATCTGGAGGTATTAAACAAAAAGAATGAATTTTAAGCCCCAGGACAGTCTAATCAACTTGTTTAGCTGCTGTTCATACCATTACCTCATTCTTGTGTAAGAAAGGAGCCACACTATCAAATGTCTTGTAGAAAGCAGTGGGTCTCATCAGTCCTTGGATGCCATTCCTATCACTAAGAAGCACACAGTAAAGGTGTTAAAATCAAAATGCTTTTTTTGTTCAATTTTGCCTCCATCTGTGGTGTGAATTCATCACTGTGGTGCTCCTGCACTGCACTTCCCAGACATACACTGTTAGTAAAACCAGCACTGCTCATGCTAACCTTGCACTTCTGTTTATTCCAAACTGAAACTGTATTTTATTTTATCAGATGTATTTTGTTGTCATTTTGTTGCCATTTTGAGTCTCTTCATGGTTGTTGTGCAGCTCTTATCAGTCACTCTGTGGTAATTTTTTTTTTTTTTTTTGGGGGGGGGGGGGGGGGGGGGGGGGGGGTTTGTTTTTCTCTTTATGTGGTTTTCTTTGTGTGACTTTGTGTTTGTTCTGCATAACATTCTGTTTCTTGTCTTTGAATTGATAATGAAAAACCTGAACCTGAGCCTCTGTGTCCATGTTCAGTTCAGTAATCCTTCCATGGCCACTGACTGTTAGGCTGAGTGACAGCTTTCTGGTTTTTGCAGCACTAGCCACTACATGACCTACCTGCAGAGCAAAACCAATAATCTTGGTATCCTTTTATTTGACATGTTTACAGCTGTTATCTCTTCAAATGCCATCTGTAGTTTAAGACTGCGGATCAATATAAATCCTATATATTCATGTATTATTAAATCACTACCCAGGTCTGATTAAGAAACCATTGACCTATCCGTAGTGTAGCTGCGCAGTCCTCTCGCTGCACTTCTTTCATTTCTCTGTGCAATCACTGAGCTGAAATCTGCTACGATGTCAGAGGTCATACAATTCCTGTTTTTCTTTTCCTCTCTGTTTGAGTGCAGAGAAAGAAGAGCAGAAAGACAGAGCAGCAGCTAAATAGATCACCGGATGACTCATATGCGCTGGTGCTACACAGAGAGAGAGGGAGAGAGACTGAGAGCTCATGACCCTTCTGACACGAAAGCAGATATCACCTCATTAATTACTCTGAGAAATGACTGTAATGAGAATGAATGAGTGAGAGAGACAGAGAAATGGAAAGGAAACGGGGAGAATTATCAGAGAGAGAGAGAGGGGAAAGAAAGAGAGATCAGAGAGCCAGCTAATTAAAATGAGTGCTGAGGTGTGAAAGGAAAAAGGGGAGAGGGACGAATTTCATTTAGAGAGAGGAGACGAGGCAGGATAGATGAAGAGGACGCTGTTCTGTCACGCTTTATACGTGATACGCAAACCATAAAGCCATCCACTATACAGGAAGGATAAGGCTACAGAATATGTCGCACACACATAAAAGTGAAAATTTCACCAGAACAGAACTCAATTTTCACACAAACTCTTCTTCACACACATCTTGGTATAGCTTGAGGTGGCATGTAGGACCACTGGGATCAAATGGAATGGTGAATTAACCAAAGGGATTATGGGTAAGGAAGACAAATTAAGCTCTGTTTGCAGTGATGTGTAAAATACGATTCTGTTTCACACATATGTGCAGGCTGCTTTATCCACTTCTTTGAAATCCATCCACCCAGTTCCCCCGAAGGTCTCCCATAAAGCCAGTTTCACCCCTGGCTTGTTCACTGATGAACAACTGGCTTCCCTGGACAGCTCAAATGGATTCTCCACACGCTCCATATACTGAAACTGATCTCCGGCTGCATTCAAAGCTCTCAGGGATAACCAGTGGAACAATTTGGCAGTTAAGAGCGATAGCTTGGAAGTATTCACACATTCAAACTTGTTTGAAGATGCCAAGAAGCCACGATTGAAGATTTTTGGAGACTTTTTTTTCCCTCACTCCTGATCAGCTTTTTCATACATAATGCAAATCCAATTAGCCAGTGATGCATTTGTGGTCATACGTTTTTATGGTAAACCATATATTTCAGTTTTAAGTGGAAAATATTTACCGTACAAGCTGAAATATGTTACCTGGTAGGAGATATCATCTCCATTACTGTGATCAAAACTGCGGTGTGTTGATCAGTCATCAGCCTCACAGCCCCTTTGGTTTGATACTGAGGACTTTAAAGCTAAATTCAATTCAATTTTATTTATATAGTGCCAAATCACAACAGTCACCTCAAGGTGCTTTATATTGTAAGGTAAAGACCCTACAATAATTACAGAAATCGAGCCCCCTATGAGCAAGCACTTGGTGATAGTGGGAAGGAAAAACTCCCCTCTAATAGGAAGAAATCTGTGGCAGAACTGGGCTCAGGAAGTCATCTGCTGTGACTGGTTGGGGCGAGAAGGTGAGAAGACACTATGTGAATTCTGATAAACATGTCACATTTGTTAACTTGGAATACACCCTTTTTTCCGCCTTCCTACACAACCAGAACCTGTGAACCTCCCCTGCTTATCCTGTATGGCCCTTCATGTGAAAAGCCCCTAGTCTGTCCAGTGACATACAAAACCTGGGCCAAATCTGTAAAAGTGATGTACAAAAGCTGAAAATTAAATACTACCTGTTGTTATTTACAGTTGAGTAAAACAGCACTTTTTCCATGGCTGTTCATCTCTGAGTGATTGTTGTAAGTCAAGAGCTCATCGCCACAATCTTTACCGCATGACGTGATGTGGCATCAGAAGTAGGAAACTACTCTGACAGTCCTGAAGTGTCATGCAGTGGTTTTGCAGGGCTCTTTACTGAGGAGTGTAAGGTGGTTTACTCCAGCACTTTTTGTGTTAAAATAGATTAGTTATGTCAGCGTTAGGAAAACCCTTCATGCGTTAAAGGGTCCTCCCGCAGTCTGAGAGCACTGTGTTCTTATTGATGAGAGTAGCAATTTGTTTACTGTAACATATTACTCCTGACAGCAATAAAAATCCACACAAACATACAAAGATTTAAGTTATATAGAAAATTAGATTATTGCAGGAACTATATTTAAGAACATTAAGCACAAGCTCAGTTGCATCTCAATCAAGATGAAGCTAATGTATGACATCATGGTAAGTTTGTCGTGTATCAGTTTTAAACGTGTCATTAAAATACCTTAACATCAGCAGCTCTCATTTCACACTGTAATAAAATATTTGAACCTATTACTGTTAAAATTGTTACTTTCAGGTATGAGAAAAAAAGTATTTTTTCTTTTTAACAGTTTAAGCTCTCAAGCTGAATCAGACATGAAAAAAAAAGGTTCACTTCAGAGCTGTTCTGTAGCTTTGAACCATATTGTGTCAGGTTATTGACACAGAATTGATCACATTTAATTTTCTGTTTTTTGAGCACATTAAAGAGAATATAGCCCTGTAGGTCCTACACTACTTTTGAAGTTTCCACCTCAAGTAACATCCCCAAATCCAGCAAGAAATAGCTTCAAAACCTAAGTCCAAAATAACAACCCTGAGCTGTATGGATAAAATTCATCTGTGAGAATTTTGAAACACAGTAAGTCTTTTTGTCCTGATCACTAATCGAGAAAGAGAGAGTAAATAACTGCAACTCTCCCAAACTGGATGTGACAAAAATGAGGCACAGGTACATCTCATCCATTTTCATTTTTACTGATGGGCCACACTCAGCCCCCTTCTAAAAGTGGCATTGGGTCAATAGCTAATAACCTTGTAGAGGGATCTTCAGGATGGAAAGGGTTAAAGTTTAAACGTGTAACATGACTGAGCGTTCCAGAGCAGCTAATACTGTATATGGACCCTGTGTTTTCTTTAGCTCAGCAGGAGACATGAGCCATCAGAGCACAAATCCATATAAATAATCACATTGATAAGTCACATCAGGTCAAATCATTTTCAAGGGGGCTTCAAATAATTAATTGTTTTGTGTTCTTTTTTTTCGTTTTTTTTGGCTTGTGGGATGTGCATGTATTTAAAAAAAAAAAAACAATCCCTTGTTAATTTCACTTATTAATGCACCTTAGCACTTGCACGAGTTGCCCACATTAAGCGCACATTAAGGAAGGATTTGGGACAATTAAAGCAAAACGGGACTGCATCCAGCCCCGGTGTTTGCATGCTCTCAAATTTGAATTCAAAGAGAAGAAGAGCCTGTACCCATATTATTATTGTTGCTGAAAAACATTTTAGCTTTTTTAAATCTTCTCAAACAAAGTAATAGTTTACATGGTCTTATGTGCCTAAAAGCATACTGGCACATACTGTACCACCATCTGATGTATAACGAAAATTTAGCAATGCCAATTAAACAAACCTGCTGGCTTCCTGTTCTCCTGCCTGCACCGTTTGCTCTTTCTTTCTGTGTGTCCACTGGAGTAAACCTTATGCTTAAGCTAATGGCTTACTCACTTGAACAACAGGGGTCAGCAGCTGCCTAAATACATGACAATTACTCTTTATTCAATAAAGCACTTTGAGAACACTGTGCTGAGTAGCCCCCCCCCCCCCACACACACACAGTAAAATGAGTCCCAGCCACACCAAGACTCTAATCATATCTGTATGCATGGCTTGCATTGAAAACTGATCCTCAATGTACATACAGATAGTTCCTGATAATTTAAAAAAAAAAGTAGTCTTCAATTAACAAACTTAAAACATATTCGTTTGTTAAAAAAAACAGACTTTCTTAAATTTACCTTTTCATCTGAATGGTCCCTGTACAAAGACTCGCCTTTATCTGTCATTAAAATGCAACCCACCAACATTTTTCAAAACTTATATCAGGACTGAGTGGAGTGCCAGGTTTGCTGGTAATATCCAGGTTTTTAATCCATAATTTTGCAGTTTAGCTTAATATTTGGCTGTTGGGAGGAGCATAAGTCATGTAATCTGGAGTATAAACCTCCATAAACAATACAGAGCAGGCACAGTCTTAGCAATTATCAGCTGAAAGTAACTACAGGTGCTAATTTTGGTAAAAGTTTGGGGAAAAAAGAAAAGAATTTTCAGTAGCTGTTTGCTGCTCGTTACATGTTACTACTGCAGTTGTATTGAAGAAAGGAATGAGTGCTACTGTTTGCAGCAGGTAAACATGTGCGATCTTTTTTCTTTTCTTTTTACACTTTTATATATAAATATCTCTCATTCCCAGATACTGTACATTTATTAACGTAGAGAGGATGAGCGCTGTTTAGGGAAGGGGTTTCGTTAGCAGTCCGTTTCAGTCCTTACTTTATACTGAATTCATTTTGCACATGCATGTTTTCATTGCATTAAGGATGAGAAATCCTCCTTAAGCCTGCCTCCTGTCCTGCATCACAAGCTCCGCTTCATGACAGAATTGGATTTAATGGTTCAAATCAAACCAATCAAAGGCAGATACAGCCAGCTGGATGATTTATAGGAGTGCGCGTTCTGCCCGAAATTCGAGACGATCACCGCCAAGGTCATTCTGATAGGAGTGGAATGTGAGAACACACATGCCCTAAAGCCACAGGCTACACACAAACGTGAAAGCATGTTTAACGCAAGCACACACAAATGTACGCTAGGCGTACTATATCGAGACACTTATTGATTTTAGATTCAGTTATAAATGCACTCGCTTCTGTTTTTGTTTGACTGGGAGGAGAAGCAGTAAAAGAAAAAAAGTAGAATTTGTAACATGAGATCTTGGCGGTTTGGCGCTTTAAGTGCCTGATTCATGGAGAAGCTGTGTAATATCTGGTCTACAATTCTATTTCTGCAACATTATATCACAGCACTATTTTTCAAGAGACACCAGTGTGCATCCATCACTGAATGGATGCACCCTCAGAGGACTTCATGTTCACAATACACTTTCTATGCCGTAAAATGACTATCGCTCAAAAAGCACACAGATGGATACATCACAGCTGCTGAGGACATTGTGTAAAATGATGTCTCAGCTCACTGTTTTATGAAGGATCAAGGACTTTTGATGACTGTGGTTTAGATTATAAAGCAGTCTATGCATTATGTATTGTGATAAACTCTTGAATGAAGCTAATTGGAACATGTGGTCTGTTTGGATTGTCCACCGCTTATCCAGAAATTCCAGAAGAAGAAGAAGCTGAATCCCGATTACTTTGGTGATTCCCTGAATTTTTCAGTCCAGTTATGCTTTGAAATCTTTCTGTTGGGCTGTAAAGATTAGCAGCAATTTCTGTACAAACATTCTTGGAATTTGGATTATCTGTTGATATATTTTTTTTCATTTATGTCCCATGTAGATAAAGATTTTAATTAATGTATTTTAATTCATGACAATACCTGTAAAAGAAATAACGAGACTGTCAAAATCCTTGGTTGTACTTCAGAGCTCCATACTTCAGCACTTTGTGTTGTGACTGCCTGCAAGTTAACGTTTAGTGATGTAGCACAAAGCAGTACTCTACCCAATCAACTGGCAACATTGTAAACTGCCACTTAAGAGGAATTTTAGGTGTTTTTTTTAAAAATCCATCTCACAAGAAAATTATGTTTTTATTTATGTTTTAAAATTGTTGTGAATGCTCAAAACAAATTATTTGTTTTAAGCACACCCAGTAAAAATCTAAGCTGTCATATGCATACAGTAATGGTACCTAAATCCCCAGAACTCTTGCATGTTTAATGCAAGGCTGGTAAATAATAAGCGCTGTTTATGGCTGTGAGTACAGCTCGAAGGCCTTTCGGTGATCTTCTAAAAAGCTCTCTTAAGACTAACAAGCTTTGTTTCTGTATTCTGAGTGCATACAACAGCATTTGTGACTGATAGCCACATTATAAAAAGTGACTATTTGAAAAGCATTCCCTTGACTAAAAAAGCTAGTTTGGATACTGGTATGTAGCATTTCCTTGAAAAATCCGCTCTTTAATTGGGCGGCACACAAATGAAAATCAGCTGGTTTACAAGACTAAAAGTGCTTTGAGATTAATCGAAAATGTTTAACCTTAAGCAAAAAATGCACCTTGTTTAGTGCTGACGGAGAAGAAAAAAGAAAAATCCTTGAAAAAATTGACTTAATTTTTGTGTATTATTATTATTTCTGCCTAATCAAAACTGCAATAGAGCATAAATAAAATGCTTAAATTAAGTGGTTTATTTTCATGCTGGGTACCATTTATCTCACCCTGTCATCTTTAACAACAAATAGATCCATTCCCATCCTAGAAGCACAGGTATGTTTTCTTTCAGTCTTTTAATCTATACCATCATTACAAATACACTTCACTCTCATATATTTAAATGGGAGAGGGAATTAGAAAGAAACATATGTGACCCCTTCTTCTATGTCTCTTTACTGTGACAACTGCCAATATAATTAAAATGCAACTTTTAGACGAGTGGGAAGCCAAGAGAAAGGAAGCATCTGCCAGTATAATTATGACTAAACTGGGTGTTTAACAATACTGTATCCTCCTGTCTCAGTCAAGCAAACACACCTTAACAAAATCTATAGATATTCGGACTTGAAAAGTGTCGCAAGGAATTATAGCCAAACAATTAGTTACAATATTGGAGGGTGAGAGGATACCTGAGGAATCAACAAGTGTACTAATACTGATTCTCAAGACCGAGGGTGATGTGTGGAGCTGCAGTAACGACAGAGGGAGCAGAATTGTTGAAGCTAGGTTAAGAAGAGAGGTGACAGCAGGGAGCAGCAGTACCGAGAAAGAGCACTGCAGATGCGATGTTTGCTTTGAGAGTGTTGGAGAAATACAGAGAAGGTCAGAAGCAGCTTCACTGTGTCTTTGTGGATCTAGAGAAAGCGTGAGAGTGCGCCAAGAAAGGAACTGTGGTACTGGATGAGGGCGAGGCAGAGAAGTATGTGAGGGTGTATCAGGTATGTATGTATGAGGACAGCGAGACAGTGGTGACATGTGGTAGGAGTGACAGAGGGGTTCAAGGTGGGGGGTGGGATTACATCACAGATCTGCTCTGAGCTTTTTCTTGTTTGCAGGAGCAGGAGGTCAGGCAGGAGTCGCCATGGACTCCTGCCTGTAATGAGAGCAGGGAACAGACAGCAGGGAAGCTGGGGGGGTGGAGGTACGCTTCAGAGAGAAAAGGAATGAAACTCAGATGTTTGGGATCGGGTGGAATGGAGGCAGATTAACCTCTTAACTGGCAGCAAAAAAATCACCTGAAAAAACTACATAACGCCTTCTGGTTATTATTGGCTCTGAAAAACCCATTTCATAGCCTATTAACCGGTCGCGTCTGGTCCGCCGGCCGAATGAAGTGCATTTTATATGGCAGGCTAGACCTTCCCATTTTGATTGACACCTCATTCGGCCAATCATGTTAAGAAATGGGTTTGCTAGAGCCAGTGATACTCAGAGGGCGTCATGTAGCTTTATCAGGTGATTTGGTGCAGCCAGTTACATGATTGGCCGAATGAGGTGTCAATAAAAATGGGAGGGTCTAGCCTGCCATATAAAAGGGACTACAAACGGGCCCTGGCCAGTTAAGGGGCTATAACTTAATTAAAACCATTGTGTAACATTTATTTTAATATACATGTGTGCATGCTTAATTGGAAAATGGTACATGCACTCTATTTGCTAAAAATAATAAATAATTTGCAAATGTCTTCAGCCTATTTAGAGTGTTTGAAGTCAATGTAGGAACAGAGTGAGTGAACATTTGTGAAAAAACGAAGCAAAACCAGAAGAAATGTTGTTGATGCTGACATAAATAAATGAAAAAAGAAAAAGTGAATGGACCCCGTATGCAAAAGGAAGTTGGTTTACTGAGATGAATTTGAAGAAATTCAAAACTAAGAGACTCACAGGGGGAAAAAATACACAGAAAGGGTTTATTTTCATAATGAGGTCTCTGGGGTGAAAAAAGTATTAATCGTGAATTGGAAAGGGGCAATGAATATTTTATTTAAGCAGTCTAAATTGGGTCAGGCTCTTTTATATTAGAATAAGTGAAAGATAGAAAATGGCAGTAATGGATTCAAATACAGTACTGGGGTAAGCAAGATCACATAAAACGGAGAGAGAAAGACAAAAAAAAGAGGAACAGTCCTTTTATTTCAGATATCAAAATCAGCTTCAAAGTAGCTAATAAAAATGCATCTCAGCGAAAAAAGGTCTTTGATTAAGGACTAATATATTGCTAGATTTAACACAGCTTTACTAAATATATATGGCTAATGTGACATTGAATCACTCACAAGTTGCTGCACCAACTGCAAAGTGGCCTGTAGAAGATGCCTAATGGACACACTTAGTTGAGAAAGGTCTATTGAACGGGACTGTTTCCTCTTCCATTACTCTCGCAGCTAAAAGCACTGCAATATGGGGCAGGAGCATAATTTCAGATTAATGCATGGGTATTATCTGACAGCAGTGTAGGGAGCTGATCATTTCACAAGGAATAATAAAATGCAATAAAACTGCATTTTTCATTAGTAAAATGCATTGAGAGGCTGTCCAGAATACTCACACAGGCAGCTAATCATTCGCTCACTTTTAGCTTTCGCTTTTTCGCCATCATTGCATGCATTCAGAATTCATAATTAAATGGCCATTTGTGTATCTCGACGCTCTTATGTTCGTCTGGAAATGTCTTTTTTTTTTTTAATGCCAATAAAGCACATTTGATTTGAATGGATGAAGACAGGGAGCGGGAGAGAGAGAGGGAGAAAGACAGAAGAAGGTGGGAGGATGACAAACAGTTTCCATCATCATCCTCCAGGCAAGAGGAGGCTGCATGCTTATATAAGAATACACACGCAAAACACACACATATGAATTTGAACGCACACAAAGACATTGTTTTTGTTTGTTTATATGCAGAACAGTAAATGGGGCTGGCCTACAGAGCAAAGCGTTGTGGGAGGGCATGGCAAACATATTACGGCATTAGCTTGTAATGACACTTTGTTGGTCTCTGTGTGTGTGTGTGTGTGTGTGTGTCATCTGAAAATAGCCCGCATGAGAGCACAATGTGGAATGTGGAAGCATTACACTCTGGTCTCACATCTCACATGTGCCTGTCTGTCTCTCATCTTATTTTCTACTGCACTGCACTACTGCATTTGACAGCTAAGATTGAAGAAAGTGTGCATGTGTGTATTTGTGTGTGCATGTGTGTATTTGTGTGTGCATGTGTGTAAGGCACTTGAAATGCTAACCAAGAAGCAGCCGACTTTAGTCTTCCAGACAATTAAAGATAAAACGGCAAAATTCTTGCTGGAAAACCAGAGCTTGTAAATCTAACAGAATGGATATTTCCTAGAGGAGGAGAAGCTTCTTCTTCCCAAATGCTCCTCCATCCCAGCACTAGAGCCTCACATCTCAACTATTGACTTTTCTCTGTGCTGGTGCAGAAGCAATCAAACAGCTACAGCCTTTAACAATCCCCAGCAGCCACTGTAGTTCTGAATATAACCTTGAATGTGGATCACTTGATTTTTGCTTTGTCTTAAAAAGAAGATTCAACTGCAGACGACACTCAGTCCAGCAACATTAGTTAAATTTGCCCACCATAAAGGCATCTGTCTGGTTATTTGTGGTTATTTGATGCTGTTGCAAATAAGGATCTTAAATCGTAACATCCTAAGCTACACCACAAAATATGTAATTTAGCAAAAAATGTGATTACATTTCACCCAAGCAGTTCAGATACAACTATATAACACCAGCTGAAGTATATTATAAAAAAAAAGAAAACATAACCTGAAACCCTGATCTTTTCCTAAACTGAACCATACCGTTCACATTTCTCTATGATTATGCATTATGCTAATGCAAAGTGCTTATTATAATTTTATTACATGACAAAATGCCAGAGTGACATCTTACTTGTATAACTCTCAGTATCAAAAGTGTAAGCTTGCAAGACATTGTTAGATCTCACAGGTGAAGCTTTCTCAACAACAAAATAAAAATAATAATAATTATTCTATTGTTTATTGGGTATGAATGTCCTCTTCTTATTTATGTATAGCCCAGTAATTACTGCATTATGTTTTATAGTCATTACTTAGTAATTAATGGTTGGTTATTTACCTTACATCCCCACAGGGAATCAGTAACACTGATTGGCAGCTCCATCAATAGTCAAAGCAGCAGCGACAGTCACTGGTGTGAAGGCTGACTGCAAATTATTTCTGGCCAAATATCTCACCACACTGAGGTTTACGCTCCTCCTTTAAAATACAGTCTTTTCGACCTATATTTTTTTGTGTTTTTTCCTCTATTATTTAGGCTACATTTTACATAAGGCAATAATGTCCTGACTTTTACACTCCTTACATTTTGTCATGCTGACCTGAAGAAGCATCCCCGCAGCACCTCCAGGTTTTTAAAAGTCTTCACTTTGACTTTTCTCATGTAAAAAAAAAAAAGATTTCTGTAACTAATCTTTCCTCTCCTGTCATAATGGCCCCTCTTATCTTTCACGTCATTTGTCTTAGACACATGCATGATGGTACAGTAGAAGTAAGTAAATTGTATTTCTATGGCACATTTAAAACCAAAGTGCTTCACATTAAATTAAAATAGGAGAAAGAGGCTCCTGAAAAAAGAGGTATAATAAAGAAAGAATTAAGGGAATCATCCATTAAATTCATTTCTACAGTCACTTCCTGCTTTTAGGTCTTATTTAAGAGTTAAATCTGCACAAAAAAAAAACAAAAAAAAAAAAAAATCAGCAAAATTGATCAAGGTTTACTTTCTTAAACTTTCTTCCATTGAATCATGAATTTCAGGCTGAAAGCTGACGCATTAAGTTTTGTTTTCATACAGTTTTTATCCATAAGCATTAATTTTTAGCATTATGTATAGTTAATGCATTAAGTTGTAAAATCGTGGATTAAGCAACTCAACACAACCATGGGAACCCAACCTCAGGGAGGTTTAATCAGCTCTTTATACTCCTAACTATTAAGATCAGTTGCAGCGTTACTCAGTGCACTTAGCTAAAAAGTATATAAAATATGAATGAAAGTGTAGAGCAAAATATATCACAGTTAGACTTTATATAACCAGTGGAGCACCCAGTTTATCCTCTTGGTGTTATCCAAGTTACTAAATAAAGAATGTTCATTTTGCCCCCCCATGAGTGCAGCTGGAGGGTGTTCCTAAGACACAGTGAAGTTTGAAAAAGACTGGTAAATACTGGTCTCAAGCCAGGCCACTGAGATATTTACTTCATGGAGGAAAAAAAAAAGTTGTCTTGCTCTTGTAATTTTTAACTGACACTCTCAATAAGAAATGAGATACAGAGAGCAAGAGAGGAGGGACGGACAGACACAAAGAGACAGGTAGGACCGTCGCGTGCAAGCAGTCTGTCGCAGGGGATATTGTATTTGTCTGTGTGTGGGCTGGGGGGGTGGGATAAATAATTTACAGTCATCCAAACATGAGCACACTCTTAAATTATTTACATGCAGTGCATTTAACACCCAATCACACAGAAATGCCAAATTTAATGTTCTCTGCACTGAAAAAAGTCCACGTGAGAGAGATGAAACATTAACAACTGCATGGTGAGTGTGCAGCAACGAAGAAAAGCACAAGAAAGACAGAAAAAGGAAGAAAGATTAAAGGTGAATCTCAGCACGAGACACGGCCGGAGGAAAGCAGCCAAGAGGAAAATATTAAACTTGCATAAAGCTTTTTCTCAATGTTTACCTTGCTCCTTGGCGTCCCATCGTGTCACAGCAATAAAAATAGTAGTAGAGTACTTCAAAATGAACAGGGGCGGGGGGGACTGTGGTCAGGTTAACTGTGGTTTCCCAGTACTCTTTTTCCCCAAAGCTGACAGTACACAGGCAATAACTTTTAAAAAATATAATCCCAGAATTTATTTAGCCATACAGAGAAAGTGTCCAAGGTGCTTTTGAGCAAAGACTCCTGAGCTACCCCGCTTGCTTCACTAGAGCAGACCAGTGGCTAAGTGCAGAACAGTGGGGTTGTACTGGGCTGCTCCCAGCTGTCAGTGTGTGCTGAACTGTACAAATGTGAAATAGTTTTGCTGAAGGGAAAAGAATTTGTTTAATGTTAAAAAAAAAAATGTATCTACTGTTTGGTGCAAATCCTAAAATGAAAGTGTAAAAATTAAAATAATCTTATAATCTTACAGTTACTATTAAGCCTCGTATTTTTTAACAGTTACAGCGACTGCCTGTGATCTTGATCCTGTCTATACCAACCACAGTTCACTATATAGTGTAAAAATATTAGTCTGTGTGAAACACATAGGATGTTGGTGGGTTTTTTCCCTGTAACATGAGGTCTTTGCAGGTACTCCGGCTTCCTCCCACAGCCCATAGACATCATAATTAAGGCTACTATCGGGAGGATTGAATGTTGGGTTCATTACTTTACTGCTTTATTAACAGGGGCCGAGATGTACTTTTTCTTTCTTTCAGTGTTAAGTTTTTAACACAAAGCCAACAGTGACAACCATCCCAAACAGCAATCCCCACAGTAGCTACAGGTACAGGTAGAAATGGAGGCTACCTTTCAGTTTCTTCTGTGCTAGTTTGGTGATAGTATGCCGTGTTCCAGGTGCTTGCAAACAGTCAGTGTCATGTTATCAGCAGTAAATAGTTGTTTCTAGCCTTGGGACAGTTTGCACTGTACCATCACATGCTTGTCCTTTAGTGCAATGAAATAAATAAAAGCATGTCCACGTCACCACTCTGTATGGGGACTGCAGGTTTTCTCTGTGCCTGCATTGGTTCTTTCCAGGTACTCTGGCTTCCTCTCACAGTCCATACACATGCATGTTAGATTAACTTGTGATTCTAAACTGGCTGTAGGCATGAATATGAGTGTGAGTGGTTGTCTGTCTCTATATTTTAGCCCTATGACACCCTGGCAACCTGTTTAGGATGTACCCTGCCTTTTGCTCTGTGTCAGCTGGGACCTCAATTGGATAAGCAGAAGAAGATGGATGGATGGATGGATGGATGGATGGATGGATGGATGGATGGATGGATGGATGAGCAAATAAAAGCTGAACTTCAGTCAGAACTGAAGCATTTACTTTCAATTACTACACATTTATAACCATTTTATTGCTCGCAGGTGTTCTTTTTTTTTTTTTTTTTTTTTTACATTTTTCTTCTTTTTTTGCTCTCTTTTTGTAAACCTAACAATTTTATCTTTGGGGAATCAATCCCCTTGAGTTATGTTTGTCATTGATTGGTGTTAATAATTAGTTTTCTGGCTTGTTCTGTTTGTATGCATTTTTTTCTGTTTCCTGCAACTGCCTTTGGGCTGAGTGGAACATACAAACGTCACATTAAAAATGTGAAAAGTGAGTTACAAACATTTTACAACAAGGGCTTAATAAGTCATCGTGTGTGTGTGTGTGTGTGTGTGTGTGTGAGTGTGTGTGAGAGAGAGAGAGAGAGAGAGAGAGAGAGAGAGAGAGACCATGTGCTATGTTGCCTGTAACGTGTGACAGACTTATCAGCAGCCACTGGCTAATCACCACAGTATCTAGGCTAAATACAGATCAATGTTATATGTGTGAGTGCTCATCTCAGTGTATGTATTTTCATGTGTAATAAAAAATATACAGAAATAATGTAATGATTAGACTAAGTACAGCTTGTGTGTGTGTGTGCATGTCCCTACATTAGCCGTGGCATAAAAATACATGCATGCCTATTTTTATACCGGGGCTTATACACACTTCACAACACCTGAGAGTGTGACTAATCTAAATTTATCCATCAAAAGCTACTTGTCACTTCACAGTCATAGAATCAGTGACTGCAGTGAAAGATGATGATGATGTCTGTGTGTGCAAAAAAGAAAAAAAATACACATTGTGATTTATTTATTTATTTATATAATTTTAAATCTTTTAAGTCTGTGAGAGTTTCTATCATAATGACCCTAATGGTATTTAGATATCAACAGACATACCCACAGTTAATGGAGGTGAATATTTTGCTTTCCGCTTCTGTTTTTTGTCCAAACTGCGTCCACATTGATTTAAATATAAGATATTGTTCAAACAAAAAGGGAAAAGAGAGAAGTTGTTCCACCAAGTAGTTAAATTTGCATATAAATTGAGATATATTTAGATGCTTTCTTATACATAATAATTTTTGTTGGCCTTTTTTCTTTCTGTAACCACTCTGTGGTTCTATATTGTGAAGTATTTTAAATTTCTGCATTTTCCTCATAGCTGCTTAAATAATGAAGCCATTTTCAGGAGGTTGGTCACGTGTGGCACATTTGCATTGTTGTGCTTCATTTTTCCTTCAAAGCTGGTGTTTAGTTTTTTCCTCTTAGATCGAATTCAATAACAGCCGTGTTTACTCATTGCTATGCT